>NC_064638.1:1093085651-1094285651 GCF_023864345.2 Schistocerca serialis cubense
ATACACAGAGTTCTCAGAATATCATAAATGCAGTGGCTATGGTTACTGTATTGCAATTTAGTGACACAAGGAGTCTGACAATCTTCATTGAAGGCCACCAAACTGCACCATTCCGCTAGTATGTGCTGGACAGTTTCTGATCCACTCAAGGGCTATCACACCAGACAATTTCCAGACCAGGCCAACATTATCTCCATAAATTCAGCAATATACAGGAAAGTTGCTGGGATGATAGACATGTCTAATATTTCTTCCTGTCAGTGGTGTAAGAGGCTAATCAAACACTAAATATAAACAAAACAATACAGCAAATATTCCTTACTTGCCGTTGCTGTTCCCACAATAACAATAAAGCAATACCTTGTGCAAAACCACAACCCTTTTTGGGATTCTGTATCCTATTCCAGTCTCATCTCCAGTCTCACGAAGAGGACGTATGTAGTATCAGTTATTTACACCAATGTAAACTGCTGCTTTGATTTTGTCTTTTCTGGTTATCTGGATTTAAATACACCGAAGATTCTTTTTTGTAGAAAAATTAGTAACTTGCACTAATTTCAGCTATTGTTTTGACATTGTTTACATTGCACCTCACCAGTAGTGGAATGAAGGAAACATGTCACAGTAAAGGGTGCCTAAATAGTCTTATTGACACATAGTGTACCCTCCTCTCTATAACGGACGCATACGTATATTCTTGTATGCAAACTATCATGAAGGTGTTAAATGGCATCTTGTTATAAATTGTTCCTAGCAGCTCACAACTTTTGTTGGAGTAAGTCCCCATTTCATCATGTTCCATATGTGACCTTGCTTGTCAGGCCAGTTGTACATCATAAAGGTCATGCTGTGGCACAGCAGCCGTATGTGGATCTTCATTGTCCTGCTGAAAGAATATGTCACCTTCCTGTCGAAGAAATGGCAGTGGCATGGGGCTAATAGCCTCTTCAAAGTAACAGACACTGGTTAGTTTACCCTGTAGAAATATCAATGTGACTGCAAGTTGTAATGACGGCACCCCACACCATAAAGTCTGATATCAGACCTGTATGTTTTGGGCAAATGCACTCTGGAATAGGCAGCTCACCAGGTCTATGGCATACAAGGTATGTCCATCATTCACATACAGACAGAACCTACACTCATCAGTGAAAACAGCAGCACACAATTCCACTCTCCAGTCAACTCTTTCACAACACCAGAATAGCCATCCTTGGCTGTGTTGTGGTATGAGTGGCAGCCTAGCCAGAGGCACCCTTTACCTTAATCCTGCTGCAAGCAGATGGTTCCTAATGGTCCCTGATGACATAGCAGGTGAAACATGTGTCCGAATTACATCCATGGATGATTTGTAGGCCAGCATCATGCACACAATGCAAAGATCTTTATATGCAACTGTACTACACAGATGTTCAGAACCTGTGGACCAGGTGTGGGAATGTTCCGCAGACAACTGTTGAAAGCAGCGACACCACCAATACAACACTGTGCTCAATATGTGCAGCAATCTGTTGATATGTCTCTCTACAGCTTCCCACATGCTCACTATGGGACCCAGTTCTAGTGATTGAAGCTGTTCAGCAGGAGTGTCTACTTTTTTAGTGGGGTATAGTTGTAGCCTACAATGAATTATGCCAACACTGTTCACCTCTAACTTGGCAGAGTTACTGCCTGCAGAGTCCAAACTGAGGGTGCTCAGGCAGGCCCCCTGAGCACCATCTGACTGTTGATGAATCACCAACACGAACTCTTCAGTATACACATACTATACCTCAGTGCTCCTGACCACAGTCCTTGAGCACTGTATTTTTTTCCAGCAGTGTAAATTAGTGTTTTCTGACAAAGTTTTATGATGTCAGTTTCTGACAGAGTATGCATTACAAGACATGCAGAGAGCCAACACTCAAATGCCATCTCATTATCATCATCTTAGTTAAAAAACTACATTGGATGGGTAACCTTAAAACGCAAATGTTACTTTTCATAAATTTAAAATTATTTAAACTTTAAAATAAGAAATATATTAAAACAAAGAATAAAAATATGAATGACAGTGGTTGTGGTACCAAATACACTCAAGAACATGTCCTTCCATGCAAAATGATGGCAATTTTAATATAAAATATTACTTTGTGAAATTAAGGTTAGTTGGGCTCAATCTTTCCTGGGGGCACATGTGACTAGCTGACTATCGATATAAAAAATATATGAAGTAACTAGCCAATCAACTGCTAAATCTGTTCCCTAACAATTTGAGGCAAGCCCTGATTACTAACAAATTTTAAAACCCATGCTGCACTCTTAATCATTGCTTCAAGAAGAGAGTATTTCCAGTCAAACCATTTAACGCTCTCAGTTCAGCAAACAACAACTTTCAGTTAAATATGGTGCAATGTTATAGGAACACCTTGTGTTACATTCTGAACACATTTTGCGACTTAGGTGCAAGCTATGGATGTGAAAGTCAAATATATTAATAAACAAGTGTAGAATAGAACAGCTTTATTTTGTATGCTTATTACTCCACGAGGTGGTGATGTTTGGCGTGAAAGAGTTTTTCAGCTAACCAGGTACAGAGGAAATGGGCTCATTCTAAATGCCTGTGGCTGACTGAAGTCTCACTAAGCGACAACGTCCAATACTTTCAAATATGAGCTAGCAAAACATTCACATCCTTTCCTCTCTAAGGTTTCACTTAAAAGCTAAGAAAGCAAAATATTTAAATATAGTTATATATAAAAACAAAGATGAGGTGACTTACCAAACGAAAGCGCTGGCAGGTCGATAGACACACAAACACACACAAACATACACACAAAATTCAAGCTTTCGCAACAAACTGTTGTCTCATCAGGAAAGAGGGAAGGAGAGGGAAAGACGAAAGGAAGTGGGTTTTAAGGGAGAGGGTAAGGAGTCATTCCAATCCCGGGAGCGGAAAGACTTACCTTAGGGGGAAAAAAGGACAGGTATACACTCGCGCACATACACACACATATGCATCCACACATACAGACACAAGCAGACATAAATATAGTTAACTTTATTACTTTAATTTCTTGTGCTGTATTGATTTAGTGCTGGCATACAAATTCTCTTTTGCTTCAGATAATAAAATGATGGTTGAAAAGAACCAAAACATAGTTTATGATCTACTGCTGTGGACAGGCAAGGGAGAATATTAAAGTTAATGCTTACTTATATCACTGATATACAGTCTATCTACACAATGCTAAACAAACGTACCTGGAGCAACCAGTGAGTATACTGGTAATTCCTCCCTCATTCACACCTTCACAGCCAGACATGTTAAGGACTTCCAAACCAGAATTCTCACCAATGGCTGCACAGCAATCAGCATTCAAAACACAGTTCTCTAAACTAAGTTTGCGCAGAAAGTGACATGCTGACAGGAGCTGGGCCATTCCTAAGGAAATACATACAAATCAATTTACTATTGTGAGAAATGTCACATAAAAATCACCACGGTTAACAATGGGGAAGACAGATTCTTAATAGCTGTAATTTCAATGTAACAAATAAGGTAATAGATAATGATGTAAGAAATTCACTTTTCTTTGGTTGGAAAGTTGTAAGACAAAAAAAAATAAAAATAAAAAAAAGATAATAGCATTTTCTTCCAGGGAATAACAACTTTATCAAAAGGGTATTAAATCTACTCTTCCTAATTCAAACCCTGATGAATCAAATTCCTCAATAAATTCACTAATTGCTTGTGCTTTTGCATAAAAGCCCTAATAAATCAAAGAAATCATGTGTTCTGGTGCACTCAAATTGAAATGGTTGACAACACATCACTAGAAAACAGAAAATACTTATTCAAAGTCAGTACCTATCTAACACTTAACTGTTCTGGTAGTCTTTCAAGCCACTGCAATATCCCTTTGCTTACTCAACAATATGTAACATATCACAGTACATAAATTAGTAGTAAAACTATCTTCAAAGAAGTTAGTCTATCACAGAAAAGCAGTAGTTTATTGGGCCCGTAGAACACAGAGTGGCAAAATATGCCTATTGGAGGTTACGGTATATGCTTATAGATAAGGCTAAGTCATTCACCGCTAGTGAGGGGTACCTTGTTAAGAAATAAAAAGAAAAAAACAATTTTTATGATGCTTTATGGTAAGAAAGCGAGCACTGATGACAGTTTATTTAGCATGGAAAAATCAAGTAATTTGGCTGCTGGCAAAGATAAGATCTGTGTCATTCTACAGGAAGGGAGAAAACATGACAAAGAAGGTTAGCACTGTTGCTTGTAGTGAACATGGATGGGTGTAAGAAACTGAAGTGTCTTGTGGTAATAAAAGCTGGTAACTTTAGATAGTTCATGGGTATTAGATGATTTCCTCTGTTATTGCTCCAACAGTGGCCCTTGAACCTGGACAAAAATATGGGGAAACAGATGCGAAAGTGTGCATTTTCTAGACAATTTTACAGTTTACAATATCCCACCACCTCCAGGTAATGTGATACTTACTGTTTACCCGAGAACCCCTCCTTGAAATTACAACTGCTTGGCCACAGACTAATTCAGAATTTTCAAACTTTGTACTGCAAAGAAGTTGAGACAATTGTGTTGGATGGTGTTAAATATGATGTTGAACATAAGTTTTGGCAGTGATGACCATTACTGGTAAGCATGGAAACAAGCTACTGTGACAGTTTTGAACTGATCCAATAAATGTTGATCATCAATGAGCCAAAGAACCAACTGCCACAACAAGAGAGCAGTGAAATTGATTCACTTAATCATGACACCTGGGACCATCCTCATGATGGGAAAAAATGTGACATTTGACAATTCTGTACACTTTGATGATTGTATGAAAGTCTGCAGTGCCCTGATTGACACTGAAATTTTGGTTGCTCCATATGACAAGAATGAAAACACGAATAAGCTGATCAAGAGAAAAGGCAGAGTAAAGTCTGACTCCAAAATGGACAAGATGGTCATTGGAAATGTTGCGCAGCCTTAGAATGTAAGTAGAAGGATAATCTTCACTGCTGACCATCAAAAATGCAACACCAAGAATGACCAGAGATATCACAGCCAGTCAGATTTGGGGGATAACACATTGTACAAAGATCACAGTTGAAAATACAGTCCCACATGAAGTGAGTAAAATGATGAAATCAATACTGCCAGTTACTGCCATTGGTGGCTATAACTACTGCTGCACACCTCAGTATTGACTCAAATGGGCTTTGGTTGTGCTGATGCAGTGTAGCAATTCATACTGCTTCCACATATTGACAAAGTTGACCTGATGTAGCATTCATTCTGCAGTCATCAACCAGATAGGGAGGAAAGGGAAGCCAAGACAGCAGCACAATCCTATGAGTGACAAAGTTATCTTGAACGTTGCATGCCACATGTGATTGTGCATTATCCTGTTGCAATGTGGCTGTCAGCAAGCTCAGGCTCCAGCATTTCAGAGCTGGTTAGAGTACTGGCAATGCGTACTAGGGGGTGTAGGAGTGGAATCAAATACGACCCCAAATAATACCGACTGCAGGACCAGTGTGGCAATGCATAAGGCAACAGTTCAACAGTCTCTCACCACAATCTGTCAAGAGACTAATCCGACCATCATAGTGGTGCAGGCAGAGTTGGGATTTGTCAGAAAAGACAACGTTGTTCCATTTTCTTTTCCACATCTGTTATTCATCGCACCATTGCCAGCACAAATGTCTTTGGTGTTGACTCAGCTGTAAACATGGCAATGAACATCCTGTGGATAGTCTGTTCTACTACAAACAATGCTGAATGGTATGTGTGGACATTGCTTGTTGTGCAATGGACTGGATTTGTTTTGATATGGTTCGTGATGTGGCAGAGCAATCCATCAATGCCAAGCACACAATATGCTTGTGGTCACGTGTACTGGTGCAACAAGGAGGTTACATTGGTCCCATCAGTCTGTCATTCCTCCTGCATCTAGCAGTTGCTTGGTTCTGTCTGACACTATCACCCATGTCTCTGAAGGATAAACCACAATCCCTTCAAGCAACTATTTCTTCTCGGTCTAACTCCAAAACATGCACTAATGATGCTTGCTGTCTTCTGTGAGGCATACTGAAGCTGCTTATGCAAAACAACTGCATGAAAGAACAATTCCAGTATGTCCACATGCCCATCTATTTCCTCTATGAAGAGCTTGAACCTGGCATTACTGGCACCCATGATGTGTACCTTCGCTGAAATGATAATCACGTGCAGCTCTCACTGCCAGAAACACGTGCTGCAAATTTCACCAGATTTGGTTGCTTCCTTCAGAATGTTGCATTTTGGGTGGTCAGCAGTGTATTTTTGGTTTTGGTGACAACAGAAAATGCATTTGACCAAGCACATGGGAGGTCACTGAAGCAGAAAGAGAACACTAACTTGTTTGCAAAAATAAAAAATTGTTTGTTGAACAGCTCATCTGATACTTCTACAGCCAGAAAGCTAAAGTTTTCTCATGTATTTTCGGGAATTAGAACGTGCCTTTCACTAGAAATGTGAAGATAAATAAATACTTATGAAACAAGTTGAAGTTAAATTAGTTATAATTTAACAATAATGGAAACTCCTGGATGGAGTAATATGTAAACAGAAGAAAGGCAGTCACCTTAGACTGATGCATAGAGCATAGACACATGTAACAGACAACGGCATTAACACTTTCATGCATCTTTTTCTAGCAGAAGTACCCACCGTCACACACAGTCTCTCTCACACTCCTGTGGCCATGGCACTACTGATTGTTGGTACCTGATCAATAAAAACATTTGCCTGAGCTGAAGGGAGATGAGGAGGATACAAAAAGGGGGTAGTGGGAAACAGGCAGTTCTTTGGACAGATGACTCCACATTTGCATAACAAGATGGAAAGAGCACTGAGGATAGGGAAAAACATCATGCGCACCGACATCGCAGGGGAGATTTAGGCCAAGGGGATTGAGAGCACACAGGATTTGATAAAGAGAGAATTCCCATCTGCGCAGTTCAGAGTAACTTACGCTAGAAAGGAGTATCTGTAGGGCCTCCATAGTGAAGCAGCTGCTGAAGTCATTTGTGCTATGGTATTCAGCCTGTTTGGCAACTGGATGGCCAATTTTGCAGTTTGCTACTATTTGGTGGTGGCCATTCATGAGAGTAGAGTATTGGTTACGTGTCATGCCACCATAGAATGCTGTACAGTAATGGCAGCACAGGTGATATGCTTTCACACATATCCCTACCTTTTATTGGAAAGGAAAGTCCATGATTGTACTGCAGTAACACGTGCCAGGTGGGGGTGCGACAGATTCTGCACTCGGGCCGACCACAAGTGAGTGACCCATGGGATGCAGCATTGGAACCGGTATGGACAAGGATGGTCTCTAGGTTGCGTGTGTGGTGGAACACTACTTTGGGGGATGTGAGTGGGATATCCCCTATCTCAAGGGATGACAAAAGGTAGTCTAAACCCTGGTGGAGGATATGGTGAGCTTTTCAATGTCACAGTGATGCTGGATGATCAGAAGAATGCTGGTTGGAGGCTAGTTAACAGGTTTACTGGTGTCAGAGGAGCAGATGGCACAAGAGATTTGTTTATGGATGAGCCGACAGTAAAGGCTCTGGTAAGGTTATCAGTATATTTCAGCATCACCTGCTTTCCACTGCAGACTATGTCCACAGATGGCAAGGCTGTAAGGAATGTAGCGCATAAACACTACATCATTATACGGAAGTCACTATACAAGAAAAAAAAAAACCTTACCTCCCACCTCACTACAGACAACACACCCACACATGTTGAGTCTGAGCAGCCCATACATTTAGCTGTGTATCCAAAACTGTTTCACCAGTTGAATATTCATATCAAGAAACCACTGAAGGATGTTTGCCATGCTTGTGATAAGCTCCACATGTAAATTTCTCAAGCATCAGACCAACAGAAGTCAGACCCTCTGAAAGAAATGACTGTTCATTAAGTATTGACTGACAGCATACAAACTGAATGCGATTAATAAGGAAAGTGCTTAAACTGATAGCAATAAAAGAACTGTTACTTGTGCCATGAATCAGAGTTTTTATCACTCTCTCAAAGTTGTATGGCATTCTACAAACACGTTCAATAGACTTTTATTATGACTGTACACTATCCCAAGGAGGATAACCATACAGTTAAAAGTGTAGTGAAGGAGGCCAGCTGAGGAGATGACTTGGTGGTATTGTGCTTTGTAACACATCTAAGCGACTTGGCTTCAAAATGCAAGCAGTGAATTACTTAATCCAACAAGTATTCCAACAAGTGGTGGTCAGAACAAGAACTCTCACATAACTAATACCATTTTAAGTTGTTGAAGATCGGTTATCACAGAAAGTTTTTGATCACAATTTTTTAGCGGATCGCACACTTACAGACTGTGACATAGACCACTAACTGAAAACTAAATGAGAAGATTTAGGTCCTACTTAGGTGGTAAACAAGAAACAGAAGCCTTTTAGACAATGAAATGAACAAATTTTTATTCTTTTTTCATGACTTTTCAAGCACTCATCACAAAGTACGAAAGCTAATGATGGGGAAAGATTCTTACTGAAAAACATGAACTAGACGGGAGTTACATTTTTTACTTTTTGCTTCCATATCACTATCAGTGGTCCCCTAACTTTTGTGTCTTCCATTTGTATTACCATAATGTTGTATTAACAGATGTCAGGAATCTCGGCCTGGTGACCCATTAGACAAATCTGAAAATAATTTAAAATTTTTTTCTTATATGTAATGCGATAAAACATCAGTGGATGAGATGGAAGCCTTTCTGTGAAGCCTTCCAGTGGTGCAAATATGTCCACTCCTCCTCGAAATGCCTCTCGAAGTTTAAAATGAGATCTCTCTGGTCTTGAATAAAACAGTGCAAGTTTTCATACAGTCAGTCCAAAAGATGGAAGACAGTTGCAGGAACTCAATCATATTCTTTGAAATGGTCGGAAATGAATGGTATGCTATGCAGTATCCTACTATCTAATTCCAGTCCATCAGCTTCCTCAATTATCTAATTTCTTTTACCTCATAATACATTTTTTCAATCTCTTCATCATCTGTTGGGCTAGTTGGCTTGTGTGTTCCCTATGCTGCTCATACTAGCTTACCTGCATTTCCTATTTTCTTATTCATCATTAAACTGACTCTTGCACTACTCATATTTGATTGTGTATTTATAACCCTGCATTCACCTGACAGAAGTCCTGTTCCTCCTGCCACCGAACTTCACTGACTTCCACTATAACTTTAACCTATCCATTTTCTTTTTAAATTTTCTAACCTCCTGTTTGATTAAGTGATGTGATGTTCCACATTCTGATCTGTAGAAATCCAGTTTTGTTTCTCTTGATAACAACATCCTCCTGAGTAATTCCCACCTGGAGATCCTAATGGGGGACTATTTTACCACTGGAATATTACGATGATTTGAGGTGAGGGGCACTTGACCTCATGCTCATCAGCACCCTGACGTAAAGTCAGCATGCTAATCTCACGGATGGGGATGAAGGCTGTCCCTGCATGCGGAGCAGTTTATAATGTGTTAAAGTCTGCCTCCTTTCCCCACCGATTTAGGGAGGAGCCCTGACAGTTCACAAAATTTCACCACTCTTTTTAACACTGGACTCAGTATCTGCGAGAATGGTGGGCAGATCTCCATCGAGACTGAGGGCTGCCCTAATATCAGTATACAGGACACATGTTGCCACAATGTGATGAGCTGAAAGTGGCACGCTACAAACTTCACGGAGTGGTGGATCCTCAGCACCCCCCCCCCCCCCCCCCCCCCTCTACTGGCCCCTTGCCCCTTACTAGAGGCACTTACCAGTCCACAACTCTGGAACCCTGGCGTTGCCAACCCGTACTCAGCAAATCAATGCTGAGCCCCTGAGGGACCTCAGGAATATTTCACTCACGATATTGCCATTATCGTTCAACCATACAGTAGAGCTGCTTGCCCCTCGGGAAAAATTATGGCTGTAGTTTTTCCTCACTTTCAGTCATCCACAGTACCAGCACTGAATGGTTGTTTTTATTGATGTCACAGTGTAAGATCAGTCAGTCATCCAGACTGTTGCCTCTGCAACTACTGAAAAGCTGCTGCCTCTCTTCAGGAACCAACTGTTCGTCTGGCCTCTCAACAGATATGCCTCTGTTGTGGTTGCACCTACAGTACAGTTATCTGTCTCACTGAGGCATGCAAGCCGCCTCACCAACAGCAAGGTCCATAGTTTTGTGGGGGTAGGGGGTGGGGATGGAGGAGGAGGAGGAGGAGGAGGAGGAGGAGGAGGAGGAGGCATAGTCGTATCAACATAAAAAGCTGTAACTAGATATCCACCAGGTTGAATGGCCACCGCCAAACTTGCCAAGAACAATGTTGATCACCTGGTGGCACAACATTGTAAATTTCAATGGCTTGTTTCACAACCCAAGCCATCTGGATCTTTCCTCCACCACTAGCATCACTGAACTATGCAGATGGAATGTATTCTTAAAACACATCCTCCGCTCCCATAATCACCCTGGCCTCAATCTCAGGTAACCCATTGCTCCTGTGCCCTCCACCCAACACTTTCCCCTTCCTACATAGTCACCCCCTGCCAATTCATGTCACCTTCAGCATGCATCACATCCCACTGGCCTCTACAATCATGCAGAACATGCCTAGCCCATTTACTTGCTCTCCACCTCCCTCTCTCTACACCTCTACCTATCCCACCCATCACTACCACCTGCCAAAATACAGCACTGCCACCGTTAGTCCAGCTGGCACCATGCAGGGGCACGCACCCTCACACTTCTTGTATGAGCTGGTTTCCTCCTATCAGAGTACTCAACATCTACATCTACATCCATACTCTGCAATCCACCATACGGTGCATGACGGAGGGTACCTCGTACCACAACTAGCATCTTCTCTCCCTGTTCCACTCCCAAACAGAACAAGGGAAAAATGACTGCCTATATACCTCTGTTCGAGCCCTAATCTCTCTTATCTTTGTGGTCATTCCGCGAAATGTAAGTTGGCGGCAATAAAATTGTACAGCAGTCAGCCTGAAATGCTGGTTCTCTAAATTTCCTCAGTAGTGATTCACGAAAAGAACTATTCCTTTCTCCTAGAGACACCCACCCGAGTTCCTGAAGCATTTCCGTAACACTCGCATGATGATCAAACCTACCAGTAACAAATCTAGCAGCCAGCCTCTGAATTGCTTCTATGTCCTCCCTCAGTCCAACCTGATAGGGATCCCAAACACTCGAGCAGTACTCAAGAATAGGTTGCACCAGTGTTCTATAAGCGGTCTCCTTTACAGATGAACCACATCTCCCCAAAATTCTACCAATGAATCTAAGGCGACCATCCGCCTTCCCCACAACTGCCATTACATGCTTGTCCCACTTCATATCGCTCTGCAATGTTACGCCCAAATATTTAATCAATGTGACTGTGTCAAGCGCTACACTACTGATGGAGTATTCAAACATTGCAGGATTCTTTTTCCTATTCATCTGCATTAATGTGTGATGATTGTATTAAAATAAATTTTATTTCAAATGCAAATCAACTTTTACTAAGCAAAAATTTTACATTGTATTATTTTTTAACTAAGTCCTATGTCTCATATTTTACAAGAATATGTAGTACCTTACCTTGGAATGCTACATGATTACAAAAGAGGCTTAGATTAGAAAACCTAGATATACTATGGAGTTTCTCATAACTTCCCCTTAACATAGATAGATAGTCTCTATGCCATCAATCAAACTAAAATAATGAAAACAAAACATGGAAGTGTCCAAATGTTATCTATATCAGTACCTGAACTAAGAATGGCACTTGGTACACAATTTTTCTGCACGTCTTTTACAGATGAATTTAAAACATCTGTCACATTTTTGTGATTGTTTGCTGTCAGTTTTAGGACCACATAAATAACATCTTCCTCTTTTTCATGAGCCACTTTGATTACAAGGTGAATTTTCTAGTCTTAGGTCATTTTGTGGTTCATCAGCTGCCCCTAGAAAGTTATCTATCCTACTCTTCAAATCTACTGAAAATGAAGAATGCTCCATCTTCCTTTCAATACTCCATCTTCCTTTTGGTGATAAATGGTATTATCAAATTTAGTCCAATTTCTTTTATGTAATGATAATGTTTCATACGTTTTCCACCATTTGATGCTTTCTAAAATATGAATCCATTTGCGCAACATTCAATATTGCTGAAAAAATTACACATGGCCTTCGTCGAGTTGTTCTAGAGACTGAATAATTGGTGCATTTCTGATCTAATGTATCAACACCACCTTTTGTTCTGTTGTAAAATTCAACCATCTCAGGTTTTCCACTGTTTTCATTTACTGAACTGTCACGGTGCATTGATGAGATCACCACTATGCTTTGATTCTTTTTGGGATATAAGATGCCAATGTTTTTCTCTTCACAAAACCGAATAACGTAACGCGAAACATTGTTTATTGGTTAAAAATTCTGGTGGTATTTCCCTTTTATTTTTGCACATCATTCCAACATTAAGTCACACCATTTTCAATCAGTTTGTCAACCAGCTCCACAGAAGAGGACCAGTTATATTTCTGTTTGTTCCAAATAAAGGTTCTGCAAGCTACAACTGAAAGTAGGCTTGTTTTATTAGTGATTGCTTTGCCTGTATAGATAAAAGCATTGTATAAATAGTGTGTTTTAGCATCGCAAAGGCACATAATCGTGATGCCATATTTAGCAGGCTTCGATTTCATATAAACCCTGAAAACACATTTCCCTCTAAAAGTGCAAATCATTCATCAACTGTCAAATATTCTGAGCAGCTATAAATTTTTGACAGTTCTGAATGAAATTTCCAAATATTTCTGAGATGAGAGCAGTGCGATCATTATTATTCTTTCTTCCATAGAATTCACATCATCAAATCTCAAAGCAAATAACAGGAACATAAATCGCTTTACTAACATTGTTATTCTGAATATACCTCTGCCTGTCCCATCAGTTGCCCATAGACTAACTATATCTTCATGGCCAGATTTGAACACACCTGATAATAGCAATCATCCAACAAATGCTTTCATTTCCACGATACTCACATGGTTAGTGTAAGTAACATTAGTTTTATACTTTTCTGAATATTCTGTTATTTTCTGATTAGTGTGAGTGCAAATACGTGCACTCATTTCATCTGATATCAGCAATTACCATGATTCACTTTGTGACATGTTTCGTTTTTTACGAACTGTACCAATGAGACCAGGCAGGTGAGTGATGATGTGGCTTCTGACTCTGGACCTATCTGGTACATGAGTAGACCACTTTAATCGCTTTTTACCTCGAAAATATGCACTACTTGACAGCCGACTATCTCTACTGAATCATCAGACGATGAATTACTTGAATCAGAAGAAATTCCTTGTGTATTTTCATCGTCACTTATTTCTCTTTGTCACAAGGTTGAAAATCACTTACATATTCTGCGTGTGAATAATGTTCATCCAGTAATAGTTCATATTTCTTTATCAGTGAGACCCAGTTGCATTGTGGCAATAAAGTGCCTGAAACACCACAAAATAAGTCAATATACACTGACAAAAAAAATCTTGTATCTGGAATCGCTGGTCAAATTAGACCCTGGGATGGCACTTGCCTCCACTTCCAGTAAATTTCAAGCAGCGAGCTCCCGGTCCCTGGTGCACCTCACAGTGTACTGAGATGTCACAGGTGCGCGAAGCTGAAACTCCGCACATTTCCATTGTTAGATGGTTTTATTATTGACGGTGGGTACAAAATGACCCACGATTCTGGTTAAGGGTTAATCCTACAGCAGCTCCACACCTTATTGAATACAGATTTTAAAATTTTTACATGGGTAATTAATAACATGATCAAACCACTGTTGCTTGAAGTTATTGGACATTACTGAATGAATGCAGTTACGAATTGTCACGTTAAACACTTTAGCAGAGCAAAGGGATCTAACATACTTGTTAAACCAAGGCAGCACTTGCCTTGCCTTCATTTTGACAAGGCTTTTGATTGAGTTACCCATATGTTTCTACTGTAACAAGAATGCGCTTCAGCAAGAAAGCAACCAAAATAACTGAACAAGGCATTACTAGCACCCATTCCAAAATAAAAATAGACTGACATTTAATACAACCCATCAAGATGAAACAAGCCATAGAACAGAGATGCCCATTATCTGTGACACTTCACTTCATGCAATAGCTGCAGAGTTGTTGCAAGCACGCACTCATGCTTACTAAGTACACCACAGCAAGTGAAGCAAAAGTGAGTGAAAAGGAAACCTATCTGTTAATTTTAGGGCCGCACAAATAATACATTCAGTCCATCTGGTCGCAGCAGACTCACATGAGAAAGCAACTGGGAATGGTAATCACTTAGAACCCCAAACAACGAACACAAATCAATGAGAAGCTCAATACTATATGGACAGCTTTCTAGGATCATACTACCAGAACCTGAACTGTATACAGAAAATTTCAGTGACCAATATTTGTGTGTATAGCAGATTATATTTCACTGCATCCCATACCATATGTCACTATGAATCCTTGTTTGCACCACTTGGTATTTGAGGCAAGGTAATACCTCCTATGTTGCCTTCAAAACTACACAACTCAGATGTTCACAAGGACTACTGGTGTTTAAGTATCTAACAACAATGCGAGGCTTTATTCCTCTGCAGAACCACAGATACAACACAACAACCACCCAACGGCACAGAAGAGAGAACTGTTTACCTGAGAGCTGCTAGATAAGATAACTCCAATAAATCCTGCCACTATAAATCAGAACTGGACCATGTATCTAAGTTCTACTTACAATTAATGAATTCTGATACATGTTGTCACCACAGCCAAACTATCTGCTATGCTCACAATGGAATCCACACAAAACCCAACTGAGCACAAGCATCCACATGTAAATTGAAAAAATCTCTGGCACAATATAAATAATCTAATTAGAGTAGCGTAGTTACAGCAGTCTCATATGGTACAGAAAATGACTTCCACTACAGTGCATGCAATGCCAGCATTTTGAAAACTTGCCACATAACTATATTTTATAGACTATAACATGGACTATTTCCTTCGAAAAACTGTCTCCGAAATTCAAGTTGCATCATACTCTAATATAAAAATGTCCAGTGTTTGATTTTAAATTCCTGTCACTTTTTAAAAATTGCCATATATTCAATGATGTGTAAAACCTATCATTATCTGGCAACATTGGATTCAACTGGTAGCAGCAGAGCACCAATGCGACCAACATGAGTTGCGGGGATTCACAAGCTCGCTGACAGTCTCCTCCTCCTGCACCGCCATCAAAAACCCAGAACACTATCTAGCCTATGATGCATCATTGCAGTCTACAGCACCAGTGAAATTGAACTGAAAGTTTACGTTCATCTTTGAAGAGATGGTTGCAGGACTCAGCTCTTTGATACAGGATGTCACAATAAACACCTTTCAGCCATCTAGCTTCCAACTTTATTTTATTTAGCAACCAGATTCAGCATTTTAATATGCTATCTTGAGGACTGAAGTGATCACTATAGCAAATCTATGAATACCAGTATTGCTGGCCTATTTTGATCACAACCGAGGTAGAATCTTCCTACACGCGAGTCAGGGGCCTGAAGATGGTGTATCAAAAAGCTGAAACTGGTTGCCAAGTAAAAAAGGTTTGGCTGAAAGGTTTTTAATTTGGCATCCTGAATTGAAAGTGATAGTAGCTACTTTTGTAATGGAAAAACATAAAGCGGTATTCATATGATGTGGGCTACAAATTTAAATTAATAGCATGTGCAGAACACTGTAACAGAGCAGCTGAGTGGGACTTCAGTCCTCCACCAACAGAAAAAAACCATTCATGATTGGTGGGCTAGCATAGGAGGATTGAAAAAATTTAGGAAGACTAAATGCGCAAATAGAGCACTGAATCCGAAATGGCCAAAACTAGAAGAGCACGTATTGAATGGATTCAAGCATACCATCAAAATGGCACTGAAATTAATTAAAAAATGATTCAAATACACGCTCTTAAGTTAGCACCATAGTGTAAGGGTGGAGTTAGATGTTGGTACAGGTTTACGAAGCGTCATGTACTTAGCATGCGAACGAAAACCAAAATCTCAGAAAATGCCATATGGAGTATAAAGAGTAATCTGTTTCTGTCACTTTATTATTCAGCATCAAAAGAAAATCAATGTGGAACTAAGCCAAATAGCAAATGTGTACTTCTGACATTTGATGTGCTAAAACTATTACTACGAAAAAAGTGGACAAGATGAAACGCACTACACTGTTGTCCTTTCATGTTGTGCTGATACTAATCTTAATCCAACGATCATTGTCGAGCACAAAACTATGCCAAAACCTTCCAAAATACCACCAGGTGGTGTTCACGTACATTACAAGTACTGGACGGACAAGGCTGGTATGAAATTATGGATCAACAGTTTGGGAGATAAGGAAAGGTGCTTTATTGAATAGAAGTTCTCTTCTTGTGCTAGATCAGTTTACTAGTCGCTTGAAAAATTCTATTAACGAGAAACAAAAAGGAAAATATAGAGCTTGCTGTTATTCTGGTAGGACTTACTTCACAACTGCAACATCTTGATGTCTCAATAAATGAATCATTTAAAGTGTAAACAAGAGAAATGGAACAAATGGAAGAAACCCAACATGAATTTGTGCCAGAGGTAGCTTTGAAACTACCTACAATCAAGCAACACAACAATGTAATTGGAAAGATAAAGCCTACTCACCAAGTGATGGCAGCACACGCACACACATGAAAGTTATACTTACAGAAGCTTTCGGAGCCAGTGGCACCACCTCCTGGCAGAAGAGTTGAAGGGGAAGGAAGAGGGGTGAAGGAAGAGGGGTGAAGGAAGAGGGGTGAAGGAAGAGGGGTGAAGGAAGAGGGGTGAAGGAAGAGGGGTGAAGGAAGAGGGGTGAAGGAAGAGGGGTGAAGGAAGAGGGGTGAAGGAAAAGGGGTGAAGGAAAAGGGGTGAAGGAAAAGGGGTGAAGGAAAAGGGGTGAAGGAAAAGGGGTGAAGGAAAAGGGGTGAAGGAAAAGGGGTGAAGGAAAAGGGGTGAAGGAAAAGGGGTGAAGGAAAAGGGGTGAAGGAAAAGGGGTGAAGGAAAAGGGGTGAAGGAAAAGGGGTGAAGGAAAAGGGGTGAAGGAAAAGGGGTGAAGGAAAAGGGGTGAAGGAAAAGGGGTGAAGGAAAAGGGGTGAAGGAAAAGGGGTGAAGGAAAAGGGGTGAAGGAAAAGGGGTGGATTTCTGAATAGTCGCCCAGAACTGCGGGTCAAGGAAGACTTACCGGACGGGATGAGAAGGAAAGATCCAGTAAGACTCCCCCGACGCACGGTTCTGGGTGACTGTGCGTGTGTGCAGATGACTTTCCAGGATTTTAAAGGTCAGTTCAGTTTTATGACCTAGGATTTTTTATCTGGTTTTGTAATCAAATAAAAATGGTAAAATTTTTAAAAATGCCTGAAATTAAGATGCATCTTATAGTCCATAACATCTTACAATCCATAAAATACAGTAAATACTTGAATTGAACTCAAATTTTCCCATATTAGTTTTCAGAATTTTAGATAGCAGGTTGTTGTTCGACATGTATTTTTTTTTCCATACAATATAGTGTGTTACAAGAAAACTTTGTGGACATGTTCCACACATTAAAACAAAAATGTCACAAATATGGGCTCTAAATTGAAAACCTTAAGAACTATGAGCACTTTTTAATCTTTGCTACTGTGAATAATCTCTTATATCGAAGTGCCCCAAAGTAAGTAAAATTTTTTTGAAACATGCTGAATTTTAAGCCTACTCTTCCCACTGTTCCTTCAAGAATTTCTATTTTTTTTTCTGCTGTTTCACTGTCATGACATGGAACTGCCAGGTTGTCTGAAAAAGCTGAGCATTCTATCCTAATATTGTCTTGTTCCTAATTTGACTGGTTCATTCATTTGTAACTGATTTTAGTTTCTGCCAGACTTGGATTATCATGTTTACCTGAATATAAGACAAGGTTTTTTCCCCAGATCCGTCATTTGAAGAATACAGGGTCATCTTACATTTGCAGATTAAATTATTGCTGCGGATGCTAACATTTTTACGTAGTTTAATAGAGTATATAGGGATTGTCTTACATTTACAGATGAAGCTTTGGATATTGAGGTCATGTGCAGCTTTATTTTGAAGATATCTGAAGGGCTGGGCAAATGATACTTGTGTTCCAACAGGCTCAAGATTTTCTGAAGTGCTTGATACAATATCAATGTAGCTCGAACAGTCACACGACATTTGATTCTCACGCCATAGTACACACAATACACAAGAAACTATGAACTAGTCACTACAAAAAATCTATTGATCTGCTTAAAATTCGACAATTTTGTGAGGCACAGGAGGAAATAGCACTTAATTCTAGCTCACAAACTCTTGTTGTACCTGAACAGGTTTGGAATACAAGTTCATACACCTATGGATACCATGTACAAAAATGAATGCTGCTTTTTAAGAATAAGTAACATTCAAAAGTGGAAATAATGCCCTTCAAGAAATATTACTTTATTCTGAATCCAGATCAATATTTTATTTGTTTATGAGAGACTGTAATAATTTATTAAGTAGGTTGCAAATAAATTCAGTCGCTGTTCACATATTAATACCAGGTAAAAATGCTACCAGCTTTGAATCAGCTTTAGAACATTATGGTGACATTCAGATGAAACCATAAGGAAAATTAATCTATAATACATGTTTAAAAAACACTAATCCTATTAACTGCGATTGTCACAAGAATAAATTGCAGTGGAAAGACCCGCTGTGGAGAAAGTACCACTCATGAGTAGCTCAAAGAAACGAACAAAGTACGAGATCTTATTTATGTATTAGTTGCTGTTACCTATGACCTACAACCTAGAAGATATTGCAGTTCATGTTTCACAGTTGCTCAAGCACAGCACTATAGAAGGGTTGGAGGAGGAACACTGGTTCCAGTTTCGGCTAAGAAGAAGATGAGTGGGTAGAGGGGAGCAGTGAGCTGGCAGCAAATTACGTCGTATTACTAACTGTGGGAATCTACACCTGTACTTTGGCTTTTGGGAACATTTACCATGTTTAAACTGCAGTTTGCCTGAATCCATTTATAGTCTGAATTGACTTTAAAATTGGACAAATACTCAACATAGTTTCCTTGTGTTCAGGAGACTGCGAAAATCTAGATAGGGGCCAGTGGTGTGCTTGTGTGTTTCGTGCTGCAATGCTGTCGACACTCAGCTGACGTATGATGGAAACTAAAGTCGTGTCAGCTGCTGGTTCTATGGAAACAAAGAGAGTGGTGAGCAGACAATACATTTGGAAGCAAGAGCCACTAACATTCTCATGTCAGTATAGTAGCAAAATCTGATGTGTTCAAATTAAAATAGCTGTGTTCTCTGGTCCCACAGAAACCACAACCTCGGAACGCAACATTCAGAAGAAACAGCCAAAGATATGGGAATCAAAGATATAAATTTCACACTGTGCTATTTGCACGATGATTAAAAATTGTGAAACCACAAATAGCAGGATTAGAAAGCAAAATATGTAGGAATGAAAATGGTCTGCAAATTAATGTACACTGTTTCTCTTTGTTTATTTTATTTCTTATTGTATTATTAATGTAGACAATAAAGGGGACAAATTTAGAACAGGTATAATGTTGACTTTTTAGGCAGATACTTTGTCAAAATTTTGTAACATTAGTCAAAATACGTTAAAAATAGAATTTTCTCAAGAAGCTTCTTGAGAAAAAGAGGGTCGTCTTCTACTCTTTAAATACAGCACTACTACTAAGACACAGTTGGAAAGCAATGGAGGGAGTCCGTCAGCTTGTCTCATTCCTGTTTCAATTTCAAAATGTTCTGAAATTTCACCCTGAATTTTACCATGGATTTTGTACCATTTAGTGTTTCAGTAAAAGATGAAGCATTAATTGTCAAGGTCAATGTTTACACATTGTGTAACAGTTGTTCCGGCATTGGCCTCAATCAGACAATTGCAACCTGCAAGGGTGTGCAGGCCAGCCACCTACATGATTCTGCAGCTAGGCCCTGCAATAATGCAGCTGTAGCATTCTACAGTGTGGTATCCTACCATCAGCCGTGTGCTCTATTGCTACAAGCTGTGGCACAGTAGTCATCAAACGGCAGCCTGTGGGCTGCATGTGCCCCAATCCAGTATTCTTGTGGCATGTGGATCTCAACTGTATTTTGTACTGACATGCATCTATCAACTTTTACCCCACTCCAGAAATGTCAACTAACACTAACAGCTTATTAAAATCACAGTTTTCCCTCATTAAGTGCAATTTTCCTTCTCAGTAACGAACAAAAATACTTATAGAGAGAGTAATATTTCACAACATACTAAATTTTAATTGACGTTAGTGAACTCTGCCATGGGCTATGTAAAGCTGGCCGCTTACCTCAGGGTTGAGGGGTAAGTAGCTTGGCCACTGCCAGTTTAGAGTGTAAGAGAGCAGGAATGTTTTGTGGTTTGTCTTCCAGTAGATATCACGGGTGTGTGCGCATAATACAGATTTCCTGACATGGTATAACTTTTGCCACAGAAGTCACATGGATTCATGAATGCGCATTACACAGTTTTTTTTCAAATGCAGTACTAATTTGTAGCAAGGAACATTAATTGAGGTTGTTGCAATAAAATGCAATGTGTAGAAGAAAAATAACATTCAAGGCCTTTAGAAAACATCTGACTGTTTCATACTGCATAATCGGTTTAAAGATAAGTACAGTTATTATTCTTATTGTTGTTGTTCCTAGGTATCATTTGTAACACTCCTGCAATGGCTAAATGTACCAGTCACAAATCTTGCTGCTCTTCTTTGGACCTTCTCAATCTCTTTGAATCAGACCCAAGTGATAAAGGTCCCATACATACGAACAATATTCTAAGACTGGACAAACTAAAATATTGTAAGCAATTTCCTTCGTTGAAGGACTGCGCAGCTTCAGGACTCTACCAATAAACCACAATCTACAGTTCGCCTTGACCGTTACTTGTGTAATCTGATCATTTCATTTGAGATCATTTTGAATAGTCACACCCAGATACTTGACGGATGTTACCACTTCCAAAGACTGGGCATTTACTTTGTACTCTTACATTAATAGGGATTTTTGCCTTGTTATACGCAGTAGGTTACACTTACTAATATAGAGAGATAACTGCCAGTCATTACACGGCACATTTATTTTCTGCAAATCCTCATTGATTTGTTCACAACTTTTGTGTGATACAACTTTCCTGAAGACTACGCCATCATTGGCAAACAGTCTAATGCTGCTGTCAATACCATCAACCAGATCTTTATGTAAATCATAAAAAGCAGTGGACCTATTACACTGTCCTGGGGCACACCTGAAGTTTCTGTTGAAGTCACCCCATTCAGGACAACATACTGCTCTCTGTCTGTTAGAAAACTTTCTATCCAACCACATATGTCTTCGGACAGACCGTAAGTGCGCACTTTTTGGAGCAAGTGAAAGCGTGGAACTGAGTCAAATGCCTTTTGAAAGTTGAGAAACATGGCATCAACCTGGGAGCCAGTATCTAGAGCCTGTTCTATATCATGCACAAAGAGGGCCAGCTGTGTCTCGCATAAACGCTGTTTCCTAAAACTGTGCTGGTTCCTGCAGATGAGCTTCTCAGTCTAGAAAGGTCATTATGTCTGAACACAAAATACGTTCCATGATTCTTCAACAAATCGATGTCAGTGAAATTGGCCAATAATTATGTGCATCCAGTTTTCTACCCTTTTTATAGATTGCTATGACCTGGGCCTTCTTCCAGTCCCATGGAACTTTCTGCTCTTCCATTGATCTCTGATAGATGATGGATAAGAATGGTGCTATATTTGTAGCATACGACGTGTGGCTAGAAAAAAACCGGACTAGTACTGGTGAAACAAGTAAACGAATGCAATAAGGCTGAAAGTCGCGTGGCCTGTCACGTGACTCTCGCTCCACCTACTGCTCTAGTTTCATCTGCCTCCTGCACTCAGTCTGCCCGTGGCGTCTGTTTTAAGTAGTTGACATTTTGTCTGTGCGTCGGAAAATGTTGAGTGTACAGAAAGAACAGCGTGTTAACATCAAATTTTGTTTCAAACTAGGAAAATCTGCAAGTGAAACGTTTGTAATGTTACAACAGGTGTACGGCGATGATTGTTTATCGCGAACACAAGTGTTTGAGTGGTTTAAACGATTTAAAGATGGCCGCGAAGACACCAGTGATGACACTCGCACTGGCAGACCATTGTCAGCAAAAACTGATGCAAACATTGAAAAAAATCGGTAAACTTGTTCGACAAGATCGCCGTTTAACAATCAGAGCAGTGTCTGAGTTAACAGGAATTGACAAGGAAAGTGTTAGGCAGATTTTTCATGAAAGTTTCAACATGAACAAAGTGTGTTCAAAAATGGTTCCAAAGTGTCTCTCAATTGAACAGAAGGAACGCCGAAGAATGATTTGTTCTGACATCCTGGAAAACACTGAAAGTGATCCCACCTTCTTACAAAATGTTATTACTTGCGATGAATCGTGGTTTTTTACTTACGATCCCGAACCTAAACGCCGATCGATGCATTGGAAAACTCTTGGTTCTCCACGACAAAAAAAGCACGAATGTCAAAATCGAAATTCAAGGCAATGATGATTGTTTTTTTTTGACATCAAAGGGATTGTGCACATTGATTGGGTACCAGAGGGACAAACAGTGAATCAGCATTACTACATTAGCGTCCTGGCTACCCTACGTGAGCGAGTACGGAGAAAACGGGACGATTTGTGGAGAAAAAAGTCATGGATCCTTCACCAAGACAATGCCCCAGCTCACAGTGCGTTGTCAGTGAAGACGTTTTTGGCAAAACACAACATTCCCATCTTAGATCATCCACCCTACTCACCTGATTTGGCCCCCAGTGACTTTTTTCTTTTCCCTAAAGCCAAGTAAGCTTTGAAAGGAACTAGATTTGAGACTGTTGAAGCAGTAAAAGAAAAAGCGACGGAAGTAATGTATGGACTTACCGAAAATGATCTGCAGCATTGCTATGAACAGTGGAAAATTCGTATGGAGCGGTGTAGAGACCGAGGAGGAGAGTACATTGAAGGAGATAACATGAAATTGTAAATAATTCTAAATAAATGTTTTTCCAGCATCAGTCCGGTTTTTTTCTAGCCGCACCTCGTAGTCAACATAAAATCTTATGGGGATACTGTCTGGGCCCGATGCCTTCCTGGCATTTAAGGATATTAACTGTTTTACAATCCCAGATACACTAAACACTACGTCAGCCATTCTTACGTTTGTTCAATAATTGAAAGGGGGAATGGTGCTGCAGTCCTCTACCATAAGCGAGTTTTTGAAAGCTAGGTTTAGAATTTCGGCCTTCTGTTTATCATCATCCGTTACATTACCCGTAATGTCAGTAAGAGAAGGTGTTGAATTATCTGTAGTGTTTATAGATTTTAGGTAGGATCAAAATTTTAGGGGGTTATTTTTAAAATCTGCAGATAAAATATTGCTTTCAAATTCATTAAAAGAATCTCCCATTGACCTTTTGACAGCTGCTTTCATTTCACATAATTTCTGTTTGTGAGCGGGGCAGTGACTACGTTTAAAACGACTGTGCAAAATTCTCTGCTTTCTCAGCAACTTCCTAATATGTTTGTTGTACCAAGGTGGTATATTTTTGCTAGGCACATACTTCTCTAGCACGTGGTGGACAATACCTTTAAATTCTGACCAAAAATGATCAATATCTTTGTGTCCTGCAGTGAATGCATGAAGCTGACTATGAAGACATTCATTAATGACACTGTTTTCCCAAACAAGAAAACTCTACACTGTTTCTTTGGTTTTTTTTTCAACTTCCACTGACATAGAAGCCACAACGACATTATGGTCACTAATACCTTCTTCTAGATTAACTACCTCAAAAAGGCCAGGTCTGTTAGTTGCCAAGATATCTAATATTTTCCCATCTCGAGTTTGATTTCTAACAAATTGCTCAAGGTTGTATGTTGAGAGCACTCCTAGAATAACTTCATGTGAGTCTTTGCTTCTGCCCCCTGTGATAAACTTGTAATTTTCCCAGTCAACAAATGCCAGATTAAAGTCTCCACCTATAACTAATGGATAATTTGGATACTTATTTCCTATGCACTCAAGGCTTCCTCTGAAACGTTCTGTGACATTTGTTGCGGATGCTGATGGTCTATAGAAACATCCTAATACAATGGCCAATCCTTGTCTGATTGACAGCTTTATCCAGACTATTTCACAATCCGACCCAGTATCAATCTCAACTGCATTTAAACAGCTCTTAACTGCAATGAACACATCACCGCCCATAGCATCAGTCCTATCCTTCCTAAACATTGTTCAATCCAAGTCAAAAATTTCACTGCTATTTATGTCTGGTTTCAACGAGTTTTCAGCACCTAATACAATATTGGCATTACTACTGTTTATTTTGGAGAGTAACTCTGGGATCTTACTAACATGAGATTTAGCATATTTAAATCCTTTGGAATGACTTGTTTAGGTGAACTAACAATTTTTACAGTTGGCACACCCACATCAGTGTCATGAACTGGTAATTTTTCAGGCCAACAGTTTGTTTCCCATGGGGAGGAACCTAATCTAAAAAAAAACCATGTGCACACCAGAAGTACTGTGCTACCCATGTGTAGCGCACCCCCGATCTATCGAGGGGTGTCCTGCAATCTTCCACCCCATAGCATAGGTCTAGGAATTTTTGTCACAGAGTCAATGTAGCCTCTGGTTTAGATTCTCCATTCGACTTCAAACCAGAGGACCCCGGTCCACCCTGCGTTCGATGCTGCTGATTGTCAGCTTGGCTTCCACTCCTCGAGAGATGGAGGCTGCCTTCCCCAACTTAGCCAGCTGTCTGAAGGACCCAGGATTTCCTCGGAGCCCCAGCGACAGGCATCATTGGTGCCGACATGCGCAACAATCTGCCGCTGGCTGCACCCTGCAAGCTCAATAGCTGCTGGAAGACCCTCTTCCACATCTTGGACAAGGCCCCCCCAGCAAGCACACCGAGTGAATGTTGGACTTCTTCCCTGCCCTAGCCACTATGTTCCCGAGGTGCTCCATGTCATGCCTAACATGCTCCCAGTAACTAACAAACCCCAACCCCCATGTGCCTATCTGGACCTTGCTGAAGGAGCGGCCACTATCCTGGCAGAAGGTGCATTCTGATCCGGCTCAGCCTCCCCCCAGCATCAGATAGCACACTGAATCTATTTGCAAAGTTCATCGGATTTGGAAGGAGCCTGTATCCCCATGCACCCTTTGCCTCGAGGCTCGAGACCTCGACACAGTCCTCCACCCACACTGAGGAGAGGGTGGGCTGGCCGGCTCAGTCACACCTGAGGTCAGCTCTGTGACAGAGCTGTGACATCTCTGCATTGCCTGGTCACAAGCCAATGAAAGACCACCTCACACTGCTATTCTGTGTCAATGCAAGCGGTGATTTGGAAATTAAACTACTGCTTGTTTACCATTCAGAAACTCCATGAGCCTTGAAGTGTAAAGTCCAGAAGAGTTGGTTAAATGTGATGTGGAGGTCCAACCACAAGGCTTGAATGACGTGATCTTTTTGTGATTGGATCAATGAAATGTTTGGTCCTTTGGTGAAAAAATATTTGCTGGAGGTTAATTACCACGCCATGCCTTGCTCACTATGGACAACACTCCTGCCCATTCACCAAGCCTACAACACCACCACCTTGAAGAATTTCAATTCATCAAGATCCAATTTCTGCTTCCCAACACCACTCTGTTCAATCAGTCTATGGACCAGCAAATTATTTATAATTTTAATAGGCTCTACACTCAAACACACACTGAGCATTGCTTTGAGTTGACTGAAAATCTACCAATTTCACTCTCAGAGTTTTTAAAATTATCATTTCAATGTTGTTGACTGCATCAAGACTAACAACAAGGTGTGAGAAGGGGTTACCAAGAGGACACTCACTTCTGCTTGGAAGCAGCTTTGGCCTGAGTGCACTGTCAAATGTGACAGGCATTTGAGTCAGTACCTGTGGAGCGTGTAGTCTACAAGATTTTGTCTTTACCCAAGATCATGGGACTAGAAGTGGATAACAACGATATTGATAAGCTTGTGGAAGATCACAGCCAAGAAATGATCACTAAGAGCTTATGGAGTTGCAGTGTGTTTCACAGCAGGAAGTTGTGGAGAGGAGTTCCTAAGAGGCAGCGGCAGCAACAGCAAAGCAGCATCATCTGGTGCAATAAGAGAAATGTTGAAAGCATGGAAATCAGTTGCTTTGTGCACTGAAAATAATCATGCCAATAAAGCAGTGGCTAAACATGCTAAAAATTTATTTGGCAATAATGCTGTGTCACATTTTTGACAAGTGTTGAAGTGTCAGCAGAAGCAAATGGCCATAGATAGCTTCCCAGTACACAATAATTAGTTATGTATTGTGAATAATAAAGTACATAATACTCTATGTATAATCTTCTTTGAATAAATAGTATGAATAAAACAAAAATTCTAGTACTTTTTCTGCATGGAACGCATCATCATATTTTACATTAATTTATATGGGATAAACTGTCTTGCTTAACGAGTGTTTCACAGTATGAGTAAAATTCTGGAACGAATTATAAACGCTATACAAGGTTCCACTCTACATTTTATTTGCACATTTTGAGACAGTCTGTTCACAATTACATAACTAAGAACATATTAACATAGCTCCCAAATCAAGTATTTGTAAGGACTCTTGTCTGTTTTTAAATTTGAATATTCTATAATTTCCAAAATCCATGGTTCTTTCATCTGGCGATCTTGGGGCTTTGGCCTGATACAGCTGACTCAAATAACTGAACATGGCAAATGTGCAGATGTATTACACAAGGGAGAGAGAACTAATCTCACCAAGGAAGCAGCTATGGTTGCTTAATTTAAAAATAAATTATATTGCACATGTGCTCTTTAAATACTGCAATGCTCTTCAAGAAACTTAGGATACATCCAATTTTGAATATTGGAGACGTTAACTGACACTGTTTTATGGGCAATACAAAACAGAGCAAGCAAGTACTGTTTTACACACACTGCTAAATCCGTGTAACGCAAAAAGAAGTTCTTCCTGTTATAAACAAAAGGAAGGGATTTATCTTTGAATTCTTCCAAAATTTCATTACACTCTGGAACAAAAGAGGTGGATATCTGTACAAACACAATACTTTACAGTAAAATTTAAGAAAAAATAATGACTTTATGACATGTTTTGTAGCCTTATTTAACATTTTAAGCATTTAGAGCAAATTTTACTTCAAACTCAGTTGTTTTAATACTGAATAAGTGGAAATTACATATTTTTGTGATTATTTTAGAGATTTTGTAGTGTAAGTGATTATTACTGCATAAAATCTGTTACCTACTAGCTACGCAGCTCACAAGAAATTCCTTATGTATCAAATAACTATGTAGAGAGTGCTAAAAAAGGCTGTTTGGATAGGTGCTAATTAATCCAAAAAATATGATAGCAGTATAGTGCCACTACCACTTCACTTCATGGGGAAACCTGCGAGTTTGTGGTGGAGAATTTCACTTACAGCAACAAAGCTGTTGAATTATAGCAGGACAGACCAAGCTCACTTGGTGAAATATGCCAGTGCACTGGTCATGCATGGTTCTTGCAATACAGGCAAGGGAATTTCTCCACCAACAGGTTCCAGTGGTGTTGCCAAGAACATGACTAGAAGTGGAACATTGGTGTAACAGCTGCACTGCTGTCATTTTTGCAGCAGTTTCATTTGCAGACCAGCAATTCTACCAGGGCATGGGGATTACACCAGATGAGGAGACCACATGGAGCTGCAAGCAGCTGTCACGTGTTTGGATCTCCACTGCAGTACCACCTTCCTGCTCTAAATGCAACTTTCGAACTTACAAGAGGACCATGCCTACTGATAATCATCAATCTCACCTGAATTTATGGTGTAGGCAGGGCATGACCAGGAATGAATGCGGCAAGTGGAAGCTCTAGACAGCCATGTGTTTAGAAAAAACAGCATTTTTGGCACTGTTCGGGCAATGAATGAGCATTTGTGGTAGAGTACTCCCAGGTAGCACTCGGGGCAGCGGAAAGAGTACAGAATGGTAACTCAAGGGTCATGGGCTTGAGTTCATCTAATTTTTATTTTCATGTTACTTACACCACAAATAAACCTTAGTAATGCTCAGTATATGGTATTTATACATTTTGTCATAAGAGGCATGAAAAGGAAAGACAAGGGAAAAATATGGATTGCAAATAATTTTCCAGGAAGGGAAGTTAAGGCATACATGAGAGAGCTCCATAGGTAAAATCAGACACACATTATTTTACAATTGTCAATTTATACACACTGTGGTGATATTCATCATAAAAACAGGGCAAGCAGTAATTTTCTCAACATCTTTAACGTTACAAACACCACTTTTATAACTATAAGTTTTAATTGCAAGCACCTCTTAGAACATTATTTTTAGAGTAATCGTGGACACTTTAAATATAACCTTTCTTGAAAAATTTATTTGAAATCTAAATTTTCCTGTTTCTTTCCTTTTTGTGTGTATTATGAAAATAATAAATATAATATACTGGGCACTATTTTGATTAATTTGCAGAGTAAGCAACATAAAAAAATCGAAAATAAAAAACAGAAGTTATCACATAACCTTACGATTAACATTCTATACACTTCCTGCTGCGTCAACTGCTGCATTGGAGCTCCTGACTCGCTTGACTCATGTCAGACATGCTGTTTTTTCTCAATGCTTGGTCATCCTCAACTCCCACGTCAATCACATGCATATACCACAAATTTGAATTATATCGGTGATGGTGTGCAGATGCGGTTCCCTGGTTAGTGCCAGGGTACAGTGGGACACCCCAGGCACACTCCATCAGCAACCTGGACTCTTGCCCACAGGGGTAGCACGACAGCTGTCTTCCACTATTGTGGTGTGTGTACTGCACACCAACAGCTGCTGGGACACTGTCATTCACCACAGCAAGTTTGTCAACAGCCTTTTTGCACTATGAGCTGTGCAATGGGCTCATGCATCACACACCAAGCACAGACATAAGCAAAGCTGTGGGTAGATGTGCAGCCAGCTGTCTGAAAGCTGGCTGTCACCTCGCTGACCACCACGTTCTCCCCAGGTGGAGTGGAGGTTACCAGACACTGATGCACAAATGTACAAGTAAAATACAGTGTTAATTTTGACAGCCAGGTCTCTGGGCCTTCACTGGTCTGCTATCCTGCATCGTAGCCATCCCTCAACCCCCACATTGGCTATAGCAAAAAGGCAGACCCTCTACCTCAATTTAGTAATTAAAGAACTTGTTTGGGAACAATACTTGGTCAGATTCTTATCAGCGAGGTAAGATACCAACACACCATTCATGTAATAACAGTATCAGTACTTAACCATGCAACCATTCTCCACAAGACAGCTGTATTTTTTAACCATTCCGTCAATCCGTGTTTAAGTGCTCATACATTCAAATTAAAGAACAATATTGTCATACAGGGTGTACACGGAGACAAGGAAAAAATCTCTGATTACTCCCAGAATATTCCCGGATATCCCATTTTCAAAAATATGATTTTTCCCGGGCGAAAATACACTTTTTCCGTGCTAAGTGACAGTAGGTTTTCTGTAGATTTTCCTTCGGAACTGTAAAACTTATAAATACTTTCAATGGTTAATGTTATACACACACGTGTAGAACTTCCCGGAAAAATAAGGAAATGACAGGGGAGAGAAGTTTTGGAAAGACCTTTGATCTGCAGCAACATATACACTGCATATTTTCGTATTACGAAAGTATAAATTCAAATTGCACCAAACACAGCACGTTAGTTTCCAAGAGAGTTGAAACCGAGGTTGTGATGTCCTTTTGTAAGCCAATCATATCTCATGGCACGTGATCTTGCTAGCCGATAACAGCAGATATTCAGAGCATAGGACACGTCTTGTAGTCCGCCAATAGCAAGATCACTGGTTACGTAGCGTGAACACACAAAGAGGAAAAGTTAAAGGTTTATATAAATATACATAGTATAGCTACAAGAAAAGCTAAGCTTTCACATATAATATTGGTCTCTACAATTAACAAGCTACAACAGAAGCTAAGCTTTCACATGTAATATTGATCTTTTTTGCGAGTGTTATACTTTAAGATACATCACACAAATGTGCCAATAAATTTAAAATTATGACATAAATGTCTGGGCTCGAAATTCTTGTAAGTGGCTGGTCCTCAAAGTGTTCAGTTTTAAGTGCTCTGTGATTTAAAAATTCATCACACTTTCTCACATGTAACATAATTCATCTTGCGTAAAAAGATATTTATTTTGAAAGTAACACTTTTTGAACCACTGTTTGCAATACTATCTGGAAACTGTTAGAAATAGGTTCGATTTACCAGTTGCCAGAGAGCGCCAGAAACAGGCATTATTGCGCGTGTGCAGCTGCAGTGGTGTAGGAAGCCCGCATGTTTGTATGCATAAAGCACTAAGAGAGCTGATATTACACCATAAAAGAAAAAAAAGGCATCAGAGGATACTCCCAAGGGCATCGTAATTTCGTAAACCATACTAAAAGGCATAATTCGGCTTGAAGTGCACATTGGTTTTTTCCAGGTTCACACTGAAGCAGGTCCCATCTGATACTCTACAATTTCATTTTTGGTTCTTTATTATGGCATAATGCCATACATGGCAGAAGATGATGATGTGCACTTCAGTTGGAACTAGCCAATGCTGTGGAATGAAACACTGTTTCAAATAAAATGTTGCCTCAGTGGAAAAATTAATAAAGCCAAATTTCTTTACCAAACTTGCAAAAATAATTACTGTTCTGCAAGGCGATTAATGCTTGACTGATAGTAACTTGGAAATAAAATAAAATCAGAAAACTAATGATATATTTTTCCCCTCTGTAATATGATAATGTATTTTAATTCACTTGATAGCTCCCAGTCACAGTAACCCATTTTGTTTTCATTTGACGTGGGAGCTGTTAACCAAGAGAAGCAGTGAAATCACTAAACGTCACTTAACGCAAATACGGGTCACGAGGAGACTAACCCCCTCCCCACTACAACTCTGACAACTCTACACATGCGCGAATCTGGCAGCTAGGGCGCGCGGGAAAAATTTTTCTCATTTGCATCTGGCTGTTTACTGCTACTGCCCATACAGCTAACAGCCACACTTCAAGTAGCAGGAAGCGGGAGAAGGTACTGCCCATATGTGAGTCAACTACGGATGCGCATCAGCCCGCTGGCAAGTGGTCAAATAAATGTAATGTGAACAGTTGTGATGTCATGCTCACAGCAAGCAGTTTATTGTTGAGAAGAATTACATAATCTTCACCCTACAGCCTTTGACATATTTTTGCTATTCACAGACGCTTGTGCATGCACAGTGTTTTTTGTTTAAATTGAGCATTTCCACTGCCACTAAAGTTTTATTGTTTTCCTCCCTTATATTTTATTGCTGTAGTATCATTCTCCAGTGGCAGGATACAGTAACATTCTTTGCTAGAGAACCAATTCTTACTAGTCAAAATTACAAAAATTTAACTGAAAACTAAAACAATGAAAAATTCCCAGAATTACAAAAAATTCCTAGGTTTTTCCTGGTTCTCAACTGGATGAAAAAATTCCCGGGTTTTCCCCTGATTTCCCGGGTCGTATACTCCCTGTCATACTACTTCCATAACGAGTACTTTGAGTAAAGTAGATAATGTAGCTTATATTAACTATTTTGTAGGAGAGGGGAAAAGTTCAGATATCTTTATCATGCCACAACAAAAATTAATAAATCCCCATTGAATGGATCATTTTATGACCACAGTAGGGAGTATAGCTCGAAGAAAGATTTATGCTGAGACTGACAGTCGTGCAATTTCCAAAGCGAGTGGTGCAGCTCAGCTGCACTGGAAAAATAGTAATCCACATGCACAACAGAAGATGGCACTGAGCAGCCATAATGACATAACTCATTTTTATGTTATGCCTATCTTGTCTCATTTACATTTTTATCTGCACGACTTAAGGGACCTTCCAAATACTTCACAAACTTGCAAAATTGAAAGATTATAGATATGAGATTTTAACAATTATTTAGCTGTAAGCCAGGTAACATCAGATATGTGTGAATACAACCAATAATAATAATTTTTGTAGATCTTAACAATTGCTGGTACAGAAAAGGGGAAGAACCACAATACGAAGGAGAAACTGAAAATGAACACACCACATGTGTGTGATCGCAGTGCACATACTTATTGCTACAAGATGACTAGTTTCAACAGTCTTATGCTGCCATCATCTAATCTAAGAAGAAAAAGGTGTAATGGAGGGGGGTAGAGAGGGACTACAGTACATACGCCGGATATATACAATATTCCATGTACCTTCTGGAATTTGCTATAAAATTACCATGCTACATTACATGAAGTGACTTATGATTTGCCTTCATGTAATGTAACACGATAATATTACAGCAAGTTCAAGAAGGTAATGGAAGATTGTATATTTTATAGATTCATCATATGAATCGTAGTCTCCCTTCACTCACCCCCCCCCCCCCCCCCCCACCGGTTCTTATCTGTTTTTCCCCTTAGATCAGCTGGTGACAGGTTAATACTGTTGAAACTGGTCATCTTGGAGCAGTAAATTTGTCTGCACTGCGACTGCAGAGTACGAAGTGTGTTCACGGTCAACCATATTGATCACCCCACAGCACAGCACAGCACAAGTACACATGTAACCTCCAAAACAGAAATGCTACACTGTTTTCAGAACCCAGAGTCATCTACTCTTCAAGTAGATGGAAAATAACATTGAACAAGGAATTAGGTTTCACAGTTCTGGACGAATTATTTGCATACACTAGTTACTACTGAACATCTATTTTTTGTTCTATATTTAGTCAAACTTAGATGGAATTGATACAATCGCCTGTGTGGCAGAACAGGATCCAAGTTTTGTTTATGAAGATTATAATTTCTTCTTAGGGAGGGGGAGCTGCCATTCCCTGTCCCCTCCTGCATATAAGCTTGGTTGGTGCCATCCCTCTAACACTATTCTGCTCCCCACAGCAGCTTAAGCACAGGCTTCCCAACAGCCTTTGCATGAAGAATGAACAAACAGTACATGTATACTAATTCAGCAGATGAAGATAAAGAAAAGATGTATGATGTGATAAAAGAAAATCAGTATATAAAAAGAAAAATTTAATTGTAATTTGCTAATGCGAAAAAGACAAAGAAGAGAAAACCTGAACTACTAGAAAAAAGAAGGGAAGCAGCAGCCAGCCAGTAGAATTTTTCACATAAAAAAATTAACCATGCTGCAAATACTTTAAGAATTATGAAAGAAAGTTGAATATGAGGAAGGGGCCCAGGCACCCTGAGAGATTCAGAAATCAGGTTTTACACTGCGAAACATTTCCAAGTGCAATGTGGACTGCTCGTACTTCCGAGCTTGAACTACAGACTGACCACCTCGAAGATTGCTACACATCAGTACCCCCTTACATATCAAACAGACCAACCACCAGCAATACCACCACGTCGTTAGCTGCCAGCCTTCTATACCAAGAAGTCCCTTCCATACAGCCTAGTCACTCAGGGCTGTTGCATATGCAGTGATGAGCAGTCCCTCTTTAAATATACTGAAGCCTTCACAGGATGTAATTACCTTTCCAGCCCAGTACAAAAACAGATCTCCCGTGCCTTATCTCTCCAGTCACCCACCACCTCCCAAAGTCCCACCATCTGGCCACAGAGCAGTATTTCCCTCATGACTTGGCACCACCCAGGAATGGAGCAACTGAATCACATTCTCTGCCAGGGTTTCAACATTCTCACCATGCCCAGAAATGAGGAATGTCCTACCCATTATCCTTCCCACCCTTCCCACTTTGGTAATCCACCACCCACTGAACCTTCACAATATCAATGTCCCTGCCTACACAACCTCTGTTCCCAACTCCTAACCTCATGGTTCATATCCCTTTAACAGGCCGACATGCAAGACCTATCCCTCCCACCACCACCACCACCACCACCACCACCACCACCACCACCACCACCTATTCCAGTCCTGTCACAAGCATAATCTATCCCATAAAAGGCAGAGCTACCTGTGAAACCAGTTCTGTGACCTATGAGTTAAGCTGCAACCACTATGCTGAATACTACATGGGCATGACAACCAACAAGCTGAGCACACTCCCCAACATCACCATCATCTCAATGACTGCTTCACAGCCTGTGCCATCTGGATCATTCTCAACAACACTAGCTTTTCTAAATTGCACAGGTAGTTACTCTCGCTACGGTATATCCTACATTCCTGTATCCTCCTGGCCCCCAACCTCTATTAGTCATTGTCCTTTATCCACCTATCCCCTTCCCTGTTCCCATTCCAGCACTACACAGCTGTGTTTTCCATCAATGCACCTGCAGTCTTTACCTCTTTTCCACTGAACCCTCCCTCCACTCTCCCAATTGCACCTAGCTACCCTACCCTTGCGCCACCTTATGTCCCTGTATGCTCCCACAAACAGCGCTTTACTGTCCCCCACCCCGACTCTGCTGCCCTTGTCCTCCTCACCCCATCCTCTTCCTTACAACTCCACAACCCAGCATGCTTCTCCCATCACGCACTGCTGCTCACAGTCTGGCCTTGACAGCTAGAGATTTATTCAGATGAAGGCCTGTTTGGCCAAAAGCTTTGACAGCCTTTGTTGTGCCTATCTGTGACTCAGTATCTCTGCTACATGGTGAGGAGCAAATATCTTCTTCATAATATTGTCACTATTCCATACTGGATTTTCTATTGTTTGGATGACAGATTGAAACTGAAGAAACTGCTGCAGGAAATTATGGTGACTGGACTATACAATAGAGAATTACTGAGTGAGGCAGTACAGCTGTTGACCTCATATTTGGGAGGATGGAGCTGTTCCGTTTAGCCATCCTGATCGGGCTTTTTCCTGGTTTGCTATGCAAATGTCGGGATGGTTCCTTAATCAAGACCACAGCTGACCACCTGTCCTATCCCCACAGGCTACCTGTCCTATCTTCTTAAAGCACATTATGGATGCATGTATGTAAGTATGTATGTATGTATGTATGTAGCAGCATCATATTTTGGTCAATTAACTGGCACTGTATTACCTTGACAAACCCTGTATCATTGTGAGGGTCCTTGGATGACGAAAGATAAATAAATTCAGTAAAATTAGAATGGGTAGTTTCAAGAGATAAAATAGTGAAGGCAGCAGAGGAACAACTAAGTAAAACAAAAATGTGCAATAGAAATCCTTGGTTAAGACATAGGACATTGATTTCAACTGACAGAAGAAGAAAATACAGAAGGCAGCAAATGAAGTAAGTAAAACAGAAAACTGATATCTAAAATACGAGATGAAAGAAAGTGCAAAATTGTATATCAAGGACAGTGAGACAACTAACAGAGGACCGTAGAAGCACCCATGACTATGGGAAAGATGGACAACACATGTAGAAAAATTGCAGTCATCTTAAAAAAAAAAAATAATAATAATAATAATAATAATAAAAGGGCTGCATAAATATAAAGTTTTCAGATGGGAAGCCAAAACAAAGCAAAGCAAAGAAGGGAAAGCTGGAAGATGGAAGGTATATATTAAAGGGAAAGGTAATGAACTAAGACAATATTATGGAAAGGAATGAAGATGGGATGGGAGATGTGAAAATTAGACAAAACACTGAAACTGCTAAATTAACACACCGGTGGCCGGCGACACCACAGCGGTGTCGTGAGCATAGTATCGCACAGTGGCCGGCGACACCACAGCGGTGTCGTGAGCATAGTATCGCACAGTGGCCGGCGACACCACAGCGGTGTCGTGAGCATAGTATCGCACAGTGGCCGGCGACACCACAGCGGTGTCGTGAGCATAGTATCGCACAGTGGCCGGCGACACCACAGCGGTGTCGTGAGCATAGTATCGCACAGTGGCCGGCGACACCACAGCGGTGTCGTGAGCATAGTATCGCACAGTGGCCAGTGACAGCACTTTACTATCTTTTGCATTCTGTTGGTGTTCTGTTTAGGTAACACTAAGTTACATACATCAACAAGTTTTTTGTTTTTATAAGTATTTGTGCACTTTCATCGTGGCAGACAAAAGAGATGATACAATTATTTACGATGAATGCACAGAGCATAACTTGGAGGTTGCCACTGCATCGCATACGTCTCATGATCCGGTTGACAGACTTTCCAGTAACAAAGCAACACCAACTAATAGGCCTACATATTTCCGAAATGAAAACGAAGACACTGCCATACATTTTCCAGAAACAAATCGGAGAACAACACACTTACAGTGCAAGTCTTGTGGAGTTGCATTACATCTTGGAGACTTTTGTTGCATATCATATAAAAGAGAAATACTAAGTACCAAAGACAATGCAAATAAATATATGAACCAAGTTTTGTGTTTATTTGCGTATGTGTATCATTGAAATTTTATGAAAGTGGGGGAACAAGGTTGAGAACTTAATTTACAATCTCTCAATGTCAAGAACGGCTGGCGACAAACCAAGTAATCCAAATTAGCACTGCCAGTGCCAAGCAAATAACTTTGTATGAGACGCACTGAAAGAGTGTTAAAACAAGATACCTGGAGCAGATATTCACTCTGAACTATTTAGATCCTTGGGAGAATCAACTGTAAAACTGTTCCACCTGGTATGCAGGATACATCAATGTTTGATAAGTAAACTGTGAGTCCAAATTGCATTGTTAGGCCTACTAAAAAATACATAAAGGGAGAAAGTTAAACTGAACAGCAATGGCAGGTTGGAGAGACAAAAACACATTTATAACATTTGCAAATTAACAAAAAGTTGTCAATGTTGACTGGAATTCACACTTCTTAATTCTGAAGTTATTATAAAATTCTAGAAACAAAAATTAATTTTGGTAAGGTGAAATGTTTAGGGCACATTAATACACTTGTGCACAAAAACTAAAGAACTGCATTTAACTTTAGACAACAGTGTACACAAAAATGCAGTTTGGATGATGGCTAACGTTTTTTTATCCCACAAATAATGTATGACAATCACTTTTATATCTGCAGGAGTCTACTCTTACAATATTTTATGTTTTAATATAACACAGGAAACCAAATAACTCAAAGTACATAAACTCTCAAAGCTCTCAATAATGGATTGCATGAAGGTTCAGTGCCACTTGACATTATACAAACCATCTACACAAAACACCTTACATTGCATAGATAAAGGATTTAGTGCATTTCTCACTATAAGCAATGAAATATCGCAGCAAGTTCAGCAACTATCAAAAATATTTACCATACAAACAGTTCAAAAAGTCACCAAATGTAACATCCAAACAACCACAAGCTGGCTTTACCTTTTTCAGAAACACTAGCCATACTAAGGTCTAAATATTGTAGTCTGCATTCTTCTGTCAGTGGACTGCTGGATAGGAAAACTGGGTCAGGAATCTGAAAAAGAAAAAGGAAAAAAATAAGCTTTTAAGATACAAAAACCATGATTAAATACTTGGCAAAAACTTCAATAGTACTATCTTGATCAATTTATGTCAACAGCAATGAACTTTTTAGGAAATTGTGAGTGGGCACAGTAGAAAAACTTGCAAACTATTCTAGTTTCACGACTGAGTATGTTTATTTTATAAACTGAAATGTAGTCACAATTGGTATCCGTTAGAAAGAAATGGTCCTTCCCACATCCAAAGACACTTCATCCATATCAACTTGAGCTTTCACTTTCAAAAACAAGGCAAAAAGGCAAAATTGTTAAGTTTTCATAGCCACTTCTTGACAAATTGCCTTTGGTTTCTGTCTTGGGTTCTGTGGGCAATGTTTGATGATTATTCTGACATTTCATTTCAGCAACATGAGTGGCTGGCAATGTTGAAGTTTCACTGTCCGCTGATAGTGGTGGACTGCAGTAAAGCTTATGGCTTTTACATGGTTGTTACTGCTGTGGTTCCTCCCTTGCTACCTGCAATGGTTGTTCACTTCAGCACAGCAATCCAAGCTCAATTCACCTTGAGGATTTCCTCTTGTTGAAGCTATTCATGGCAAGAACTTCAATGTCGGAAAATTTTATTATGTGGTAAGCCTTACAAAGCACATACCCTGCCACAACTGACTTCACTTGTCCCAACCAGCAGCGCTGTTTATTTTCGGTGATCCTGGTGTTGATTGATCATCCAGTCATTCCAACAGACTTTACCACATGTACCTAGTATGCAGTATACTCTCAACATTGCAAGTGGGTCCCTTTTGTCCTTTGCAAAATCTGAGACCTCTTTGATCATCTTTGACATTATCTTTATGCCTTGTTTATGCAATAGACTGCTGAATCTGTATCTCCGGGAATGTATGGCAGGCAGTTGGTATGCAACATTTCTTCTTCCAATTTGTCATTGCCGAGTAATTCCATGACACTTGTTTCATAACTAATGGAGTGCCCATTGCTCTTCAGAATGCTTTTCAGGTGTCGCATCTCACATATAAGGTATTGAGGCTCCCACATTTATATTTTGAGATTTACAAGTGTATTAATCATCCCTAATGATGATGATGGTTGATGGGGCACTCAACATCATGGTAATCGGTGCCCTGACAAAAAACCGCATGCAAATCTCGTGGGTGAGGACAAAGGCTGTCCCCACATGCGGAGCATTTTATAATGTATTAAAGTCTGCCGGCCTTCCCCACCAAGTTAGGGGTGTTAATCATCCCTCTTGTCTGGCTCAGGTAGTGGATGAGAGATTATGTAGGCATCAGTCGGTGTGTGTTAGTTTTCAGTACACACTGTTCCAGGTTTTCACCATCCCTCATCTAAAAAGTTTAGTTGTTGGTCCTTTTCTATCGCAATAGTAAATTTTATGTTGAAATCAAGATTGTTCAGATGTCTCAGGAACACATTGAGCTGTTCCTGACCATGGTTCCCCACAATGAAGGAATCTTCAATGTATCTATACCACAAATTACTTTTATAACATCTCAAGTCCAGTGCCTGTGTTTCAAAATGTCCCATGAAGTAGTTTGCCACCACCTGACTAAGTGGACTACCCATTTAGACACATTACAGCTATTCGTAAAGTTGCCATTCTACATGAAATAGCTCTTTCATGCATGTCTCACGATGAGAGACTGTAAAATTAAGGTGTGGAGCAGCTACGTCGATGATAACTTCCTTGTGTGAAGTGATGGTGAGGATCGGCTTGGTGACTTCTTGCAACATCTGAACAGTCTTTATGTCAACAAAATTTACTTTGGAGGTAGAAAAGGAGCAACAGCACTCTTTCTAGATGTGCTTATGTTGAATGATGAAAACCGGAACACAAAATGTATCCAAAACTGATACACACAAACCAATACCTGTACGAGCTATCTAATTACCACTTGAGCCAGAAAAAGGGATAATTAATATGTTTGTAATGTGCGGAAGACAAATATGTGAGCTTCAGTAGCTCATACACAGGATACAACACCTGGAAAACATTCCGAGGAACAATGGGTTCTCCACCAGCTACATAAGAAGTTTCATAGAATCACAAATATAGTGAAGAGAGAAATCACAAAGAAACATGTCGGGTACAGCCTTTCTGTCTTACATTCCCAACATCACAGAATCACCCTCCAATCGGCAAAGGATAAAATGGAGACACTTTCGGTGTCTGGAATAAACTGCGTATCACATACATGTGGAAAAGCTGTGTTGGAATGACTGTACAATCAACCAAACTAAGGAACACCGAACAGAAGTGGCACTGCCATATGGGAGAAGTGGAGAAATCAGCTGTGGCACAGCATGCACAATGTCCAACCAACCACATAACAAAATTAACCAAACAATGGAAAATCCAGGATGGAATGTAACAATATTATGAAAAGGAAAGTTGCTGTTCACCATATAGTGGAGATGCTGATTCACAGATAGGCACAACAAGAAGACCGTCACATAGCTTTCGTGGCCTATCTGCGACTCAGCATCTCCACTATATGGTGATTAGCATCTTCCCTTTTCATTATATTGTTAATAAAATTACTCTACACAGAAGTTCTTGCTGTAGGTAAGAGCTAACACACTCACTCATTCAACGTAGCTATAGAAATCCATACATGACAACAAGAAAGAGAAAAGCCTCAAGGAGAATGGATCTGGATTACCATGCTGCAGCAAATGTTTATTTCAGGTAGCACAGAGAACTACAGTGGTAACAATCACAGAAAAAGCCTCAGACATTGGCATTCCAGGGACTTACCTGCAGTCACAAATTCGACTAGTCTGCCATCAGCAATGGAAGGTGAAGCTTTGACAATGTCAGCCACTCATGCAGGCGGAGGACAGAAAAATTTTCGAACTAATGTCTGCTGAAGAAACAGGCAGAAGTGAAAAGGCAATTTGTCATGGCAAAGATATGTGGAAAAATATTAATGAGAGGCCATTTAAGAATACTGAAGGTTCTTCCAGCCTAATGGTTCTAAATAATATTTTGATCATAATGACTGAATTTTGTATCTCTGTAATGGAGGAACGTTCAAGCGCTTCTGCAACTAAGTACAAATTGTTCAGCATGTCTTATTAGAGTGTAGGACCACACATTTCACTAACACATTCTGGCCAGATATACTGTCTCCTTAAAATGTTATATACACATGATCAAGGTTGCAGCTTCTCTCCAAACTCTGAATTGTATGGTAGAGAAATGTTAACAGATACTTATTTACGAAGTGTATTTCTGTCAAGCATTTATTCACCATTAGTCATTATGACAGAAGAGGGGGGAGGGGGGGGGGGAGCACAACATAACTGCTCACCACTACTTTGTTTGTCAGTGCTTTACCTCTTGCTAAATAATGAACAGCTACTGCAAAGTTGACAGATTAGTTCAAGCACTTTACAATAATGAATGTACAATGACAGCTGATATGACTAAAAATAGGTTTTAGCATTTCCATCAGGAGTGTCAAGAGTTTAGAACTTTTCAGCATCCTACATATTTTTCTCCCATGCTACCTCAAACAGATCAGAAAACCTAGCTCGATTCAAAAACAAGCTCACATATCATCTTGAACTAACTTCACGTTTCATTACACTGAGCCTTTCTATTGTTAGCAACAATACTGAAGAGGAAGTGGATACATTTACCAGCTACAGAAACAAACAACTGCAGCAAAGATAAATGAAAACTTGATGATTCTTTTGCACATGTCTGGTGCGTATTTCTTTAACATGGGAAGAGCTTTATTGTGTAATAAATGTATAGGCTACGATTTTCAAACAAGTTATTGTTCTGGTAATTCTGAAGTATAGAGCAAAAAATAATGAAATTGCAAGAATATTAAATACTTACAACTGCCTGTGAAAGACGAAGAATCAGGACACCTCTTTTCATGATATGCTCCATACTTCCAGGCTGTAAAACGCGGGATCCAAGATCTATACGAGTCCATAATGCTTCATCTAAGGAAATCCTTTTCCATCTCTTACAGACACGTGCTGTGAGTGCAAGTGTCTTTTTTGGTAGCCAACGGAACACCATTAAGACCATCTCATCTGATAGTTTGTTGAACATATCTACAGCAAAAGCACACACTTCAGGAATATCTGTCAAGGCTCACTTGATACATTACACATTAGACATAATCCGATTCCCAAAATCTTCACTAATTCTAAATCACAGTAGATAAGGACAAAGAGAAAAATCTTGTCTAACAAAGTTAATCAGCATAGTGTAATTGGATAGGTAAAAAAATCTACTCACAAAGCAGCAGCAGAACACACGCATAAAAGAGATTGTAATCAGGCAAGCTTTCAGAGCCAGTGGCTCCCCCTTCAGGCAAAACTGTTGAAGGGGAAGGACGAGAGGTGAAGGAAAAGAACTGGAGAGGTCTAGGAAAAGGGGTAGATATCGGGAAAGCCACCAAGAACTGCAGGTCAGGGGAGACTTATGACACGAGATGCGAAATATAAATAACTGCATTTCTTCCAGTCAAAATAAGCCAATCGCATTTAAACTGAAGGGTTATGCTTCAGATTACTCTCTAGCACATCTTCAGGAAGTGTAATAAATCAGTGTACCTCTATCTAAAACATGGCCATTTTAAAATGGATTACCTTCTCATTGTAACAGACTTATGAGCTACCTTCTTCAAAGAAACAATCTCCCTTAATAGTTTGGGAGTCTATACCTAGAAACAGTGCAAGGACAACATCTGATGGTTTTTGACTTTACTAATAAACCTTTGATCAAATTCCACAGAAGTGCACACGAATACTACACCCATGATTTTTGGATCCATAGCATGCCTCCTTGATTCAATACAATTAATACTGTAACAGCAGCAATTCTTTTTATGGTAACTGCATCAAAAAGTGTTTCTTACACTTTTTTTACACTGAACTCTAGGTTCCATGGAGATTACACAAGGGTCCTGTGGAAGTCACATGCCCTTTTATAACGCTCAATAATGTAACTTCAAAAACAAAAATCAACACCTCTAAAAAATAGAACAGCTAACCCTCACATCCACTTACCAATTTGTACAGTTGGTATGAATCATAATACTGAATAAGGGTGCATTTTTCAGAGACCAGGTGAATTATGCTTTGTAAACCTTATTTATAAATGATGATTGCTTGTATGTTTGTTATCAATTCCTATAAAACTCCCCCTGATCCACCTTTTTAATGAAATCATAAAAGTGAATGCCTGTATTAATAGTTCCCTTTGAGTTTTATATTTCTGCTGTTAAAAATATTGTGAATGAGACCCTTTAAATTTCATTCGATCTTAAAATGTAGCTGCGACTATAGTTTGTTGCAGGATGGAGAGGTCTCTAAAGCATTCTATTGTAGAACATAATGTGTATTTCAAACCTTATACCTAGCTCTTTAACTAAAGAGAACTACGGTAGTAATGAAAATGACCCCAATGGATGTACCTCAACAGCAGTTATGCCAGTTAATGCTTGTATGAGTAGTTACCCTAAGGCAGATACTAAAAAAACTAGGAACCTGCTCACGGTGAGCTTACAGGAAAAAGTTGAATCCTTCATTTGAAAATGTGACTTTACATTTAAAATTAATAATGTTTATGGTTCAAACCGCAATCAAGGTTTTTTTTTTTTAAGTTGGCTATGAGACAACTCAATATGGTGAAGTCTACTCTGCTGCAGAAAATGATATTAAACCTTAACTTACAGAGACAGCAAAATGTATTTTAGCTGAACAGTCTGCAAAAGAATCAGACAGAATCCCCCTTTAGGAAGACATGGCAGCCCAGTGCATCATAAATTTAGCAACCAATATAAAGTATGAACCTACTTTACTTAAAAAGTCATGAAAGTTTCCTTCACAAAAGTGTAGTTAGTCTCTCAGTGTTAATTGTAATTGTTAGGTACCACCAAGACAACTCATTGCTGGAGGTTGTTCTATGCTAGTCTCACAAACATTTAATACTGGAGGTGAAATATTTGATTCCCTAAATCCTTTCCTCGAACAGAGTAAAATACCACAAGGCAACTGAATTGCTGTACCAGTGGAACTAAGAATGTGAGAGGCATAACTAATAATGTTGCACAGAAAATTAAAATATTACCAAACAGTGGAGATTCTGAGTCACAGATAGGCACAATAAAAAGACTGTCACAAATAAAGCTTTCAGCCGTAAGGCCTTTGTCAATAATAGACTACACACGCACAACTCACAAACACGACTGCAGTCTCAGGCAACAAACCAAACTGCGAGCAGCAGCACCAGTGCATGATGGGAGTGGCGACTGGGTGGGGTTAATGAGGAGGCTGGCGCGTGGAGTGGGGAGAAGGAAGGATAGTATGGTAGGGGTGGCAGACAGTGAAGTGCTGCAAGAGAGGCGGAGAGCAGAAGAGAGGCGGAGAGCAGAAGAGAGGCGGAGAGCAGAAGAGAGGCGGAGAGCAGAAGAGAGGCGGAGAGCAGAAGAGAGGCGGAGAGCAGAAGAGAGGCGGAGAGCAGAAGAGAGGCGGAGAGCAGAAGAGAGGCGGAGAGCAGAAGAGAGGCGGAGAGCAGAAGAGAGGCGGAGAGCAGAAGAGAGGCGGAGAGCAGAAGAGAGGCGGAGAGCAGAAGAGAGGCGGAGAGCAGAAGAGAGGCGGAGAGCAGAAGAGAGGCGGAGAGCAGAAGAGAGGCGGAGAGCAGAAGAGAGGCGGAGAGCAGAAGAGAGGCGGAGAGCAGAAGAGAGGCGGAGAGCAGAAGAGAGGCGGAGAGCAGAAGAGAGGCGGAGAGCAGAAGAGAGGCGGAGAGCAGAAGAGAGGCGGAGAGCAGAAGAGAGGCGGAGAGCAGAAGAGAGGCGGAGAGCAGAAGAGAGGCGGAGAGCAGAAGAGAGGCGGAGAGCAGAAGAGAGGCGGAGAGCAGAAGAGAGGCGGAGAGCAGAAGAGAGGCGGAGAGCAGAAGAGAGGCGGAGAGCAGAAGAGAGGCGGAGAGCAGAAGAGAGGCGGAGAGCAGAAGAGAGGCGGAGAGCAGAAGAGAGGCGGAGAGCAGAAGAGAGGCGGAGAGCAGAAGAGAGGCGGAGAGCAGAAGAGAGGCGGAGAGCAGAAGAGAGGCGGAGAGCAGAAGAGAGGCGGAGAGCAGAAGAGAGGCGGAGAGCAGAAGAGAGGCGGAGAGCAGAAGAGAGGCGGAGAGCAGAAGAGAGGCGGAGAGCAGAAGAGAGGCGGAGAGCAGAAGAGAGGCGGAGAGCAGAAGAGAGGCGGAGAGCAGAAGAGAGGCGGAGAGCAGAAGAGAGGCGGAGAGCAGAAGAGAGGCGGAGAGCAGAAGAGAGGCGGAGAGCAGAAGAGAGGCGGAGAGCAGAAGAGAGGCGGAGAGCAGAAGAGAGGCGGAGAGCAGAAGAGAGGCGGAGAGCAGAAGAGAGGCGGAGAGCAGAAGAGAGGCGGAGAGCAGAAGAGAGGCGGAGAGCAGAAGAGAGGCGGAGAGCAGAAGAGAGGCGGAGAGCAGAAGAGAGGCGGAGAGCAGAAGAGAGGCGGAGAGCAGAAGAGAGGCGGAGAGCAGAAGAGAGGCGGAGAGCAGAAGAGAGGCGGAGAGCAGAAGAGAGGCGGAGAGCAGAAGAGAGGCGGAGAGCAGAAGAGAGGCGGAGAGCAGAAGAGAGGCGGAGAGCAGAAGAGAGGCGGAGAGCAGAAGAGAGGCGGAGAGCAGAAGAGAGGCGGAGAGCAGAAGAGAGGCGGAGAGCAGAAGAGAGGCGGAGAGCAGAAGAGAGGCGGAGAGCAGAAGAGAGGCGGAGAGCAGAAGAGAGGCGGAGAGCAGAAGAGAGGCGGAGAGCAGAAGAGAGGCGGAGAGCAGAAGAGAGGCGGAGAGCAGAAGAGAGGCGGAGAGCAGAAGAGAGGCGGAGAGCAGAAGAGAGGCGGAGAGCAGAAGAGAGGCGGAGAGCAGAAGAGAGGCGGAGAGCAGAAGAGAGGCGGAGAGCAGAAGAGAGGCGGAGAGCAGAAGAGAGGCGGAGAGCAGAAGAGAGGCGGAGAGCAGAAGAGAGGCGGAGAGCAGAAGAGAGGCGGAGAGCAGAAGAGAGGCGGAGAGCAGAAGAGAGGCGGAGAGCAGAAGAGAGGCGGAGAGCAGAAGAGAGGCGGAGAGCAGAAGAGAGGCGGAGAGCAGAAGAGAGGCGGAGAGCAGAAGAGAGGCGGAGAGCAGAAGAGAGGCGGAGAGCAGAAGAGAGGCGGAGAGCAGAAGAGAGGCGGAGAGCAGAAGAGAGGCGGAGAGCAGAAGAGAGGCGGAGAGCAGAAGAGAGGCGGAGAGCAGAAGAGAGGCGGAGAGCAGAAGAGAGGCGGAGAGCAGAAGAGAGGCGGAGAGCAGAAGAGAGGCGGAGAGCAGAAGAGAGGCGGAGAGCAGAAGAGAGGCGGAGAGCAGAAGAGAGGCGGAGAGCAGAAGAGAGGCGGAGAGCAGAAGAGAGGCGGAGAGCAGAAGAGAGGCGGAGAGCAGAAGAGAGGCGGAGAGCAGAAGAGAGGCGGAGAGCAGAAGAGAGGCGGAGAGCAGAAGAGAGGCGGAGAGCAGAAGAGAGGCGGAGAGCAGAAGAGAGGCGGAGAGCAGAAGAGAGGCGGAGAGCAGAAGAGAGGCGGAGAGCAGAAGAGAGGCGGAGAGCAGAAGAGAGGCGGAGAGCAGAAGAGAGGCGGAGAGCAGAAGAGAGGCGGAGAGCAGAAGAGAGGCGGAGAGCAGAAGAGAGGCGGAGAGCAGAAGAGAGGCGGAGAGCAGAAGAGAGGCGGAGAGCAGAAGAGAGGCGGAGAGCAGAAGAGAGGCGGAGAGCAGAAGAGAGGCGGAGAGCAGAAGAGAGGCGGAGAGCAGAAGAGAGGCGGAGAGCAGAAGAGAGGCGGAGAGCAGAAGAGAGGCGGAGAGCAGAAGAGAGGCGGAGAGCAGAAGAGAGGCGGAGAGCAGAAGAGAGGCGGAGAGCAGAAGAGAGGCGGAGAGCAGAAGAGAGGCGGAGAGCAGAAGAGAGGCGGAGAGCAGAAGAGAGGCGGAGAGCAGAAGAGAGGCGGAGAGCAGAAGAGAGGCGGAGAGCAGAAGAGAGGCGGAGAGCAGAAGAGAGGCGGAGAGCAGAAGAGAGGCGGAGAGCAGAAGAGAGGCGGAGAGCAGAAGAGAGGCGGAGAGCAGAAGAGAGGCGGAGAGCAGAAGAGAGGCGGAGAGCAGAAGAGAGGCGGAGAGCAGAAGAGAGGCGGAGAGCAGAAGAGAGGCGGAGAGCAGAAGAGAGGCGGAGAGCAGAAGAGAGGCGGAGAGCAGAAGAGAGGCGGAGAGCAGAAGAGAGGCGGAGAGCAGAAGAGAGGCGGAGAGCAGAAGAGAGGCGGAGAGCAGAAGAGAGGCGGAGAGCAGAAGAGAGGCGGAGAGCAGAAGAGAGGCGGAGAGCAGAAGAGAGGCGGAGAGCAGAAGAGAGGCGGAGAGCAGAAGAGAGGCGGAGAGCAGAAGAGAGGCGGAGAGCAGAAGAGAGGCGGAGAGCAGAAGAGAGGCGGAGAGCAGAAGAGAGGCGGAGAGCAGAAGAGAGGCGGAGAGCAGAAGAGAGGCGGAGAGCAGAAGAGAGGCGGAGAGCAGAAGAGAGGCGGAGAGCAGAAGAGAGGCGGAGAGCAGAAGAGAGGCGGAGAGCAGAAGAGAGGCGGAGAGCAGAAGAGAGGCGGAGAGCAGAAGAGAGGCGGAGAGCAGAAGAGAGGCGGAGAGCAGAAGAGAGGCGGAGAGCAGAAGAGAGGCGGAGAGCAGAAGAGAGGCGGAGAGCAGAAGAGAGGCGGAGAGCAGAAGAGAGGCGGAGAGCAGAAGAGAGGCGGAGAGCAGAAGAGAGGCGGAGAGCAGAAGAGAGGCGGAGAGCAGAAGAGAGGCGGAGAGCAGAAGAGAGGCGGAGAGCAGAAGAGAGGCGGAGAGCAGAAGAGAGGCGGAGAGCAGAAGAGAGGCGGAGAGCAGAAGAGAGGCGGAGAGCAGAAGAGAGGCGGAGAGCAGAAGAGAGGCGGAGAGCAGAAGAGAGGCGGAGAGCAGAAGAGAGGCGGAGAGCAGAAGAGAGGCGGAGAGCAGAAGAGAGGCGGAGAGCAGAAGAGAGGCGGAGAGCAGAAGAGAGGCGGAGAGCAGAAGAGAGGCGGAGAGCAGAAGAGAGGCGGAGAGCAGAAGAGAGGCGGAGAGCAGAAGAGAGGCGGAGAGCAGAAGAGAGGCGGAGAGCAGAAGAGAGGCGGAGAGCAGAAGAGAGGCGGAGAGCAGAAGAGAGGCGGAGAGCAGAAGAGAGGCGGAGAGCAGAAGAGAGGCGGAGAGCAGAAGAGAGGCGGAGAGCAGAAGAGAGGCGGAGAGCAGAAGAGAGGCGGAGAGCAGAAGAGAGGCGGAGAGCAGAAGAGAGGCGGAGAGCAGAAGAGAGGCGGAGAGCAGAAGAGAGGCGGAGAGCAGAAGAGAGGCGGAGAGCAGAAGAGAGGCGGAGAGCAGAAGAGAGGCGGAGAGCAGAAGAGAGGCGGAGAGCAGAAGAGAGGCGGAGAGCAGAAGAGAGGCGGAGAGCAGAAGAGAGGCGGAGAGCAGAAGAGAGGCGGAGAGCAGAAGAGAGGCGGAGAGCAGAAGAGAGGCGGAGAGCAGAAGAGAGGCGGAGAGCAGAAGAGAGGCGGAGAGCAGAAGAGAGGCGGAGAGCAGAAGAGAGGCGGAGAGCAGAAGAGAGGCGGAGAGCAGAAGAGAGGCGGAGAGCAGAAGAGAGGCGGAGAGCAGAAGAGAGGCGGAGAGCAGAAGAGAGGCGGAGAGCAGAAGAGAGGCGGAGAGCAGAAGAGAGGCGGAGAGCAGAAGAGAGGCGGAGAGCAGAAGAGAGGCGGAGAGCAGAAGAGAGGCGGAGAGCAGAAGAGAGGCGGAGAGCAGAAGAGAGGCGGAGAGCAGAAGAGAGGCGGAGAGCAGAAGAGAGGCGGAGAGCAGAAGAGAGGCGGAGAGCAGAAGAGAGGCGGAGAGCAGAAGAGAGGCGGAGAGCAGAAGAGAGGCGGAGAGCAGAAGAGAGGCGGAGAGCAGAAGAGAGGCGGAGAGCAGAAGAGAGGCGGAGAGCAGAAGAGAGGCGGAGAGCAGAAGAGAGGCGGAGAGCAGAAGAGAGGCGGAGAGCAGAAGAGAGGCGGAGAGCAGAAGAGAGGCGGAGAGCAGAAGAGAGGCGGAGAGCAGAAGAGAGGCGGAGAGCAGAAGAGAGGCGGAGAGCAGAAGAGAGGCGGAGAGCAGAAGAGAGGCGGAGAGCAGAAGAGAGGCGGAGAGCAGAAGAGAGGCGGAGAGCAGAAGAGAGGCGGAGAGCAGAAGAGAGGCGGAGAGCAGAAGAGAGGCGGAGAGCAGAAGAGAGGCGGAGAGCAGAAGAGAGGCGGAGAGCAGAAGAGAGGCGGAGAGCAGAAGAGAGGCGGAGAGCAGAAGAGAGGCGGAGAGCAGAAGAGAGGCGGAGAGCAGAAGAGAGGCGGAGAGCAGAAGAGAGGCGGAGAGCAGAAGAGAGGCGGAGAGCAGAAGAGAGGCGGAGAGCAGAAGAGAGGCGGAGAGCAGAAGAGAGGCGGAGAGCAGAAGAGAGGCGGAGAGCAGAAGAGAGGCGGAGAGCAGAAGAGAGGCGGAGAGCAGAAGAGAGGCGGAGAGCAGAAGAGAGGCGGAGAGCAGAAGAGAGGCGGAGAGCAGAAGAGAGGCGGAGAGCAGAAGAGAGGCGGAGAGCAGAAGAGAGGCGGAGAGCAGAAGAGAGGCGGAGAGCAGAAGAGAGGCGGAGAGCAGAAGAGAGGCGGAGAGCAGAAGAGAGGCGGAGAGCAGAAGAGAGGCGGAGAGCAGAAGAGAGGCGGAGAGCAGAAGAGAGGCGGAGAGCAGAAGAGAGGCGGAGAGCAGAAGAGAGGCGGAGAGCAGAAGAGAGGCGGAGAGCAGAAGAGAGGCGGAGAGCAGAAGAGAGGCGGAGAGCAGAAGAGAGGTGCAGAGAGGATAAGGAGTAGTGGAAAAGGAGTGAAGTAAAAAGACTGAATGAGATGGTGGAATGACAGCTGTGTAGTGGTGGAATGGGAACAGGGAAGGGTCTGGATTCGTGTTGACAGTGACTAATGAATGTTGATGCTAGGAGGGTTACAGGAACGTAGGATGTATTGCAGAGAAAGTTCCCACCTGGTGTTGGTGGGAAGGATCAATATGGTACAGGCTGTGAAGCCGTGACTGAACTGAAGGATGCCATGTTTGGCAGCTTGTTCAGCAACAGGGTGGTCCATTTGTTTCTTGGCCACAATTTGTCGGTGGCCATTCATGCAGACAGACAACTTGTTGGTTGTCATGCCCATATAGAATGCAGCACAGTGGTTGCAGCTTGGCTTGTAGATCACACGACTGGTTTTGATGGGATAGGTGATGTTTGTGTCTGGACTCGGGTAGGTGGTGATGGGAGGACGTTATATTGTTACATTCCGTCTAGGATGTTCCATTGTTTGAAAATATTACCAAAAACTGTTCTCGTATCCACAGAATGACCCATAGGCAGGAAAAGAAAGTGCTTGATGTCATCAACATCATAAAAACTACAACATTATAATCCTTTATTCAAGATCGTAATGAGGACATGGGAAAAGCATCTGTTGTACCTAATGAAATGGGATCTGCCTGAAACCACAGAAGAAATTGCATCTCACTTTCCATACTGAAGGCAAATGCTTATCTCAAGAATTGATAACTCAATTTTAGATGAGGGATGAGGTATGTGGTTTTTAGTGCACAGTTTCAAATTGAAAGATTATTTGGTAGAAATTGTCCCCTTCATGTTACGTCTTTAAGCAACATTTTTACAAATATCAATGCACTTTTTTTTTAACTCTTAAGACAAGCAAGTAAATGTATTTACAGCTCTCAAAAAACATTTGCTTTCAGGAAGAATATCTAATTTTGGACAATGTATGCATTCTAGTGAGAGGAAGAGGTGGAAATAAGAGAGAAATTTACTGAAGAAGTTATTTGGCACATGAAATGTTGAAATGAAGTTTTTAATTAGTATTTCCAAATGAAGAGTAGATTAAATGTTGCTGTTGGGGGTCTTCAAAGACTGGTTTGATGCAGCTCTCCATGTTAATCCTGTGCAAGCCTCTTCATATCTGAATAACAAGGCAGTTAAATCTATATTTGGCATTAAATTTATCTTTTTTGCAATTGCTAGTCTACATTTTGTATCCTCTCTGTTTCAGGCGTCACCAATTATTTTGCTGCCCAAATACCAAAACTCAACTACTGTAAGTGTGTAATTTCCTATTCTAATTCAGCCAGCATCACCTGATTTAGTTCGACTACATCCCATTATCTTCATTTTGCTTTTGTTGATGTTCATCTTATATTCTCCTTTCAAACACTGTCCATTCCATTAAACTGCTCTTCCAAGTTCTTTGCTGTCTCTGGCAGAATTACAATGTCATCAACAATCTTGAAGTTTTTATTTCTTCTCCCTGAACTTTAATTCATGCTCCAAATTTTTCTTTGGTTTCCTCTACCACTTGCTCAATATAAAGATCAAGTAAAACTGGTGACTGGCTACACCCCCCCCCCCTCACTCCCTTCTCAACCACTGCTTCCCTTTCATTTCCCTTCCTCTCCTTCCACTCTTGTAACTGCCACCTGGTTTCTGTACAAGTTATAAATAGCCTCTCTCCCCCTGTGTTTTACCCCTGCTACCCTCAGAATTCAAACAGAGCAGTCCAGTAAACATTGTCAAAAGCTTTTCCTAGTTTACAAATACTATAAATGTAGGTTTGCCTTTTCATAACCTACCTTTTATGTGAAGTTGTAGGGTCAATAATGCCTTACGTTTTCCTACATTTCTCCAGAATCCAAACTGATCTTCCTCGAGGTTGGATTCTAACAGTTTTTCCATTCTTCTGTAAATAATCTATGTTATTTTGTAACCATGACTTATTAAACTGATAGTTCGGTAATACACCTGTCTGCACCTGCTTACTTAATTGGAATTATTATATTCTTCTTGAAGTCTGAGGGTATTTTGCCTGTCTCCTACACATTGCACACCACATGGAAGAGTTTTGTCATAGGGAGCTCTCCAAAGGCTGTTAGTAATTCTGTCCATGTCATCTACCACTTTTGCCTTGCTTGGACTTAGGTCTTTCAGTCAAATTCTTATTACAATATCATATCTTCCATCACATCATTTACATCCTCTTCCAGTTCTGTAAAATTGCCTTCAAGCTCCTCTCTCTTGTATATATCATTTATATACTCCTTCCACCTTTTCCTTCTTTGCTTAGGACTGGTATTCCATCTGACTTAATATTCATACAGCTGCTTCTCTTTTCTCTAAGGGCCTCTAATTTTCATGTGGGCATTATCTATCTTTCCCTTAGTGAAATATGCTTCTAGATCATTTGCTCTCTAACCATATCTGCTTAGCCATTTTGCACTTCCTGTCAATCTCATTTTATACACATTTGAATTCCCTTTTGCCTGCTTAATTAGCTGCAATTTTATATTTTCTCCTTTCACCACTGAATTTAATATCTCATATTACCCACACATTTCTATTAGACCTTACCTTTTTACATACTTGATCCTCTGCTACCTTCACTATTTCCTCTCTAAAAGTTAACCATTTTTCTTCTGTATTCTTTTCCCCTGTTCTTGTCAATGCCTCCTGAATGCTTCTGCTGAAACTCACAACCACCTCTGGTTCTTTCAGTTTATCCAGGTTCAATCCACTTAAATTCCTACCTTTTTCCAATTGCTTCAATTTTAATCTACAGTTCATAATCACTAAATTGTGATCAGAATCCACATTTGCCCCTGGATGTGTCTCCAGTTTAACATCTGGTTCTGAAATCTTTGTGTTAACAATATGGAATCAATTCGAAAGCTTCCATTGTCCAGGTCTCCTACGTATACATCCTTCTTTCATGATTCTTAAACCAAGTGTCAGCAACAATTAAGTTCTGTGTTACTGAGCAGTTTCCTCTATCATTCCTTTGCCCCAGTCCATATTCACGTACTATTTTTCCTTCTCTTCCTTTTCCGACTATCGAATTCCAGTCCCACACCACTATAAAATTTTCAGCTCCCTTAATCACCTGAATAATTTCTTGTATTGCATAATATATTTCTTCAATCTTTTCATCATCTGTGAGGGCAGTTGGCATGTAAATTTGTACTGCTGTGATGGATGTGGGATCTGTGAATGTTGGTTACAATAATATGTTCACTATGCTGTTCATAGTAGCTTGCCTGAACTCCAAGTTTCTTATTCATTATTAAATCTACTCCTGCATTACCACCATTTGATTTGTATTTATAACCCTGCATTCAAGTCAACAGAGGTCCTGTTCGTCCTGCCACCAAACTTAACTAATTCCCACTATAACTTTAACCTAACCATTTCCCTTTTTAAATTTTCTGTCCCATCTGCCTCATTAAGGGATCTAAGATTCCACACTCTGATCTGCTGAACACCAGTTTTGTTTCTCCTGATGACATCCTCCTGACTGTCCCACCTGGAGATCCAAATGGGAGACTGTTTTTCCCCAGAATATTTTAGCCTAGAGAATGCCATCTATCGATATAGTAGAGCTTCATGCCCTCTGGAAAAACTATGGCTACAGTTTCCCCTTGGTTTTCAGCTGTTTGCAGTACCAGCACAGCAAGGCTGTTTTGGTTGATGTTACAAGGCCATATCAGTCAATCATAATGTGCTGATGTAATCTGTCACCAGCACACTGGTCAGCAAAGATGTAGCGAGAAGATTGGTAGTAGGCACTGGATCAAACTCGCTTATCAGGAGAGAGGCCAAAGAGAGGCTCGCTAGTAACATGCCATGATGCCCTCTCAACCACAAGTATTTAGATTGACCGCTGCTGCAGACCAGATGGCTCAGTCAGTCCGTCTCAGATACTAGCTCAGTCTCAGGCACTTGTGCAGTCGTCACTGGCACACTAGCTCACATTCTAGTTTGAAGTCTGTCATTCATCATATAATGGGACTTTTACTTCACCAGCTGTGAGGCTAATGTGGACTAATATTGAAGTACTTGTACCACAACACATGGACACTTAAGACAAGTAGCTTCCTGTTAATGGGAATAAAGAACCCTGTTAATACATGTGTGTTGTAGAAAGAGGATACCAGCCACCAAACAACATCCTATTCCTTGCTTTGCTCCTATGGTACAAGCCCAAAAAAGCGATGAGGATAATTCAGTAGTGATTGAAGTTAATCAACTTGGCTAAAGATTTTGCTTGCTTCTCTTGTGTTTTAGCCTGCAGGCGCCCTCATTTCTATTTGCTCAATTGTTGTTGTGTTCTTTCTTTGCTTACTCGTGCCATGTACAAACAGTTAGGCTCACCAGGCCTTTCTAAATTTAGCAAGCAGCTCACTGCTGACAACAGACAGGAAAGCCCAGTGGTCGGACATTGTAGTTTGCCTGCCACTAACAAATCACACTACGACAGTTAAGTTTACTGTGTTGAAATTCAGAGACGGTGAGAACATTTTTGGTTTAGATTTGTTTGGCCTTAGCATCCAAGACAATGTACTTTCAGTGTCAGCTTTTGATGCAAAAGACAATGTCGCTAGCTTGTTTAAAGAATCTCCTGGAATATTTTCAGCAGGAATGGGAAAAGTTTATAATTTAGTAGTGCGGGTTACACTGAAAGACAATGCACAGCTTAATTTCTTCCAGGCCCGCCCCGTTCCAATTGCCTCTAGAGAGAAAGCACCCAGTAAATTTAGAGAACTGCAAAATAACAGTGTAATCGCTCCCACTCAAGCTAGTCAACGGGCAAGTCATCTTGTTTTGTTGTCTAAACCTTCTGGTCGCATTTGTATTTGTGTTGACTTCAAGTCTACAGTCAATCCACAGTCAGTAGTGGACACTTACCTCAACCTGAGGAACTCTTGGACAGGTTTGGTGCAGGACATTACTTTTCTAAGATAGATATTTGTGTGATGCCTACTTGCAAATTCCATTGGATGAAGAATCACAGAAAGTGAGTGTGGTAAGTACACACTAAGTACTCTTCAAGTTTTTTGTGTTTGCCCTTCGGCAGAGCTTCTGCACCCGCCATTTTTAAATGTAACTTGAACAGCAAAAGTGCCATTTTGTTCAAACTACCTTGACGCTATTGTCTCAGGTTGTACACCAGAGGAACACATTGCCAATTCGCGTGTTCTTTTTTGAATGTTGTCAGAAGGAGGACTCAAGTGTTGTCTCGAAAAGTGACTTTTCAAACTGAATTACACTACTTAGGTCATGTGAAACTGTTACGGTGTGCACCCCGTCCAATCTCATTTGCTTGCAATCTGTGACCTGCCTGTTCCTCGCAATATGTCTGAACTGCAGTCAGTACTAGGCAAGATGAAATACTACATTTGGTTCATACCAAATGCCACTCAGATTGTGGCTCCACTGCATGAAAAAAATGTACCTTTTGTGTGGACTAACGAGTGTCAAAACTCATTTCAGAAACTCAAAAATGCTTTGCTTAGTGACAGATGTTTAGTGCATTTTGACCTTGCCCAGCCAGTATTTTGCAAGTCGATGCTTCTTCCTACAGAACCGGCACTTTGCTTTTGCACAGAATTGGTGTACAAGACAGACCCATTGCTTTTGCCTCAAAATTGATCACTCAAACTCAGTTCAATTACTCGCAAATAGAAAAAGAGGCTCTCGCTATTGGATATGGTGTGACAAAATTCCATTACTATTTGTATCGTCAGAAGTTTTATTTAGTGACCAATCAAAAGCCTTTGCAGTCCTCCTTTCATCCGTCAAAGCTGGTTCCTACACGCACTGCTCAAAAACTGCAACGATTGGCTTTGTTGCTTTCGCAGTATCAGTATGAAATTTTATACTGACCTAAGGCAAAGCATGTCAATGCAGATGCCCTATCTCACCTTCCAATTGGCCCAGACTCTGAGCTTGATGCATCTGCCACATCTTGTTGCCAAGATGCACAGGACTAAGTGCTGGAACCTTTTCCCCTTGCACTACAGAAAAATTGCATAGGCCACAGAAGCAGACCCACGTCTCAAAATTTTGTTGCATTATATTCACACATCTTGGCCTTGTTCATTGAACAGCATCCCGAACTCAGTTGAACACTGATATTTTGCACGTCGGCATATCCTTGCAGTTGTGCATGGTGTGATTCTAGTTCAAAATGACAGTGAACAATTGCGTGTGCTTATTCCCAAAGTGTTGCAAAAAGATGTGTTGCAGTTGCTCCACCAAGGACATTGGGGAATTGCTCGCACTAAACGATTAGCATGATGGCACTGTGCTTGGCAGAGCATGGACACCCACATTGAACAGATGACATCACAGTGTCAAGTGCGCGGAAAACAAATCTGCTCCACCACACACATTCTCAGCTTTGCCCAAGACTCAATCGTCATGGCAACAAGTGCACATAGACTTTGCAGGACAATTTTGGAACACTCGTTGGCTCACAGTGGTAGACTTCTAGCAAGTTCCCATTTGCAGTGCCTATGGCTTCTACCACATCATGCAGCACCATTCATGCTTTGTCCTCCATATTTTGTATAGAAGATTTGCCAGAAGTACTTTTGTCTGACAACAGACCACAGTTCACTTCACACGACTTTGAACAGTTTTGCGACAAATGACATTCATCATCCAACAAGTGCTCCATTTTAACTGCAGTCCAATGGAGAAGCAGAACGTTTCATACACACTGAAGTAACAGACGGCCATGTTTCGCATCACCCACACATGGGAAAAAGCGCTGCAACTCTTGCCTCCTATCGCTCACATCCACGAGACAGACTATCACTGGTGGAACTTCTGCATGGCCACCACCATCGGACGCTGCTATACTTGCTATACCCACCACAGCATCTGGCACCCCCAATTATCCGAAAGTATCACTTCGTGCTGCGTGATCTTGTTCGTTTCAGAGTTTATGGCAACCATGGGTGCTGGGAAACAGGTGTGATCCAGGAACACATTGGCTCTTATGAACTCTATTGCAGGTCCCGATGGTTTGCAACGCCGCCACCAGAACCAAATTGGTGCGTGTTATTTGCCCTGTGATTCTGCTGCTTTTCTTACCCCAGATTCAAGGCCTCATGGGTCCATGCGGCCTTCACAGTTGCCCGCTGGTGCCACCAGGGCACCCCAGGAGGAGTGGATGAACAATCTGCCCTTACACCCCCCCCCCCCCCCCCCCCCCACCATCACCACTTGCCGACAAAAGGAATCTGGGCCCACCAACGCCATCACGGTCATTGCCCCACAACACGCCCTCAGGCCTGGATGTGTGCCATGGCAGCAGTTTTCTGGATGATGTCCCTGTTGCCTCGCAAGCCAGATGGCAGAGTACAGTCAGGAGTACACTGTCCTCCACAGTCACGGCTCATCTCTACGTCCAGCGTCCTGCCTCCGTCTCCATTGTCGTTGAGATCTTCCCTACACAACAGTTTAAGCTGTCACCAGTACACTGGTCGACAAAGATGTAGCACTAAGATCGACAGTAGGCACTGAATCAAGCTTGCGTATCAGGAGAGAGGCCACAGAGACACTTGCAAGCAACACACCACCAACGCCCTCTCGACCACAAGTATTTAGATCACCTCCGCAGAACGGAGGGCTCAGTCAGCCAGCCTCAGTCTGGTCCAGTTTCAATTACTAGCTTAGTCCCAGTCAGTCTGTTTCAGTCTCAGTCAAGCACAGAGTTGCTGAGTCATTGGCGCACTAACTCTCATTCCATTTCGACGCCTGTCTCATCGCATAGCAGGACTTTTACTTCACCAGCAGTGAGGTTAGAGCTTATACCATAAGACCTGGACACACTTAAGATAAGCAGCTTTCTGTTAATGTAAATAAAAAACCCTGTTAATACGTGTGTGCAGTTGTGCTGCAGAAAGAGGATACCGGCAACCAAACAACATCCCCTCCCTTGCTCCTGTGGTACAAGACCCAAAACATCCAGACTGTTGCCCTGCAGCTATCGAACAGGCTGCTGTCCCTCTTCAGGCACCACACACTGTCTGGTCTCTTAACATATACCCGTCAATTGTGGTCACACCTATGGTACAGCCATCTGCATCACTGAGGCATACAAGCCACTCCACCAACAGCTAGATCTATGGGTCAATGGGTGGTGGTGGTGGTGGTGGTGGTGGTGGTCAGATTAAATATCAAAATAAATTTTAGGTTAAAAACTGTCAATGCACAACCTTTGACCACAAAAGCAGAGGAATATGAAATTTTGAGCAAACAGATGTCCAATTCATGGTTGAAAGAAATATTTAAATCAATGTTGTTAGCAGAACTCCAATGCACTTTGAAGGATTTATATTCATAATTATTTTAAAAGTTATGTTGGTACTTTTACCATTTGCAACTACATTCACACTATCAGAAGTGTCTAGACACATCTATGGAACACAGAATTGACCACTAGATGTCAGAAGTGGACCCACCAGTATAAAAGGGGGCAATGCATACTGTGTTTTCAGTAGAGAAGCAGTAACGGCAGAATCAGTTGGTCAGGAATGCTCAGTGACTTCAAACATGGACTAGTCATACAATGTCACTGGAGTAATAAATCCATCAGTGGCATCTCTAACCTTCTAAAGTTGACCCAAGTCGACTAGTGGTGACTGATGAGCAATTTCATCTCAAATGATAGTGGTCAAGAGGTCAAGAGTGAATGCATCACATCACTATTTTAAAGGTTGCTGAAAAAATATGTATTGAAGTTCCACATGATAACTCTCCAAAACTACAATATTTTGATTTTCTGATGATTTGTTAAAACATTAAAGACCTATCAATGAGAGTATTTGTGAAACTGTCGTAACGAAAGGGAAAATCGAAAAATTTTAATAAAGAAAGCAGAAGTGATACAGAGCTGAATTTATTTTCAATAAATACTTTGTTCCCAATACTATGAGGCATGATTAATACATACACACTTCTGACCTTTTTCTAAAAAATCTATGAAAATCTGTAACTTTTGTGAATTTCAAAATTATGTTCTGAAAATATGAAGTCACAGGATGTTAACTGTCTTGGGAAATGATAAAGTGGAAGGATTACTGTCAGCTATATTAATGCATGAAATTCTTAGGGGGAGTCGGAGGTGCCTATGCTGCCCATGTTAAAATCACTAAGTTTGAGGAACATTTATGAATAAACTACCAAATAGAAAACTTTGAATTTTTTTACATATAGAGTGGTTTAGTATTGCAGTTATGACAGAGGGATTTTGGAGTATCTTTTCTAGTTTCCTTCCAATTATTTTTTTATTAATGACCCAAATTTTTTTTACAAATAATTGCTTTATAATTAAACTGAAATGAAACTACTGAACATGTTGCCAAATGGCTGTGTTACAATGTAAGTTTGACCACTAGGAGTGCTGTATAAAAATTTCATCTCTCTAGCTTGAGTGGATTTTGAGAAAATGTTCCTTATATTCGAAAAATTATAATTTATGGGAAATGGTTATCAAAGTTTCTCAATACATTCCTGCACTATAGGATGGATTATCAGGTTGTTGTTCTTCATCCTCCAAAAGCTTCCTCTTCCGTCTTTTTTTCTGGCCTGCTGTTCCATCATACGTCGTATGCCTTTCTCTTCTTTCTGCTCCTCTTACCCTTTCTCTGTCAATATTTCTTAGTGCTCGTACAGTGTTCACCCCAGCTGTAAATCCTAATGCCTTCAGAACTTCACACTGTTCCCTTGGTTGTAGGTTGCTATTGCATCATAAATGCGAAAGTGCAGTGTTTTTATGCTTACAAACACCCTTTTAGGAATCACTTTCCAAATAAAATTGTTTACGCTCCCACTAGGATTCTGCGTCTTTCCGTGTAGACATTTTTGTAACAATTCTGGCTGTGCTAAGTCATGAAAAATTGGTTTTATTGTTCCCTCCTGATTCTTGTACATACTGCATATTACCCGCTTTACACAAGAAGTATAATACTACCAACCACAGGTGCAACACTGAACTAATTCGAAACGGTAAACAGCAAAGAGACAATGTTCCGCGCTCTTATTCATTGTAGTATCGCAACTTGGTATTAGTGTTAATTTTCTTTTCCCTACGTTCTTCCTCTTCTTATATACACGGTTACTAAAACGTGGCATAGTAACCAGAACAAAAGTGTACGACAATATTAAATGCAGCAAGATGTTCAAAATTCTGAGGAAAATAGGAGTAAGCTGTAAGGTAATACAGGTAATATTTGTCACAGAAAACAATGTAGCCAACCCTTGCACACTCTCTGTATGCGTAACATAAGGCGCTGTATGCGTAACAGGCCGAGAAAATCCCAAGCAGTTCGCCAGGAAGTCACGAGAGGGTGTTAGATGCATTCAGCGGCTGCCCATTTCCTCTGCAGGCGTGGGGGAAAATGGTAATAACTCCACTTCTAGGGCGAGTAGAACAATAATTCAAAGTTTACATTAAAGAGGAATGTTGCAATTAATTTTCAGTAGCAAAAAAAATATCTTAATTTTTTGGATTGGACCACCTCCAGCTCCCTTTAAACTATCAAAATATTTGTACATAAAGATGAAAGAATCTGAAATTTTTTTGGTTATTTAGAAATTATTTTCTTCAAACCCCCCATCCTAAAGGTTCTAAGAATTTCATGGTACATTAGTTGGTCATTGTACCAAGGAAATGTACCACCAGAGTGGGCAATACTTATCCGTACAAAATGCGAGAAATTTTTTAGATGGACCTAACTACTCTCAAGCTCATAAAATCTGACACTTAAATACTTAAATTTATCGCTGATTTTAAGTAAATGTTGTGCAAAACTGGTATTTCTGAATCAAAATAATTGCTTTACAAAATTATGATTAAATGGGAAGACAATTCACAATTTTGTTCGAAGGCATTTCATAACAAAAATGAAATACAGAATATTTATACCTATTCTTCTTTTTGATATTATCAAATTATTATAGTCTTCTGTCATGACTTTACATCATGACTTTCCATGAATTAAAATGGGCTACAATGTAACAATCAACATAGCACGATAGAAGAGTTCATTTGCTTTTTTTATCTGCTTCTCATTGAACTTGTCTAGCTGAGCTGAATTTGCACGTGGACAAGGATGATCCAATAACAGCAGTACTTGGGAAATGAGAACTGCACACTGATCTTTGGTGATAAGTCATTTGAAAGCATTAGCAGGACCATGAGGTGTCAAAGGGGAGTTATACCTTGCAGCTCATGAGAGACAATTATCTGTCCCACCCCCCACTGGTTGTCATACACACAAGAAATGAAGTGGCTCACTAGATGTATACTTCTAATGTATACTGTGGTCTCTGAATTTCACACACAGTTACAGGCTGCATTTTGTGAAGAACTGTTCTTGCAATATATGTGCCACTCCAGGATGCAACGATTGAATTCCTGTCACAGGCTTCATAGCAGACCACCCTCCTCTCTAATACAATTCCCTTACTGTACTTTCATTTAGAATTAAGAGTTTCATGTTTGTTACTAATGTTCATATGGTGTGAACAAATTCAGTAGCATTTCTTATAGCATCAACAGGTTCATGCTGGAGATTAAATCTTGTTGCAAGATGTTTACAGAGACCTACACCATCACATGCACTTTTTGCATGACTTGTTGCTGAAAATATCCATTTTTTGTTTTAATCTCTGCACTAGTGTTGACCAAGCTCATAAATCTGAAAGCAGTTTTTGAAATGAGATGCTGCACTGTCTCTCACATATGCATGTTTAGGAAATGCATGGCCTCTAGATGCCATGTTATCAATTATCACGCTGACAACGTAGCATGCTTGTACACTGTCATGAATGAGATAATCACTGACAATAGCAAAACTGTGATATGTTCTAAAGAAGTGAGCAACACATTTGAGTAATGATACCTGTGATATGTGCTAGTTGTAATTTGGATTTCATTCTGCAAAGCAACAGATAAGTTCCCAGCAAAGTCAAAATGAAGAACTAATGGGATGTGGCTGATTTTACTCCTGTTATGGCCGGTCTCTGAATCCTCAGCTATGATGGTGAGCTATTCCTTTCATGACCCAATGCCTAACTTCTAACGAACTTCTCTACGTCTACTGTCTCCTCCAACTCTCCTCTCTCCCACAATGCATAGGTTACATCACTGTCAGTATCCTGAACGTGTAATGCTTTAACACTAATCACTTTATCACCAGGACACATTGCACACTCCTGCAACCAACACATCTTGTGGATATTGACGTATATGCAAAGAGTATCCAGTCCATCTCTGTGCACTTCTTTACTGCCACTATGATTATGACAAAACAAACTACTTTCAAATTAGTGCAGCAAATACATACTTCCTTCACTTGCTGGCATGTTACCCATTTTGGTCATAAGGAGTAGAATTTTGTGACACCAATTTTTAAATTGAGGTTCTCCTTTTTCATTACAAGACATGCTTCTCTCATTGATCTTATATATCTTAACCTTTTGACCTTTTTTAGCATTTTCATTAACAGAGATAAAGCCTGATTAGGACTTTGCCTGCTGCAATCTTTGTCATCACTTAGGTAATATTCCACAGCAACAGTAAGTGTATCATCTTGCAATGGATGCCCACAGAATCAGGGCATGCCCAAATACTGTTCTCATTCTGTATTTTACGAGCTTTTGAAATCAAATTATGTGAGATAGTGGGTATGTATTTCTGTACCTGCTGCTTAGAGTAGCTACCTGGTATTAGTAACTAACTTCTCAGTATAGGTGGCTGCTGAGATACCATTATTTAAGGTTTGAAACCACACACCACATTTCGTGCACATATCACTATCTTCAGGTTCTGCACCAAGTGCATCTACATTATGCAATGCACAGAGTTTTGATGTTTCTATTTCTTTTTACACACCGTTTTCTTCTTGTGCTTATCTTTCCTGGACATTTAAGGGCAGGGGGGCAGGGGGAGGGGGGGGGGGTAATATAGTAGGGGCTACAGTAAAAATGCTAACACAACTTCACACCCAGGAATATAAACATCTGCAGTGTCATCTTCAGTTTCACATTCAGATGACAGTTCAGGTGGGTTGTCCTTCACAATGGATGTGATGCTAATACCATTACTTGAGGACCAAGATCTTTCTGCAATACCTCAGGCAGATTTCCAACAACTGATGTTTTTTCACTTTTCTTAAACATCACCTTCTTGTGTCTTTTCATAGTACACACTCCTCACTCTTTTACTACTGTATTTCCTCACTGACATTATCTAAAAAAAGTTCAAACCAAACACAAAACTCTCTACAGAATGGTTTCTGTGCAAGTTCTCACTTGTTTGTTATAAACAGAAGAGCACTGGAAACAGTGTTGCTAATACCAAAAATACTGACCACCGTGTTTGCACTGACTACTGACATATTAACCAAACAATATTTTGCTTAATTCTCAAAAGCTTTTGGATTGGAGGTTTTCGAGTAACTAATTCGTAAAAATGCAATTTTTTACATTTTCAGTAATTAATATTTACATAACAAATAGCTGGAGCAGAGAAGACACTGTTTATAATTATGTCAGTAGAATCTGGTAATATGACAAAAGATAGTATTCTCTGACTTTCCAAATCAGGAAAAAAGTGGAAAAATTACCTCAAATTTAATATCTTCGTCTTAAATTTGTAAGTTGAAGGAAGCCCATAAGTGTGTGGTTGGCAACTAAATTTCAATACACTGAGTGGGAGCTTTAATGCAAAACATCTACCAGTTCCCCAGTACTTTTGGTTTATTAGTTAAATTTATTTTATTTCTCTACTGTTAAGAATTATTTACAAAATACACATTTGCGATCACCCTGTGTGTGAACATGAAGGTACAACCAGTCAAACAAAAACCACTCGGACCCCATGTACTGATGGGCATGCACTATTGAATATCGCAGAATACAGTTTAAAAAAACCTCATGAAATCAGCAGAAGGAAACACTTTCGAGTTCAAATTGCTACCAGCAATCCAGCTATCACAAATGGTGTGCGTAGGGAATTAAATGGTTACAATGGTCATGCTGCTCCTCATACACCACACATTTCTGTAGTCAATTCTACTTGACACTTTAGGTTGTGTAAAGTGCGAAGCCACTGAACAGTTGACGACTGGGAATGAGTGATTTGAAGTGATGAATCACACTATACCCTGTGGCAATCTATGGAAAGATTTGGGTTTGGTGAATGCCATCATACAAAGGCCAGTAGCGAAGCATGGAGAAGATGGCACTATATCACTGCAGTGTTTTTTGTGGGTAAGACGTGGTCCCCTTACGGTACTTTACGAGATGCTGAATGTTGGAGGATAGGAACACATTTAACAGCACTGAGTACTGCATACAGTAGAGAGTTCAAAGATAATGACTGATTTTATTTGCATGACAATGCACCCTGTCATAAGGCAAAATTTATGAAGCAATGGTCTGTGGACAAAACATTTCTGAAGCAGAATATGCCTGCTTAGTGTGGCTACCTGAACCCAATGGAACACCTTTGAAATGAGAGAGCACTGACTTCACTCCAAACCCCAGCCGCCGTTGGATAAGCAGCTGAGCAGCAAGTCGTATACTCCTAGCTCACTCGTTTGTTACATAGTTTAATTCTTAATTTCTTTGCGTGTTGTTGGTACTTGCATTGTTTAATTCATAAATTTCGGGCATATTATAGTATTTGAGAGTGTAGCATCGCGTTTTAGTACCTGAATAGTGTAATTTCGCTTAGTCTCCTTCCGCCGCCGAGCAGTGTCAGCAGTGCGCAAGTAGCAGCATTACTGCATTTATTAGGCAATCTTGTATTTTAATAACCGTTTAAATTTTGTCGATTTGTTTGCGCTCTCTGTAGATTAGTTCAAACGTTCTTTGCAAAACAGTTTTTAGCATGGATAGGGACTGCAACTGCTGTGTTCGGATGCAGGCTGAGTTGGCATCCCTTCGCTCCCAGCTTCAGGCAGTGTTGGCTTCGGTCACACAGCTTGAGGCTGTTGCCAATGGGCATCACTGTGGGGGTCCGGATGGGGGTTTGTCGGGGACGGCCAGCTCGTCCCACGCATCCCCTGATCGGACTACGACTGTGGTTGCCCGGGATACTGCCCGCATTGAGGCTGATCCCTCACCTGTGGTAGAGTGGGAGGTTGTTTCAAGGTGTGGCAGGGGGCGAAAGACATTCCGGAGGGCTGAACGGAAAGCCTCTCCAGTTTGTCTGACGAACCGGTTTCAGGCTCTGTCTCAGGCTGATACTGATCTTCAGCCTGACATGGCTGCTTGTCCTGTTCCAGAGGTTGCCCCTCAGTCTGCAAGATCCGGGCAGTTGCAGAGGGTGGGCTTACTGGTAGTTGGGAGCTCCAATGTCAGGCGCGTAATGGGGCCCCTTAGGGAAATAGCGGCAAGAGTGGGGAAGAAAACCAATGTGCACTCCGTGTGCATACCGGGGGGAGTCATTCCAGATGTGGAAAGGGTCCTTCCGGATGCCATGAAGGGTACAGGGTGCACCCATCTGTAGGTGGTCGCTCATGTCGGCACCAATGATGTGTGTCGCTATGGATCGGAGGAAATCCTCTCTGGCTTCCGGCGGCTATCTGATTTGGTGAAGACTGCCAGTCTCGCTAGCGGGATGAAAGCAGAGCTCACCATCTGCAGCATTGTCGACAGGACTGACTGCGGACCTTTGGTACAGAGCCGAGTGGAGGGTCTGAATCAGAGGCTGAGACGGTTCTGCGACCATGTGGGCTGCAGATTCCTCGACTTGCGCCATAGGGTGGTGGGGTTTCGGGTTCCGCTGGATAGGTCAGGAGTCCACTACACGCAACAAGCGGCTACACGGGTAGCAGGGGTTGTGTGGCGTGGGCTGGGCGTTTTTTTTAGGTTAGATGGCCTTGGGCAAGTACAGAAAGGGCAACAGCCTCAACGGGTGCGGGGCAAAGTCAGGACATGCGGGGACCAAGCAGCAATCGGTATTGTAATTGTCAACTGTCGAAGCTGCGTTGGTAAAGTACCGGAACTTCAAGCACTGATAGAAAGCACCGAAGCTGAAATTGTTATAGGTACAGAAAGCTGGCTTAAGCCAGAGATAAATTCTGCCGAAATTTTTACAAAGGTACAGACGGTGTTTAGAAAGGATAGATTGCATGCAACCGGTGGTGGAGTGTTCGTCGCTGTTAGTAGTAGTTTATCCTGTAGTGAAGTAGAAGTGGATAGTTCCTGTGAATTATTATGGGTTACACTAAACAACCGAACTAGGTTAATAATTGGCTCCTTTTACCGACCTCCCGACTCAGCAGCATTAGTGGCAGAACAACTGAGAAAATTTGGAATACATTTCACATAAATTTTCTCAGCATGTTATAGTCTTAGGTGGAGATTTCAATTTACCAGATATAGACTGGGACACTCAGATGTTTAGGACGGGTGGTAGGGACAGAGCATCGAGTGACATTATACTGAGTGCACTATCCGAAAATTACCTCGAGCAATTAAACAGAGAACCGACTCGTGGAGATAACATCTTGGACCTACTGATAACAAACAGACCCGAACTTTTCGACTCTGTATGTACAGAACAGGGAATCAGTGACCATAAGACCGTTGCAGCATCCCTGAATATGGAAGTTAATAGGAATATAAAAAAAGGGAGGAAGGTTTATCTGTTTAGCAAGAGTAATAGAAGGCAGATTTCAGACTACCTAACAGATCAAAACGAAAATTTCTGTTCCGACACTGACAATGTTGAGTGTTTATGGAAAAAGTTCAAGGCAATCGTAAAATGCATTTTAGACAGGTACGTGCCGAGTAAAACTGTGAGGGACGGGAAAAACCCACCGTGGTACAACAACAAAGTTAGGAAACTACTGCGAAAGCAAAGAGAGCTCCACTCCAAGTTTAAACGCAGCCAAAACCTCTCAGACAAACAGAAGCTAAACGATGTCAAAGTTAGCGTAAGGAGGGCTATGCGTGAAGCGTTCATTGAATTCGAAAGTAAAATTCTATGTACCGACTTGACAGAAAATCCTAGGAAGTTCTGGTCTTACGTTAAATCAGTAAGTGGCTCGAAACAGCATATCCAGACACTACAGGATGATGATGGCATTGAAACAGAGGATGACACGCGTAAAGCTGAAATACTAAACACCTTTTTCCAAAGCTGTTTCACAGAGGAAGACCGCACTGCAGTTCCTTCTCTAAATCCTCGCACAAACGAAAAAATGGCTGACAATGAAATAAGTGTCCAAGGAATAGAAAAGCAACTGGAATCACTCAATAGAGGAAAGTCCACTGGACCTGACGGGATACCAGTTCGATTCTACACAGAGTACGCGAAAGAACTTGCCCCCCTTCTAACAGCCGTGTACCGCAAGTCTCTAGAGGAACGGAGGGTTCCAAATGATTGGAAAAGAGCACAGATAGTCCCAGTCTTCAAGAAGGGTCGTCGAGCAGATGCGCAAAACTATAGACCTATATCTCTTACGTCGATCTCTTTTAGAATTTTAGAACATGTTTTTTGCTCGCGTATCATGTCATTTCTGGAAACCCAGAATCTACTCTGTAGGAATCAACATGGATTCCGGAAACAGCGATCGTGTGAGACCCAACTCGCTTTATTTGTTCATGAGACCCAGAAAATATTAGATACAGGCTCCCAGGTAGATGCTATTTTTCTTGACTTCCGGAAGGCGTTCGATACAGTTCCGCACGGTCGCCTGATAAACAAAGTAAGAGCCTACGGAATATCAGACCAGCTGTGTGGCTGGATTGAAGAGTTTTTAGCAAACAGAACACAGCATGTTGTTATCAATGGAGAGACGTCTACAGACGTTAAAGTAACCTCTGGCGTGCCACAGGGGAGTGTTATGGGACCATTGCTTTTCACAATATATATAAATGACCTAGTAGATAGTGTCGGAAGTTCCATTCGGCTTTTCGCGGATGATGCTGTAGTATACAGAGAAGTTGCAGCATTAGAAAATTGTAGCGAAATGCAGGAAGATCTGCAGCGGATAGACACTTGGTGCAGGGAGTGGCAACTGACCCTTAACATAGACAAATGTAATGTATTGCGAATACATAGAAAGAAGGATCCTTTATTGTATGATTATATGAAAGCGGAACAAACACTGGTAGCAGTTACTTCTGTAAAATATCTGGGAGTATGCGTGCGGAACGATTTGAAGTGGAATGATCATATAAAATTAATTGTTGGTAAGGTGAGTACCAGGTTGAGATTCATTGGGAGAGTGCTTAGAAAATGTAGTCCATCAACAAAGGAGGTGGCTTACAAAACACTCGTTCGACCTATACTTGAGTATTGCTCATCAGTGTGGGATCCGTACCAGATCGGTTTGACGGAGGAGATAGAGAAGATCCAAAGAAGAGCGGCGCGTTTCGTCACAGGGTTATTTGGTAACCGTGATAGCGTTACGGAGATGTTTAATAAACTCAAGTGGCAGACTCTGCAAGAGAGGTGCTCTGCATCGCGGTGTAGCTTGCTCGCCAGGTTTCGAGAGGGTGCGTTTCTGGATGAGGTATCGAATATATTGCTTCCCCCTACTTATACCTCCCGAGGAGATCACGAATGTAAAATTAGAGAGATTAGAGCGCGCACGGAGGCTTTCAGACAGTCGTTCTTCCCGTGAACCATACGCAACTGGAACAGGAAAGGGAGGTAATGACAGTGGCACGTAAAGTGCCCTCCGCCACACACCGTTGGGTGGCTTGCGGAGTATCGATGTAGATGTAGATGTAGATACATTACTACCTTCTCTGGTTTCAGCTCCTGAGAAATAACAGGCTGCCTTTCCTCTACAGACAGACAGTTCACTGAAAGTATTCCCAGCAGAGTTCAAGCCACGATAAAGGTGAAAGGATGGACACACGACATATTGATGTCCACTAATAGGTGTCCAGATACTTTTGAGCAGATAGCATGTGTGTGAAACAGAGTTCTCAGCTTACATTTTGATAAGGAAGTAACACTGGAAAACCCTTTATGCTGAACAGGTCACAAAAATTTTCATCTATAAAGCTTAATATTAGAGCAAAACTGCAAAAATAAAAACCATCTCATTAAAATTTAAAAGTCCCATTTAATGACTGTAAATTCAAGTTATTTTAAGAACTTTTGTTAATTTTGAGATTAGTTTTTGAGGTGAACAAACATTATTTGAAATGATTGCAATTTTTGTCGTGAATAATCCCACTGCAGAACTAAAGTATCCTGCTGAGTGTTGTATTATGGTGGTGGCAGCAGTGGTGGTTACACATGCTTTGAGAAACACTGTTGGTTGTCAAAGATTTGAGGATTAAGGTCCACACATGAAATCAACTGAAAAATTCTCCTGCGATTATGCGAGGATGAAGATGCACACAAGAATACACTGAAATGTTATTCTGTGCTGATGCATAGCAAGTGCCCACTATGATGAAGTCCACGATTGTCAGTAGTGGCAATGAGCTTAGGGGGCAGGGTCTTCTGAAATGGCTGTCAGACAACAGCGACTGGGATCCTGGTGAAGGCAGATATTGTCCATAGTGTTGGCTTGAGCACTGCTGGCGATCAGTGTGGGACCCCACAACTGAACTGGCCATTGAGGAAATGAGCAGTGGCCTAAGTAGTGGCCAGTGGAGGGATACATAGGTGGTGTCACGTGGACAAGTGACAACACGGATGCAAATAGATGCCTGTAATTGTAGTGTTGTTTACTGCGATCTGCATGCCACCTGTCAGTGCATCTTGCACCCTCTCCAGATGCTGTGGTAGCTGCAGGAGGCTTGGTGGTAAACAATGCAGCAATTTTTGTTGATAAAAGTATTCTATTTGTTATTTTTACAGATGATTGTACTTCATACATATCAGTCTATTCTTTTTAGAAACAGAAGTGATATTGCTTCTGTTTCTTAGTGTTTCAGTTGGTGGAAACAGTCATGAAATAGGATAATAGAACAGAGTTTGTTAATCAGTGACTTCATAATCATTTCAAGAAGACTGATATCATCCATGAACAAAGTTCACAGGGTAAACCAGAGTAGAATGGTAAAATTGAATGTGAAATCTTATCTATTGTGGAAAGTGCTCATACAATAATACTCAATTCTGGCCTTCCACAGACCCTTTGTGTAGTCTATACATTAAATCACTGTTCATGTAACTTTAATTATGATAAGATACCACATGAGAAATTATTTTGGGAGGAAACGTCATTAAAGCCTATGACAAGATTTGGAGCAAATGCTTCATGCATGCTCCTATTCAGTTTTGATCCAAATTTCAACAAAGAAAATGACTTTCATAAGATATGGTATTTAACAAAAATATCAAAGTATATCCTACAGAAATCAGGACAACAACATTCCCTATCAATACAACTTCCCAACAGATGCAGGATGAGATGGAGTTCAACAACTTGTTAAAAATGATTAAGTTGCACAAGACCAAGAACCCTGTGCTACCAATATGGTTGTTCAACTAGGAAATAATCATACAAACAGATTACCTTCACCCTCCAGTTTCTTTCAAAACCTATGTGGTTTGCACAGCAGTCACTGATCAACCAAAAACTTTCAAAGGGGCAATGACATCCACAAACTTTGAAAAGTAGTATGAAGAAATTAAAGTTATTAGTTAGATAATTTCATATTCCATGTATCATTAAAGATGAAATGTCTCCACTGGCCCAAAATAACACCCTGACCTACCTCTGAATCATCAGGCTGTTGGCTGTAAGTGGATTTATACAATTAAATTGAAACCAGGTGGTATAAAGCTAGATTATGTGTGAAAGGATATTCCCAGAAAACTTACAATTGGTTACAAAGAAACTTTTTCACCTGTTGGGTATGAATCAGCTCATTCTTTTGGCTTTGGATAGAGTGTATAAGATGGACATAAAGCTATTTGGTGTGAAAACTGCATTTTTCAGGATTCAGCAGAGAAATTTAGTCTGGAAATTGAAGAATGCCGTAATGGACTGAAGCAGTTTCCTTGATGTTGGAAGGAAAACATTTACTTTATCAAATTTTTGGATTTCAAACAGATTCATTCAGATAATTGTGTGTTTCGTGCTTGCACTGATGACCAAGAAGAATTTTAACTGTTTTAGCTGATGGATTAAATGTTGCAATAAAATACCTGAAGAACTCAAGATTCCTTTTTAAGTTGTTGTTGATGATTCCTTTCATTTAATAGGATTCAAATGCAGGCAAACCTGTGGAAGTGAAGAACTGTTCACCAGCCAAGAGGGCTTTTATTAGTCTCCTCTTCGAAAAATTCGACATGAATAACTGCAGGCTCTATGCACCACTGATTGGTTGCACTTCACTGTTGCATTTGGGACAGCCCCAGCTAATGAAGACAAGAAATCCATAGAAAATGTTACATTTTGTTTACGACTGATACCACACTGAAAAGACTTGATATAATGTTTTCTATTAGTCTAGCTGATTCCTCAGCTATCTGTGAACTGTCCCACTGAGGACTATTGATGGAGGTCCAAGCATATCTAATACGTTCCTAGATATGCGAGTGGCTTGAAGCCTTTTGAAGTAACAGAACCAGTACAGTGTTCTTGATGGCAAATGTTCAGATACATGGGTAGTCTCAGGAGTGCACCAGGGAAGTGACCTGGTGGACAGGGTAAATAGCAATGATGGCTGTTTTCTAGTGATGCTGTAGTGCATGGGAAGGTGTCATCCTTGAGTGACTGCAGGGGGATACAAAATTACTTACAATTTCTCATGGTGTGGTGAATGGCAGCTTGCTCTAAATGTAGAAAAATATAAGTTAATGCAGATGAGCAGCAAAAACACTGGAATACAGCATCAGCAATGTGCTACTTTACACGGTCACACTGATTAAATATCTAGGTGTAACATTAAAGTGATATGAAACAGAACAAGCACATCACATTGACAGTCAGGAAGGCGAATGCTCAGCTTCTTTTTGTGGGGAGAATTTTGGAAAAATGTAGCTCATCTACAAAAGGAGACAGTGTATAGAATGCTAGTGTGACCCATTCTTGAGTATTGCTTGAGTGTTTGGGATTCCCATTGGTTTGGGATAAAGGAAAACGTCAAAGCAATTCAGAGGCATGCTGCTAGATTTGTTACCAGGTGGTTTGATCAACAAGCAAGTGTTACAGAAATGCTTCCTGAGCCCAAATTGGGAACTCTGGAGGGAAGACGACGCTCTTCTGGCCCTCAAAGCTTTTCCATGAGTGTGGTGGCCTAATATGCAGGGGCCTAGCACTGTAAATACTACATGAAACAATAAACAAACATACCATAAAAACAATCTTGGGGCTTTGCAATAAAACAATGCATTAAAAAGTGTTCCACTGATTGAAAAGGTTATGAAACACTATAATAGAGAATAGTACTCAAGACTGAATCCTGTGGAAACCCACCTTTCTGTACACATTTATTACGAAGGGCCATACCAAATCTAACTCCGAAGTGTCCATGGGAAAAGAAATTTTTAATGAAAGTTCGTAGGCTGTGTCAGTCATTCTAACAACGTGGCATACCTAAGTGGTGTCATGTTGTATCACAAGCCTTTGTAAGTAGAGGTAGACCGCTACTATGTGTTTAACCATAAATGCCTCCCCGTCAGCATATTCTAATCATTAAAAGTGGTTGCCTCGGATCTGGACCTCCAAATCCATATTTAAATGGTGAAAGTAAATTTGTTTCTGGACACCAAGACAGTCTGACTGATCATCCAGTCCATGAGTTTGCAAAGGGTCACTGTTAAATGGATAGGTCTACATCTAGATCTATTCCGCAAATCACAAATTAATGCCTGGCAGTGTGTTCATCGAACTTTCAGACTATTTCTTTACCACTTTGCACTAACAGCACAAAGGAAAAACAAACACAAACCTTTCTACACTAGCTCTGATTTCTCTTACTTCATTACAATGATCATTTCTCCCTATGTTGGTGGGTGCCACCAAAATATTTTTGCATTCGGAGGAGAATGTTGGAAATTAAAATATCACAAATAGATCTCTCTGCAGCAAAAAATGCTTTTGTTTTAATGATTGCCACTCAAACTTGTGTATCATATTCATGACCACACTCCCCATTTTGCTGTGATACAAAACAAACTGCTGTTCTGCTGTTCTTTGGAACTTTATTGACGTCCTTTGTCAATCCAGTCTAGTAAGGATCCCCTACTGCACAGTAGTACTCTAGCAGAGGATGGACATGTGAAACATAGGCAGTGTCTCTAGTTTGCTTCCTAACAGCTTTATCTATCATTTAAGTTAATCATAATTGTAATTCTTATGTATGTAACTGAACTAACAGCCTTTAAATTGGTGCAATTTATTGTGTAATCGAAATTTAATGATTTCCTTTTCGTACTTATGTAGATGACCTTGCACTCTTCATTATTTAGGGTCAATCGCCACTTTTCGCATCATACAGGTATTGTGGCTAAATCATTTTGCAATTGTTCCCCTGACAACTTTACTAGACAATAAATGACTGCATCATCTGCAAACAATCTAACAGGATTGCTCATACTGTCTTCCAGTTTATATTGCGTCTCTTATCAGGCTTCAATATTGGTACAATGGCACTTTCTGTCCACTGACTAGGGAAAATCTCCTTCTTGGGAATTCCTGTTAAACACCATCAAGATACTGTTTGCCGTAATCACTAAGGTGGTGAAATACTTTGCTCCACAAAACTTAAGGACAAGATAGATAAAGTAACATAACATAGTAATTACTCTGTGGAAACGAATGAAAGTGCGGGGGCATGTTGCCAGAAGTCTTCTAGTCATGCACAAGAAGTTGGACGTCAGCATTATAGTAAAGCCAAATGGGCTGGCCCACAACTCAATGCAGCTTAAGGAATGGGGAAAGACACGTGAGTCAATCAGTAAGCACTCATGGTGCAGTGTGGTGATGGTGGAGGTCATTACAACATGGTCTCGCAACAACATCCGGAGCATTTCACATGGAGAAGAATTATCAGGAGACTGGAAGAACTAAGTGTGACAAGGAGTTTGGTACTGCTCACAGGATTATTTCACATGCATGGGAAGCCTTTCAAACCACAAGCACTGCTGCCTAGAGAGGTGTTAGTCAACCACACTCAACTACAGCAGCAAATAATCACTACAGTGGGCAACAGGAAAGACAGGACACACGTGAAACAGTAGGTGCAATTGTGACATTTAACAAGACTGCAAGGCATGCAATCTCACATTCCACAGTGGCATGGTGAGTGCACAGCAGTCGTCTCCTTGCTCCGCACCTGCACATCAGCAGCACTGTTTACAAGGGTTCCATGAGCAAAGGGACTGGACCAATGAGAAGTGGAGTTACGTACTCTTCCAGTATAAGAGTAGATTCAGTCTGCACAGTGATTCTTGACATCATCACAGTGAGGCAGAAACACACAATGCACCCTGGAACACTGTCAAACATGAACATCTTGGCAGTCCACATGTTACGTGGGGAAAATGTTGCATACATATACTGACCTCCAAATCTTTGAACACCATACACTCACTGTTCAAAGTTATTGTGACACACTGCTTCTTCCTCTTTTGCATCATTTGAAATGTGTATTTTCATTTTTATGGTTGACAGTATGTGACCACATTGAATTGCACAGGTAGAGGGCTTGTAATGATATTTGGCGAATGGACTGGTCTGCTCCTCCCCCTGACAAATCCCACCAAGCATGAGTTGGGGAGAAACAATCTACATGAATCAATGACGCTCCAGCAATTTACTGCACTGGAGAAGGAATGGAATGCCCTACCACAAGAATTCCTTACCAACATTGTTGCCAGCTTGGAAATACATTGCATCCATAGTGGTCACATACCCTACTAAGGCATGTTATGTCCTTTGAAAGATCCGCAGGAGCATAATGAATTATGGTGACTTCAATGTAATTATCTTGGAATAAAAATGTCCTTTCTGATCATCTCACTAGTTCCCAGTACATAAGAGTGGCACTTCTCTCTGTCGGTCAGATGTTAGAATTGAATTGGACTGGACTGGACTGATAGGGTTCAAGGGACCATCCTACAAGGTCATCAGTCCCTCCATCTTAAATGTGTCAAGCTAGGAAGAGTACTCAGAAGAGGGACACAGAAGACAAATTCTGGTAAACCTTATTGAAACTGAGCATTAATAAAGCAAAGAGACAGAAGCAAGGAAAGAGACATGGATAAGAGGCTGGTTGATTTGGGGGGAGGGGGGTGGGGTGGGTGACCAAAGAGAGATGCCATTGGTCTCATGATCTAAGATGGCAGTAATCAAGGAAGGAACAACAAAGAGCGCAATCCAGTCAAGAGGACGGGATAACAGGCAAAGAGAGGAAATGGACGTCATGGCAACAGGAAGATGAAAGAACAGGAGGGAGGTGGACGCAAGTGGGGAGAGCAGGAGCACCCTAGAAACACTACACACAGTGGAGCACCAGCACCGACCCATTCTGACACCCACACCACACCGTACCACGATATAACAGTGACAACACTAGGAAAAGACACAAGAGAAGGGGAAACAAAACAGTACAACAGACAAAACAAAATGTACGGAAGAGATGGGGAGAATCAGATTGGTGTGGAGCCAAGTTCAAGGTCTCCATAACTAACACCCACACTAATTGACAGACTCAAGTTTCAGACGAAACTTCAAGGACATATAGCTGAGAGGACAAACCACTTTCACAGATGTAATCATTCAAAGGTCATCCACTAACACCTGAGACAAGGAATGTGGGAGAGCCTATTTCGAACAAAGGGCCAAAAGGTGGGGCAGTCCAGCAAAATATGGATCACCATGATGGGAACCCCAGAACTACGAAAGGCGGGGGAGGAGGGGAAGGGGCGTAGCTCATTGCAGATTAAGAAACAATGGGTAAACCTAGTGTGGCCAATATGAAAACAGAGGATGGTGGATTCCCACCAGGAGAGGCAAAGGGAAGACCACCACATGGTGGGAGTCTGCTTGATAGTGCAAATTTTATTAGAGGGGCACCCTCCTAAGGATCAGCTCACAATTGAGCAAAAAGGGATTTGATGTAAAGCTGCACATCTGGCCCCAGAGAGGGTGTGTATTCTGGATTAATAGTACAACGCTGACAGAAGTGCATAACACAACTTTACGGCCAAGAACTAGAAACCATGAATGCGCCTTGTGGATGGCTCCCTGTAGGCATCACTCGACAACACCAGTACTGGTGGATAGTACGAAATGCAGAAGTTATCTGCATACAGAGAAGATGAGACGGACGGGCCTACAGCTGCTGCTAGACCATTAATGGCCACTAAAAATAGAGAAAGACTCAATACAGAGCCCTGCAGGACCCCATTCTCCTGGATATGGGGGAGGGGGGCACTACGGGAGGCACCAACTTTGACACAAAGTACAAAGCAACAGGAAGTATTGGATAATAATAGGGAGCGGGCCTCTGAGACCCTACTCCTATAATGTGGCAAGGATATGAGGTCACCAGGTCATTTCTTAAGCTTTTCGTAAATCAAAAGATACAGCATCCAGGTGCTGACACCTGGAAAAGGCTGTTCAGATGGCAGACTCGAGGGACACAAGATTATCAGTAGTAGAGTGACCCTGGTGGAAGCCACCCTGACATGGAGCTAGTAGGCCATGTGACTCCAGGACCCAACCCAACTGCCGACACACCATACACTCCAGCAGCTTACAAAGAACGTTGGTGAGGCCAATGGGCCGATAGCTATCTGCAATCAAGTGGGTAAACCGGGTTTGAGCACCAGAATGATGGTGCTCTCCCACCACTGCAATGGAAAGGCGTCATTGCACCAGATCCGGTTAAAGATGATGAGGAGATATCGTTTGTAGTCAGATGAGAGATATTTAATCATCTGACTATGGAACCCATCTGGCCCAGGAGCTATGTCAGGGCAACGTGCAAGCGCCCTGATGAGCTCCCACTCTGTCAGTGAGGTGTTATAGGATTCACTGTGGCGTGTAGTGACCGAGAGGATTTCATCTTCCAGCTGCCATTAGAGATTGTGAAAGGCTGGGGAGTAATTCTCCGACACAGAGGCTCGAGTATAGTGCTCAGCAAAGTGCTTGGCAATTGCGTTTGCATCGGTAGATAACACGCCATTTCTGTTAACACCAGGAACACCTGTTGGGGTCTGGTACGCGAAAACATTTGATCTTTGCCCAGACTTGGGAAGGTGACGTATGGCACCCAATGGTCGAGACATCTCTCCCAACATTCCTCCTTCCGTCATCTGATAAGTTGGTGAACAAGGGCGTAGAGCTGTTTAAAGGCTATGAGGTGCTCCAGGGAATAGTGCTGCTTATGCTGCTGTAGTTTGCCGACACTCCTTAATTGCTTCAGAGACTTCCAGCAACCACCAAGGGACTGCCTTTCACCGGGGGCACCCTAAAGAGGGAGGGATTGTGTTTTCTGGGACAGCAATGATTGTTGTAGTCACCTCCTCAACCATCACATCAATGTTATCATGTGGGGAGATTCAACGGTGACAGCGCAGGTCAAAGTTTCCCAGTTCGTCTTGTTTAAAGCCCATCTGGGCAGGCATCCGTGGGCCTGATGCTGGAGCAGTGACAGGAAGATGGGGAAGTGGTCACTACCACACAGGTCATCAAGTGCTCTCCAGTGGATAGATGGGACAAGTCCTGGGCTGCAAATTGATAAATAAATGGCTGAGTACCTACCATGAGACACACTGAAATGTGTGTTGGCCCCAGTATTTAAGAGGCAGAGGTCAAACTGAGACAGTAAAGTTTCGACATCTCTGCCTTGGCCAGCAAGCATGGTGCCACCCCACAAGGGGGTTATGAGTGTTAACATCTCCCAAAAGCAGGAAAGGTTTTGGGAATTGAGCAATCAGTGCAGCTAATACATTCAGGGATACTGCACCATCTGGAGGAAGATACACATTGTAGACAGTTATTTCCTATGTCATTCTTATTCTGACAGCCACAGCTTCAAGAGGGGTTTGAAGGGGTACAGTTTCACTACAGACTGAGTTTAGGACAAACGCAAACTCCACCTGACACTATTATAGTTGCTACAGTTCCTGTAGTCTCCCTTATAGCCACAGAGGGCAGGGGTCCGCATTGCCGGGAACCAGATTTTGTGGTGGACAATGCAGAAAGCAGGTATAAAGCTTAACAGCTGCCACAGCTCAGCCAGGCGGTGGAAAAAAACCACCCCAATTCCACTGGAGGATGATGTCATCATGAGACTGGGAAGGCATGGAGCATTCAATGAGGCAGTTTAGACGTCAGGGTCACCTGCTGCCACTGACTTTTTGCCTGAGCAGTCTATATCCCATGTGGCTGAGGTTCCAGCGAGATCTAGGCCCTCAGAGGATGCCAGCATCTCCACCTCATCCACAGATGCAGAGCTTGTAGGAAGCAGTGGTGTGGGTGCCATCGCAATTCCCTTGGTCTTTGGGACCTCCTTTTTGGATTTCTCTCACTGCTCCTTGGGTTTCCCTGGCTGGGAGGACTTCACTGACTGTCTCCAGGACTAAGGATGAGTGTTAAGCCCTACACCCAGCTGCTTTTGGGCTCTTCAGCCACTAGCAGGTGTTATCTTTCCCACTTGGAGGAAACTGGTAAGGGAGTGACCCAAAGGACCCCTTCCTAGTGAGAGAAGCCGAAGAAGACTTACACTTCTCTGGCTCAGAAGTGGGGACTGATGTCCCAGATGGTTGGAGGGGTGTTGCTCCCGAAGTAGGTGGTGCAGGAGCAACGGAGAGAAGTGCCTCCACACCATCAAGGGGGCAGGTGTAGTCTTCTGTTTCTGAGTGGCGACAGGAATGCGAGGAACTCATGGGGCAACAACTGTTCTCGTAGTGGTGGCGTAAAAGGAGTTCATAGCCACAGGGTGTAGGCGCTCAAATTTCCTCTGAACCTCAGTGTAGGACAGTCGGTCCAGGATCTTATGTTCCATGATTTTCCTCTCTGTAAAATCGTGCAATCTGGCGAGCAAGGTGAATGAAGCTCTTCACAGTTGACACAGATGGGAGTCGGGGCACATGGCGTGTTGGGATGTGACGGGTGTCCACAATCTTGACAGTGGGAAGACATATGGCCGAACTTCCAGCACAAAGCGTCGCATTGGGAGAGGGATATATGACTTGATGTCACAGCGGTAGATCACCACCTTGACCTTCTTGGGCAATGTGTCACCCTTGAAGGCCAAATGAAGGCACCAATGGCAACCTGATTATCCCCTGGACCATGATGGACGCGCCACGCAAAATGAACACCTCACCGCTCTAAATTAAATTGGCGTTCAGCTCGGTGTCAGATTCCAAAAGAAGGTCCCTGTGGAATTTAATACATACCCTGGACCATATTTAAGTTCTTATGGGGTGTGATGGTAACAGAAATATCCCCCAACTTGTCACCAGCAAGTAATGCCCCTGACTGTGCAGAGGATACTGTTTTTATAGCACAGTTTGGACAAGCCCTCCATCTCCCCAAACTTGTCCTCCAAATGCTCCCCAAGAAACTGAGTCTTCATGGACATGAAAGATTCCCAATCAAGTCTCGTACATATGAGGTACCAGGGTGAATAAGCTTCACAGCCATCCTTAGCCTGGTTTTCCTCTCATGGTGTGGCCAAGGAGGGGAACGATTTGGGGTCATTTTCTTAGCACTGAAGTTAGAGACTGCTGGTGGCGGACCACCAGCAAGAGATTACATACTATGCTTCATGGCGATCATCCGCCCTGATGCCACCAAGTCTGAACAGAGGCTCTCCCCATGGGCACCACCCAGCCTCAGCAAGGGCCACCTGGCAAAATGGTCTTTGCCGGGAGGCTCGACGCCCCAGGGAGATGGGCATCTACTCCATGGCATGTAAGGTGAGTTAACGGCGCAGGTTCAGTAGAGCGATCCCTGTGTTGTCAGGAGGCTACAACCAACATGGTACATGAAGGCCCCACCACAACAGACTGGCTACCGTGCTGGATATGAGGTGCTAAGAAGTCCATGGTCATTGTCAGCACAGAAAGTGACACTGCATAGTGCAGGGTGGAGAATGCTCCCAGGAAGGTGTCCTCGCCCAAGAGATGGAGAATGAGCTGGACTGAAATGTGACGACGAGAAGCGGGCTAAAGATCTCAATGTACGATGAACACGATGCACTATGTAAGGCGCACGTGCCCAATGGGCTCGCTCTTCGGCAAAATTTAGAAAGATGGAGGTCAAACCCGACAGGGGACCATCACATAAAGGCCAAAAGGTGCGAGACTCCTTTTAGTCCCCTCTTACGTCATGCAGGAATACCTGAGGCCTATTCAAACTCCGGGACCTGCAAAGGGAGGGGGGGGGGGGGGGGGGGCAGCAAGTGGGTAATGGCCCAAAGACACAAAAGAACAGGATAGAAGGGGTGAGCAGGGGAAGAGCAGATAGTGATGGCATATGAGCACAGGAGCTGGGACAGTCGAATCTAAAGGGGAGGGATCCCAGCAACAACCAGAAGACTATTGACAAGGCTAGTGTGAAAGGCACTGGTGGCTAAACGGATTCCATTATGGTGAACCAGGTCCAATAAGAGCAACTGATCCTTAAATTTGACAACTGTAGTCCAGACAAGAGAGAACTAATGCCTAGTGTAGGAGGAAATGGGTTGGACAACCCGTGTGTGGCCAAGGAAGTGAGGAACATTGAGTTTACGAAAACAGTCAACCTTCAGATGACTGATATGGGGCAACCCAGTAAGCTTGTTGTCAAGAAGACTCAATAAACGGAACTGGGGAATCACAACCAGGTGCTGGGCGTTGAGCTTGTGCTCCAAGTCAGGATGGACTGCAGCATGTTAAATGCACCACCCTTGACTTAAGGGGAGAGAATTGAGAAGCATGCAAGTGTGTCCACGTGGAAGTGTGCCAGATGGTACCTTAGAGCTGTAGTGCTGCTGAAGCCATTGAGTGGAAACTATCCCAAATACAGAAATAATCCACATACAGAGCAGGGGTGACCAGTCCGGTAAAGGCTACAAGTCCATTAGGAAAAGGACACTTAATGTAGAGTCCTGGGGAATGCCATTCTCCTGGGTCTGCTGAGAGCTGAGAACAGTGCCAATCCCAACTCTCAACAACGGGTCTGACAGTAACTGGGAAATAAAAAGTGGAAGGTGGCTCCACTCGTGCAGCATAAGGGGGATATGACAGCACCAACCTATCTCACACACCTTATGAAGATTTAAGAAGACAGCAACAAGATGGTGGCAATGAGGCAAAACCTGCCTAACTACGATTTCGAGCTGAAGCAGATAATCAGTTGGAGACCATCTCTCCCGAAAGCCACACTGGTAAGGAGATAAAAGGCCCCAAGATTCAAGGACTCAATTGAGCAGATGAGCCACCATCCATTCTAGTAACTTACAGGCAACACTGGGCAGGCTGACTGGCCAGTAACTATCAAGGGACAATAGATCCTTGCCAAGGTTCATTGCAGGATTCCTCCTGACAAGGTGTAAAATACATGGAGCAAGCTTCACGTTGCTGTTTCCAGAGGAGGAAAGCAGCTGAGGACGACAGGGTGAAGGTGGGCAAGTTGCTCCAACCAGAAAGCTGCTGGATGTCACTGGGACATGTCATGCACTGGGAGACACACCCTCTGCATCCAACCAATGTTTCCTCACTCTCCATTACCACAAGAAAACTAACAACATGGTCGAGTTGATAAAACCTCAGGAAAGAGAATGACAATGATACAGTAAACAAAAGCCAGGTGTAAAAAATAAAAATAACTAAAATGATGGGAAAGGCAGGAGCCAGTCCGAACCACAAAGCATTGGTAGCCATGGGCATCTTGGATTAGGCAAAGAGGCATCTTTTCAAGCCATCAAGTGGCTGATGAGGCCTGTGTGTCCTACCTCACCAGGATGCCTGGAAACCACCTTCGCAAGTAAAATGTAAAACCAGGTCAGCTGCTTTGGAGTCACCCGGTAACATCAGATGCAGTGTGTCAGCATGATAATTTGCCACAAGGTGATCAAACTGGAGCGGTTGGGCAAGATATAGACCACCAACAGACAGACATCACAACAGCTATAGGATGTGGCCAGCCATGGTCAGCCAAGTGCAACCAATATAAAGGTGACACAGGATACTAGATTCCCTGTGAGAAGCACAAAGGGAAGACTGCCACATGGTCATGTTCCCCTTCATTGCTCGTATTTTATTCGGGAAACAAGGGCACACCAGTCTGTTCCAAGCCTCCAACAACAGACTGAAGAGTCTACTGAAGATCCAGTTCTGATCCAGTTCTATCTCCAATGTCGGCATCCTGGTAGCCTACCTGGGGCGCACACCACTGGGCATCAGCAATCACTCCATGACAAGGTTAACAATAAGGAAAGTTGCAGTTCAGAGCAGAGACACTGTGCAAACTGATCGCAGTCCTGGGCCATTGTTATGACAAGTGGATCTCCCTGCTAGGAAAAAGGACACTAGTTCAGCTGCTCAGGGAAGCAATAAATGTGTACTGCATAGTTGAGCAGCATTTGCTGGCACCTGACCTATAATGAAAGAATCCCAGCTTCTGCAAATAGGCTGTTCATAGGACTGGGCTGAAAGGCACCTGGCACAAGTTGGACCCCCAATGGTAGATTGGGTCCAGCATTCACAATGGCACCATATGGCACCCTGCAGTCCATGTTCAGTAACCTCTCAGTGGAGAAGCAATAGTAAAGGCAAGGAACATCAGCAGACACAGAGAGCAATACTACAGAAACCACAGCAGCAGCTAGACCATTGACAGCCACTCAATAAGACATATTCAATACAAAGGCCTGCAGGACCACATTCTCTTATATATTTAGGTGAGAGGAAGGTATTGTGGGAAGCACCAACTTGAACCCAGAAAGTACAGTGTGGCAAGAAGTTCAGGATAAAAATTGGAGTGGTTGCTGGAACCCCACTCACATACGGTAATGAGACTGATCACAACATTTGGTTGATGTTTGGTTTGTGGGGCGCACAGTGGCGCCGTTATCAGTGGTCGTACAAATTCCCAACTTTTGCTCAGTCCAATCTCAGCACTTCCATGAATGATGAAGACAACACAAACACCCAGTCATCTCGAGGCAGGTGAAAATCCCTGACCCCACCGGGAATCAAACCCAGGAACCCATACACAATTTGGTGTAGTAGTAGTAGTAGTAGTAGTAGTAGTAGTAGTAGTACGGTATTCAGCCTTACGGCAGGTCTTGTCATGGGTTAAGTCTCTTCCACTTTTGTCTGTCCATAGCCAGTCTTCATTTCTGAATATTGCCTCCTTTGATATTGACCAGCATTTGATATCTTCTTTTTCCTCTTCCCCTTTTTCCCTCCACCATTCCTTCTATTCCTTCCTTCAATAAACAGTCACTCCTCAAACAATGTCCAATCCAGTTAAGCTAGGTTCTATGCTTACAAGGTGAAAGAGAGGCGTTCCATTTTAATATCACAGTCGACAAGAAATTTCATGCCTCACCATGGCCCAGCATTGCATGTACACCATGTTAAACATTTCTGAAACATAAATAGTATTATGTTGACGATGGTGTCATAAGCCTTTTGCAAGTCAAAGACAGTGATATGGTGTTGATACCAGGCGAAAGCTGACCAGATAATGGACTATAGGCAGACCAAACTGTCAGCACTAGAACAGCCTTTGTGAAAACCACCCTGGAACAGAACCAAAAGATCCTGAGACTCAAGATACCACACTAATTTGGCAATTGCTGTCCATATCAAGTGAGAGTTTATCTGGTTTCGATGCCAGGGAAATCACTCTCTTGCCTCTGAGATGGAAACCTACCCTTGCTCCAGATACAGTTGTAAAAGGCAAGGACGAGACACTGGCACTCAACTGACAGGTCAAATGAAACTATAGTTACAGAGACATTTTCAGGTCTCTAACATCTATGATTTATATATGCAGTTTGAAGCAGTCTGCAAATTTGTGGGAAGGACGAGACACTGGCACTCAACTGACAGGTCAAATGAAACTATAGTTACAGAGACATTTTCAGGTCTCTAACATCTATGATTTATATATGCAGTTTGAAGCAGTCTGCAAATTTGTGGGAATATGTGGTGGAGTATTGCAGCAGTCACTGGTGGCTAGCAAGCACAGGGTATTGTCTTTTCACTTATAGGAACAGAGCTGTTTAAATTTTGCAAGGTGGGCCCGGTTCACTTGGCACAACCAGCCAGTGCAGCAGTAATGTACATTTCTCACAGTAAAGGAAGGGATTTCTTTTCCACTGGGTTTCATGGGTGCTGCTGAGAACATGACTAGAAGCAGCACATTGGCAAAGCTCACATGTTGCTAACTTGTATAAATAGCTGTTATCTTGTTAGCAATTTCATTCACAGCCCAGCATTTCTACAGGATATGGGGACTGTCAGATAAAGAGACCACACAGAGTCACCAGCAGAAGTTGCAAATTCCGGTCTCCACTGTTGTACCAGCTTCCTGCACTAAGTCCATCTTCCACACTTAAAACCACAGTGCAGCAGGCCATTCCAGGCTCAGCCCATCATCAAACTGCACTCCCTTCCAGGGCTCAACGATATATCCCATACATGGCAGTTATCTTTGTCATTGCGGGCACTGGGAAGCAGACATACATTGCAGAACTGTCTACCACAGCAAGATTCCCAACTGTCTTTGTGTGCCACTAACACAACAGGATCACCTGTAACACACTGAGCACAGACATCAGCAAAGTTTGGTGCACATGTGCAGTCAGCTGGCTGGTTGCCACCTCACTGATCATTTGGCTCTCCACATGCCCAACAGATGAGTGTCTCTAGGCCTTCACCGACTTCCTATGCCACCTCAAACCTCTACCGTCTGCCACCCTGGATTGTAGTCACCCCTCCACAATACAGCATAGCTGCACCTATACTCTCAGGGTAAGACATGCAATGGCTGATCTTACCAAGCCGAACTGTGATTAAACATTAAAAAGAGGAAAAAAGAATTGCTCTGACAACTAATCTGAAGGTAACAAAAATACACTTGTTTTATAAATCAAAGAATTAGTGCAAGAAACATTTTCACACAAAAATCTCAATCTCTGCTGTTTTACACCACAGAACTCCAGAGAGGATGTTAAATTTGTCAGTGGTATTCTGATGTGTGGCATGATAACTTGTCCTAAAACATACTGACCAAAATAATGGCTCATTGCAGTGATCATTCTCATGACTTGGTTGACATATTGAAGAGCAACTTGCAGTTCATACACTCACTAGTCAACACTATACATATACATGATACTAGATGTTAGTTAAAACAAAAAACAGTTGAAGTAAATGTTCTTTCTTATTATTTATGAATAATGAAAATCTTTCCTGTACTCATTATTCATAAAGATTTTGCACAATTTTGCTTTCAGTCCTGGTAGCTTAGCACCTTCCATCCTACCTAAGACACCAAACACTTACTGGAATGTCAAGCCCATTCCTACTTCCCTACACACCTGTGGTCCATCACCATCACTGCTGATGCAACCCAAACTAATATCCCACATACACATGGCCTTTCAACCCTAAAATACTGACTCAGTCAATACCCACCCAGAAGTGTGTCTACAATATCTTATTACTCAGCCAACTCATACTTACTCTAACAACTTCACATTTGAGAGCCACACCTACAGATCCAGCAGAGATATGCTATGGATATCAGGATGGTTCCTTTTGTACTAACCTTTTTATGGGCCCCAATGAAGGGACATTCCTAAACAACTTGCTGCCAATTAGGGTGTAACATCCCATCAACATCGAGGTCATATGAGAGAGCATAAGCTCAGAATATTTCAAGAATGGGTAAGGAAATTTTATCCTTTCAAAGGAATAATCATTTTTATGGCATGATTTAGGGACACCATGTAAATCTAAATCTGGATGGTTGGATGGAGATTTGAACCACTGCAGTCCAAAGTGAGAGTTCAGTGCTAACTACTGCACCACCTCACTCAATCTAATCTTGTTCTCATGATCCCTACAAGAGCAACATAGTATATTCCTATGGTTGTCATTTAAAGGTAATTCTTGAAACTTTGTAAGTAGTCTCTCTCAGAATAGTTTGCATCTATCTTCAAGAGTTTGCCAGTTCAGTTTCCTGAACATCTCTGGACACTCTCCCATGGGTCAAATCTGAACATTCTTATTGTCATTCTCTGTATACTTTGATAATTGTCTGAAAATAAAAAATTAAACTTTTCACTTGAGAGAAGACTTGAACCAAGGACCTCTCGTTCCGCAGCTGCTCACACTAACCACGGGACCACGGCACTTCTGAGCTCACACTCTCCTTGATGTTGCCTATCTTGTGCATGGACTACTCAGTTTGTATATTTTGCTTATTTTTTTCATAGTTCCACACAACTTCTTCCTGTTTTCTCGACTGATCTGTGTTCAGTTTTTCAAGGCCTATCCACTGTGCCAACTTATAACTAAATCTGAAGGGGGTGCGATGGGGAGGTTCCCTTGTCAGTGGTGTTGACTACTGTGACGAACACCACCTCCATTTACCATTAGCCTACACTATGTGATCAAAAGTATCTGGACACCTGGCTGAAGATTACTTACAAGTTTGTGGCTCCCTCCATTGGTAATGCTGGAATTCAATATGGTGTTGGCCAAACCTTAGCCTTGATGACAGCTTCCACTCTCACAGGCATACGTTCAATCATGTGCTGGAAGGTTTCTGGGGACTGGCAGTCCATTCTTCACCGAGTGCTGCACTTAGGAGAGGTATCTATGTCAGTCGGCGAGGCCTGACACGAAGTTGGTGTTCCAAAACATCCCAAAGGTGGTCTATGGGATTCAGGTCAGGACCCTGTGCAGGCCAGTCCATTACAGCGATGTTATTGTCGTGTAACCGCTCCGCCACAGGCTGTGTATTATGAACAGGTGCTCGATGAAGTTAAAAGATGCAATCGCCATCCCCGAATTGCTCTTTAACAGTGGGAAGCAAGAAGGTGCTTAAAACATCGATATAGGCCTCTGCTGTGATAGTGCCATGCAAAACAAGGGGTGCAACCCCCTCCATGAAAAACACGAATATACCATAACACCACCACTGCCGAATTTACTGCTGGCACTACACAAGCTGGCAGATGACGTTCATCGGGCATTTTCCACACCCACACCCTGCCGTCAGATCACCACATTGTGTATCGTGATTCGTCAATCCACACAATGTTTTTCCACTGTTCAGTCATCCAATGTTTACACTCCTTACACAAAGCGAGACATCGTTTGGCATTTACCAGCGTGATGTGTGGGTTATGAGCAGCCGCTCGACCGTGAAATCAAAGTTTTATCACCTCCCGCATAACTGTCATAGTATTTGCAGTGGATCCTGATGCAGCTTGGAATTCCTGTGCGACGGTCTGGATAGATGTCTGCCTATAACACATTACAAACCTCTTCAACTGTCAGCAGTGTCAGTCAACAGATGAAGTCGGCCTGTACGCTTTTGTGCTGTACGTGTCCTCCGCATTTGCACTTCACTACCACATTGGAAACATTTGATCTAGGGATGTTTAGGAGAGTGGAAATCTCACATACAGACATGACACCCTATCACCTGACCATGTTCGAAGCCCGTGAGTTCCGCGGAGCACCCCATTCTGCTCTCTCACTATGTCTGATGACTACTGAGGTCACTGATATGGAGTACATGGCAGTAGGTGGCAGCACAATGCACCCAATATGAAAAACGTATGTTTTTGGGATGTTTGGACACTTTTGATCACATAATAGTTTATCTATTCAATATATGTGCAAGCTTCCCCCAAAATACCACTGTCATGTATTTCAGGTTCTAACCCGTTTCCTGTACCTAGTACAAGAGTGGTTTAATAAATCTGAAAAATTTCCATGAAATAATGGAGTGTTATTGTAGCACCTTCGTGGTAAGCAAGCTTGATTATTCCAAGGATCGTACAAAGAATTTCAACACTGTAATACACACTTTATTGTTGATAGCCATCTGAATTGTTTGGTGTGTTGACTGTGATAGAAAATGGAGAAAACCTACTTTCGTGTTATTAAATATTTTTAAGAATTGGTCTGCTGCACAAATCAAAACAGAACTGTATCAAGTTCACAGGGACTATACCATCATTTAAGACCATTTACTTTGGATAAATGAATCTAAACATGGTTGTACGAACACCTAAGCCGATGTGCATTCCAGTTGTCCAACTGAGGTCACACGAAGGGAATCATTAAAATCCACGATATGGTAATGCAAGACTGTCAAATAATTATTGCCGAGACTATAGGCACCTCAAATGAGCAAGCGCATAATATTCTGCGTGGAGAATTGGCTGTGAAGAAGCTGTGGGAGGGGTGGCTGCCAGAATTTCTCAGTCGACTAGAAGCACATCTGGCATAGCATCTCAACATGCCAGGCGATGTTTAATCGCAATGCATGAACGTTTTTCTGCCAATTTGTGATCGTTGATGAAATCTGGATCCACTATTACACGCCAGAGTCAAAACAGCACCCAAAACAATGGTCAAAGGCTAGTGGAAGTTCACAGAAGAAGGCAAAGACAATTTTGTCAGCTGCCAATACGATGGCTACAGTTTTTTTTAGAGATTCCCATGGAATAATCCTCACAAATTACTCAGAAAAAAAGCAGAATCATAACTGGATCCTTTCATGCATCATCATTGGGTCATCAAACTTTTTCAAAGAAAGGTTGGTGTGAGGAAAGGTGCTATTTCACCAGGGTAATGCACCATCCCACACAGAACTAATGGTGAAAGTGCTCGAGTTAGGCTTTGAATTGGTTCCTTATCTACTCTATTCACCAGACTTAGCTCCAAGTGACTCCTTCCTGTTCCCTAACTTTAAATTCTCCCTTGCTCTGAAGAAATTTTCAACAAATGAGGGAATGATAATTGCAGTCACGAGTATTTTGCACAGCTTGACAGAACCTGTTTTTCCAGTGGGCGTTAGAATCACTGGAACAAGTGTGTATCACCCAAAGGAGACTATGTCAAGAAAGTGAGTTCATGACAAACATTTTTCTAGCATTTTTACCAGACTTATCAAACCACCTCCCATACGTGAGCTCCACTGCTTTCTAGGAGCCCTTCAAACCCTGACACTGACAGTTCTGCAGTTGATCACTACAATTTTAATACATATGACTATAGTGGCTTTGGCTGACTAAGTAATAAACCTCCCCTAGTCAAGGGTATCTTATCTGTCAGTCACATCGCATTTTGCTCTATTTACTACATGTGAAATAGCGTAACTCAGTACGAAAATTTATTTGTGTTCAAATATTTTTGCCCATGACAAATCTGCCCTGTGCCTCCCCCCCACAAACGAATACCTAAAGCTTCATATAGTAATGCAAATACATACAAGAAACTTAACTAGCAATGATGCAAAACAAAATGTAAAATTGTTTCTATTTAGATAAACTATACATTAATTGTGACAATTTGTGAATCAGCTATTCTAATTTTACTAGTACTTTTGAGGACCTTACCTTCACCTTCAATGGCAGAAGACCGAGCTCTTCGATAGAGAAAGAAGTCACTGGAAATGGCACCATCATCGTCAGTTTTAACTTCGTCCATGGTGCACACTTTTTTGCTATGTGCAGGAACTTCAGAACTGTTTTCTTGCACTGTACTTTGTCCACCACTCACTGCATTATCAGTACTTCTCTTATTAGACTACCAACAGAACCATGATTCAGCTATGTTAGATAATAAGACATGCCAATTAAAGATCACAATAAGAAAATAAGTTTAGGAAAAAGCTGTAGAGAATGCTGAGATACTGCCAATCTGCTTCGGCAAGTGATAATGTTGGGCCTGTTGTTGTGACAATTATCTGTGCTGTAGTCCAGGGTGTAAGTTAGGTTAGAACACAAATTTGGAAAGAACAACAAGTGTTTAACAACAAGTGTTTAACAACAAGTGTTTAACAACAAGTGTTTAACAACAAGTGTTTAACAACAAGTGTTTAACAACAAGTGTTTAACAACAAGTGTTTAACAACAAGTGTTTAACAACAAGTGTTTAACAACAAGTGTTTAACAACAAGTGTTTAACAACAAGTGTTTAACAACAAGTGTTTAACAACAAGTGTTTAACAACAAGTGTTTAACAACAAGTGTTTAACAACAAGTGTTTAACAACAAGTGTTTAACAACAAGTGTTTAACAACAAGTGTTTAACAACAAGTGTTTAACAACAAGTGTTTAACAACAAGTGTTTAACAACAAGTGTTTAACAACAAGTGTTTAACAACAAGATACATTTTTTAAAAAAATGTTGAGTGATGCTTGTGTTTAGCATAACTCGATGTCTACGTAGGGTGGAAGGCTGCTGTTTTGTTAAGTTTGAAAAGCCAAGAAATGTGTGACAATATTTTAAAATATTCATTGCATATGCTACACTTATTTATGTCCCCACTGAAAACCCCTTATTTTACCACTGTGGCCAGATATTTTCAAGTTTTTAATGCCTGAAGGCTTCAATAAAATGTGTCAACCATAAACTGACTTATCCTCCACAGAGGTACCAATACTTCAATGGTTAAAATAATCTTAACTGAATTACAACATTCATAGAAATGTTACCATAAGGCTACAAAAGTTGCCATGTTGCAAAATAATGGAATAATGGTATCACCACCAGCGAGAATTTACGGTTTAGAACTTCCTGGTAGAACATATCCAGCATATAAAAATTGGGATGGAAGATTACAAATGAACAAGCTAAAGCCAAAATTGTAGGTTTAACACACTGTTTCCTGGCCCTACTGTCCACCTATCAACAACTCCCACCTGTTGCTGCAGTATTGGGCTCCACAAGATGAAAGCAGGACTTTAGGGATTACCAAAAGTACCTTTTCCATCTGCTTGCTTTGACCAGTGATGTAAAGATGGTGGCCAAGCATAAGTTTAGCATATCCAATATGGCAACCCATCACCACGCATTACATTCGTGAATAAACAAAAAACACACTTGAGCAACAAAATGAAACTAATGGGACAACAGAAAATAGGGTATAATAGGAGGGGGCAAACTAAACATACCACAATAAAAATGACCCAATTCCAAAACAAGAATGAACCAAAAAATAATGCATATTAAATCCTTCAAACCTAAACCAACCAAAAATGCAAATGACAAACAACTGTAATCAAATAGTTTGCTTCAGCTATATAGCCTCTGATATCATTAATACCTATACAACCTAGAAACACGGTACTGCAAAATTCACTTGACCTATATAACTCAACCAAAAACCACAATACAACCACCCCCACAAACTAATGCCACCAGACCACACTAATATAAACCAATAAATATGTTCAAAGTAATATCAAACTGAATGAACATAAATTACAAAAAAGATGCGCGCGCGCGCGCTCTCTCTCCCCCCCCCCCCCCTCCTCCTCCACACTTTACCACACAGATTCATTTATTTCTACCCACAGCCCTCAGAAAGACCCCCCCCCCTTTACGTTAAAAACTAACTACACACTTCATGGCAAAATGAATACCAGCCCAACACACCAATCATACCAGTCTAGTGCATGCCGCCAAAGAGGATACTGATAGCACCAACTGTAAGTAAACAACAGAATATTACACAAGCCAACTGAGATTGCTCAAACCAGGAGCCTCTCCTATTTGCTCCTCAAACATTAACTCTGACACCACACAGAGGTCCCTGGAATGAGAAGGAACTTTAGGTAACTTCAGTTCCTTACACTGGCAGCAACTAAAACATTCAGCAAACAAACCAAGTAACTAGAAATTTAATGACACCAGCTATATCACAGAGTTTCAACATTATTTTTATTTTGAAGGATATGGAAATGTTGCATACTCATTTCTGAAACCTTTGTTTACTTGAACCTCAAAAGGGATCCTTTAATCATGTGGTATGGAGCAGGGCTTGATTGGGCTAGAAATTGGGTATAACATGGCTAAGAAACATTGATCACGAGGTCAATAGAATTTACATAGCGCCCATTCCCCCACACATTTTTCTTTGGTGATTTGTAATGTATGTACACAATTTCTATCAAAATATTCAGATTTTCCTATTATGTAATACAGATTCTGAAATTACATTGCAGCTTCAGTTTTCAGAATGAAAACTGCATTAAATTTCTAACAAACAAAGAGCAAGCTGGATTACAGATCAGTATTGCCAGAACTTTTAGGGATATTCCACGTAAAGGAGTACATACAATATTTAAATGTTTAAAATTTGGTACTTTATATATAATCTTGTAGAGGCTGGACTTTTTACTGTATGGTAACTGGTTTGTCACTCATTATTGCTTTCCCTCCATAATTTGTAGCCCTTTATATAATATCGAATGTTTTTCATGTGAAGAGAGAGTGAGTAATTGGAGATTTTGGACTTTCATTTCAATTAACTGGCAGGTAAGAATTAGCATATCATTTATATTACTGTCACATACCCTAATCTATTGGATAAAGAGTATAAACTGAAGTAGGTAAACTATAGGTTGGAGTAAACAATATAATACAACAGCATGCACTTTCATGTATGCTAATTAAGTTTTTAGACCAAGAGATATTAGAGAAAGTTGTCTTGTTCAGTAACTTACTTCTTAATGTGAATGAGTAACTACTACCACTACCACAAATTTCCCAATTTCAACCAATACTGTAAAAACAGAAAATTAAATGTGTAATGTGAGTTATGTAATCTGAGTCACAGTTGCATTATTTTAAGATCAAAAGAAGAGGATGACCTTAGCAGCAGCAGACACAGGAGGAGGAGGGGAAGGTTACAGAGTGAAGGAAAATATGGAATTTAAGAAGAAGCATCTGGAAGAAGCTCAAAAAGGCCAGTAGAAGCAGAAACAAAAGTGTGTACTGTTGAGTCAACATAAGCAAGGACTGTTGTTAGAAGGAAGAAGAGCTAAAAGTAGGGAGGAGGAGGGGGGAGGGGGGGGGGGGGAGAGAGAGAGAGAGAGAGAGAGAGAGAGAGAGAGAGAGAGAGAGAGAGAGAGAGACCTAGCAAAGCAAGTTTGTCACCCTATAAGTCACTTAGTGCTCTGGATAAAGCCATGGCTCGAGTGCTACAATTGCTTACATTAGCAAGGTACTGTCAACTATACCTGAAACTATGAAGGTAGTTTCAATCTGGTCAGAGGGACCTGCCAATTTAAAAACAAATATATTATTGCTGCTGTACCTCAATTTCAATCATTTCATAATGTGGAAATCTATTGGAACTTATTTACTACATCCCATGGTAAAAAAAGCCTTAGATGGAATTGGTGCAGTTGCATAACGGCTTGTGAGGAATGCAGTAAAAAAAAGCTAAAATTCACAGTAGGTAATGCATCAACTTTCACTCATGTAGCTGCAGGTACCACAACTATGCAGGCTTTTCATGTGTCTTGATGAAATTCAAGGAATCAATGTGAAACTTAATCTGGCTCAAATATTTTCAGCACCATCAATACCAAACATAAAAAGCATTCACTGTAGTACAAACATATCTGCTGTCTCCAAAGAATTTTGCTCCTGCAGATCGTACTGAACAAACTATAGAAAGTGGGAAAATTGGAGACTTGTACAAAGTAGGATATGACAGTAAATTCAATGCTGGAAAAGTATGCGCAGTCTTTGGAAATTCGTACTTAATCAGTGCAATGGAGTGTGCTGGTCACTATTGGAAATAGCCTGTAAATGTGATGAAATTATAAAGAAAATTAATCCACTTGATGTCAATGCAAGGGGATATTCTCAGTTCTGACTTTAATTGCATTTACAGTTCATTATCCAAGATGTGAAGTTCTTATAATTTTTCATAGTGCTTGAAAAGTGAAAAGTTAAGTTTACCTTATTTGGCACATGTCAGTTTCATTTCTCTACTTGCAGGAAAAGTTTTTCCAACAAAAAGTAGCAAGTAACATGAGTCACGTATCATTGAGTCATGCACTTTTTTCAATCTATTACAATATTTCACATGGTATAAATACTTTTAGAAATTAGTACCTGACATTTGAATGCCAATCTAATGTGTATTCTTTGTGATAAAACCAGATCCATACTCCCAATAGTCTGAGGACACTTGACCTAAAATGCACATTAGGAATAGGATGTCCCAAATTTGTAACATGAGTCACAACATAAATCACATTCTTATTCTTTAATTTAAATGCTCTTTCCTGCTTAAATAACACTTCAACATCTTTGCCTGAATAACAGTTTATAATGATTATTTAAAAAATAAAATAGGGGTTTATACATTGATAAGTCAACCTAATAAAACACTGATTTCAAAACGTAACGAGCCACTACAGAATGTCCCTTTATCCCACATTCACATTTGTTGGCTTTGACAAATCTCTAGCAACCTCACCTTACAATGAAACCTAGACCTACAGCTACATTATCAGTCTCACCAAACCAAGATTTCAGGAAAAGGTGATGGGACACTACCACCACACACACTATTGCATAATGCCTTATTCACTACACTGCTTATTAAATCAGACTCACATGACACTAGTGGTACCAGTTGTCAGCTTTGGTCTGAAGTATTGTGAGGTGTGACATACATGCAGGCAAACAATGATAGAACAGGACACACACAACATTTACCTTGCTTCTATGTTACGTAATTGGAATTAATGTGTTATAGATTATACATCATGCACACTTCATTATGATTATATTAAAGCAGGCAGATTCAAGATTTCTAAATCACTTGCTTGAAATTATGACCTAGCTGTGACTATTGCCGAGCCATTGCTGTCACAAGCAGACACATTGCAACATTAATGTAACTGATTAGCAAAGCTCGGCAATAAGCTGTCTATGATGAAAGTTTACCAGCTCTGGCACATCTTTTGATTTTAATGGTTCAAAAGTAAAATTATAACCAGGATACAATTAAGAAACCTGGCGATCCAAATACTCGCCTCCCAGTCTAACAGGGTACGTTGGTTACTGAACTATTCATCAGCACATGTAACATGAATGTGTATCTGAGTCTAGTCAAGCTCTTTAATGTTGTAATCAGGATGGCACTGCGCTGCAAGATAAGACATGCAATGGGCAGCCAACATACTAGTAGGACTATACATAACTGGCATTCTCATCATTTAATAAGTGATATGTGCTCAGTGTTTGAAGGGTGGGAACGGTATGATGAGCAGAAAGTGGCAGACATCAAAACCACCTTCAATTTATAGATTGACAGAGCAATCAACAAGTCCTGCTTAATCCATACAGTACAGCTATTACTTCTGTTTAGTGGGTCACACTGAACATCACAAAAGTAGTGATGAAAAACATTAACATTTCTATCCTGCGGCACACACATTACAAGAGATGTCCTCAACACAAATCGCTTATGTACATAATTTTAGGGTAACTTAAGTACTGAATTACAAGATCCCACCTGTTGGTCAGTGGGCTCGACTACACATTTGAAATGATACGTAGTAGCCCCCACCGATTTACGACCTATATGCATGCATTTTAAAAGTGATGGAGAATCTGTAAAATACACTATTTTACTTTAAAATGCATGAAAATCAACGGTAACAAGCAGGAGGTTACAAGGTTTAACAACGCTAACACTTTTCTCACAAGTACTTCACTACATGTTTCTATGCGAACGACATTCGTTGTCACATGTAAAACGCCGAGAGATCATTGGTACACGGCCATAACGCCCTCAATTTATAAGAGGGAATTTACCAAATGAAACTTCGAACTGCAGCTGAAAAATGACTATCGATAACTTTCAAAATAAACCACGCAATCCACTATTCGCTTATAACGTTACATCATTGCCACACAGCTAATCTTTAGTCTAACAGTAAGAACTGTATTTTGCTGAAAGTATGATCAATCAACATGTTATACAACGTTCTAAGGCCAAGTCTATAATACTCAAGTTTACTGATTGTGACGTTCGTACACACCTTAGGGGCTTGGCTGGAGTCACTATTTGGGTCTTCTGTAAGTTCACCGACTCCCATTTCTTCCAGAATGTCCTGTCCCATCGAATTAATAGCTGACCATGTTTCATTCACACTGCTCGAGCTGTTTTGCGAAACACTACCAGTACAGGTTTTCCGCCTTTTCACACGAGCCCTACAAAAAATGAAATTACCTGTTATGTTCAAACAATTTTCAATTCAGTCATACGTACGAGCATAGTTAATAACAACTCAGTGTAACAGGTATCACTAAGGCCAAGACTTCTAATTGAAATTTAAGATTATTCACATAACATGAATGAAAGTGATTATATTAATGCATTCCAAAGATAGATCAGGAAATAATGTCATCACACCTTTCCACTATATGCGCCTCATTAGTAATATCTACAAGATTTTCATGTAAATTCCCATTACATGAAGCTCTTGTCCTGCGGTTCTGTTTCATTTTTGGCGGAATCTCCCACCACGTACACTCTACAGTCGATTCGAAATGTTTCGATAATCGCATCCAAAGTGAGCCAAGTAAGAAGATATTCTACAGCCCTGTCCAATGCATAAAATCAACTTATTATTAATTTGGTAATTGGCAGGATGAATATTGTAGTGCCATACGAGCTGCAAACCACAACATTTCAGATAATGAAGAATAAAAACAGGAAAGCACAGTAGGCAGGTACGAAACTAGCAATAAACTGTCACCAAGTACTCGGGCCTGAGTAACATATTTGGTGTGGGATACCTTTTAGGATAGCGTACAGTACCGGAGCAGGTTGCACAAGTGCTATTGGATCATTTTAACTCCTTCCGGTCTAGTGGTCTCAACCTGAACACACATTTTTACTTTGCTTCTATATGCGGCCCACTGGTTTTACCTTGAAGTCAACCCCACACACTGATTTCTGGTGACACTTAACGTCAGTGACAACTACTTGCAACAGAAAAGTGATTGCCGAACGTTGCCTGCCTTTCCAGTGTAGTGTTGCGCTGAGTAGAAGCATAACTTAGTAATGTACTCAATTTGTGACATCTCTACAGCAGACTTTTGGAATTTAAGGCAATGCTTTTCCTTATGTTTTACTTAATGATTTTTGGAAGAGTTTTTATTAATTAATTGTAATAGGTAGTTTTGTTACTTGGTGGTTTCATCCTGAACCACCAGAACATAACAACCTTCAAATGGTAAATCTAGATGCAGACTTTTTTTACTTTATGGAGAGTCAGTATGGATAGTAAACCCCTAGCAAGGGGAAACCAACGATTTAGAGCTTGTGACCTCAAAATAGATATGTTGATGGACATACTTGTTGTAATGCCAAGTTATCCAGAGTTAGCTGCTTTGGATATTAACTGTGAATCAGATGAAATTGATGAATAGCCACCACAACTTATTCTACCTGAAGAGAACATAGTTGAACTTGACGGGGATTTGAGTGAAACTGTTTGTGTTGAGAGTAACAATTATGTGCATAATGACAATGCAGAACTAATGGAGCATATCGAATGGGGGCAAGAGGTACTTGCAGAAGAAAGTATTAAATTTTCACATAATTGTGATTCAAATATCCTTTGTGACAATGCAGACCCCATTGACATATTTGACTGTTCATTAGATAATGATTTGTAGCTCATCTAGTACTTCAAACCAATTTGTATGAAACTCAAAAGTTTGGAGGTTTCACAGTTTTCAAAGTAACTGATATTGACGAAACGAAGAAGTTTGTTTCAATTAATTTATTAATGGGTATCAAGAAATATCCTTATGTGGGGATTCCTGGTCCTCAGGCCCAGCTCTCTGTGATTCCTATATTTCAATTCTCATGCCTCAGAATACATTATCGTGGTTGTTAGGGCATATACATGTAAATGACAACGATCAGCAGCCAAAAAAGGGGGGAGGAAGTCTGTGATTAACTGTTCAATGTACACCGACTGCTGGATTATTGTAGCGAGAACTACTCTGAATGTTGTGAGCCAGCAGAACATCTTACTGTGCATGAATCGATGATTCATTTCAAAGGTAGGTCATGGCTCAAGCAGTATATGCCACAGAAACCCAAATGTGTTACTGGCAGATGAAATTGGCTATGTTTCCAAATTTCAGCTCTATGCTGGCAAAATTGGCCAGTACACAGAAAACCGCTTAGGTTCCCAACTTGTAAAACACCTTAATTCAGAACTCACAGGACAATATCACAAGCTGTATTTTAATAATTATTTCACTTCTGCGCCCCTCATGCTCGATCTGAGAAAACAGTTAATATACATTTGTGGGATGGTGAGGAAGGGAGAGTTGAATTCCCAAAAGACTTTGAAAATGAAAAGAACATGTCTTGGGGAGAATTCCAGTATCTATGTAGCACTCAAGGTATTGCAGCAATCGTTTGGAAGGATCGCAATACAGTTTCTTTCAAATTTCTGCATTACTGAAAACATGAGCACAACATTTCGGAAATGTGAAGATGGTCCTCATCTAGAAATGTTGTGACCAGATAGTTTAAAAGATTACAATGCCTATATGGGGCTTGTAGACAAATCAGACATGTTAAAATCAGTCTATGAGATCGACAGAAAAATCAAAAAGTGGCGACACAGGATTTTCTGGCACTTCCTTGATGTCACTGTTGTAAATGCCTTCATCATTTATAAGGTACATTGCAGTGACGCGCAAATATCATTAAAGCTATTTAGACTCTCTGTAATTGTTGGTCTAGTTGGAGCAATAGGTGTCAGATCCAGCGGAACAAATCCAAGCATTTCATCGCAACAGATAAGCTCTATGACAATGCATCCCATATGCAAACAGAAGACAATCCCGAAAATGTGCACACTACAGTACTGCTGAAGTACTGTATCACACAAGATCAATGTGTAAAATATGCAATGTGGGTTTGTGTTTAACGAAAACAAAGAACTATTTCACTGAATTTCACAAAAAAATGTCACCATGAAAATCATCATAACGATCAGTGGTTTCACATTGAAAGCACACAAAATACTTTATTATGAAATTGAAATTTTGTTGTTATTATTTCATATTATTGTTTTTTGTGACAATGAAGATAGATTTATAAAGAAATTATTATATTTTACTTACTATTTACTCATGTGCTGCAAGGGGTTAAATAATATAACATAGTGTGTAAACAAATCAGAAGATTTATAAACATTCTTACATTCTCAAGTTGAATCGAGTGATCTACAACTGAATAAAAATTACTGTTTTTGCCTATTCGGAAATTCTTATCCAGAATGAAAACAGTCCTTTATTAGCAATGTCTTTAGTTTTCTCTTAAATACTGCCTCTGATGTAATTTTTTTTTCTTCTAGTGTGTTATTTATAATGTGATCCCACAGTGGATCATACTTTTCTAAATGATGATTTTTTGAAAGAAAAAACATTTGGTGGATGTTCGACTATAAACTGGTACCGTAATTGTGTACACCCGTGTTCTGGATTAGTTTACTAGTTTTCATGAAATAGTTTCTAGTGAATCACATTGTTCCAAGAATAAATAATTGTGGGGTGTTTGTTACACCAAGCTCAGTAAAACTAGGTTTACAAGATGCCATTATTTTCTGTTACAAATTATATTCAGCTTAATGTAATGCCATAAGCTGTGGTACATGCAGTGTGGCATAGTGGTTAGCATCACAGGCTAGTGTGCTGCCAGTCACCAGTTCAAACCCAACCCCCAGCACTTATTTGCTATTGAGTATTTATCATTTCTGGAAGATTCTTGAAATATCCCGTGTAGTGTCTGTACATCTGGAATATTCGATGTTTCTATAGAGAGTTGTATTCTCCATTCTGGGAGTCAGTAATCGTCCCCCTCCCCCCCCTGTCCTTAAGTTCTAAGACACCTTCAAATTTTTCCTGAGTGTATGCAAGCATGTGATAGTGGCCAATGACCTTAATTCAAAATGTGGTGCATGCGGCAACCATATTGTGAATGCCAGCAGTAGGAAACAGAGCTGATTTGTTGAGGGATGTGCTACTGTGTGTATTGTGGCACCTACTGAATTGACACATATTCCTAGAAATCCACTGCATAGGCTACATGTTCTGGCTCTTTATGTGATGGAAACCTGGATTGCTGGGCTCTGATTTGGTGTACCAAAAGCTTTGATCTGACCATAATTCAATCATCCAGGAAATTACCAGAACTGAAGACAATACTGAAAGGATAGTTCTGCTTACTTATGTCACAAACTGGGAGAACTATAACAGTCTGTTTGGGCAGTGCATGAAGGAACTTCCATCAATGCATACCAAAAGAGAGACTGACTCAGCTGTTGAATATTTTATATAATTCCTATATACCTGTGCTTGAGATTGTAGCACCAGACTGGCTACTGAATCTGGTGCTAGGGATCTCCTCCTCTGATGTTAATGATCTCATAGCTGCTAAGTGCAGAACCCAGCTGTAGAGGCAATGCTTCTGCAACCATTTTGCCTGGAGAATGCTAAGATCACTTGAACCATGCGTAAAGAATGCAATGGAGGAGCAGAGAGTCCACTGTTGGAATGAGAAAGTTAGTTACGCTGGAATGGCTGACAACCCTAACCAGTTTTGGGGATTCATTAATCAGTGGAAGAAGTTCCGCGAGCTAAGTAAGGACACTGTACTGTGTAAAAGGTCTAGCCTATTCCAATGAAGAGAAAGTGGACATTAAGACCAATTCCATCGAATTACAATTCCTAACTCAATTCTTTGCCGATGTCGGGAAAGAATGTCAGGAGATGATAGTCCTTGGACTTGTAACTCATTTGAGAACTGAAAGGCCAGAAGAAGCGTTTCCTGCATTGGATGAGGACACTGTATATTTCTTCAGCCAACATCAGAGAAACTGTAAGGCCTCTGGTCCCAATCACATTCAGCTCCTCCTCTAAAAGTCTTCCTCCCCAGTCATAACATACCTTACACACCATTACAAGAACTGTCTGTCCCTCTCCTACTTCCCCTCGGCGTGGAAAACTGCTAAAATCATCAACCTGCCTAAAACCCAGAAAGACCGATCTTCCTCGAAACTACCTCCTGGATTTCTTCAGTAAAATTCTGAAGCATATTATGTTGCACTCACTTCAGAAAATCCTTGCTGATCACCATCTCTTTCTCTGTGAACCGTCTTGATTTCGTACTCAGCACTGCAACGTTTACTAACCTCCTCATTTGGTATGGTATGTTTGTACAGAAAAGTATTGAGGAAATAGCATTTGGGGTGTCTTCCTTGACCTGCAAAAAGCTTTTGATTACGTCCAGCTTAATGACCTGTTTTGCAAGCTAGCTGTTGTGGGATGTTCAGGATATTTGTTCAAGCTGATTGCTTTGTTCCAGATGAAGGGGCAATTCTTCCTCGGAGCGGCAGTCATTGCAGTGGCATAAAACTGGTAATGGCTATTCTGCTGCAGTGTTAGGTTCTGGGAGCTGTGCTCTACTCTGTCAACATGAATGTTATCTCCAGGCAGGTGGGAGAAGAAATCAACTTGTGTGCCAATATCACAGCGCTATTCAAACCTTACTGCAACCTGACTTATAATATTAGGCAGAAAATTAATGCGAAAAAGAGCCATACCATTATGCTCAGTACCATGCTCAGGCTCCCTAACGCCATTTAACTTATTATGGCGAGTACTTGACTTGGTATGACTCAGTTAGCTACCTTAGGCTTACAAAAGATGAGCAGTTGACATGAGTGTGTAGGGAATCAGCCTGCTCACGCCGTATAAATTCACATCAGTCTTTCCATTGTATGCCAGACAGTCCGCTGTAACTAGCTCTGATGTCATAAATGTTGTGCAATACTTTAAAAATCAAGTAAATAACCTGAAACGTTTCTAGCATGTCAGGAGTAATACTAAATCAATATTTAGCCATTTTCGAAATTTGGATGTTTTTCTGTAAAAATCATTGGCGCAACAGAAAAGAGCTAGAAACTTATAAATTTATATTTAGATTCCTTCTTCATAATAATTTAGTAGAAACAGTATTCTGGATCTCACAAATTAAAATTTTAGTTGAAATTCATGATTTTCTAGTTTTTGTCTTAAAATTTAAGGAAGCAAGATAGATTAAGTAGGCGAATAAATAAGACTAGGATGTTTAAATTTAAGTAGAAGGGAGATCCGCTATAATCATAAAGATGTGAGAAGTTTCAACTGAATAACTATAAAACTATAGCGATAGCGTATCTCCAAAGGGCAAGTTCAGAGCTCGTCTACTGCGTGTAGTGTAATTAAATTAATCCTCTCGCCTAAAATATTTTACTTAGCCACGTCAGACTTTTATTATGATTACTTACCTGTGTGCTGATTGCACATTTAAATTGAGAGCTTCACTGGCCATCAGCAAAGGAAGCAATGATTTATTCGATAACTTAAAGTGGTGCATTACTAGCCCAGCGGCTAGTCGGGAGAGCCGATTTGATCAGGCGTTCTCTTAGCCGTCCGCACCGCGGCTTTATATATAAGAACGCTGCGCGAGGAAAAAAGGCCCCAGTTCTCTCCAGACGCTGATTAGCGCACGATCTGTGCCGGGAGTCGCGTCGCATCGGTATCATTGCTATAAACTGCCTCGGATGCCGTAATAAGTTACTCGGGATACGCGCAACCATGAAATCGTTTTCGAGTGAAGTGTTAATTCTGGGATGACTTTAATGATCTATCTTAAGTTTGCGTATGTCGTATTTTCAGGTGCCGCCGCGGGACAGACATTCTACCATTATTTAGCGTGGCGTTTGATGAACATTATCATCAAATTATGGCGAGCATTCACTTAAACCTTTTAATTTGAACAGTTATAGTTGTATCAGCGCATTAGACTCTGAACTGCTCTGGTAGTTGGATTGTGTGGATTCTTTTTTGGTCTGTGACTTTCAGAATATAGTGAACATTTTAGAGAGAATCGTTTTTGATTATGAATCCCAGACAATCTCCTAATTCCTCAGAGCTATAAGCTGTAGCTATAAGTGTATTTGTCAGATGAAGTGGGCACTAGGAATTCTAATTACAGGCTTCACGTTTTGCTAATCACTTTCTGGTTGCCAATATTGTAGTTAGAGAGCCAGTGTTGAGAATGGCAAACAACAGCATTAAATAAATAATAGGAACATTTTATAATACCAATTATTCCACCCACTGCCCCACATATGTTGCTAATCGGCCGGGAAATGCATCTTTTCTACATTACATTCTACATTATAACAAACAATTACTCCACCCGCCGCCCCACAAGTGTAACACGCTACCAGTGAGGGCAATTAACATTGCAGCTTATTGTATGAATTGTAACTGCTTCTTCACAGCAATGTCTGGCATTTCATCATACTCACGGCTGTTTTATATGGTTTGGAAGTATGGTACAATGGGTGCTAAGAAACATATTCAACATTTGTAGGTGTTACAAAATAATTTATTCAGGGTTATCCTGAACGTTCCTAGATACTCCTGAACTTCTGATATTAGATGACACTTAGCGCAAACATCCATCTCTCATCCCTTTCAAGAGAAATCCATCTCGTTTTATCGGAAACCTATTCTCTGTCCTTAGCAACTCATCCAATCATTAGGCCAAGAACCCATAAATTCGCTTCACAAAAGACTAAAAATTACCCTCACACGATACTTTGGAGACTAACACATTTACAGACAATGCAGATAGATACACTCTAGACTATCATCTCTCTCATTTTCTTTTCATCTCTAGCGTGTCGGAAGAGGATGGATGAAGGACCCTATGGCCTTTACAGTTTTCTTATGGACTATTGGTCACATTGACAGGAGGCCAGTTCTGTTCTGGCTGTACATTGGTGTTTGTAACAAACGTGCTTCGAAGGATAAGCATTGCAATGGGTGATCCTGCTTTTGAATGTAGGCTTGAGGGTAGATACAATGTGACATTGTTTCGTGGAGAAATCATGCACTTCAGAATATCTGTATCGCCATGGATCAAATCAGGAAACGTAAAAGCCATCGCCTGCAAGGGCAGGACAATAATACAAGCAATAATCATTTCCACAGTCTGTGTATTCAGGAGACGAATTGACTCCAAGTTAATAGTAAGTCAGCTGCACATCAAGGATCCATCAGTGTTCTCTGGAGATGCTGGTCAGGACCTGGCGAAATAGCTGAAACGATTCTACCTAGTCGACAAATACAGCAGGCAGAATGATATTATGTCTACTTTTATTTGGATGGCACACCCCAGCAATGGTTTGAGAACAACAAAAAAAAAGCTCAATCTCTGGGAAAAAAAATTCCAGGCCGAACTAAAGAAAACGTTTGACAACGATCAGCAACAAGTCCACTTAGCAGAAGAACAATTGAAAAACAGGGCCCAGCATCTTGATGGAACCACACAGCCCTTCATACAGAATTTGTGGCCTTACAGCAGCATCATGAATCCAAATATGACAGAAGCTGATAAATTCTGACACTTGTGAAAGGAGTTGCAGAAGACATGTACCAAACTCTTCTAGTAAAGGATGTTACAATAAGCAAGGAGTTCGTCAAATGGTGCAAAACATGGAAGAAATGCGACAGCAAAGAATCAGATCAAAGAAACGTGACTGACTTCCGAATGTTGTCCCTACGGAAGTTGTAGAAGACCATCACGGTCTCGCATCTCTCGAACGACAGATGGCGGGGAAAGAATTGTCTGACTGAGTAAACAGGGGATAGTACCCATGAATGTCGACCTGAAATTGCAGGAGGTAATAAAAATGTTGAAGAAGAGGTGTATCGATCTTTAGCACCAATCTCTATCATTAGCCAAAAGCGTCAGGAAGAATGAACTCAATCAACTGGGACTTATGCTCCAGCCATCAAACAACCCAGCACACGACCAAGCTTGTTCAACCAACTACTACTCATAGAAGAACAGACTTTTGAGGACAGAAGACAACACAGTCATGTGTTCCCACTGTGGACGCCCTGGGAACTTTGCATGCTTTTATGAGAAAGAAGGTGAGTTTTCGCTGACTGCTACACTGCAAGACATCAACCATCGTAACAGTTCTAGTCATACCAGTCAACTGTAGACGATCATAGCTGACCTGCAGGACGAAGCCCATCACTGTACCCTGGACTAAGTCACACCCCAACATGCTGTAGGCAATCCCTCTCACCATACACAGAGATTGGTACCAGCCACTCGCCTAGCTGTCAACTACAGGAAAACTAAGCATGACGACTATCTACGTAAGTGAGGCCACTATAGATGCAAATCCTCCATGGACAACAATCACTAACATATCAGGTAATCTCGTAGATGTCATCATCGATGGCCAACCTATCCAGACGTTAGTTGAAACATGGGCCTCCTCTTCTATAATGTTGGGTGCTTATCTTCTTCAGCTAAAGAAGACTGTGTTCTGTGATACGAAAGCGACAGTGTTATGGGTAGCAAACGCGAAATACATCCAACTGAAAGGACATATATTGCAAGAATACGTATTAATGACAGAACATAGCCCTTCGAAGTCATTGTTTTAACAGAATGTAATAACAATGTTATTTCTGGATGAGATTTCTAAAAAACATCTCAAGCAGTCATAGGCTTTGGAAGACTAGAGCTTCAGATTGACACAGCACATATAACAAGATTTCTCTGGGCAGTTTTTGCCACTGAAGATGTTGTTGTCCACCATCATCAATGAAACGAATTTCAATCGTCAGTCGAGATGCTCAGCTAAACTGTGAAGCTTTTGTCGATTGCAAAAAGCTACTCACACTCACAAAAGAAATCTAGATGCCAGCGACGATATAAGCATTGTAGGCAATCAAGGAGAGCTTTCGGTCGCTGGTTGTCACGAGTACCCACAACTCATCCCTAAAGGTATGTGCATAGCGTCAGCTTAAGCTGTCCGCTCATGAGATGTGAAAATGTAATCGGATGAGGAGATGATGACGTTACAGTGTGGAATTATATGTTCCACAAAACTGTGAAGTGTGAAATGGAGAATCTAATATGTGAGATTTTTGCCTCATTGAGGGGAACGTGGCCAAAGAAATGCACTGTCGCTATTGCACCACTTGCATAACTTAGGAGCGCCAATATAGTATGGAGTTGAAATCTGTATTTGGTGCTTTTGTCATAGAGTATGTGGTATGAATATAAGATATTACAAAGCATCATCACATTGAGAATCTCTCCAGAACATGTCGTTTTAGGTACGATTTATGATAATAAAATGACAGGAAACGACATATTGGTGGAGAAAGGTTTACTGTATTTGATCTTTTTAGTGTTATAATTTGTGTGTCGTGAAAGTATACCGTTTCAGTGTTATGATAGAATGATGATCTACCAAAAGTGCATCGTTTCGGGTATAACTAGTCATAGTTAAATATCAAATAATGACATTTGTAATACAGCCATTTAATTGTGTGTACCACACAACTGATACACCACAGTCATGTTGAAGCCATAGCATAATTGATAGTGTTGTGAACTTAAAATGGAAAGCTATCAGGTTTGTGACTAGCAACTTACAAATTTTTTTCACCAGTTTTCTGGAAGAACCTATGTCTTCCTTATTACTTTAATAGAAGTATTATCTGCAATAACCAATTTCATTTACTTTCACTAAACAAACACTGTTTTTTAGAATTGTTTCACAATTTATTATTAATGTTTTTGCACAACCTAGGTTTCGGGATATAAACTCATTTTCAAGTACATTACTGATTCTCAAAGATGATAATGCATAGATAAACATGATGACAAGTCAAAGATAATTTCAGCTTCTTAAGGTATCGATCTGTAGCTTAGTATACAATTACATCAATTACCATTTTTTAACATATTACATCCATTATGACCCAACTAAAGTTATGCATCAGCCAAGATTTTTTCAACTATGATGGGTTGGGGTTCAAAGTCTTGCTTCTATCATGGGGTTGTGATCACTTCTAAAAGAGGTGAATAATAAATTGTGAAACAAGGCTAAAAACAGTGTTTGTTTAGCTAATTTACAATGTTTCACCAAGAACTCACAGTTGATTCAATTAAAATAAAAATAATTTACTTTAAATAATGTATTAATTGCAATTCTTGTTACGTAGGCCAATGACAGGGGTGTTTCCCCTGTGTCCAGAAATCCTTAAGTGACTGCCAGTTTATGTCAGAACATTAACATAAGTTACACACTAGAAGTTTTTGATGTTATGAAACTTTGCGAAGGACTGACTCATGTTCGTATCTTGTCAGTAAATATCTTTTTAATTATGTGAACAACTGTGATAAAGTCTCCTCTTCCAATGAAATGCAATTACGAAACCTATCCTGATCATGAAATCTACAGGGTGGTACAAAAAGGTATGGTCAAACTTTCAGGAAACATTACTCACACACAAATAAAGAAAAGATGTTATGTGGACATGTGTCCAAAAACGCTTAATTTCCATGTTAGAGCTCATTTTAGTTTCGTCAGTATGTACTGAACTTCCTCGATTCACCGCCAGTTGGCCCAATTGAAGGAAGGTAATGTTGACTTCGGTGCTTGTGTTGACATGCGACTCATTGCTCTACAGTACTAGCATCAAGCACATCAATACGTAGCATCAACAGGTTAGTGTTCATCACGAAGGTGGTTTTGCAGTCAGTGCAATGTTTACAAATGCGGAGTTGGCAGATGCCCATTTGATGTATCGATTAGCACGGGGCAATAGCCGTGGTGCGGTACATTTGTATCGAGACAGATTTCCAGAACGAAGGTGTCCCGACAGGAAGACGTTCGAAGCAATTGATCGGCGTCTTAGGGATCACGGAACATTCCAGACTATGACTCGCGACTGGGGAAGACCTAGAACGACGAGGACACCTGCAATGGACGAGGCTATTCTTCGTGTAGTTGACGATAACCCTAATGTCAGCGTCAGAGAAGTTGCTGCTGTACAAGGTAACGTTGACCGCGTCACAGTATGGAGAGTGTTACGGGAGAACCAGTTGTTTCCGTACCATGTACAGCGTGTGCAGGCACTATCAGCAGCTGATTGGCCTCCACGGGTACACTTCTGCGAATGGTTCGTCCAACAATGTGTCAATCCTCATTTCAGTGCAAATGTTCTCTTTACGGATGATGCTTCATTCCAACGTGCTCAAATTGTAAATTTTCACAATCAACATGTGTGGGCCGACGAGAATCCGCACGCAATTGTGCAATCACGTCATCAACACAGATTTTCTGTGAACGTTTAGGCAGGCATTGTTGGTTATGTCTTGACTGGGCCCCATGTTCTTCCACCTAGGCTCAATGGAGCACGTTATCATGATTTCATACACGATACTCTACCTGTGCTGCTAGAACATGTGCCTTTTGTAACGTCTAGAGAAACAAAAACAATATATTATGTAGTAATTAGAGAATTAGATGTGTCATATTGTGTCATTGTATAAAATTATGTATTTTTTTTAATTATTTATTTCTGAAAACGTCTGCGTCGGCGAGTAATAAAACCGACACAGAAGATAAATGTTAAACAGAGATTAAAAAAGGAACTAGTATATAATACGTGTTGAATATGAATGTCTTGGTCGTCTTAATTTGGAAGTTGTGCGAGTAAGATCTCCTGTTGTTGTCGTAGAGAACGCCAATGTAGCATTCTTTTGTCGAGACTAAGCAATGTACGCCATTACGTGTGAATTCACAAAGGTCTGTAATCACTGAGATATTTAAAGGTTTTAATAGAGGTGTTTAAATGAAAACTTGTATTATTTATTGTTAAGCTTGCTTGCATATTATCCCATCCTGTTGAGACATTTTTCAGTTATATAAATATTATCTGTGGTGCTGAGCTGCGTGGAGAACGAAGAGCCGCTGCCGCGGCGTATTTAAACGACTTACAATATAGTCGAGCATACCGCAAGGAAGCGGTAAAATAATAGTAAAAATAATATTATTTCTTTTAGCTCCCAGACTGGCAGTGAAGATCAGCAGATTTTATGATGTGTTGCAGATTGACGCGGGCTGCTGATAGGATATAATTTACAGTGCAAATAATTTAATGTACCTTCAGAATCTGATAGGAATCTTGCTGTGCTCCGTTCTGATCTGGCAAACTTTATAGTGACAACGTATTTTTTAATGAGAGTCTCATGTTCTTGGGCTAGTCGTGGTATGAAATAGCATTTTAACGAGAAATAAAATCCACTGCGAACTTGTGTTTTTGAACGATCACACGAACTGTAACATCAGTGTTCATAACAAAGTAATTTCAACTTTTAATCACTATGAAGTAGGGAAGATATATTGATTCTTAGCATGAGTTGCAGTTATGAAAAATCGTTCCTTAAATTGTAGGCCAGATACAGAACAATAAGACTTCCATATATACATTTTATTCCGCTAAAAGGTAATGATGATAAAGAAAAGCAAAGCACAGCATTGATAAAAGTATTTCACGTAACTCTTTTCGTAAATGTGTTGTTACAAAGAGAATAAATAAACCAAAGAGCAACAATTTTACAATCCGTGAGAGAGTTGGACGTGAAACTTTACAAGTACGACAGAACATGTGGTTCATGCACGATGGAGCTCCTGCACATTTTAGTCGAAGTGTTCGTACGCTTCTCAACAACAGAGTCGGTGACCAATGGATTGGTAGAGGTAGAGTGTGCGCCCTGCCGCTGTTGGATAAGCAGCTGCCAGCAGCAAGTCGTATACTCCTAGCTTACGTATTTGTTACATAGTTTAATTCTTAATTTCTTTGCGTGTATTGGGGTACTTGCATTGTTTAATTCATAAATTTCGGGCGTATTATAGTATTTGAGAGTTGTAGCATCGCGCTTTAGTGTTTACTTCGTAGATTCTTACTTAAATTGCGTGTGAGTTTCGTAAAGGAGGTGTAATTTCGAGTTTTAGTCACTGTAATCGTAAATTCAGGCAGATTGTAGCGCAGTCGTTAGGCATTTGTACAGGTTAGTTCATACATTCTTTGCGTGTTTCCCTTGCGTTATCTTCCCTTGCGTTATCTAGTCACGGATTCGTGTTTCAGTAACTGTTGTTCAACATCGATTAGAATGGACTGGGACTGTGATTGCTGTGTTCGGATGAGGGCTGAGTTGGCATCCCTTCGCTCACAGCTGCAAGCGGCGCTGACTTCGGTCGCGCAGCTTGAGGCTGTTGCCAATGGGCACCACTGTGGGGAGCCGGACTTGGGTACCACGGGGATGTCAACCTCGTCCCGTCTGTCCCCAGATCGGTCTGCCACTGTGGTTGCCCCGGTTGCTGCCCACAGTGGGGCTGAGCCCTCGCCTGTGGTTGATTGGGAGGTCGTTCCAAGGCGTGGCAGGCAGCGAAAGACGTCTCTGGAGGCTGACCAGAAAGCCTCTCCGACGCGTCTGACCAACAGATTTCAGGTACTGTCTCTGGCTGAGCCAGATGCAGCTGCCTGCCCTATTTCAGAGGATGATTCTCAGCCTTCAAGGTCCGGGAAATCACAGAGGGTGGGCTTAGGGATAAGGCGGCTAAGGAGGGGAAGAAATCAAGTGTGCACTCCGTGTGCATTCCGGGTGGAGACATTCCGGATGTGGAAAGGGTCCTTCTGGATGCCATGAAGCGCACAGGGTGCAACCAGCTGCAGGTGGTGGCACATGTCGGCACTAATGACGTGTATCGCTTTGGATCTGAGGAAGTTCTCTCTGGATTCCAGCGGCTATCTGATTTGGTGAAGGCTGCCGGTCTTGCTTACGAGATAAAGGCAGAGCTCACCATCTGCAGCATCTTGACAGAACCGACTGCGGACCTTTGGTGCAGAGCCAGCTGGAGGGTCTGAATCAGAGGCTCAGACGGTTTTACGACCGTGTTGGCTGCAGATTCCTTGACTTGCGCCATAGGGTGGTGGGGTTTCGGGTTCCGCTGAATAGGTCAGGAGTTCACTACACTCAACTGGCGGCTACACGGGTAGCGGAGGCTGTGTGGCGTGGACTGGGCGGTTTTTTTTAGGTTAGAAGGCCTCGGGAAAGTACGGGGTGCTTGGCAAATACAGGACATGCTTGGATCATGGAACAGTCGGAATTGTAGTTGTAAATTGTTGTAGTTGTGCTGGGAAAGTCCCTGAGCTTCAAGAGCTAATAGAAAGCACAGAAGCTGAAATCGTTATAGGTACAGAAAGCTGGCTAAAGCCTGAAATAAGTTCTGCAGAAATTTTTACGAATTCTCAGACGGTGTTCAGGAAAGATAGATTAGGCAGGATTGGTGGTGGAGTGTTTGTGTCTGTCAGTAGTGGTTTATCGTGTAATGAAGTCGAAGTAGATACTCCGTGCGAATTGGTATGGGTGGAGGTTATACTTGACAGCCGAACTAAGTTAATAATTGGCTCCTTCTACCGACCCCCAGAGTCCGATGATATAGTTGCTGAACAGTTCAGAGAAAATTTGAGTCTCGTAACAAATAAATAACCCCACTCATACGGTTATAGTCGGTGGGGACTTCAACCTTCCCTCGATATGTTGGCAAAAATACTTGTTCAAACCCGGTGGTAGGCAGAAAACATCTTCCGAGATTGTCCTAAATGCTTTCTCCGAAAATTATTTCGAGCAGTTAGTCCACGAACCCACGCGAATTGTAAATGGTTGCGAAAACACACTTGACCTCTTAGCCACAAACAATCCAGAGCTAATAGAGAGCATCACGACTGATACAGGGATCAGTGATCACAAGGTCGTTGTAGCTAGGCTCAATACCGTTTCTTCCAAATCCACCAGAAACAAACGCAAAATAATTTTATTTAAAAAAGCGGATAAAGTGTCACTAGAAGCCTTCCTAAGAGACAATCTCCATTCCTTCCGAACTGACTGCAAATGTAGACGAGATTTGGCTCAAATTCAAAGATATAGTAGCAACAGCAATTGAGAGAGTCATACCTCATTAATCGGTAAGAGATGGAACTGATCCCCCATGGTACACAAAACAGGTCCGAACGCTGTTGCAGAGGCCGCGGAAAAAGCATGCGAAGTTCAGAAGAACGCGAAGTCCAGAAGATTGGCTAAAATTTACAGACGCGCGAAATTTGGCACGGACTTGAATGCGAGATGCCTTTAATAGGTTCAACAACGAAACATTGTCTCGAAATTTGATAGAAAATCCGAAGAAATCCTGGTCGTATGTAAAGTACACAAGCGGCAAGACGCAGTCAATACCTTCGCTGCGCAGTGCCGATGGTACTGTTACCGACGACTGTGCCGCTAAAGCGGAGTTATTGAACGCAGTTTTCCGAAATTCCTTCACCAGGGAAGACAAATGGAATATTCCAGAATTTGAAACACGAACAGCTGCTAGTATGAGTTTCTTAGAAGTAGATACCTTAGGGGTTGCGAAGCAACTCAAATCGCTTGATACGGGCAAGTCTTCAGGTCTAGATTGTATACCGATTAGGTTCCTTTCAGATTACGCTGATACAATAGGTCCCTACTTAGCAATCATATACAACCGCTCGCTTACCGATAGATCTGTGCCTACAGATTGGAAAATTGCGCAGGTCACACCAGTGTTTAAGAAGGGTAGTAGGAGTAATTCATCGAACTACAGACCTATATCATTGACGTCGGTTTGCAGTAGGGTTTTGGAGCATATACTGTATTCAAACATTATGAATCACCTCGAAGGTAATGATCTATTGATACGTAATCAGCATGGTTTCAGAAAACATCGTTCTTTATTCGCACGAAGTAATGGCCGCTATCGACAGGGGATCTCAAGTTGATTCCGTATTTCTAGATTTCCGGAAAGCTTTTGACACCATTCCTCACAAGCGACTTCTAATCAAGCTGCGGGCCTATGGGGTATCGTCTCAGTTGTGCGACTGGATTCGTGATTTCCTGTCACGAAAGTCGCAATTCGTAGTAATAGACGGCAAATCATCGAGTACAACTGAAGTGATATCAGGTGTTCCCCAGGGAAGCGTCCTGGGACCTCTGCTGTTCCTGATCTATATAAATGACCTGGGTGACAATCTGAGCAGTTCTCTTAGGTTGTTCGCAGATGATGCTGTAATCTACCGTCTAGTAAGGTCATCCGAAGACCAGTATCAGTTACAAAGCGATTTAGAAAAGATTGCTGTATGGTGTGGCAGGTGGCAGTTGACGCTAAATAACGAAAAGTGTGAGGTGATTCACATGAGTTCCAAAAGAAATCCGTTGCAATTCGATTACTCGATAAATAGTGCAATTCTCAAGGCTTTCAATTCAACTAAGTACCTGGGTGTTAAAATTACGAACAACTTCAGTTGGAAAGACTGCTTAGATAATATTGTGGGGAAGGCGAGGCAAAGGTTGCGTTTCATTGGCAGGACACTTAGAAGATGCCACAAGTCCACTAAAGAGACAGCTTACACTACACTCGTTCGTCCTCTGTTAGAATATTGCTGCACAGTGTGGGATCCTTACCAGGTGGGATTGACGGAGGACATCGAAAGGGTGCAAAAAAGGGCAGCTCGTTTTGTATTATCACGTAATAGGGGAGAGAGTGTGGCAGATATGATACGCGAGTTGGGATGGAAGTCATTAAAGCAAAGACGTTCTTCGTCGCGGCGAGATCTATTTACGAAATTTCAGTCACCAACTTTGTCTCCCGAATGCGAAAATATTTTGTTGAGCCCAACCTACATAGGTAGGAATGATCATCAAAATAAAATAAGAGAAATCAGAGTTCGAACAGAAAGGTTGAGGTGTTCGTTTTCCCGCGCGCTTTTCGGGAGTGGAATGGTAGAGATATAGTATGATTGTGGTTCGATGAACCCTCTGCCAAGCACTTAACTGTGAATTGCAGAGTAGTCATGTAGATGTAGATGTAGAGGCGGACCAAGTCCATGGCCTCCACGCTCTCCTGACCTCAACCCTCTTGACTTTCATTTATAGGGGCATTTGAAAGCTCTTGTCTACGCAACCCCGGTACCAAATGTAGAGACTCTTTGTGCTCGTATTGTGGACGGCTGTGATACAATACGCCATTCTCCAGGGCTGCATCAGCGCATCATGGATTCCACGCGACAGAGGGTGGGTGCATGTATCCTCACTAATGGAAGACATTTTGAACATTTCCTGTAACAAAGTGTTTGAAATCACGCTGGTACGTCTTTTGCTGTGTGTTTCCATTCCATGATTAATGTGATTTGAAGAGAAGTAATAAAATGAGCTCTAACATGGAAAGTAAGCGTTTCCGGACACATGTCCACATAACATATTTTCTTTCTTTGTGTGTGAGGAATGTTTCCCGAAAGTTTGGCCGTACCTTTTTGTAACACCCTGTATATGAAGTATGTTGCTTTAGATTGATGGTAGTCAGTACGACATGCAGAATGTGGATATGATGCAGGACTGTTGCTAGGTATTTTGCCGCCCTAGGTGAAAACTGAAAAATGATACCGACTCTTTTTTACTACCTTCAGTCTCCCTGATATCCTCCCCTCCACCACTACCAACAACCAAATGCACAACAAGGCAAATTCCTATTATACTTTTAATCATTAAACTAAGGTGACCAGATGGCCTTATTTTTTAGGGACAGTCCTCAGTTTTCGTGCTTTGTTCTCAATTCCTTTAAAACTGATTCAGGACAAGAAATGTCCACAGTTTCTTATTTTTTATTTTCAATTTCTGAAATTTCCCAAAATAAATGAAATAAGGAGAATATGTTGAACATTTTAAACTAGATCTCAACTGAATAAACCTGAGCAACGAAATTTGGTATCAGTAACTTATTTTATTGAATTGCAAGAAGATGGATTAATAAAGTTTTGTGACTACTTTTTTGGCACAAAAGAATTTTTTCTTGAATTTAAAAGTTATGCTAGTGGTATATTGATGGGAGACATGCCACAGCGTTAAACTAGGTCATATGGATAATCTGGTGTTATTTATTTCTGTTTCAATTGAAATATTTTTAGAATGAGGAACAAATCTCATCCTTTCAGCACACACTTTCCTGAAAGTAAGTAAGGCTTAGCCCACCTGGCTAGCCGCATGGTCTAACGTGCTGCTTCCTGAGTGGGAAGGCGTGCTGGTCCCTGGCACAAATCCTCCTGGTGGATTAGTGTCGAGGTCTGGTGTGCCAGCAATCCTGTGGATGTTTTTTAAGGTGGTTTTCCATCTACTTCAGCGAATGCAGGCTGCTTCCCCTTATTCCACCACAGTTACACTATATCGGCGACGGCTGTGCAAACACTGTCTCCATGTAACATTTGGAGTTACACTCGTCTGGTATGAGATGTTCCCGGGGGGGGGGGGGGGGGGGAGGTGTCCCCTGGGTGCTGAAGCGCACAATAATCCTGGGTTTAGTGTGGGGTGGCAGTGAGGTGGGTGGACTGCTGTGACCTATTGTGGGATTGTGAACCGCTGAGGGCTACGACGGGACGAAGCCTGTCTGTCGTTTCTAGGTCCCCGGTTTCATACACATTTTCATACACAAGTAAAGCTTATTAAGTAACTGTTGCATATGCTTTTGAAAACATTTCAGTTTTTCTCTTTATGGCTTCTTCTCCTTATTTTCTCAGTAGTTTCGCTGTTTGAACTGAGATTAATTTTTTCCATCCTTTGCTGCCCTAGCAAACTGACATTATATGCTATACTTTAACTACATTCAATTTAAATACGAAAATGAAATGGTGATTCAATTGAGTTAATAAATAATTTCTGCTAGTAGTTGTCTCAGATCTTTGTAGAGCATTATGTAACATTCGACTACCAGAAATTCTCTGTTCAAGTCATCAAAGAGCCTAAAATTTTCTACTCGATTTTCTCCACTCTTCTTCGACAACCACTAACAGAGATAATGCAGCTATTTTATGTCCGTCCATTTTCGTATAGAAACTGTGTGATTTTCGCGCCATATGCAGCCAAAGACTGCCGCTGGAGAGCGCTGAGGTCGCAAATCACAATGACGAGGACGTTCCCTGAGATGTAGTAGGTAGTTTCAGAATGTACAGCAACCAAGATGGACACCACATCTGGAGTGCTTCGCAATGAAAACACGTCCCATGTAAGCACGGCTTTAGTGTCACACATGAAGAAGAATACTCCACTACACAGAGGAAGAAGGAACTATCGAACTGCCAATAGGATCTGACCTGACCAAGGAACGATGTCAGTGAGTGATAGCCATTCTGCATCAATTTTCAGGTGCTTTTAAATCCGAAATGGAGAAAAACAGAACAAATGATCAACACTAGGGATCATCCACAAATTAGTCAGCGCTCATAAAGAGTGTCGCCGGCTGATTAAGGGATAATCTGGGAGGAAGTGGAGGAGATGCTGCAAGAGGATATCATTCAATCTTTATAGAGTCTATAGCCCTCTTCTGTGGTCCTTGTGAAGAAGAAGAACAGCATATGGCGTTTCTGCATCGACTACTGACGACTGAACAATATCACAAAGAAAGAGGAACTTGCCTGTCCATTGCCAAGCATTGATGACACCCTAGACTGCTTGAAAGGAGCAAAGTATTTCTCAGCTACAGCCATACAGACAGGCTACTAGCAAATCGAAGTTGACAAGAATGACTGGGAAGAGACTGTCTTGACAACTTTTGATGGCTGCTATGAACTTCAGGTTATGCCATTTGGACTGTACAACGGTCTAGCCAACTTTGAACATGTCATGGACAACCTGCTTTGGCGCATTAAATGGGCTCTTTGTTCTCAGGATTACACCATCGTTTTTTTCGAATACACATGAAGAACATCTAAGGCACCTAAAAACCGCGTTGAAGTGTAATCAGACTGCAGGTCCCACCCTGAATCCGAAAAAAGTGCCTTTTCACTGCTCAAAAAATAAAAATCTTGGGACAGCTAATGAATGGCGATGGATTTCGTCCTGATCCGGAGGAAATAAGAGCAGTCACAGATTTTCCAGCTCCTCAGTACATTCGTGATGTGAGAAGTTTTCTCAGGATGTGCTTGTACCGTTGGTCATACATAAAGGGTTTAGTAGGAGAATGTCGAGATAGAGCTTCACCCTGATGCTAGGACAGGTGAAGTTTTTTTTGCAAATTCAGCAAGGTACTCAGATGGTGACAGCCTGTGCTTCCAAAGTATTCTCCAAGTACAAGAAGAACTACTCTTAAGCCGAGAAAGAGTGCCTTACATTTGTTTGGGCCATCAACAAGTTCCAACCCTATTTAATATCCAAAATTGTACTAAATGTTTTCACTGAAAATTATTTTGAGCAATTAGTTCAGGACCACACTCAAAGTGTAAATGATTGTACAAACATATTTGAACTCTTAGCAACAAATAATCCTGAGCAAATAGGGAGCATCATGACGCATAGAAGCCGTTGTAGAGGGACTGGAAACCTTATTATCCAAATCCATCAAAAATAAATATATCTATTTATAAAAGCAAACAAAAATTCTCTTGAAATGTTCCGAAGAGACAGCCTCCACTCCTTCAAAGTAACTATGTAATCATACACCAGATATGGTTCAAATTCAAAGAAATAGTGTCGATGACAGTTAGAGATTTCGTATTTGTACTAGATAAATTTATAAGGCACGGAACTGATCCCATACGGTACACAAAACAGGTCAGAGTATTGTTGCAGAAGCAATGATAAGAGCATTCCAAATTTAAAAGAATGCAGTATCTCCAAGACTGGCGATGTTTACAGTCGAAATTTCTTGTGATGATTGTAATGTGAGATGCTTGTAATTGTTTGCACAACGAAATCCAGTCTCGAAATCTGGCAAAAAGTTCAAAGAGATTCTGGTCATAAGTAAAACTCACCAACGGCATGAGACAATCAAAACCTTTCCTGTGCGATAATAGTACCAAATAACTTGAGTTACTGACAAGGGCTTTTCGAAATTCTTTCACCAAAGGAGTCTAAGTAAATATTCAAGAATTCAAACCAAGAGCAGCTGCCAGCATCGGTAACTTGGAAATAGATATCCTCGGTGCAGCAAAGTAGCTTAAATCATTTGATGAAGGCAAGTCGTCCATTCCAGACTGTGTACTAGTTACTTTGAAGATAAGACTGCTTCAGCAGTAAGTACTTTATTTATAAACAAGACTGGTTTCGCAGCATTTTAGCTGTGAAACCGGTCATGCTTATAAACAAAGTATTTACAACTGAGCGGCATTACCTTTAAAATGATATAGCCTATCAAAGCTGTCGCTGCCGTGACTACAAAGCCTTCTGTGCAGCAGTTAGTTTGCTTTCTGAGTATACTGATGCAATAGCTCCTTATTTAACCATCTACGGAAGATTCGCACCTAAAGACTGGGCAGACCACCCAGATGGTCTGAGGAAAGGGCCGGTTGCTAATAAATAAAAAAATCTGAAAATGCGGTCGAGACTGCTTTTACTTGATTTTAAGCATTTTATACCGGTCGCTGTGCTCCAATTACAGAATGCTTTCTGAAATTTTACAGAACCATATCAGTGATATCCATTTGCAGCAGGAATTTGGAATATCTTCTGTTTTCGAACATTGTGAATTACCTTGAACAAAACATCTATAGACAGCTAGCACGGATTCAGAAGATATTGCTCTTGTGAAACAGAGCTAGCTCTATATTCACACTAAGTAATGAGAGCTACCGCCAGGAAATGTCAAACTGATTCCATGTTTCCAGATTTCTAGAAGGCTTTTGACACCGTTCCTGTGTGTGTATGGAATATCGTTTCTGTTGCACTGCTGGATTAATGTAATAGTTCTAAGTAATTGAGCAAGTTTATGAATCTGTAGTGAAGTGTAAATAATAACAATGATATAAAATATTAAGGTTGAGTTTGTCATTAACAATAATTTTTCTCTTTGTTAGCTATTTTTTCCAACCTTTTCTTTTAATATTGCGATTTACTTACAAATATTTGTAAAGTTAACTAACAATGAATAATATTTTTTACTTCTTTAAAGATGAGTATATACAACTGTTTTGAAATTTATTTGCTCTACAAGACATGCACAACTTCCCTGGCCAGCATGATTTCTGGACTGGTCTCGAGCCAGGCACTTTTGGGATACAATGGAACGAGAAGTGACTCGTACGATTCAGCAACCAACAACTCTTATGAAACTACATGCACAGGTCAAGCAGGTGTAGCATAATGCATCCCAGGACATAATTCGCCATCTGTGCGATCGAGTGGATGCCCGGGTTAGCGCCTGCATTACTGCTCTTGGTGGCTACACCACATATTATTATGGGTGTTTCAGCATGGGTCGATACCTGGTACATCATAAAATGGTTTATTATTTTTCCCAACAGTGTGTGTGTATATATACAGGGTGTATCATAATTAATGGAGTAAGCACATACAGTTGAAAGTACACGATATTAGAAGCTCAAAATGGTTCAAATGGCTCTGGGCACTATGGGATTTAACATCTAAGGTCATCAGTCCCCTAGACTTAGAACTACTTAAACCTAAGGACATCACACACATCCATGCCCGAGGCAGGATTCGAATCTGCGACCGTTGCAGCAGCGTGGTTGCGGACTGAAGCGCCTAGAACCGCTCGGTCACAGCGGCCGGCGATATTAGAAGCAAAAAAATCTCAGTATACATAGGGTCGAAAACGCATACCTTAAGAGCTACGAGCAATTTTTTATCTTCGATACTGAAAGCTCTTTGCTTTCCACATTTTGGGAAGTATTGATCTGGACCAAAACAAGAAAAAATGTTCAGTAAACATTTGCTCTAAAATGCATACCTTAAAAGTTATGAGCAATTGTTCATTAGAAGAGCTGTGTTTCCAAGTAGCGAAGTCGAGTATGTGCTCATAGCTCTCAAGGTATGGATATTAGAGCACATGTTTACTGGACATTTTTTTGTTGTTTTGGTCCACATTACCATTTCCCAAAATGTGGAAAGCAAAGAACTTTCAGTAGAAGAGTTCTGCTTCACAGTATCGAAGATGAAAAACCGCTCGCAGCTCTTAAGGTATGCATTTTCGACGCTATGTTTACTGAGACTTTTTTGCTTCCAGTATGGTATATTTTCAACTACATGCGTTTACGCCATTAATTATGATACACCCTATAATACATACATGATGTCTCACCTAACACTGCCACCTGAAATACCTCTGGAACAAATATAGATATTCAAAAACGGTTTTCAGCAGCATGAATGTACGGCAGGGGCTTAGGAAACCAAATACTATTCGAAATTTTAAAACGTAAACAAATACTAATTTCAACACAAACTTGTGTATTTTTAAATGGACACCTCCTGTATTTCGTATACAATCAATAGCATGAAAAATCACAAACATAATAGCGTTGGTTGCATCCCAATAGGTCAATTACATCCCGAGAAATTGAGAAGCGATGTTGACGCTTGAAATAAATGAAGCGCACAGCTAGCAAATGTCCCGAGACTCAAGGCTGCACCTCACGATGCCGGTAATCGTGATGTGATTGACGTACTACGAGTGTTAATGTATGGTGTGGTATTGTATGACAACACAGCATTGGCCCATATTTCATTGATGGCACTCCTAAAGGGAGATTGTTTAGCCCCTTCTTGAATTGTACCTTACTTGAACCGGTCCACCTCTTATAATGTGTCAAACAATGCGGTCTCAGAATGATGGATGTCCTGCGCATAATGTTTATTGTTGCGAAATGACAACTAGAGGTACAATTAGTGGTAACACACTTGGTTTCACGTTTCTAAATCTCATAAACTCTGAAATATGTGGCTTGTAAAGGATAGCAACGGCATCACAGTTTATGACGTAACGCATTGGATGTAGTACTGTGCTCAGAGCAGGTGTTGCTTTGCACTGGCGCCTGTATCCTGCCATAAACATATCAATATCATCACAGCACGGTCTACCTTCTGTGTACAATTGTCTCCTAATCTGGCCTGCTGAACTGCTCTCATACTGTAACGTAATTCACATACGTTGTCACGTTAAAACCTGTTCTCTTGTGGCTTGTTACATTTGCCGTCATCTAGTCGATATGCCGGCCTTCAGTAATGAAGAAAAACTAGATATTATATTAATTTATGGCGAATGTCACAGAAATGCAACTGCAGCTGTGACAATGTGTGCCGAACGCTACCCAGAGTGTCCGTCACGCCGAACCACTGGCAACATCTGCAAGACACTCACGGAACAACAAAATGTCGCCGTACAGCGCCAGCGACTGACAATGGAAACGAAACTGCTGTTCTGGCTGCTGTAGCGCACAACCCTCAGGTGGGTGTACGAGAAATTGCACGAGGTGTAGGAATAAGCCACAGTAGTGTGTGGAGAATCTTGCTTCGGCATTGGTGTCATCTGTTCCATATCTGACTGCACCAAGAACTGTACGGGAATGACTTCGAATCCCGCATTGCATTCTGTCGTTTTTCACTCCAGCAGTTGCAAGGTAATCCAGTATTCCTAAGCAATACGTTGTTTGTAGACGAGGCTTCATTTACAAATCATAGTAATGTGAATCTGCGCATCATGCACTACTGGTCTGTGCAAAATCCCCACTGGATTCGCCAAGTTGCTCATCAACGACAGTGTAGTGTCAATGTTTGGTGCGGTATCATTGCTAACTGTATTGTAGGTCCATATTTTTACTGTGGAACATTGAATGGATAGCAATATGCATCATTTCTTCAACACACACTAGCGCTCCTCATGGAGGATCTAGGATTGGAAACTCGCCTATCAGTGTGGTTACAACATGATGGATGTCCCGCACACAATGCAAAAGTTGCCAGAGACTTTCTAGATGCGACCTTTCCAAATATGTGGATGGGGCAGGGAGGTACTGTGCGATGGCCAGTACGGTCCCCTGACTTGACGCTATTAGACTTCTTTCTCTGGGGAGCAGTGAGAGACAGAGTGTATCAAGAACCCCTAACGACAGTAGAGGATATGCAACATCGTATTACTGCGGCATGTGCTACAACATCTGTAGAAACTCTACAATCTGTGAAACACTCTCTCGCTACCCGTCTGCAAACGTGTATTGATGCAAATGGAGGGCACTTCGAACATATGTTGACGTGACACAGTTCCATTGGTCAAGATGTGGGTGTATTTTCTATGTTGGGTATAATGCACAACAATACAGTTTCTGTGGGCGACAGGCCACTAGTAAATGTGTTTAGGAATGTGAATTCAAGTGTGCTATCTCTAATTGTAGCTCTAGTTGTCTTTCGCTAGAATAAACATACATTTACAATGTCAAAAACGTAACTTTGCATTGGACGTGTTACTTGTTTATTTTTGTGGATTGTGCATACCTTCCCATTGTATGAGCCCCTGACACAGGCAGCGTGAGGTCCACGCTTGAGTCTCAGGACGTGCGTTAGCTGTGCGCTTTATTTATTTCAAGCGTCAACTTCGCTTCGCAATTCCTCGGGATGTAACTGACGTATTGCGATGCAACCAACGCCATTATGTTTGTGATTTTTCATCCATTTGATTGATACAAAACAACAGGGGGTGTCCATTTAAAAATACACAAGTTTGTGTTGAAAATTGTATTTGTTTAAGTTTTAAAATGTCGCATAGTATTTGGTTTTCTAAGTTTCTGCCGTACCTTCATGCTGGTGAAAACCGTTTTTGAATATTGACTATCTATTGTTGTTCCAGAAATATTTGAGGCAGCAGAGTTAGGTGAGACACCCTATATATATATATATATATATATATATATATATATTCTTGGGAAAAATAATACACCATTTTATGATGTACCAGGTATCGACCCATGCTGAAGCACCCATAATAATATGTTAATATGTGGTGTAGTCACCAAGGGTGGCAATGCAGGCGCTAACCTGGGCATCCACTCGATCGTACAGATAGCGAATCCTGTCCTGAGATGCATTATGCCACACATGCTTGACCTGTGCATGTAGTTTCATAAGAGTTGTTGGTTGCCAAGTCGCACAAGTCACTTCTCGTTCCATCGCAACCCACACGTGCTTCGCTGGAGACAATTCCAGAGAACATGCTGGCCAGGGAAGTTGCTGCATGTCTAGTAGAGAACGTTGAGTTTCACAGCATGTGGTCAAGCATTATCGGGTTGTAAAAACACTTCGTATTACTGTTGCAAGAACGACAAAAGAATGGGTCTAACAGCAGTCTACAGATACAGAGAATGTGAACGACAGTTGTAGCTTGTTGCACCCCAGACCATAAGGCCTGGGATGGGGCCAGTGTGTTTTGGATGGAGCACTCTATGAGACACCACTCACCAGATCTATGTCATATATGCAAACAACCATCACTTGCATACAGGCAGAATCTGCTTTCTTCACTGAAGACCATGGTGCGCCATTCCATGTTCCAAGTGATCCTTTGATGGCACCAGTCAAATCGTGCATGTTGGTGGTGTGGGATACTGGAAGACAGGCTAAAAGTGTGTGTGCTGTAGTCCCACTGCTAATAACTAGTTTGCAACAGTTGATGTTGACACATCTGGGTTCACAAGCTCTCTTATCTGTGCTGTGGTAGCAGTACAATTTGCCACTGCACACTTACAATACAATAAATCTGGTAGGCGTCTGTGCTGCATGGACATCCAGAACCTCCTCTATGGATGTGAGAATGTTTGTGTGACCAATGATGTGATCATTATTGCATGACTGATGCTGCATGTCAAAGTTGTGTGGCAATTACCCAAAAGGACCATCCTGCCACTTGGAAGGCCACAATTTCACCCATTTTAAACTAGTTGGTTGTAAGGAAGCATGAGTGCGTCTCTGTAGTTGCTACGCATGTTTGCACCAAACTGAGTTTTGAGCATTCCCTATTAAAGGGTACACACAGATGGTACCACTGATAGCTATGACACCATGCTATCTGTTAGCAGACAACATTGAAACCATTATCAGTACATCTGCTATTCCCCACATGGCATATGCCATCATTTGATCAAAATTGACATCGTCTTTAAATTTGTACTATTTTTTTTCCAGAAGCATATGAAACTATATATAACATTTCCCATTACCTCACTGATTTTCTCGATCAGTATACTGTTTAATACACTATTTATATTTCATCATTACTATCTGACTTCTTTTTGTAGAATATGTGGGAAACAGGTGGACCAAAAACAGCAGGTGAAGAAAAACCGTTTACACATACAGACACAATCAAAGATACATGCACACATAGTGTGCATAGGAACACACATTATGTACCAAATCATAGTGTGCAATCATTCACACATATGCATAAACACACCTGTGACAAATGATGCATCCAGCTATTCCACATACATTCACACACCCAATCACTGAGGTGCAAGAATGTGAGGATCCTGATCCCATCCACACAGATGAATTATTTGTGATTATGATATGACAGACCGATTTTCAGCTGCAGTACAATATGGACCTCATGACTGAAAGACTACTTGGCAAACCATATGTGGAGGACCACCAAAACCCTCGAGACCCTCGAGCAGGCACTTCATAGAATCTTTGATCTTGAGAGGATTTGAGGTCACATGATGCACTCCCTCAGCCCATCATTGGGCTGCATCTGCATCTATGCTGTATGCATACATTTTAGATCTGAGCCTCAGAAACTTGATAATATGTGACCAATTGCCATGTCTTTTATCAGGCCTATGGCCTTCTTGTTCTGATGTGTTATGCCATGAGCATTATCGGCTGCATATTCAGAAGTGTCGAATGTGTCAAGACTGTACTTAATTACTTCATAGGGATCACAGCCTTTCAGGTAGTAGATGAAACTATCTGCATCCATATAAAGTAACTTGGGATCAATGAAGTCTAGCTTCACGAACTCATAGTGGAAACGGTATGTATGGAGTTTGGAAAGGTCCAGAATACACATACCGGTATAGACAGGCTTTGTGAAATGCACTGAAACATTAGCCATTTCCAAAATGACTAGTCCTTCATTGAAGATTGTGGTCGACTTAATATTTGGCCCGGCAATGTAATCTCTTTTGCTGCAATGCCCTTCCCAACAGTAAACTAAATGATTTATAATATTTTCCGTGGTTTTGTCGAATAAATATTCATTAATTTATAAAATACCTTTTCAAAGTCAAATGTTGCGAGAGCTCTCTTTTTGATGTTATTATGATTGTACTCCTCCCCTCATGAACTATGGACCTTGCCGTTGCTGGGGAGGCTTGCGTGCCTCAGCGATACAGATGGCTGTACCGTAGGTGCAACCACAACGAAGGGGTATCTGTTGAGAGGCCAGACAAACGTGTGGTTCCTGAAGAGGGGCAGCAGCCTTTTCAGTAGTCGCAGGGGCAACAGTCTGGATGATTGACTGATCTGGCCGTGTACCACTAACCAAAACGGCCTTGCTGTGCTGGTACTGCGAACGGCTAAAAGCAAGGGGAAACTACAGCCGTAATTTTTCCCGAGGGCATGCAGCTTTACTGTATGGTTAAATGATGATGGGGTCCTCTTGGGTAAAATATTCTGGAGGTAAAATAGTCCCCTTCGTTATCAGGAGAAAGAAAACTGGCATTCTACGGTTCTGAGGGTGGAATGTGAGATCCCTTAATCGGGCAGGTAGGTTAGAAAATTTAAAAAGGGAAATGGATAGGTTAAAGTTAGATATAGTGGGAATTAGTGAAGTTCGGTGGCAGGATGAACAAGACTTTTGGTCAGGTGAATACAGGATTATAAATACAAAATCAAATAGGGGTAATGCAGGAGTAGATTTAATAATCAATAAAAAATAGGAGTGCGGGTAAGCTACTACAAACAGCATAATGAAAGTATTATAGTGACCAAGATAGACACGAAGCCCATGCCTACTATAGTAGTACAAGTTTATATGACAACTAGCTCTGCAGATGACGAAGAAATTGAAGAAATGTATGATGAGATAAAAGAAATTATTCAGGTAGTGAAGGGAGACGAAAATTTAATAGCCATGGGTGACTGGAATTCATCAGTAGGAAAAGGAAGAGAAGGAAACGTAGTAGGTGAATATGGATTGGGGGTAAGAAATGAAAGAGGAAGCCGTCTGGTAGAATTTTGCACAGAGAATAACTTAATCATAGCTAACACTTGGTTCAAGAATCATAAAAGAAGGTTGTATACATGGAAGAATCCTGGAGATACTAAAAGGTATCAGATAGATTATATAACGGTAAGACAGAGATTTAGGAACCAGGTTTTAAATTGTAGGACATTTCCAGGGGCAGATGTGGACTCTGACCACAATCTAATAGTTATGAACTGTAGATTAAAACTGAAGAAATTGCAAAAAGGTGGGAATTTAAGGAGATGGTACCTGGATAAACTGACTAAACCAGAGGTTGTACAGAGTTTCAGGAACAGCATAAGGGAACAATTGACAGGAATGGGGGAACGAAATACAGTAGAAGACGAATGGGTAGCTCTGAGGGATGAAGTAGTGAAGGCAGCAGAGGATCAAGTAGGTAAAAAGACGAGGGCTAGTAGAAATCCTTGGGTAGCAGAAGAAATATTGAATTTAATTGATGAAAGGAGAAAATATAGAAACGCAGTAAATGAAGCAGGGAAAAAGGAATATAAACGTCTAAAAAATGAGATCGACAGGAAGTGCAAAATGGCTAAGCAGGCATGGCTAGAAGACAAATGTAAGAATGTAGAGGCTTATCTCACTAGGGGTAAGATAGATACTGCCTACAGGAAAATTAAAGAGACCTTTGGAGAAAAAAGTGCCACTAGAATGAATATCAAGCGCTCAGATGGAAACCCAGTTCTAAGCAAAGAAGGGAAAGCAGAAAGTTGGAAGGAGTATATAGAGGGCCTATACAAGGGCGATGTACTTGAGGACAATATTATGGAAATGGAAGAGGATGTAGATGAAGATGAAATGGGAGATACGATACTGCGTGAAGAGTTTGACAGAGCACTGAAAGACCTGAGTCAAAACAAGGCCCCGGGAGTAGACAACATTCCATTGGAACTACTGACGGCCTTGGGAGAGCCAGTCCTGACGAAACTCTGCCATCTGGTGAGCAAGATGTACGAGACAGGCGAAATACCCTCAGACTTCAAGAAGAATATAATAATTCCAACCCCAAAGAACGCAGGTGTTGATAGATGTGAAAATTACCGAACTATCAGTTTAATAAGTCACAGCTGCAAAATACTAACGCGAATTATTTTCAGACGAATGGAAAAACTGGTAGAAGCCGACCTCGGGGAAGATCGTTTTGGATTCCGTAGAAATATTGGAACACGTGAGGCAATACAGAGCTTACGAATTATCTTAGAAGAAAGATTAAGGAAAGGCAAACCTACGTTTCTAGCATTTGTAGACTTAGAGAAAGCTTTTGACAACGTTGACTGGAATACTCTCTTTCAAATTATGAAGGTGGCAGGGGTAAAATACAGGGAGCGAAAGGCTATATACAATTTGTACAGGAACAAGATGGCAGTTATAAGAGTCGAGGGACATGAAAGGGAAGCAGTGGTTGGGAAGGGAGTGAGACAGGGTTGTAGCCTCTCCCCAATGTTATTCAATCTGTATACTGAGCAAGCAGTAAAGGAAACAAAAGAAAAATTCGGAGTAGGTATTAAAATCCATGGAGAAGAAATAAAAATTTGAGGTTCGCCGATGACATTGTACTTCTGTCAGAGACAGCAAAGGACTTGGAAGAGCAGTTGAACGGAATGGACAGTGTCTTGAAAGGAGGATATAAGACGAACATCAACAAAAGCAAAACAAGGATAATGGAATGTAGTCGAATTAAGTCTGGCGATGTTGAGGGAATCAGATTAGGAAATGACACACTTAAAGTGGTAGATGAGTTTTGCTATTTGGGAAGCAAAATAACTGATGATGGTCGAAGTAGAGAGGATATAAAATGTAGACTGGCAATGGCAAGGAAAGCGTTTCTGAAGAAGAGAAATTAGTTAACATCGAGTATAGATTTAAGTGTCAGGAAGTCGTTTCTGAAAGTATTTGTATGGAGTGTAGCCAAACGTGGACGATAAATAGTTTGGACAAGAAGAGAATAGAAGCTTTCGATATGTGGTGCTACAGAAGAATACTGAAGATTAGTTGGGTAGATCACGTAACTAATGAGGAGGTATTGAATAGGATTGGGGAGAAGAGAAGTTTGTGGCACAACTTGACTAGAAGAAGGGATCGGTTGGTAGGACATGCCCTGAGGCATCAAGGGTTCACAAATTTTGCATTGGAGGGCAGCGTGGAGGGTAAAAATCGTAGAGGGAGACCAAGAGATGAATACACTAAGCAGATTCAGAAGGATGTATGTTGTAGTAGGTACTGGGAGATGAAGGAGCTTGCACAGGATAGATTAGCATGGAGAGCTGCATCAAACCAGTCTCAGGACTGAAGACCACAACAAGAACAACAACAACATGATTGTACTCCTTCAACAAGGGACGCTGCTTGAAGGAGATGCCATTGGTGATTCTAGTAAGTTTCATCCCCAAACTGAGACATTGCTGAAGGTTTCTATGGTGTGGATTGTGTCTCTGATTATTCGCCAGTGTGATCAACAACTTGGGGATAGAACCTTTGCGCAGGTCTAGGCGTTCTAGAAACAACAGCAAGTGGCTGTGTGTGTCAGGCAAATGGGTAGGATACGTCAGGTCTGCCTCTCAGACTTATCCTTCACCAGAATCCGCAGCCACATCTCGGATTTTTTCTCCAAGCTGATGATTCCCTTATTGAACAGCCTTAGAAACCCTTCAAGAGTTCAGAGATTGTTGCACGGCATGTCCATAGAGATTGTTTACTACCAAGTAAAGTATGTAACTCAAATCGTCAGATGGCTCACAATCCTCCCGCTCATTCGCGGGATATTTGCATTGGCGGCGTACCTGTGCACGCACTGGCAAAGCATTCGCAAATTCCACGTTCGAAAAAGAGCGACATGTTAACTTACGTCAACAGTTCGATTCAACACGAGTCTTTTTTACCATTGCGACTTACAAATGCACTAATGCAATGTAATCGAACCTAGGATCCAGACTGTATGTGTTCATGCATACACTCCAGAAAATCTAAAAAATGGTTGTGAGCAGGCGTACGTCAGTGTCCATGTAAACTCTAGCACATTCCCCTTATTCAGAGATACTGAACTCTTGCCAAACTTTTTCACTACATGCTCATACTCTGCATCCATTATGGCAGTGCCTGTGAATATACTGATAAATGCGGTAATGTCAGGAAATGTAGTTTTGTTGTGTCTCTCCTTTAAATCCAGGTATTCGTAAGGAAAGACCCTTTCTTTGTCACAAGCAGAAACTTTGTATCATCGGAGGTGGAGCTCTGGTGACATACGTATCCTCCTGATACATTGTTTCAGAAAGTTGCTGAAGAGATACTTGCATGAAACATAATGAATCCAGCAAGTGGAGCCCTGTTCTTGGCGCGATTCATTTGGAAAATCAGATGTAGTTTTCAACATCGTTGGGTATGACACTGACCTTATCATTTTTCAAGCTGAAATCGTCTAAGTTCTCAACAAGAAGGAGCGCCTCATATCCCTTCAAATTATGGAAGGAAACGGGTATACCTCATGGCACTTAGTATTTCAGGTTGCGTGCAATGTGAGTTGTACCACCGAACTTTCCTACTACATAACAGCTAGATAACAGTCTTCTCTCCTTGGAGTTTCCGCTTTTCTATCCAACAGCAGTCCGTAAGTATGACAGTCAATGGCCTGTTCGTATAAGTCCTGCAATTTAGTTCTGGGAATGTTTTTCCTATAAATAACGTCAACGCATCACGAAAGTTTTTCACGCTCAGAAAGCAACCATATGACAGGATTATCCCTCCCATGTGATTCGAATTGAGTGATATTAGAGTTCTATGAGCACACAACTTGATACACTGCCACACACTGTACATATCTTTCAGTGCAGTGGATCACCTTGGCAATGTACCACAGAAACAAGTAAGCAATCACAGTCAGCGTGCACGATAAGGGGCAGCACAGTGCTTCTGGTGGTGGGCATTCTTGAACTTTAAGATCCCTTTATCCTCTGTAAACTTTTCCACACATAACGGTTCCTGGCTAGAGCAATCAGTGAGATGCCTTTCTAGATACTAGCTCTTAGGAAAAGAACTAATGCATCTACGGCAAAAATACCGTGCACCATGATGTTTTCGTAACTGGGCTGAAAGTAGGCAGGGCACTTTTTTGATCCAGATGAAGTGTTGCTTCTCACCCTTGGAGAATAGCATCATATCTACGTGTTTGGGATGCTGAGCAGCTAATTTGGAGATGTAGAGGGGCCCAACTACTTTATGCTTTACTTTCTGCATAGTGTGCGCCGGCCGCTGTGGCCGAGCGATTGTAGGCCTTCAGTCCGGAACCGCGCTGCTTCTAAGGTCGCAGGTTCGAATCCTGCCTCGGGCATGGATGCGTGTGATGTCCTTAGGTAAGTTAGGTTAAAGTAGTTCTAAGTCTATTGGACTGATGACCTCAGATGTTAAGTCCCATAGTGCTTAGAGCCATTTGACCCATTCTTTTGCACAGTGTGCTCTTCATGTGGCTTGCTTTAATCTACAACCAGACTGTAAACATGAAGTGAACAGTCATGGTTCTGCCCCTCTAATTATGGTACATCCTGGATTTTGATGGGGAATGAGATGAAACTGACGCTGTAATGCCTGTAGACATTACATGTGCTGTATCTATCTGTAAGATAAGATTGTTCCGGGTAATTTATATTGCAAGTCAGAAGCTACCATGTAAAGTAATCCCCCTCTTCTGGATTCTGGACTTTAATACATGTCTCTTTAGCGGCAATATCTTCTGGAAGAAGGATGAAACTGCACTCCACCCCCATTAAATGGGTCAAAAACATGTGAGTATACATCGATGTGGAGTACGTGGCTGAGTACCTTATCAGACCTTTTTCCTACATCTACATCTACATCCATACTCCGCAAGCCACATGACAGTGTGTGGCGGAGGGTACTTTGAGTACCTCTATCGGTTCTCCCTTCTATTCCAGTCTCGTATTGTTCGTGGAAAGAAAGATTGTCGGTATGCCTCTGTGTGGGCTCTAATCTTTCTGATTTTATCCTCATGGTCTCTTTGCGAGATGTACATAGGAGGGAGCAATATACTGCTTGGCTCCTCGGTGAAGGTATGTTCTCGAAACTTCAACAAAAGCCCGTACCGAGCTACTGAGCGTCTCTCCTGCAGACTCTTCCACCGGAGTTTATCTATCATCTCCGTAACGCTTGCGCGATTACTAAATGATCCCGTAACGAAGCACGCTGCTCTCCGTTGGATCTTCTCTATCTCTTCTATAAACCCTATCTGGTACGGATCCCACACTGGTGAGCAATATTCACGCAGTGGGCGAACAAGTGTACTATAACCTACTTCCTTTGTTTTCGTATTGCCTTTCCTTAGGATTCTTCCAATGAATCTGTCTGGCATCTGCTTTACCGACGATCAACTTTATATGATCATTCCATTTTAAATCACTCCAAATGCCTACTCCCAGATAATTTATAGAATTAACTGCTTCCAGTTGCTGACGTGCTATATTGTAGCTAAATGATAAAGGATCTTTCTTTCTATGTATTCGCAGTACATTACACTTGTCTACATTGAGATTCAATTGCCATTCCCTGCACCATGCGTCAATTCGTTGCTGATCCTCCTGCATTTCAGTACAATTTTCCATTGTTACAACCTCTCGATATACCACAGAATCATCCGCAAAAGGCCTCAGTGAACTTCTGATGTTATCCACAAGGTCGTTTATGTATATTGTGAATAGCAACGGTCCTACGACACTCCCCTGCGGTATAACTGAAATCACTTCGGAAGACTTCTCTCCATTGAAAATGACATGCTGCGTTCTGTTATCTAGGAACTCTTCAATCCAATCACACAATTGGTCTGAGAGTCCATATGCTCTTACTTTGTTCGTTAAACGATTGTGGGGAACTGTATCGAACGCCTTGTAGAAGTGAAGAAACACGGCATCTACCTGGGAACCCGTGTCTATGGCCCTCCGAATCTCGTGGATGAATAGCGCGAGCTGGGTTTCACACGATCGTCTTTTTCGAAACCCATGCTGTTTCCTACAGAGCAGATTTCTAGTCTCCAGAAAAGTCATTATACTCGAACATAATACGTGTTCCAAAATTCTACAACTGATCGACGTTAGAGATATAGGTCTATAGTTCTGCACATCAGTTCGACGTCCCTTCTTGAAAACGGGGATGACCTGTGCCCTTTTCCAATCCTTTGGAACGCTATGCTCTTCTAGAGACCTACGGTACACTGCTGCAAGAAGGGGGCAAGTTCCTTCGCGTACTCTGTGTGAAATCGAACTGGTATCGCATCAGGGCAGCGACCTTTCCTCTTTTGAGCGATTTTAATTGTTTCTCTATCCCTCTGTCGTCTATTTCGATATCTACCATTTTGTCATCTGTGCGACAATCTAGAGAAGGAACTACAGTGCAGTCTTCCTCTGTGAAACAGCTTTGGAAAAATACATTTAGTATTTCGGCCTTTAGTCTGTCATCCTCTGTTTCAGGACCATTTTGGTCACAGAGTGTCTGGACATTTTGTTTCGATCCACCTACCGCTTTGACACAAGACCAAAATTTCTTAGGATTTTCTGACAAGTCTATACATAGAACTTTACTTTCGTATTCACTGAACGCCTCTCGCATAGCACTCATCATAGTACATTTCGCTTCGCGTAATTTTTGTTTGTCTGCAAGGCTTTGGCTATGTTTATGTTAGCTGTGAAGTTCCCTTTGCTTCCGCAGCAGTTTTCTAACTCGGTTGTTGTACCATGGTGGCCCTTTTCCATCTCTTACGATCTTGCTTGGCACATACTCATCTAACGCATATTGTACGATGGTTTTGAACTTTGTCCACTGATCCTCAACACTATCTGTACTTGAGACAAAACTTTTGTGTTGAGCCGTCAAGTACTCTGAAATCTGCTTTTTGTCACTTTTGCTAAACAGAAAATTCTTCCTACCTTTTTTAATCTTTCTATTTAAGGCTGAAATCATAGATGCTGTAACCGCTTTATGATCGCTGACTCGGAAGAACGGGTCATTAATACACTCTTGATAAAAGTTCTGAGCCACTCTGCAATTGACTGACCCCATAATATCACGCCATACGTTGTGACAATGCTTCTCTCCTCAACATCAATGCCTTCTTTGAGGCAGTGCATGACCTCACAGTATACAACTGCTTTGCATCTAACGGAAAGATAGTGGGTGTCACTGACGATTTTAGGCAGCCTCTTTTCCAAAACGACTTGGCAGTCGCTGATGAATGTGGCAGGACGCTAGCAGCCTGCATTAGTGATACCAATGTGAGCTTGTAAGATCCTGTCCCAAAAGCGTCAGTAAGCAGAAGCACTCCAGTGCAGTAGTGTGATTTACCCGGTGATCCATAACAGACAAGGTCATAGGGTATCCGTCAATAATAATTATTTCTGATACATTGAGATTCATCGATGTTGCTGTAGCCAATAAGCGATTTTAGCCATGCATCATCATTATCATTTGTCATTTTATTTGTGAATTTCAAAATTTTCTGGTTCAATTCAGTGTCAACGTATTTTGCTATATTCTTGCCAAGCAAATCTAGAAGAAAAAAAGGAGCAAACATCATAAATATTGCTACCAAGCGTAAAACTATCTGTAATAGTAGTAGTAGTAGCAGTAGTAGAAGAAGAACAACTTACATATCTGATTCTCCACAATTGGACAACTCCATGCACTTTCAGTTGAGAATTGCAATGGAACAATTTCATCCAGCGCATATATAAGATCACTAAGCTCACTTTCCCACCAATAATCCATTACGAAAGCCTTAGTTCCATCGTTAAAGGGTGATACGCTGCTATCCTGCTCACGCAAAGCATTCAGATCAACTAGAAAAGAAAAGAAAGCATCCTAATAAACATTGTAAACCAGTATTCATAACAGAAATACATACATGAATAAAAATATGTTCATTTAGATCCATCTTCCTGCAAATCATTTATAGCAAAAGCCATAGTTTCATCATCAAAGAATGGCGACGGTATGCTTGCGGTCTTGCTGTCACCAGCCAGCAAACAAGGAGTGCTGCCCATCACAATTAGCAGAGTCAGACAGACGTTTTGAAGCAGTAGCCAGTGGACGGGCTGAAGTGAGCAGGTGCTGCTCAGCGCTACTTATTTGCAGCCAGCGTCATCACACCTGTTGCAACTTGCAACTGTATTTCACCAGCTGTATGCATGAACAGAAGTCAGTGCTGGCCTTGACGCACAGGTGTTGCAGTTGCACTGAGTTTTGCAGCTCATGCATTTTTTGCATGGAATAAGAAACTGCTAGCCTAGGAGCATACACACATGTAGTGCTACATTGCTTTGAAATCCGATGCGCGATGGAAGTACATGCAGTGTACGAAAGCTGGCAGTGTCATCTGAGCAGTTGTATCGGCCGTCACCTTAGCACCAGCTGCTGTGCTTGGCTTACAGCTCGCAAGGCAACATGCGATGAATACTTACTCTGTAAGAGATATACACTATCTGGTTAAAAGGTTCCGGAGGACACCCCAAAAAACATACTTTTTTCATATTAGGTGCATTGTGCTGCCACCTACTGCCAGGTACTCCGTATCAGCGACCTCAGTGAGAGAGCAGAATGGGGCGCTCCGCAGACTCACGGACTTCGAACATGGTCAGGTGATTGGGTGTCATTTCTGTTATACGTCTGTACGCAGTTCACACTCCTAAACAGCCCTCGGTCCACTGTTTCCGACAGTGGAATGGAAACGCGAAGGGACACGTACAGCACAAAAGCGTACAGGCCGACCTCGTCTGTTGACTGACAGAGACCGCCGACAGTTGAAGAGGGTCGTAATGAGTAATAGGCAGACATCTATCCAGGCCATCACACAGGAATTACAAACTGCGTCAGGATCCACTGCAAGTACTATGACAGTTAGGGGCGGGAGGTGATAAAACTTGGATTTCATGGTCTAGCGGCTGCTCCTAAGCCACACATCACGCTGGTCAATGCCAAACGACGCCTCGCTTGGTGTACGGAGAGTAAACATTAGACGATTGAACGGTGGAAAAACGTTGTGTGGAGTGACGAACTACGGTACACAACGTGACGATCCGATGGCAGGGTGTGGGTATGGCGAATGCCCGATGAACGTCATCTGCCAGCGTGTGTAGTACCAACAGTAAAATTCGGAGGTGGTGGTGTTATGGTGTGGTCAAGTTTTCCATGAAGGGGGCTTGCACCCCTTGTTGGTTTGCGTGGCACTATCACAGCAGAGGCCTATATCGATGTTTTAAGTACCTTCTTGCTTCCCACTGTTAAAGAGCAATTCAGGGATGACGATTGCATCTTTCAACACGATCGAGCACCTGTTCATAATGCAAGGCCTGTGGCGGAGTGGTTACACGACATAACATCCCTGCAATGTACTGACCTGCATAGAGTCCTGACCTGAATCCTATAGATCACCATTGGGAAGTTTTGGAATGCTGACTTCGTGCCAGGCCTCACCGACCGACATCGATACCTCTCCTGAGTGCAGCACCCCGTGAAGAATGGACTGCCATTCCCCAAGAAACATTCCAGCACGTGACTGAACGTATGCTTGCGAGAGCGGAAGCTGTCATCAAGGCTAAGGGTGAGCCAATACCATACTGAATTGCAGCATTACCGATGGAGGGCGCCACGAACTTGTAAGTCATTTTCAGCCAGGTGTCCGGATACTTTTGATCACATAGTGTAATTGGAGCTGAAAAAATAAACACACTGGTTTAATACACTTTCACTGGTGACCTAGAGCGGCCACAGCTTTAGCTTTGAAATAAAGTAGGACATGAAGGAGAAGAAGAAAGCTCGTTTTCTGGATGAAGAGCGTACATCAAATCTCTTGGCAGCTTACATCATTTCACATATTACATCATTGGGACTTTTGTGTATATAGAGAGGCCTGCATGGATCCCTGGCTACAGGCAGCCATCAACAGCTGCTGTTCCCAACATTATATAGGCAAGGATTCTAAAATTGTATCTCGCGTCCTTGGTGAACTGCGTAGGCAATGTGTGACGATGAAAAGAGCTATAGGAGGAGCTGAATAAATAAATACACAGTTATAAAAGACAGCATCATATATTGATAACTCGAATTAAAAGTATTTGTGCACTATCTCAATCACACATACAGTGCTGTTGTTGTCACCAAACATTTGATTGAGTCTTTAAATTGGTGGACAGTTATATTCTTCGAGATTTTGCATTGATTCAGTCTTGAAGGCGTCAAGCAATCGCAACACCTTTTCATGGCATTTGACATAAACAATGCTGTCTGTGTGGTCACAGGAGCGATGTCGCCACATTTTCATGCAAAATTACCTCAACATCCCAGCGCTTGACGTGATGAAAGCAAGTGGACCATACATCGGTTCGTGAAGTCTTAGTACACCGTACAGTGCTGAACGCTTTGGGTGAAGCGACCATTGTGTAATATCTCGTTAATACTCACCCAGCATTGGAGAATCCAGTGCAAACAACATCGTTTACATAAACTGTCCACATTTCTCATGAAATCCCTGTGTACCCAAGTTGATGTTTGCACTCTGAGGCATCACCACGAGATACTTCGCACGTGGTGCAATACCTCCACATTTATACAACACATTGTACAATTCCTGTGAGGGATGGGTGGTTTGCAAGACAGTCATGGTGCAATTATGCATATGCTGTGGCGTCTGGAGGAAAGTTTTGTAATGATTCAAATTCAATATGTACAACTACAGTTTCAGTTTTAATGTCTCGTTTTGCTTTGAACAGTCTATCACCTCTGTGGGTTCTAATTCTTTGAACTTCTATGGACTGAACATGCATCCAAATGCATGACTCCCTTAGTAAAAATAGCTAAATCTTGTGTATATTTCATGCAGTAGACTGACACTAATATTGCCCCAGCCATTCTGTAAGTTATCGTTTGGAAGAAACTCGCAATTTAAGTACTCTCTAACACTGGTTAGTTTACGGTTGTCAGATATGCTCAAAGCCTCTTTTAGTTTCCCCTTCCTGTCTGTTTCCAGCATCAGAATAATAAATCATGGCATTTCTAGCTGAACTGGTGTCTTAATCACACACGTTTGTTTGTATGTCATTGGAAGGATTCGATATTTCTGAAGTTCCTATGAAAAGAAAGTTAATGATAGCTGAGCATCTGCATTCAACACCGTAAAAGCTTCAGATGCTCTTTGTCTGATACAGATGTATTGGGCACTTCCCACACCAATTTATCCAACACAATTTTATTTTAGTTTTCTTGTGCTTCTTATTGCAATAAAGTTTGACATGAGCTATAGCCACTTGTGGCCCGACTTCAGTACCAGTCCAGCACGAGCTAGATATTCTGTATGCCTTTTTGTCTGCATTTCCCAAGTAACACTGCTATACCACACAACACTGGTAAGAAGCACACTCTTGTATGCACAATTGGTACAGAGCAATCTCACAACAAGTTATGGAGGACCTTCTGCCATGCCACGTTTGTAGGATGTAATCTTTGCCACAAAACACTAGTATGAAGCACCATCTACAAGGTAACATTGGCATGAAGCGCCCATTGCAACATAACTTGGGTGGGGTGCACCAGGTATGAAACTCGCTGTGCCACACAACGCTGGTATGAAACACGCTCTGACAGGGAACACTGTTACGAAGCAGTCTCTGCCATGCAATATCAGCAGGCTGCACACTCTGCCAGGAAATATCAGTATATAACACTCTCGGCCACAGAACATTGGTACAAAGCACCCGCTGCCACGCACAAAGAATCCTCTCCAACGAATATGGCTACGAGCCACCCTCTTCAATACAGCGTCGCTACAAAGCATCCTCTTTCACACAACACTGGTAGAAAGTACCCTCTGCCAAGCAACATCTGCAGGGTGCACCCTCTGCTACGCAATATTGGTGTGAAGCTTCGTCTGTCACTCAACATCGGCACGAAGAGCCCCCTGCCACACGACATTGGTAGGAAGTCTCTACGCCACGCAACATTTGTACAGTGCATTCTTCACCATGTGGCATCGTGACAGCGTACCCTCTGGATGAAACACCGGCGCTGTACACTCTCTGCCACGCATCAGTAAGAAGCACCATATGACACATAAAATTGGTACAGAACACTCTCTGCCACACAACATCAGTATGAATCAGCTTCTATCACACAACAGTGCCAGGTCGCACGAGTTACCAAGTAGTTCTTCCACTCACTGCTGCATGACGATGGCACTATTTTCACAGCGGCTGGGGATATTAATTCATCATAGTTTAGCAAGTTTGCACGACATATTTATGATTTATAATACACAAAGTTCCTTGTACATAAGTTTATCTATCAGCGTAGACCACATCAAAATCCATACAGGAATTCCTGCTATTCCTATAACTTGTTTCCTTTGATTGTTCTACACTAGGATGCTACATGCGGAAATTTCTACATATTTTACTGTTGCGACTGTTTCCAACGTTTTATCGCCCATAATATAATCGAACAGTAATGGTTCTCTACACCTATATTACATTAACTTACACTAATGGTAACTCCAGTCTCTGTGAACTCTATTGATCCTCTGTAGCCCTTCCTGCAAATTTCGTGGCATGTAACTTTCCTATACATTACAGATTCATTCAGAAACAGTCTCATATAGTGTTCTACATTATTCACCAGAACATTGACATGATTTATGTACACTGCCTGACAAAAAAAGTCAAGCATCCAGAAGACATCGTCAGATGTCAGTGTAACTTCGCATGTACACCATCGGTAGGAATGTAAATGAGAAGAACTGAAATTCTCTGTGCCAGGTAGAACGCACAGAAGAGTACATTACTGTTGTTCTTATTTAGTGTAGTTACCATGCCTTCCTCCCCACATGAACCATGGACCTTGCCATTGGTGGGGAGGCTTGCGTGCCTCAGCGATACAGATGGCCGTACCGTAGGTGTAACCACAACGGAGGGCTATCTGTTGAGAGGCCAGACAAACGTGTGGTTTCTGAAGAGGGGCAGCAGCCTTTTCAGTAGTTGCAGGGGCAACAATCTGGATGATTGACTGACCTGGCCTTGTAACACTAACCAAAACGGCCTTGCTGTGCTGGTACTGCGAACGGCTAAAAGCAAGGGGAAACTACAGCCGTAACTTTTCCCGAGGGCATGCAGCTTTACTGTATGATTAAATGATAATGGCGTCCTCTTGGGTAAAATATTCCGGAGGTAAAATAGTCCCCCATTCGGATCTCCGGGCGGGGACTACTCAAGAGGACGTCGTTATCAGGAGAAAGAAAACTGGCACTCTACGGATCGGAGCGTGGAATGTCAGATCCCTTAATCGGGCAGGTAGGTTAGAAAATTTAAAAAGGGAAATGGATGGGTTAAAGTTAGATATAGTGGGAATTAGTGAAGTTCGGTGGCAGGAGGAACAAGACGTTTGGTCAGGTGAATACAGGGTTATAAATACAAAATCAAAAAAGGGTAACGCAAGAGTGGGTTTAATGATGAATAAAAAATAGGAATGCGGGTAAGCTACTACAAACAGCATAGTGAACGCATTATTGTGGCCAAGATAGACACGAAGCCCATGCCTGTTACAGTGGTAAAAGTTTATATGCCAACTAGCTTTGCAGATGATGAAGAGATTGATTAAATGTATGATGAGATAAAAGAAATTATTCAGGTAGTGAAGGGAGACGAAAATTTAATAGTCACGGGTGACTGGAATTCGATAGTAGGCAAAGGGAGAGAAGGAAACGTAGTAGGTGAATATGGATTGGGGGTAAGAAATGAAAGTGGAAGCCGTCTGGTAGAATTTTGCACAGAGCATAACTTAATCATAGCTAACACTTGATTCAAGAATCATAAAAGAAGATTGTATACATGGAAGAATCCTGGAGATACTTGAAGGTATCAGATAGATTATATAATGGTAAGACAGAGATTTAGGAACCAGGTTTTAAATTGTAAGACATTATCAGGGGCAGATGTGGATTCTGAAACAATCTATTGGTTATGAACTGTAGATTAAAACTGAAGAAACTGCAAAAAGGTGGGAATTTAAGGAGATGGGGTCTGGATAAACTGACTAAACCAGAGTTTGTACAGAGTATCACTCAGAGAATAAGGGAACGATTGACAGGAATGGGGGAAAGAAATATAGTAGAAGAAGAATCGGTAGCTCTGAGGGATGAAGTAGTGAAGGCAGCAGAGGATCAAGTAGGTAAAAAGATGAGGGCTAGTAGAAATCTTTGGGTAACAGAAGAAGTATTGAATTTAATTGATGAAAGGATAAAATATAAAAACGCAGTAAATGAAGCAGGCAGAAAGGAATACAAACGTCTCAAAAATGAGATCGACAGGAAGTGCAAAATGGCTAAGCAGGGATGGCTAGAGGACAAATGTAAGGATGTAGGGGCTTATCTCACTAGGGGTAAGATAGATACTGCCTACAGGAAAAATAAAGAGACTTTTGGAGAAAAGAGAACCACTTGTATGAATATCAAGAGCTCAGATGGAAACCCAGTTCTAAGCAAAGAAGGGAAAGCAGAAAGGTGGAGGGAGTATATAGAGGGTCTATATAAGGGCGATGTACTTTAGGACAATATTATGGAAATGGAAGAGGATGTAGATGAAGATGAAATGGGAGATACGATACTGCGTGAAGAGTTTGACAGAGCACTGAAAGACCAAGGCCCGGAGAGTAGGCAACATTCTACCGGAGCTACTGACGGCCTTGGGAGAGCCAGTCCTGACAAAACTCTACCATCTGGTGAGCAAGATGTATGAGACAGGCGAAATACCCTCAGACTTCAAGAAGAATATAATAATTCCAATCCCAAAGAAAGCAGGTGTTGACAGATGTGAAAATTACCGAGTTTAATAAGTCACAGCTGCAAAATACTAACGCGAATTATTTACAGACGAATGGAAAAATTGGTAGAAGCTGACCTCGGGGAAGATCAGTTTGGATTCCGTAGAAATATTGGAACACGTGAGGCAATACTGACCCTAAGACTTATCTTAGAAAATAGATTAAGGAAAGGCAAACCTACATTTCTAGCATGTAGACTTAGAGAAAGCTTTTGACAATATTGACTGCAATACTCTCTTTAAGATTCTATAGGTGGCAGGGTTAAAATACAGGGAGCGAAAGGCTATTTACAATTTGTACAGAAACAAGATGGCAGTTATAAGAGTCGAGGGGCATGAAAGGGAAGCAGTGGTTGGGAAGGGAGTGAGACAGGGTTGTAGCCTCTCCCTGATGTTATTCAATCTGTATATTGAGCAAGCAGTAAAGGAAACAAAAGAAAAATTCGGAGTAGGTATTAAAATCCATGGAGAAGAAATAAATATTTGAGGTTCGCCGATGACATTGTAATTCTGTCAGAGACAGCAAAGGACTTGGAAGAGCAGTTGAACGGAATGGACAGTGTCTTGAAAGGAGTATATAAGATGAACATCAACATAAGCAAAACAAGGATAATGGAATGTAGTCGAATTAAGTCGGGTGATGCTTAGGGAATCAGATTAGGAAATGACACACTTAAAGTGGTAGATGAGTTTTGCTATTTGGGAAGCAAAATAACTGATGATGGTCGAAGTAGAGAGGATATAAAATGTGGACTGGCAATGGCAAGGAAAACGTTTCTGAAGAAGAGAAATTTGTTAACATTGAGCATAGATTTAAGTGTCAGGAAGTCGTTTCTGAAAGTATTTGTATGGAGTGTAGTCATGTATGGAAGTGAAACGTGGACGATAAATAGTTTGGACAAGAAGAGAAGAGAAGCTTTCGAAATGTGGTGCTACAGAAGAATGCTGAAGATTAGATGGGTAGATCACGTAACTAATGAGGAGGTATTGTATAGAATTGGGGAGAAGAGGCGTTTGTGGCACAACTTGACAAGAAGAAGGGACTGATTGGTAGGGCATGTTCTGAGGCATCAAGGGATCACAAATTTAACATTGGAGGGCAGCGTGGAGGGTAAAAATCGCAGAGGGAGACCAAGAGATGAATCCACTAAGCAAATTCAGAAGGCTATAGGTTGCAGTAAGTACTGGGAGATGAAGAAGCTTGCACAGGGTAGAGTAGCATGGAAAGCTGCATCAAACCGGCCTCAGGACGGAAGACCACCACAACAACAACAACAACAACCATGCTTTGTGGGGTATATAAAGGGCGAAATAGCGTCAAGAGTGATCACTGTGAAGGACACAGTGATGCTGCGTACACGTGTGTGACAGAGTTATCACCATCATATAGAGTTTGAAAGGGTCCTCATTGTGGGTCTCCATTGGCTGGCTGGTCGAATCACACAATATGCAGATTTGTGGGGCATTCGGTCGCTTCAGTGACCTCATGTTGGACAACATGATATGTGAAGTCAGGCATACTCAGCTTCACGGTTTTGGTCGATCACGTCCGACCTCCACAAGGGACCGTCTCCATATTGTGCACCTAGCACATTGTAACCCCTTCACATCTGCATCTACCATCCGAGAGAGCGTTAGGGAGTACCTGCAACTTTCTGTGTCGTCCAGAACAATTGGTTGAAGAACAGCAGCAGAGGCACTTAATTTGATTAAGTCATACCTAAATAGCATTCAATAGTCAGTGTATGTGAAATTTGAAAGGTCAGATTTAATGAAAATTATGATAAGAATTCCACAGGGTTCCATTCTTGGACCCTTCCTCTTTATTATCTATGTTAATGACTTCTCAAACTATATAGCATGCAAAAATGTTTTATATGCTGATGATATGACCATGATCTTCACAGCTGAGAGTATGAAAGATGTGGTAAACAAAAATAATGAACTTTTTGAAAAATGTAGGTTGTGGTGTGTTGCTAACACGTTATGTATAAACAACACAAAACAGAGGAAATTTATTTTAATCTGAAGGTACGGAAAGCAGAGAATCACAGTCTCAAACTACTGAGACTAATAATAGACCAAAGGCTCTCGTAGGATGACCATATAAGCTATCTGACAGGCAGACTTTCATGCATAATATTCCTGCTGTATAAACTAAGAAATTCTGTCCGTAAAAGTTTACTGATGCTTTGCTACTATGCATTCTTTCAGTCACAGCTACAATATGGGATTCTGTTATGAGGTAATTCACTAGGCAGAAACTGTGCATTCAAATGAAAAAAAAAAAAGAATTAGATGTTTACAAGGATTGGGTCCAAGAGAAAGCTGTAAAGAGCACTTCAGTATATTAAACATAATGACACTCCCAAGTCTCTATATGTCTAACTGCTTAATATACGTAAAAGAAAATATACAACAAGTTACATAGAGAATGAATTAACATTTGCACAGCACTCAAACAACTGCATGCTTGATATATAACGTATTCTAGGCTGTCACTGACACACAACAGTCACAAACACCTAAGTCTAAAGTTATATAATAAACTGCCACAATCCCTCAAAAGCCTCAACCACTTTAAATTTTAGGAGGTATTAGATACATGGCTCAAAAATAAAGCATATTACTCAATTGAAGAATACCTTGGAAGTAATTTGAAAGGAATTTATAAACAATGAAATAATGTAACTATCATCAACTAAATAACACCGCATAATTAATTCTTGAACCTAAACTGTATAATGATTATTGCTGAAACTGTCTGATTAGTAAGAAGTTTTGTATTTATATGTATTTATGTATACGTATATGTAAAATGATGATGTGAGTAAAATGTACAAAGTACTAACTACTAAAAAGATGTATGTATGTGTATGCATAATGTATAATGTAAAAATTAGTAACAACTGTACATATATGAAATATGTAAACTGTATTTTGATGAAGCCAATTGCGTGGTAAACATGCCGAACGGCTAATAAATAGACATATGAACATATGAATTATTGTCCCAAACGTAGGCTGCCGTTAACACCACAACACAAATGGCTGCTTTTGGAGTGGTGCCCTGACCTGGAAGAATTGACTTCTGATGAATGATGTCCCCCTTGCGTTCAGTGATGAATCGTGGTTCTGCACTACACGACGACCATCGTTGTCGCGTATGGCGGCGACCTGGGGAGAGGTTCCATTCTTCCAATGTTTTGAAGAGACACAGCAGTGTCATGACGTGAGGAGCCATCAGATATGGTTTCAGGTCACAGTCGTTAGAGATTGAGGGAACTCTAATGGCACAACGTACGATATGGATGTCCTACATCCTCACCTGTTACATCTCATGTCGCAGTATCATTGTGCCGTTTTATAAAAGGATAGTGCTCGTCCACAGGTGTGTCTATGAACTGCCTGCGTGGTGCCGAGATATTCCCATGGCCAGGGAAGCCCCAGGTCTGCCCCCAATAGAATGGATGTGGAACCAGTTTGGATGTCAAGTCCGCCTCAGACAGGACATCGAGGACCAGTTAAAATGTTTTGGGCCTGACTGCCTCAGTAGAGGATACAAGGGCTTTATATTAACCTTACCAACTAAATCCAGACCAGAGAGAGTGCAACGTCATACAGATAAGTGGTCTCATAATGCTGCATTCTTTGTAAATTTGATTTATTTTGTAATCACTGAAATAACATGACATACACTCTCAACCTGTGAAGTTTAATTTCCTCCTTTTCTGGCAGCTTCAGGCCTTTATTTTGACTAATAGTGTATGTGGGATATCTCTCATAGGAGTCGTCAGGTGCATTTTCTCTGGATGTTTCAACATACTTTAGTAGTTTCGTTTTTGCAATGCGTGAGCAGTATCGGCTCAGACAAAAGCTACTCTAACACGTGTTTAACGTGGTTCATAGTTTCAACGGGAAAAGTTTGTTTCTTTCGTGTTGCAAACACAATCATTTTTAAAGTGGAATATTATGTGCCCATTCGATAGAACAGTGCTAGATTGCCTTGATGCAATATTTTCATTACTGTGTGACAACGGAGATAGCGAAGTACGAAGAATATCCAGTACTTGTACCCCAGCAGCGATTATGTAGCACTACTGTGTGGCGGTAGTATTACAGCGCAGCGCTTGCCAACACACGAGGCAAGGCAGTTGAAGCAAGGAAGACATTGTGAAGAGGCGTGTACCGATATGAAATATGCTAGCAGACACTGGAGTTATATGCTTTTTGTCTCAAAGCAGTGTAAAATACCCTAGATAAATTATGTTAAGGAGATGGGGAATTGAAACACCACACTGTCTGAGAATAACATCTTGAAGATATCAGACTGTTTTAGCACTATGCAGTATGGTTAGTTTCTAGTCCAGTCGATGACAGTGATAGAGATTCACAGATCGATGAACATTTGCACACCCCGTCTTCCTTGCTCACTTGTCCCTACTCGTTACGTGTGTCAGTCAGTGCCGCGTTGCCTGGTTTGCTATTTTGCTCTCTTAGATATTATAAATATCGCTCCAGTATGATATGATTCTCCGTAGTTTTCGAGACATCGAGGTTCAAAGTTTCACAAGTGTGTTGAACACCTTTCCTGAAATGGACTTGCCTGCTGGAAGTTCCGACCTGAACTCAATGAAATACACCTTCTGGATGAGTTATAAGATGGAGTTCGCTCTAGAACCCAGCGTCCAACATCAGTAACTTCTGTGGTTTCAACTGTTGAGGGAAGAATGGGTTCCCAGTCATCCATAGACACTCAGACATCTCATTGGGAGTGTCTGCAACAGTGTTCAAGAAAGCGAAGACCGGACACACCCCATTTTAATATCCATAAACAGATGTCCGAATACTTTTATCACGTAGTTTGTAACGCTTCTTGAGCCTCTTGAATACCTTATGAGAGCGCCAGTGCTCGAGCAGCGTCGTTAGTGCAATCGGCCACGTAGCAGACTAGAAGTCTACACGTACTGCATTTTAATCTAGTCCCTTTTTTCCCCTTCTCGGATGGGCCAACAAGGACAACGTGCCAATTTCAATTCTTTATTCGTTCTTCTCTTCTTTTCTTCCAACACTCTTCCATGTCTTCACTATGTTTTTTATTCCAGCATCTGACTCCTGTAGACCAGTTTCTTTCACTCTCCCACCTTAGTTCAATACTTCTCTGTCAGTTGTTTCTTCAGTTTTTGTACTATTTTTTTCTAAATCCCTTATTACTTCATTCATCCAACTTGTTGTTAACTTCTTATCCCACAAATATTTAAAGACCTTCTTGGTTAACCTACCATCTTGCAATCGATATACACTGAAGAGTCAAAGAAACTGGTCCACTTGCCTATCACCGTGTAGGACCCCCGCGAGCACGCGTAAGTGCCGCAACACGACGTGGCATGGACTCGACCGATGTCTGAAGTAGTGCTGGAGTGAATTGTTACCATGAATCCTGCAGGGCTGTCCATAAATCCGTAAGAGTACGAGGGGATGGATATCTCTTCTGAACAGCATGTTGCAAGGCATCCCAGATATGCTCTATAATGTTCATGTCTGGGGAGTTTGGAGGCCAGTGGAAGTGTTTAAACTCAGGAGAGTCTTCGTGGAGCCACTCTGTAGCAATTCTGGACGTGTGGGTTATCGCATGTCCTGCTGGAATTGCCCAAGTCCGTCGAAGTGCACAATGGACATGAATGGATGCAGGTGATCAGACAGGAGGCTTACATACGTGTCACCTGTCAGAGTCTATCTAGACGTAGCAAGGGTCCTATATCACTCCATCTGCACGTGCCTCACATCATTACAGAGCCTCCACCAGCTTGAAGAGTCCCCTGCTGACATGCGGGATCCATCGATTCATGAAGTTGTCTCCATACCCGTAGACGTTCATCCGCTCGATATAATTTGAAATGAGACTCGTCAGACCAGACAACACGTTTCCAGTCATCAACAGTCCAATGCCGGTGTTGAAGGGCCCAGGTGAGGTGTAATGCTCTGTGTCGTGCAGTCGTCAAGGGTGCACGAGTGGACCTTCGGCTCCGAAAGCCCATCTCGATGATGTTTCGTTGAATGGTTCACACGCTGACACTTGTTGATGGCCCAGCACTGAAAACTGCAGCAATTTGCGGAAGGGTTGCACTTCTGTGACGTTGAACGAATCTCTTCGGCCGTCGTTGATCCCGTTCTTGCAGGATCTTTTTCCGGCCGCAGCGATGTCGGAGATTTGATGTTTTACCAGATTTCTGATATTCATGTTACACTCGTGAAATGGTCGAACCGGAAAATCTCCACTTCATTGCTATCTCGGAGATGCTGTGTCCCATCGCTCGTGCGCCGACTAAGACACTACGTTCAAACGCACTTAAATCTTGATAACCTGCCATTGTTGCAGCAGTAACCGATCTAATAATTGCGCCAAACACTTATTGTCTTATATAGGCATTGCCGACCGCAACGCCGTATTCTGCATGTTCACACATCTCTGTATTTGAATAAGCATGCCTATACCAGTTTCTTTGGCTCTTTAATACAAATGTCCAACAAATATAATTTTTCTTTTTCTCATTACTTCTAAACGTCTTCGGCTAGGAATCTTGCTGATGAGTCCCAATGAGCCTCGATGACCATCGAAGGAACTCCTGGAGGCACCCCTGACAGTGGTGGGATACCAACCTGTCGCCCGCCATATTTCCCGACAACCAGGAGTGATGGTCTGGGGTACCATTTCATTTCCTTTGGTTATCATCCACGGCACCCCTACAGCAAAGCGAGAGGTTTTGTTGCCCTTCATGGAGAGCCTTCCTAGGCTTACGTTTCAGCAATATAATCTCCGCTCGCACAAGGCGAGAGTTTCTACTACTTGTCTTCGAGTTTGCCAAACACTACCTTGGCTGGATCTCTCCCCAACTGAAAACATTCGGAGCAGTATGGACAGGGCCCCCCAACCACTTGGGGATTCTGGCGATCTAACGCGCCATTTGGACAGAATTTGGCACGGAATCCCTCAGGAGGACATCCAACAACTCTATCAATCAATGCCAAGCCGAGTAACCCCTGCATAAGGGCTCAGTTTGTGAAGTTCTTTCTCTCGAATAAATCATCCAAATTTCTGAAATTCTAATGCTTTATTTGTCTATGCATGTACAACACTTCTACCGATTTCCGTTCCATTCGGATAATTCCTTCGTGGTGCACTTTTTCTTGTCATAGAGTGTTTGTGGCAGAAAGAGAAACTCCCCCTTCAACTAAAGTAGTTGCTTGCACGCCAATTATACAGCCTCATCACAGGGACAAACAGGATTAGGCAACACTATGACAAATATTATAACAACTCAGATTAGCAACGGTTTGCAATAATTTATTATAAGGGGTGGTCAAGAAGTTTCCGTTTGAGAGCGTTGCTGCAACAATATACAGGGTGTCCACAGTGAGACTCCAACATTTGAACTCATAAAATCTGAGAGGAAAAACAATTTATTGACGAACAAATACAGGGAAATCATACAGCAGCTCATCAAGTTTTCATACACAGGTGGACGGTTCAGTAAACTTGAACATGGGCGCCACGGATAGCGCGAAGAATACCAAGTCTATAATCGATTTCGTGCCATGTGTTGCGGAGCATCTGTTCTGTGACAGAGTTGATGACAATTCTTATGCGCTGTTTCAAGTCTTGCAGGTCCTTTACTGGTGTGACGTATACCCGGTCTTTCACATAACCCCACAAGAAAAAATTGAGGGGGATTATGTGGGGCGAAAGTGGCGGCCAAGGAATTCGACCTCCACGGCCAATCCATCGTTGCGGGAATGTGTCATTTAAAAATTTTCGGACATCAAGGCTCCAACGGGGTGGTGCACCGTCCTGTTGAAACATCACATTTGGCTGCAGGTCTGTTATCTGTGGCACGGCAAATTGTTCAAACATGTCCAGGTAGATGGCTCCATCCACAGTCGGCTCCTGAAAGAAAAACGGCCCAACAATGCGATTTATCATCAAACCACACCACACATTAACTTTCGGACTGTCGCGCATGTGTTCCTTAGGTGCATGTGGATTTTCGGGCCTCCAGATGCGCACATTGTGACGATTGACAGCCCCTGACACGTGAAAGGTTGCCTCGTCAGTAAACATCACGCGTGATAAAAATGTCTCGTCCGCGGCAATGCGACCTAACGTGACACATGCAAATTCTTCTCGCTTTGGTCGATCATCAGGCTTGATTTCTTGCACAACCTGCACTTTATATGCGTACAAACGTAATCGCTGATGAAGCACTTTGTGCACTGTTGAACGTTTCATACGAAGTTCTCTTGCTGCCTGTCGCGCTGACTTCTGTAGACTTTGTTCGAAAGACCGCAGCACTTGTTCCACATGATGTTCACTGATCCCAGGATTATAACCACCCTGCCCTTTCGCAACACTCCCAGTAGCCAAAAACCGATCACACCACTTCTTTATAGTCTTGAACGACGGGGGCGCTTTGTCGTAAACTCGACGAAAGTTTCTTTGCACTTGGGTCGCCGATTTTGTCTCTGCATACCACCAGACCACTTGTGCACGCTCCTTCATATCCTCCATTTTGCTAAAACAATTGATTGCAGCTCCACTACGGCCACTTGGTGTATATCAAATTTGCACACCACGAACTTGTTGAGTTGCTCTGTCTGCCCCTTCAGGATTCACAGGTCCACCATCTCAAATGAGAAAGATATAGGATATTAAAATGTTGGGGTCTCATTGTGGACACCCTGTATAACCCACCGCGACTCCGGTGCAGGTATATAAGCAAGGACATGTAAGCAAGGGGTTAGTTTGGCCTTGGAACGAAAACTTTTCAATCGCCGTTATAAAATAAGTTATTGATAGAAATGTTAAAATACTTAACTGTAGTATGAAGACAGGGCACGGCAATAATTCAGTGCTCACTTTCTCTCGTCTGTCTGTAACACTGGTCTAGCCTTGAATTCAGTGAACGATAACTACGGTGACTTGTAGAAAGTCCAATTTGGCTCACCTTGATGGCAACTATAGACACGGCACCGATGCCGACTTCAGATGCTGCTGGTATCGTGCTGATACCGTAGCTGATACTGCCTGAGTGGAGCCGTGCATCGGCTTGTATCCACGTTTGACGGATGGATGTCCACTTGCAAACTATCTGTGTGACGTACAGTGGAAGCACCAAATAGTCTTTCCCTTCTTGCATCCTCTGTTGGAGGCTATCCTTTAATTCAGTTGCACCTGAATGTATGCAGCTCGTCGTTCTTCTGTGTACGGCTGTGTTCCGTATCATCTGGAGGGCACAGCAGAAACAGCCAGAGAATAACTGTGCGGTAACTGAAGCATATTTCTAGGCTTTATACATGACTTGGAGATACCGCGAAATATATTTAATTTCTCTATGGCTTATAGATTTCCCAATCACGAGTGATTTTAAACGGTGTGAACCATATGTGTTATAAGAGACAGTCAAATGAACAAGAGACAGATGGAAAAAGTAAGTAGATTGTTCATTACTTAAAAAATTATCACCATAGTTGTTAATACATTTATCTTATTGTGAGATCAATGACTTCATGAAAAAATGTTTCAGACTGCCTACGGAACCATGATTGTACCCACGCGTGCACCTCTTCGTCTCAAGCAAACTGATGGCGACGGATGTTTCTCTTCAAGATTCCAAAAATATGGAAATCGCCGGGGGAGGGGGGAAGGGCAACAGGACTGTGTGGAGGATGTGTAAGGACTTCCCAGCGAAATTTCTGCTGTGCAATCGAAACAGCCCCGGTATTATACAATCCCGATCTCTCCCCACGCCGTTTCCATATTTTTGCAGCCCTGCAGAAAGACATTTGTGGTCGTAGATTTGCTTCTAAAGAAGAGGTGCACACCTGGGTACAATTATAGTTCCGTAAGGAGCCGCACATATTTTTCCACGAAGGCACTGACTTTCTTGTCTCACTGTGGGACCAATGCGTTAACTGTTATGTCGAGTAGTATTGAAATAATGAACAGTTTACCTACTTTTTCCTTCTGTCTCGTTTTCGTTTTGACTGTCCCATGTAGCGTATAAAAGACGAGTGAATCGCTGCTCGCTCACTTTACATCCAGATAACTTAAAAAGTCGACTTCGCGTCACCAATCTTAACTATTTATATTTACTCCCAACACTCATACTGGTTACTGTATTCTGCTGTAGGACACTTTAACATACTTCTAAGCGATTGCAGAGATGGAATTTAATAAAACTCGTCATGTGGACTTCAGCAAGCGAAATGAGCAGATGAAGACTTGTTGCTTGCTTGTGACATACACTATGTTATCAAAAGTATCCGGACACCTGGCTGCAAATGACTTACAAGTTCGTTGCGCCCTCCATCGGTACTGCTGCAATTCAATATGGTGTTGGCCCACCCTAAACCTTGATGACGGCTGCCACTCTTGCAGGCATACGTTCAATCAGGTGCTGGAAGGTTTCTTGGGGATTGGGAGCGGAGTGCTGCACTGAGAAGAGGTATCGATGTTGGTCGGTGAGGCCTGGCACGAAGTCGGCGTTCCAAAACATCCCAAAGGTGTTCTATAGGATTCAGGTCAGGACTCTGTGCAGGCCAGCCCATTACAGGGATGTTATTGTAGTGTAGCCACTCCGCCACAGCACGTGCGTTATGAACAGGTGCTCGATCGTGTTGAAAGATGCAATCGCCATCCCCGAATTTCTCTTCAACAGTGGGAATCAAGAAGATGCTTAAAACATCAAAGTAGGCCTGTGCTGTGATAGTGCCACGCAAAACAACAAGGGGTGCAAGCCCCTCCATGACAAACACGACCACACCATAAAACCACCGCCTCCGAATTTTACTGTTGGCTCTACACACGCTGGCAGATGACGTTCATGTCCCGTGATTCGTCACTTCACACAGCGTTTTTCCACTGCTCAATCGTCCAATGTTTACGCTCCTTACACAAAGAGAGGCGTCGTTAGGCATTTACCGGCGTGATGTGTGGCTTATGAGCAGCCGCTCCACTATGAAATCCAAGTTTTCTCACCTTCCGCATAACTGACATTGTACTTGCAGTGGATCCTGATGCAGTTTGGAACTCCTGTGTGATGGTCTGGATAGATGTCTGCCTATTACACATTAAGACTTTCTTCAATTGTCGGCGGTCTATGTCAGTCAACAGACGAGGTCGGCCTGTACGCTTTTGTGCTGTATGTGTCCCTTCACGTTTCCACTTCACTATCACATCGGCAACAGTAGACCTAGAGATGTTTAGGAGTGTGGAAATCTCGCGTACAGATGCATGGCACAAGTGACACCCAAGCACCTGACCACGTTCGAAGTTCTTGAGTTCCGCGGAGCGCCCTGTTCTGCTCTCCCACGACGTCTAATGACTACTGGGGTCGCTGATATGGAGTACCTGACAGAAGGTGGCAGCACAATGCACCTAATATGAAGAACGTATCTTTTTGGAGGTCTCCGGATACTTTTGATCACATAGTGTACAATGATGCATACGTTACTCATTATCAGCGAAGGGTGAAGGAAGAAATGTGTTTAACATCATACAATGAATGAGACTGGCGCCAATGATGTCCAGAACAGTACGGCAGCATTTCACGATAAAAAAAGTAATACGAATCATTGCGAATTTCGGACTATTGAGTCTGAATTAGTGATGCTTTTTATTATATGCAAATATGGGCAACAGATCCGTTTTATGTGAGTGACAGGCCTCTTCCTGTCAGGAGACACAGCCTTACCCTCGCATTGCCCGTGTGGGCGGGGGGAGGGTTCGCGTGTTTAAATGAACTGGAGGGGTATACCCGCGGCAGCGTAGGTGTTAGCAGAGAGTCCCAAGCCGGTCCGGCCTCTGCGCAGGAGCCATCGCGTCTCACGACGTCCCATCTTTCCTACATGCAGTACTGATGCTTCCTTTCCTTGATTTGTCGGGTGGGCAGAGCTCGAACCCCTGGGAAGGCGGTCTGCCTAGGGCGTGGCAACCCGAAATATTGTCCGGTTCGCTAGGCGGGTGTCGAATCGTTGGGCCACCTCACCAGCATTCGTAAAAATTATCTCTTGGTTCTAGATCTCAGTCAGAAGCCTCGGAAAAGTAGTGGGGTTGGATCCTCTCCCTTGCTTCCCGTGGTACAAAACTCTACAGTGTCAACAGCGACACAAAATCTTACATGTGTAGGAAGTCGTTAGAAGAACATAAGAAGTAGGGTTTGAAAATTAATTTGGAGAAGATTTAATCTCTACGTTGTGGAGAAGAGGAGTAACCTGGACATTGACGGACATCTTAGTAAAGTACGTAAAGAGTTTAAGTGCCTGGGTAGTATCCTATCATGTGACAGAGATAGCCAACAATGGAAAAGGCAGGGAAGGGTGGCTATCCAAAAAAAAACTGTATTTTGGTCCTAAAAAATGAGTTTGAAGGTTAAAATTCAGTTATACAAGTCCATTGTGGAACAAATAACAATGTATGGTAGTGAATGCTGGGCACTCACAGAAAGAATTAAAAAGAGACTTAGAGCGTTAGAAATGGACCACTTGAGAAGGGCCTGTAGACTTTCCCGACTTGATCATATAAGAAATGAGGGAATAAGAGAAAGGACACAAAGTTCAAAGCCGCATCCTCAGCCGGCAAAGTCAGGACGACGGACTTCTGTATCTCATGGTGCAACGAGCAACTAGGAAGTGTGTTGTGTTACCCTCAGGAAACTGATGGAACGACTTCAGTATATTCATCGTCAAAAAAATACAAACGTGGATGATGGAGAGGTCATTGGTGCAACAAGATGCTGGCTCTGACGTCGACCAGTAGAGTGGCGCCATGCGAGAACACAAGCACTTCCAAAAGATGGCGTAAGACCGTCGAGTTGAACGGAGATTATGTTGAGAAATAGTGTGTTGTAGACAAAAGAGAGGGGAATAAAATGATATATTACAATCCTGAATAAAGCCAACCTACTTTCAGGAAAAAATTGCATTACTTATTGAACGCCCCTCTTATTATCTTTGTTGAATTTGTCTTAGTCACTTTGTGTATTTAAAGTTAATTTAGACGGACCCAGGAATTATATTCTCGGAAGCAAAGGAAAACAGCAATTCTCATGACTTCAGCTTGGCAAGAAAAGGTTAAAGTATCTTTACATTTATTATTTTTATCTCGAGACAGACAGCAAAAATCTCCTTACTATACAATACGATTTTGAGCAAAACCATACGCATGCTGCATCACAGACAGAAGCGCCTGCGATGGTGTACTCAACGACGAACCTGGGTGCACGAATGGCAAAACTTCATTTTTTCGGATGAATCCAGGTTCTGCTTACAGCATCATGATAGTCACATCCGTGTTTGGCGACATCGCGGTGAACGCACATTGGAAGCGTGTATTCGTCATCGCCATACTGGCGTATCACCCGGCGTGATCGAATGGGGTGCCATTGGTTACACGTCTCGGCCACCTCTTGTTCGCATTGACGGCACTTGAACAGTGGACGTTACATTTCAGATGTGTTACGACCCGTGGCTCTACCCTTCATTCGATCCCTGCGAAAATCTACATTTCAGCAGGATAATGCACGACCACAAGTTGCAGTCCTGTACAGGCCTTTCTGGATACAGAAAATGTTCGACTGCTGCCCTGGCCAGCACATTCTCCAGATCTCTCACCAAATGAAAACGTCTGGTCAATGGTGGTCGAGCAACTGGCTCGTCACAATACGCCAGTCTCTACTCTTGATGAACTGTGGTATCGTGTTGAAGCTGCATGGGCAACTGTACATGTACACGCCATCGAAGCTCTGTTTGAGTCAATGCCCAGGCGTATCAAGGCCGTTATTGCGGCCAGAGGTGGTTGTTCTGGGTACTGATTTCCCAGGCTCTATGCACCCAAATTGCGTGAAAATGTAATCACATGTCAGTTCTAGTATAATATATTTGTCCAATGAATACCCGTTTATCATCTGCATTTCTTCTTGGTGTAGAAATTTTAATGGCTAGTAGTGTAGTTCGGATAGTATAGCGCTGCCACTAAAGCGGAAAATCAATGTTAAAGTCTTGGCCCGTTCATACTTCGAATATTTCATAAAAATTCTTCGTTGTATTTAGGCTTTCATTTTGAGACAAGTCTTCTAAAAAGTTTTTGCTCCATATTTCCACACTTAAAACTTACAATTTCGTCATTACATCCTGACAAGCAAAAGAGGGATAGTAATATCAGCAGTGATTACAAACAGTTGAAATGGTTACAATTGAACGAGGCTCCAGGACTCGACTGTATCGTCGTCAGACTCGTCATAGAATTTGCAAGTGAGTTATCCCCACGTTTAACAGTAATGCAGCGAAGATACCCAAACAAACAACCTTTGTCTAAAGATTGAAAGAAAGCACACGTTACACCGGTCTATAAGACTTTGCATAAAAAATGACCCTCATAACTACCATCCGACTATTTTTTCTAGAATCTTAGAACAGATGCTGAGCTCAAAGATAATGAGTTATCTCAAACAGAATCACTTCCACGCCAGCCCTCTATGATTCCAACAATATTGGTCGTACGGAACCAAATTCACGCATTCAAACATGATATTCTAAAAATGGATCAACGCAGGTCCGTAGATGTAGTATTTCACGAGTTCCAAAACGTCTTTGACTCAGCGGCAAGCCAATGTTTGTTAACAGGTATCAAACGAAACTTGTATGTGTTTGAGGATTTCTTGTTGGGAGGGCGCAGTTTGCAATCTTCGCTGGAGAGTCAACGGCAGATGTAGAAGTAGCTTTATAGTTGCAACAAGGAAGGGTGAGACCTGTTCATTTTGTATCTTAGAGCCAAGCATACGATGTTCGTAGAAACCAAAGACATTTTGCGAATGATTCATATATGTGTAAATAAGTATTATTTGAAAAAAGTTGCACAAGTATTTAATCCGATTTCGATAAGAATTCAAAGTGGTGCAAAGATTGACAAGTTGTTTTAATGTTCAGGAAAATAAAATTGTGTTCTTAATAAAACGCAGAGATGTAGTAACCTATGAATATAATATCACTGAGTCGTAATTCATGGTGTAACATATTTTGGGGGTAGGAATTGGAATGATCACATAGCCACAGTTGTAGGTTGTGAGATGGTAGGCTTCGGGTGCATTCCGAGGTATCCGAGCGGTTCTAGGCGCTTCAGTCTGGAACAGCACGACTGCTACGGTCGCAGGTTCGAATCCTGCTTCGGGAATGGATGTGTCTGATGTCCTTAGGTTAGTTAGGTTTAAGTAGTTCTAAGTTCTAGGGGACTGATGACCTCAGATGTTAAGTCCCATAGTGCTCAGAGCCATTTGAACCATTTGAACCATTGCTCGGATACTAGGAAAATACAGGCATTCTATAAAGAGATATGTCACAAAACACTAGTGCACCCGATCCTAGAACATTGCTCAAAAGTGTGGGATCCACACTAAATAGGATTAACAGACGATTTGAATGTGAGCAAAGAAGAGTAGAACGAATGGTGACAGGTTTGTTGGACTCACGAGAGATCATCATCGAAATGCTGAAAACCTGGACTGTGGCGCACTTGAAACCAGACGTCGACTATTACGCGAAAGTCTATTTCCAAAGTTTGAAGAATCATTATTTATTCATGTTAGAGGCAGTAAGTTGTATCTCAAATAATTTTCAGTATACGAATTTGGAAAGTGATAAAGCTGCACTTATAAAGAGGAAAGTGTAATTCCACGCTAAGATATTGGGCGTGTGGCAGTGATATTTTTCATGTTTGTTTGTACACAAAGACTTATACAATTGCTCTCACGTAATGTTGCGAACAGACTCAGTCAAATTGCCTTTACAACCACCATATACGGGCCCATTTCAGGTACTGAGTAGAAATAAGCATACCGTGGACATAATGTACAATGGTGTTCCGACAAAGGTCTCGATTGAACGTGTCAAGCCAGCATGGGTTTCACCCTCTCCGACCTCTGACACCACGCCTGTGCATCAACACATGATGGACGCAGAGCATACCGAAACACCGCTCAGTACATCGTCCGAGACAGGTGAATCACAACCACAAACAACAACATCACCGCCCCCGAGACACCCAACGCACACCACAGCTGGACGTCGAATAAAATTCAAGTATCAAAATATCCCTGGGGCTCCCCACTTTTAAGGGGGGGGGGGGGGGGGGCTGTGTGGCAGTGATATTTTTCATGTCTGGTGCAAAGTGATATCAAAAGTGCGCGAGAGTTTTTTTTGGTCATGTGTTGTTTTTTATCTTTGCCGTAAGACTATAGAGTCTCCTAGTTTTTGTTACTCCTCTGTTGTTTTCTTTAAGCTTCTTCTCATTGTGAGTTTTTGCGAATAAATATTTTTTTCGTTAACTCATTATACCGGTCGGCTATGCAATTATTTGTTGTAGGCAAGTCACCTACAGGCATATCATTCACTGTCGTCACCCTTTGACGTCGTAGTTCATCAGATTCTGAAAACAAATTGTTTGCAAAGCTGAGAAGAGCAGGAAAGGAATTTTCTCAGAGACTAAATTTCAATAAAGCAAGAAGAAAACGATTCCAACACTGTTGCTATACTCTATGATGTTCTCATCGTACGTAAAAACTCATATACCAGAAAATATTCTGAAATTTTTAGTGCTAGTCTCAAGTAGTTAAAGACAGTATGAGGCTATTATGTGGGCAAAATGTCGAATTTCTCCAGATGCACTGATATTTGGCTTATATGCCGTTGTGATAAATGATTGCCATACTAAGCATTGTTTAAAATGTTGCAAATAATTCAAAAATTACTTTAAATACTACGAAAATTGTTCTTCTGGAATTTCAAAGAAAAGACTACATAATGCAGGTATAGTCTTCACGTGACATTGTTATTCAAGAGAACACAAGAAGTTCGTGGTAGATATTATCGGGTTTCAATAAAAACTGTGGCAGTGTTTGTGTACGGACGTATTATCTCTGATTTTTAGCGTCCTCACTGTCCATTGGCCTTTCGAACATCAGCATTGCGCGCGCAGTAGAAGCTGTTGCAGTTGAGGTAAGAATCGACCAGTGGTGCTGTGAAACCTAACGAGTAGTATCCATTTATCTGAAGTTACGTAAGGAACTGATATTACACCAAACGCAGATCTGTTCACTGTGACTAAATACTTCAAACTCATTTGCTTGTCATCATTCCAGATTGCTGTGCTAATGATAAACTGTGCATGCAACGCTATCTCTGTCTCTCTTTCCTTCCTGCTGCGTAAGCATTTGCTTACATCAAGACATACTATTCATATCGCATATCTTAAAAATATATCGGTTGGAAATAAAAGTCCAAGGTTCAATACAGACTTGCTCATGACCAATAAGGATGTCTAACGATGAGAGCTGCATACTATTCCCCCTCCTCTCTCCAACCTTCATTCTAAGTAATTACGTAAATTCAGCCTTTCCTCACAAGTGAAATACATGACTAAATGACCAACGAATCAAAGCAAGTTGCGTGTACAGTACCAGTTCTAAACCGATTCTGAACTTAGCCTAATAGGACACCGCTCGAAAAGTCAAACTCGAAAACCCATATTCGTTTAGGAAGTTCGCAACAGTCGATCTACAAATTTCATATTCCATTTGCTAGAATCCTGTTGTTTCTTTAACTTGTTCGGAACCAATCTTTTATGTAGTGAAAAGTCTGTAAGTATTTGATTACATTTATTCTGTAATTCACTAGACGTTGTATATGTTAATAACTAACTTATCCACTTACTCTCAGCAGGAATAAATCAGGACTTCCAGAATTTTGTACTCCTACCCAAAGATGTGGAGATCATGTTGTGCATTTCCCAAAATGATGATTAATTATTCATCATTCATATTTACTGACAAGAAGTAGCAACAGGTGCTTCTGCGAGAATTTCCTGTACTGTGAAATAGCTCTGGCTCGTGATTTCTTCATTTTAAGCGTTTCAGGTTTAAAAAAAGGCCGTTCTGTAGCCTCTTCATTAAAATTCTAAAACAAATATTTAACAAGTAGCTGTTATCGGAACACTTCAGGAAATAAAGAAATCAATATGGTATACCTAGGCCGGCCAGTGTGGTCGTGCGGTTCTTAGCGCTTCAGTTTGGAACCGCGTGACCGCTACGGTCGCAGGTTCAAATCCTGCCTCGGGCATGGATGTGCGTGATGTCCTTAGGTTAGTTAGGTTTAAATAGTTCTAAGTTCTAGGGTGACTGATGACCTCAGAAGTTAAGTCCCATAGTGCTCAGAGCCATTTGAACCATTTGGTATACCTATTACTAACGCCGGCCGTTGTGGCCAAGCGGTTCTAGGCCCTCCAGTCTGGAGTAGCGCAGCCGCTACGGTCGCAGGTTCGAATCCTGCCTCGGGCATGGATGTTTGTGATGTCTTTAGGTTAGTTAGGTTTAAGTAATTCTAAGTTCTAGGGGACTGATGACCTCAGATGTTAAGTCCCATAGTGCTCAGAGCCATTTGAACTATTACTAACTTCTGCACAAAAGAATTATGCACAATGCAAGTTATGGGAATATAGCAGAAATCAGTATAATGAATCTGTAGAAAAAATTCTCTTTGTTATTAAGTCACAGGTGAATTAGATTGAACGTTAGTGTTCTCTCGTGAAGTGAAATGTAAGTATAAGCATAACAGTTGAATTATGGCTACATGATCTGTAAATTCCAATCTAATCAATTGTAATCCAACATAGATCTGCGATAAAACTTGTTTAAATCCCAATCATCAACTTCATACTCGTGCATACATGTAGAGGAAGACTTGTATGGCCTAAATGAAAAACGTAAAAATTCATTCGTTTTGCAGTAGCAGCAGCAATTGATATTATCAAATAAAACACGATCACAGCTCAGTTTAGTACAGAAATTACTATCTGAATTTTGGGCTATCTGAACCATGGTTGTAAATTGGCATTCTCGTTTCATAAGCACTGTCTCCAAAGTCCCAATCCTCACATTTCACTGCACGTTGGAGGTTCTCTAAAAACTGCTTTTGTAAGAATAATGGAGGAATCAAATCACGGCATTAGTTATCTAGTAAGGGTTTCACCACGGTCGCAAAAGACGTATAGGGTCGCCAAATTCAAGATTGTGATCATGAGGTCGCTTTTGTTTCCCATCGCAAACTTTTACAATGACTCCACAACGAAGGAAATAGCCTACTTGTGCAGTTCCTGAGCCTAAGACGGTAGAAAAATGTCAAATGCACTACTTAACAGTGGCTGATCAGTTGTGGTGGACAGATGTCCTCCTCCGTCATACATCAACTTGTTGCCATCCCATGTTTATAAACAAGCTTCTTAATTTTTTCGGCACTGATCAGTTTGTGTAAAGGACGCTGCTCGCGATAGCGCAAATATTTTTAAAATGAAATCTAGCAAGAGCAAGCGTTTCGAGGTGGATATGTCCTTGGAATCTCATTTCGCACCGGTGGTTATTTCTGAAAGTTCTCGATACAGCGACCGGTTTAGTGGCATTATCCGCAGTTTACTACTGTACTGTTGATGTGATACTGTACGATTACATGCTATTCAGAGACCTCTGCGACAGTGAAAATATATAACACCAGTGATACCATTCCAGGAACAGACATCTAAGAATTTGATGTACGTAAGCTAAGGTATTTAGCGCGTGTTGAATGAAAAAAAAAAACCAACTGCTAACCTTATATGTGCTGATTCTATGAGAACTATAGTCGGAGGGTGCAGAGCTGACGCGACAAGAAATTTCGCAACAAAGTGGCTTTTGTGGTTCAGCATTTTCATGCAATAGTACCCATGTGCATATTGTATGTCAGCTCTCAAGAACTGTGCCCATCGTAGTTGTAGAACTACAAACACACGTAAACTTGCTTTTGCATATACCCAACTTCTACCAGAACAGTGTCGTGGTCTTTTCTTATGTCTTAGAATTCATCAAATTTATTTGTTTGTATCTTTCGATTTTCGTTCAGTTGTTGTCTTCAGCTACTACAAATCAAAACAGTAATATCTATACTTTGCGAATCACTGGGAATTGTATGACAGCGAGTACTTTTTAATGTGCCACATACAGGGTGTTTAAAAAAGCGATAGTATTGGTCAAAAAATAGAAGAAAAGTTTCTATAATGATACGCCTGGAAACCAAAGCCTGTAGAGGTATGGAGCGCTGTTCACGCCCGGCATTTTATTTACAGATAAGATAGGATTCACAAGAAATGACATAGTAAGTTACTGCGATACGACCGTGCAGGCAGATGCAAATATTCGAAAGATCTTGGAGGTGAGGATTAGGATCGCTTCAGTATCAATGTTTGGGCAAGAATTGTCGGGGGCGAACTCATAGGGCCATACACTTCGCCAAACAGATCAACAAGTGCTGTGTATCACCGATTTCTGCGCCGTGATTTGCCAGCGCCATGTGAGAACGTTAGCCTTGCACAAAGATAACGAGTGTGACTTGTGTACGACGTGGCACCACCCCATTTTCTAGGCATCGTGCGACGATACCGCAATGCAACGGTTCATGTGCGGTGGATTCGTCGAGGTGGGTACGGTAGCGTGGCCTGACCGTTCACTTGACCTGAATCCGTTGGATTTCTGGCTACGGGGAAATTTACAGCTATCGCTGTATTCCCAACCTATCAGCAATGTGCAGACTTTACATGAACGTACAACGAACGCACGAGAATCGGAATGGAGTCAGATTTATTTGAAAATGGGTGTGATTCACTGCGAAGAAGCACTGAAGATGTGTGAGGATGGGCGGTAACCACTGTAACCACATGCAGCGCTGCCCATAGTATCTACGTCTACATAACAGACAGATGGGAATGAAAGGACAGATTGGCTCATATCTCAACAGATATTGGCTTCCGGACATATCATTCTAGGTACTTTTCTTCTAGTATTGACAAATACTACGAGTACTTCCTATAGGAATATGCGGCACTTTTTTTACAACACTCTGTGTTAGGGTCTCTTTCCCTTCAAGTAGCATTGCATGGACCTTGGGAAGAATGGCTACTTGTAAACCCATATGCTAGCTGTTATTTCTCTAATTTTGTCGGCGCTATCTTTACTGGGCCGATACGAAGAGGTCAGAACAATGTTCGTAGTTTCTGCCCTGAAAGATGGACCTTGAAGTATATTGTTCCGAAACATACGACGCCTTTCTTCTTGTACCTGTCAATTAAGGGTTTCAACATTTCTTTCACAATTTCTCGCCTAGTAGTGCAGCCCTTCTTCATACACACTCGATGACATCCTGTTAACTCAGCGTGGTATGAGTGCTATAAACCCGAGCAGTAGTTCAGTACGGGCCGTACATTTTTTTTAAACAATCTGTATTATATACGAGCTACAATTCCCCAGAGTCCCGCTAATGAATTGAAGCGTGCCACTTATATTACCTACAACTCAGCCTGTTTGGAAGTTTCATTTCATATCCCTACATACTGTTACTTTCAAATTACCTTTATCGTCCGACTGACTCTATTTGTTACTCATTAACCTTGTACACAAATGGAGCCACACTTTCACATTTCGTAGAAAGCACAACTTTGAATTTCTCTACATTGAGATCAAGTTGCCAGTTTCTGCACCTGGATGATATTTTGTCGAGTTCTAACTGGATATTACTGCAGTTTTTATCGGACACAATGTCCTCACCTCGTGATGTCTGGGTGTTGTGTGATGTCCTTAGGTTAGTTAGGTTTAAGTAGTTCTAAGTTCTAGGGGACTGATGACCATAGATGTTAAGTCCCATAGTGCTCAGAGCCATTTGAACCAGAATGTCCTCATATATAACTGTATCATTTGTGAAAATCCAGAGATTGCAAATAATGCTATCTACTAAGTCGTCTGTGCACAGGGGCCGGACAAAAATATGGAATCACCGTGAGAAATACTGCTTTGACATAAATTCTTATGCTAGGCAAGACGGCAGGTTGCGCTACTGTATTTGACCACGACAGCGCAATGTTGTCAGTAGGTTTCAAGCCCCAGTCGTGGTCAGAACTGTGTTCTGCGTATTTGTGACGATATTTAGTCAGAACTAAGTGAATACGAACGTGGGCAAATAGTTGGTGCTCGTATGGTGGGTGCAGCCGGGAACAACATAACCGAAGTGTTTGGTGTTTCTAGAGGCACCCTATCGAAGTTTTAGACCGCATAAAGGGAAAGTGGAAAATAATGATCCGCTAAACACAACGCGGACGAAAGTTTGTGTTGCTTGATCGTGACGGATGGTTATTGAAGAGGATTGTGACGAAAAATAAGAGGACGGCAAGTGTAAAAGTCACTGTGGAACTGAATGTTACACTCTTGAATTCTGTCGGCACCAAAACAATACGAAGAGACCTCCATAAGCAGTGAATTGCAGGGCAAGATGGAATTCCAGAACCACTCAACAGTGACACAAATACCTGCAACAGGCAGTTAAGATATACTGGAAAGATCAAGCAGGTAACTGAAGCAGCTTTGATTATACAAAGTAATTTTTTAACACAAGAGAACTCAGAGTAACTGAAATAAAGGAAAATGGGGCATGTGAGTAAGAAGGGAAATTTACAACATGTCTTGGATAGAATTATGAGTAGTATCTGTAGTTAGAAGTGGCGACTAGGTGAACTGTGTTTGGTCATTCAGCACCAAGCTTGGACTGATGAACATACGTTTATTAATTTCCATTATTTCAAGATAAAACATCTTCCTTCCTTTGTGTATGTGATGTAGTACTTCACGTTTCACCTTGTAACTAGGCCTTCTTTAAGCAGATGATCTGCAAAAGTAGTCTCTTTTTTTACAAAAAATTGTTCAGATAGGTACTATTCAGTCTTACGATAGGAATCTATTTATGGGCACTAAAGGAGATGCTCGATGTGATGACTCATTTTTTCATATTCTCCAGATCTCCGCAGAGAACGAAGAACTCTGGGAAGACACCTGGTTGCCCTCTGATTTGGTCGCATGCAAGGGTCACACACATCTATACAGCTTCCAAATTGATGGTGGATATGGAATGCACCAAAACCTTTAAACATGTATACAGCCAGAAATCTAATTGATTAACATCAGATAGCCGGCCGGGGTGGCCGAGCGGTTCTAGGCGCTACAGTCTGGACCCGCTCGACCGCTACGGTCGCAGGTTGGATCCTGCCTCGGGCATGGATGTGTGTGATGTCCTTAGTTTAGTTAGGTTTAAGTAGTTCTAAGTTCTAGGGGACTGATGACCTCAGAAGTTAAGTCCCATAGTACTCTGAGCCATTTTGAACCTGCAACAGGAAAATGTGGTGCCGAAGCCATATAACCTGGACTATGGATCAATGGATGAATGTTGTTTTATCGAATGAGTCTTGTTCTATACTGTTTAAAACTTCTGTCCTAGTTTACGTCCCAAGACTGAAACATGGTGGGGGTTCGGTGATGGTTCGGGCAGCCTTGTCGTGGTATCCTATGGGCGCCATCGGTACTCTGCATGGTTGCATTACTACCAAGTGTTATGTAACCATTTTGGGGGATCAGGTCCAGCCCATAGTAAAATGTTTGTTCCCCAGTGGTGATGGTGTGTTTCAAGACGGCAGCCGCGCGGTCTGAGACGCTTTGCTACGGTTCGCGCGGTCTCCCCATTGGATGTTCGAGTCCTCCCTCGGGCACGGGTGTGTGTGTGTGTGAGGTAGTTTAAGGTTAAGTATTGCGTAAGCCTAGGGACCGATGACCTTAGCGGTTTGGTCCCATAGGAACTTACCACAAATTTCAAAAAAAAGAAAAAACTCACAAGATGACAGAGCCACCTTTCACATAGGTCGCATCGTCAAGGACTTGTTTTGTGAGCACGTGGATGAATTTTCGCGTCTTTCCTGGCCACCACAGTCACCAGGTCTCAATATTATTGAGCTTTTGTGGTCCACTTTGGATGGAAGCGTGTGTGACCGCTATCCATCTCCATCACTGGTGTCTGAACTTCCCACTATTTTACAGAAACAAAACCACACAGGACCTGTTTATATCCATTCAGAGAGGGCAGGAAGGAATTTTGAATGCCAACAGTTTTCCTTCTCCGTTTAAGTCATGATAATGTACTATGATTTTGGTGTTTCCACATTTTTGTCCATTCTCTTTATCTTCTACATACATACAATACTGGCCATTAAAATTGCTACACCACGAAAATGACGAGTTACAGGCGCGAAATTTAACCGACAGGAAGATGATGCTGTATTATGCAAATGATTAGCATTTCAGAGCATTCACACAAGGTTGGCGCCGGTGGCGACACCTACAACGTGCTAACATGAGGAAAGTTTCCAGCCGATTTCTCATACACAAACAGCGGTTGACCAGCGTTGCCTGGTGAAACGTTGTTGTGATACCTCGTGTAAGGAGAAGAAATGCGTACCACCACGTTTCCGACTTTGATAAAGGTCGGATTGTAGCGTATCGCGATTGCGGTTTATCGTATCGTGACATTGTTGCTCGCGTTGGTCGAGATCCAATAACTGTTAGCAGAATATGGAATCGGTGGGTTCTGGAGGGTAACACGGAACGCCGTGCTGGATCCCAACGGCCTCGTATCAGTAGCAGTCGAGATGACAGGCATCTTATCCGCATGGCTGCAACGGATCGTGCAGCCACGTCTGGATCCCCGAGTCTACAGATGGGCACGTTTGCAAGACAACAACCATCTGCACGAACAGTTCGACGACGTTTGTAGCAGCATGGACTATCAGCTCGGAGACCATGGCTGCGGTTACCCTTGAAGCTGCATCACAGACAGGAGCGCCTGCGATGGTGTACTCAACGACGAACCTGGGTGCACGAATGGCAAAACATCATTTTTTTCGGATGAATCCAGGTTCTGTTTACAGCATCATAATGGTCGCATCCGTGTCTGGCGACATCGTGGTGAACGTACATTGGAAGCGTGTATTCGTCATCGTCATACTGGCGTATCACCCGGCGTGATGGAATGGGGTGCCATTGGTTACACGTCTCGGTCACCTCTTGTTCGCATTGACGGCACTTTGAACAGTGGACGTTACATTCCAGATGTGTTACGACCCGTGGCTCTACCCTTCATTCGATCCCTGCGAAACCCTACATTTCAGCAGGATAATGCACGACCGCATGTTGCAGGTCCTGTACGGGCCTTTCTGGATACAGAAAAGTTCAACTGCTGCCCTGGCCAGCACATTATCCAGATGTCTCACCAATTGAAAACGTCTGGTCAATGGTGGCCGAGCAACTGGCTCGTCACAATACGCCAGTCACTACTCTTGATGAACTGAGGTATCGTGTTGAAGCTGCATGGGCAGCTGTACCTGTAGACGCCATCCAAGCTCTGTTTGACTCAATGCCCAGGCGTATCAAGGCCGTTATTACGGCCAGAGGTGGTTGTTCTGGGTACTGGTTTCTCAGGATCTATGCACCCAAATTGCGTAAAATGTAATCAAATGTCAGTTCTTGTATAATATATTTGTCCAATGAATACCCGTTTATCATCTGCATTTCTACTTGGTGTAGCAATATTAATGGACAGTAGTGTAAATTAAAGTCTGTCTGTATGTGTGACCTAGCCTCGGGAGCTACTGTGCAGATACTGTTTTCACTAACAGAATTTTTAATGAAGGATTTTGTGTATAATTTACAAATATTTCGTGCAAACTGACTACTGTCCACTGTTGTGAAAACGATGCTATTGCCACTTAGCGGTGAATTGCCCATACAGGCAGCACCAGGCACGCACCAGCTACCGCTAGTGGGAGGCCTGGACGAGCTACCGCCGATGCAGGATGTGGCAGATGTTAACTGATAAGAACAGAAATTTTGATAAAACGTGAATGTTAAAGGTGTGTGAAGCAAAAGGGCCACACAACAAAATGTAGCTCACACCGTACTGGCGCTGGAGTTGGACGGTGGGCTAGCTCTCATCTCCCATAACTGCCACGAGATGTCACTCCAAATGCCAATAAATATGGAACATGCAACATTTGTGCTTCGTGAGAACGTTCCTGATGTGTGCCGCTTAAATCGTTTAAGTTATATTAAAGCGATGATATTTAGTTACCTAGCGCAGCTCTCTGAATTTTTATCACAACTGTACATAGTCAGCCATAAACAAAATTACTGCTATGCCGAACAAGTAATGCGGCCATAGATCTTAGTGTTACCCTGTAAGTAGGCTGTTTACGTTTTTATGTTGGTAACGTGGTAACGTCACGTAGCGCTCTGCATGAAAATCACTGGCTGTGTTGTGTGCAGCCCGTGGCTGGTTGGCATTGTTGGAACATTCGCTATTGTAGTGTTGGGCAGTTGGATGCGAACAGCGTGTAGCGTTGCACAGTTGGAGGTGAGCCGCCAACAGTGGTGGATGTAGAGAGAGATGTGGCGGAGTTTTTGAGAGCGGATGATCTGGACGTGTGCCCGAGACAGTAAACTTGTAAGACTGCATGTCATGAACTGATATATAATGACTTTTGAACACTATTAAGGTAAATACATGGTTTGTTCTCTATCAAAATCTTTCATTTGGTAACTATGCCTATCAGTAGTTAGTGCCTTCAGTAGTTAGAATCTTTTATTTAGCTGGCAGTATTGACGCTCGCTGTATTGCAGTAGTTCGAGTAACGAAGATTTTTGTAAGGTAAAGGATTCATGAAAGGTATAGGTTATTGTTAGTCAGGGCCATTCTTTTGTAGAGATTATTGAAAGTCAGATTGCGTTGCGCTAAAAATATTGTGTGTCAGTTTAGTAAAGAGCGAAATGTCTGAGTACGTTCAGTTCTGCTCAGCTGTTTGAAAATAAAATAACGTAAGAGGTTTATCAGCACAGTAATTCATAAATTTTTCTAAGGGGACGTTTCAACCCGTGCGAAGTTGGCAGGCAGCTAGTTAAAGTATAACATGAGCAGCAAGAATTCCATTACATTCCCTCGCTTACATAGGATATCACTTCCTTGTCTTTAGATGTTGCTCCATTAAAGATAATATTCTCTGATCTGCCTATGAGCTAATTTTTGATGAAATACATACTTGGCTATACATCTCACAGGAACATATTTTGTTTAGAATGTCTCGATATGGTACTGAATTAGTACATTGCAAAAATCCAGATACACCAAATCAGTCTTGTTTTCCCTATTCATAGCACTGAGTTTATCATCTGTGAAGAGCGCGAAATGAGTTTCGCACGATTGATTGTTCTGAACTCACTCTGATTTATATGAAGGGAGCTATTTTTTCCCAGAAAGGTCACAATGTTGGAACTGAGAATGTATTCTAGTACTCTACTACAAAAATATGTGAGTGATTTTCGACGGTAGCCTTGTAGATAAGCTACACTCTCTTTTTATAGTTCCGTAGTCTATCTATAAGAACGGAACGGTTGTGGGATCACTTTGTTGTCCGTCTGTCTGTCTGTCTGTCGGACTATTGAAAAATCCTTTTCCTCAGGAACGGGTAGACGTATCAAATTGAAATTTATTTCACATTTTAAGGTCTATGGTCCGTTGTTGGCGTAAAATACTGAAGCTTCTAAGTCAATGCCGTCAAAAGAAAAGGGCATTTATGTCACATATTTTAATACTCGCAAACTCACTCAGCGAAATCTATATGGTATTTTCCGCTGTCCTACAGCCATGAAATTCGGCGGTGCAACCAAAGGGAAAAAATACAAAAACTGTAAATTTGTAGTTATATTGCACGAAAATAAATTTTGTCATTTCTTATCTCAAGTGTTTGTTCGTCCGTCTGTTAAGACCCCTTTCTCTTAGGAACAGGTAGATCTATCAGGTTGAAATTTTTTATCAAAAGAAAAGGTAAACATCTAAGTCAATGCAGTCAAAAGCTACGGCCGTTTTATGTCACATTTTTTGATACTCGCAAACTCGCTCACCAAAACCTATAGCGTACTTCCCGAATGCCTAGAATCATGAAATTTGGCAGAAAGCAAAATTTCACAGTACATGTAAAGGAAAAAATCCGAAAACTGATGATTCATAATAATATGACGCGAAAAGGGAATTTCTTTTGTCATTTGTTATCCACCATCAAACTTGAAATGAAGCACTATCAGTAGGTCTGGATTCAGGCTGACCGTATTCCAATGGTAAAAGTTAAACATCAGGTAAGGAATGACTTTATCGCTCATATAACACGTTTCGCAATTTATCGAGAATCAGATATCCAGTAGCGATTATTACACGTAGATAATGCGTTTCAAATTTTCTGTGAAAAGCATTCAGAGACTAGTCTATATCTACGTGCAGTAATCTCTCCTGGATATCTAGCACTGGATAAATTCCGAAACGCGTCATATGAGCAATGAAGTAATTCCTAGCCCCATGTTTGACTTTTACTATTGCGACCCAGTCAGCCCGAATGCCGAACTGTTGATTACGATAATATTGGTCGCTTGCCTCCCACATGATATTATGTCGCATTTATGTTATTGAAATTAAAACACTCTCGAAAATCTTAGAATCCCTAGGACTGATATGTTGTCAATACCAATGTCGATAAAAGGCAAAAATGGCCGAGATTCTCGATTCCCAGAATGAAGGAACTATCTAAATACATAATTAAGATTTTACAGAACCCTTAGTGCTTGAATTGACCATCCATTTGCGTATGGATATGATCTGCGTTGTTTTCTAATCATGGTGAACATATTTCTGTAGAAGCGAGAGATTATGGTTAAGAGCTGAGCTAAGTCACTCGTTAACACTGTGCAGAATTTGACAGGGATACCATCAGGCCCTAGAACCTAATTGAATGTTAGCAATTTAAACTGCTTGTCTCTTCGATGTTTTGATAATATAAGCTTACAGGAAAAAAATTATAGTCACCTCCTTAACAGAGCACACCGATCGCTTTGGAGCGAAAGAGTGGTTTTATAACTGGTACCAATCAGTGACCTGCCACTCCAACGCCGACATAATGACAGAATGGTCTGTGTGTGCCAGTCAGTTCTGTGTAGTCAGCGCAATGAGATGGGTCGACTTAAAGGTGTGGCAGAATGACAGAAAGGAGCCATCGCGTTTGGACGTGTCCTTGACATTTACAGTGAGAGGCGTTCCCTGATTTGCTGCTTTATCAACGCGGATTTTGCCTGCAAGGAATGGTGCATCACTCGCAGCGATGATACAGGAGTAAGTACAGCAACAGTAAAAGTATCCCAATCGATTGGGAGCAGAGACAAATGTCACTTCTTGCTAAAGACAGTCGGTCTTAAACACGAGAGAAATAGGTGCTGGATGAATGCACGTTCAGCTCAACCAGTTGTATAGGGAAACTTTGCGATATCAACTGTATGCAGTGGACATTTAGGCTCGGAGACATCAAAAAAGACTTTTTTCTTCACAGTAGTATACAAAAATTAATGTTGTTAATGAGTCAAACAGTAAAGAAAGTGGACAGTTTAAATATATGGGCATAACGTTAAAAAGCGATATGAAATGGAACAATCATGTGAGGATTGCGGTAGAGAAGGCGAGTGGCCGACTTCTGTTTATTGGGTCGGCCGCTGTGGCCGAGCGGTTCTAGGCGCTTCAGTCCGGAATCGCGCTGCTGCTACGGTCGCAGGTTCGAATCCGTCCTCGGGCATGGGTGTGTGTGATGTCCTTAGGTTAGTTAGGTTTAAGTAGTTCTAAGTCTAGGGGACTGATGACATCAGGTGTTAAGTCCCATAGTCTCAGAGCCATTTGAACCATTCTGTTTACTGGATGAATTTTGGGAAAGTGTAGTTCATCTGTGAAGGAGACCCCAGCCGGAGAGGCCGAGCGGTTCTAGGGGCTTCAGTCTGGAACCGCGCGGCCGCTACGTCGCAGGTTCGAATCCTGCCTCGGGCATGGCTGTGTGTGATGTCTTTAGGTTTGTTAGGTTGAACTAGTTCTAAGTTCTAGGGGACTGATGACCTCAGATGTTAAGTCCCATAGCGCTCAGAGCCATTTGAATCATTTTGTGAAGGAGACCCCATACAGGACACTACTGCGACTTTTTCTTGAATACTTCTCGAGTGTTTGAGATCCGCACTAGGTCAGATTAAAGGAAGACATCGAATCAGTTCGGAGGCGGGCTGCTATTTTTGTTACCGGGATATTCAAACAACACACAAGTACTACAGAGATGCTTCGGTAACTCAAATGGGAATCCCCGGAGGGAAGGCGATGTTCTTTTCGAGGAACACTATTGAGAAAATTTAGAGTACCGGCATTTGAAGCTGACTGCAGAGCGATTCTACTGCCGCCAACATACATTCGCATAAGGACCACGAAGATAAGCTACGAGAAATTAGGCTTTATACATGGGCATATAGACAGTCCTTATTTTTTCGCTCTATTTGCGTGTGGATTTGGAAAAGAAATGACTAGTAGTGGTACAGGTACACTCTGTCATGAATCGTAGGGTGGCTTGTGGAGTATGTATGTAGATGTAGATACAGAGTAACTGTCTGAAGGCCTGTAATGTGGTCCGACGAGTCGAGATTTTGGCCCCTTTTTAAATGATGCAAGGTGTTGGGTTGGGTTGTTTGGAGAAGGAGATCAGACAGCGAGGTCATCGGTCTCATCGGATTAGGGAAGGACAGGGAAGGAAGTCGGCCGTGCTCTTTGCAAGGAACCATCCCGGCATTAGCCTGGAGCGATTTAGGGAAATCACGGAAAAGCTAAATCAGGATGGCCGGACGCGGCATTGAACCGTCGTCCTCCCGAATGCGAATCCAGTGTCTAACCACTGCGCCAGATGCAAGGTGTCTAGATCGCGGGGTAGACCGGTGAAACGTTTAACCAAAAGTGTTTGGGGCTTGCAGTTGCGGCCGGAAATGGCGCTGCGATGTTTTGAGAGTGTAATTCGCAACGTAACTTCTGCCCACTCATTGAGATTACAGTGATTATGAACCGTAAAGTTTAATATGAACCGTAAAGTTTTTTTCAACATTGTCTGTACAAGCTGTTGTCCTTCCTTCTATATCATCATGAAGAGTATGAAGTGAACACTCCGTCGCACAAGATGACACAAGGCTGCACACATCCGCCCTGGTTTGAAGATCACTTAGGCAGCTTATCGCACTTCGAATGGCTCGCTGAGTCATCCGATTTCAATCGCACGGAAAACTTCTGGAGCTATTTGAAACTATGGATGATGAAACGTAGCAATCGACATTCCCGGAATCTGGTAGCTCTATAGGCTGTAATCGTCACTGAATGGCTTCAGTTTCTAATAACCCTACCACAACAAAGGTCAAAAATTAATTATGATTGTAGTGTTGCTCACGCTGCTAAATATTGCATTTTCGGGCAACAACAAGTTATATTATGTGGCAGGTGTCATTAGAGCACAGTTAATAAAGTCATTTCTCGAAATAATGGATAAACTAGGCACTCATCTTTTCGTGTTTCCCACGCTGGTCTCGTTGTGAACTCATGGCTCATACGTCGAAAATCTAGGTAGTGATGATTCCAAGCTCGGATGCAACGAGGCCTAGGTGTTATTCTGCGATATTCAAATGTTTTATAGATGTGTTTCATAAACCATTCTTGAAGATTAAACTTTTGCAAGTTAGGACAATGGTGATGTAAAAAAGTAATCAGCACTCCGAATTTAAGTTACACTTCTTTTTTATTACTTTTGTTGCAATATCACGTAACTCGTTCCAAAACATCACACTATAAAACATGCTGGAAAATATCTTCCTCACTGTTAAAGTTCACATTTCATAAACTGACTACAATTTGCGTCTTTTTAACATGACAACCAAAGCTTGACTCTCTAATAACCGCTTACGCGCGCAAAAATCAGAGTTACAAGTCATAGTGACAGATCATAGTGACAAAAGAAAGAATACACATAAGAATAATATCAATGTATCGAAGTACTTCTACATTAATGAAATCAAATCTGAATGTTGTCACAGAAATATGTTAACTATTTTACAGAAACACAGTAGAATATTGCTGGTATCGAGAGGTTGAGGTGAGGTGCCGTAATGGTTACGTAATTCAAGTACCATTACAAGTTGAATGCGGCATAGCTGAAGGAACTTGTGATGACAATGATGATGAGTTTCGTTTGTGGGGCTCTCAACTACGTGGTTATCGGCGCTCGTACAAATTTACAGTCTTTTGACTGTCCAGTCTCGTCACTTTCCAGAATGATGATGAAACGATGAGGACAACACAAACACCCAATCCTCGGACGGAGAAAACCCCCGACCCGGCAGAGAATCGAAGGAACTTAAGAATTCTCTTCTTCGCCGAATTGACGTCGTTATGAATACTGGAGGTGATGTTACACAGTGTTAGCGTTATGCCTTCTGTGGATGGCGAATTGATTGTCTGGTATGACTATTTTAGTCTTATTATAAATGATTTTAGGGTCATTTTCAAATTTGCTTGTTGAGTGATTCCATTAGTTGTTAACGTCCATTTGTAGTAGAGCCAAAAAGCACAATGTAGTCGACGAAACGAAGGAGGTTTAGGTGTGTTCCATTAACAAATATTCCTTCTTCATTTTATCCAACTTAGCAGTATGTAAATATCCTCTACGGAAAAATGAGAAATTTTTACGTTGTATGGAATTATATAGGCTATATGTGCTTTCAGTGCTGAATTTTCTATTGTCCCTATACAATCTAATATTGAATAATATTCAATCAAATATGTTGCCAAAAAGAATTATCCCTGCGTAGCCTCTGCAGTATGAGTACATGTAAAGGAGCATAACAAAAATATTCAGTCTAGATTGCAACTAACATTTATTCTAGTAAGCGGCTTCAGTCAGACATGACCCTCTTCAGACCACTAACTCTGAAGATAACAAAACGGGCCAAGTATAATGCAGGTAATCACCATACAGACTAACATACAGCAACATAGTTACAAGATAAAATATGTTTTTATCCTTGATGACGTGTGAAGCCGGTGTGCGGAGCTGCTGGAAATACTGCAAGGTACGAGTCAACAACCTCTAACCAGGATGTAGAGGCTATATTTCTCCCACGGTGGCCCAGTTTGTTGATATCATCATTGTGGAATGTTTGACTCTGTTGACGGAGCTACAACCTCATTTCTGCTTGTACCGCTTCGTCACTATCAAACGAAGTCCTCAAAGAGGTTCTTACAAGTTTTTTAAACGGATGAAAATCAGATGTAGGCAAGTCGGCATTGTGTGTAGGATGATCAATGGTGAATGCAAGGCGTCGGATTACTGCAGCTGTCGCAGTGCTCGTGTGTGGTCTAGCATTGTCATGCTGATGGAGAGGATGCACCATGTGTGGACGAACGTCCTTTGTGGCTAGAAATTCGATTACAGCGCGCCGTGTCTTAATCAGTGACAAAGTTACGCTACACAACGCCATGTTACACGCTACGATTCGGAGCTCTCTAGCGGCAGAGGCTTGCAACTTCTGTCAGCGAAACGGGGAAGTTGATCGAGTAATATGACAGGTTCAAATGGCTCCCAGCGCTATGGGACTTAACATCTGAGGTTATCATTCCCCTAGACTTACAACCACTTAAACCTACCTAACCTAAGGACATCACACACATCCATGCCCGAGGCAGGATTCGAACCTGCGACCATAGCAGCAGCGCGGTTGCGGACTGAAGTGCCTAGAACCGCTCCGCCACATCGGCCGGCTGAGTACTCTACATGGCACATAATACTTCAACCGATACAGAATAAAAAATTCAGAGGCATAACTTTTCAGTATGGCCTCGTATCCAAAATTTTTTAAAGTGCAGTAAAAACTTAAAAGGCCCATATTAGCGGGTAGAATCTAAAGTAACTGTCTTTTGCATCACAAATAACTTTTACATCGTGTACATCTTTCTAAAGAGTGCAGAATAGGCGATACGAGCAGCCAAGAAAAATACGTGGAGTAGGACACAAACTGTTGCCATAGAGGCACACGCTTGCCATTCATTCTTGCCATCCCAGCGATAACTCGTCCCGCAGGCCAGCCAGTAGTGCGAAACGTGTCCCGCCTCATACTCAGCGCCGTGCGAGGTTTAACATCAAAACATCTACATCTACATGGATATTGTGCAAATCACATTTAAGTGCCTGGCAGAGGGTTCATCGAACCACCTTTACAATTCTCTATTATTCCAATCTCGTATAGCACACGGAAAGAATGAACACCTATATCTTTCCGTACGAGCTCTGATTTCCCTTATTTTGTCAACAAAATATTTTCGCATTCGGAGGAGAAAGTTGGTGATTGGAATTTCGTGAGAAGATTCGGTCGCAACGAAAAACGCCTTTCTTTTAATGATTTCCAGCCCAAATCCTGTATCATTTCTATGACACTCTCTCCCATATTTCGCGATAATACAAAATGTGCTGCCTTTCTTTAAACTTTTTCGATGTACTCCGTCAGTCCTATCTGGTAAGGATCCCACACCGCGCAGCAGTATTCTAAAAGAAGACGGACAAGCGTAGTGTAGGCAGTGTCCTTAGTAGGTCTGTTATATTTTCTGCCAATAAAACACAGTCTTTGGTTAGCCTTCCCCGTAACATTTTCTATGTGTTCCTTCCAAATTAAGTTGTTCGTAATTGTAATACCTAGGTATTTAGTTGAATTTACGGCTTTTAGATTAGACTGATTTATTGTGTAACCTAAATTTAACGAGTTCCTTTTAGTACTCACTTCGATGACCTCACACTTTTCGTTATTTAGGGTCAACTGCCACTTTTCGCACCAATCAGATATTTTTTCTTAATCGTTTTGCTGTTTGTTTTGATCTTCTGATGACTTTATCAGTCGATAAACGACAGCGTCATCTGCAAACAACCGAAGACGGCTGCTCAGATTGTCTCCCAAATAGTTTATATAGATAAAGAACAGCAAAGGGCCTATAACAGTACCTTTGGGAACACCAGAAATCACTTCTGTTTTACTCGATGACTTTCCGTCAATTACTACGAACTGTGACCTCTCTGACAGGAAATCACAAATCCAGTCACATAAATGAGACGATATTCCGTAAGCACGCAATTTCACTACGAGCTGCTTGTGTGGTACAGTGTCAAAAGCCGTCTGGAAATCCAGAAATACGGAATCCATCTGAAATCCCTTCGTGTGAATAAAGAGCGAGTTGTGTTTCTCCGGAACGATGTTTTCTAAACCCATGTTGACTGTGTGTCAATAGACAGTTTTCTTCGGGGTAATTCATAATGATCGAACACAATCTATGTTCCAGAATCCTACTGCATATCGACGTTAATGATATGAGCCTGTAATTAAGTCGATTACTCCTACTACCTTTCTTGAATATTGGTGTGTCCACTGCACTTAAAGACAGTTAATCACGGAAGAATTTAAAAATTATTGATAATATTTTTTAAAAATAGAAACGGAAGTCCATTGGTTGCTTAGTTAATTAAGTTGTATTGGAAAACAGTCATAACTGGCATAAAAGTATGTCGGTAGCAAGTGCTAGGGAAATGACGGGTCATTGTAAGGCCTAAAAACATAACATTAATACATCGTATTAATAGACACCTATGTAGTAGTATTTATATTTGAGAAAATAAAAATAGAAATATACAAAAAAACATCTCACAGTAAAAACACGCTATGCCGGCCGGAGTGGCGCTACAGTCTGGAACCGCGCGACCGCTACGGTCGCAGGTTCGAATCCTGCCTCGGGCACGGATGTGTGTGATGTCCTTAGGTTAGTTAGGTTTAAGTAGTTCTAAGTTCTAGGAAACTGATGACATCAGAAGTTAAGTCCCATAGTGCTCAGAGCCATAAAAACAGGCTATGACCGTGTACACAGTTATTTAGATTCAAGCTTCACCTATTGGCCTTTTAAGTTTTTATTGTCCTTTTAAATATTTTCATGGATTATAATCAATGTTGTTTCATGTTTGCCTGTACAAAATATTTTTTGGTGGTAAGTTCCTGTGGGGCCAAGCAGCTGAGGTCATCGGTCCCCAGGCTTGCACCCTAGTTAATCTAAGTTAACCTTACTTACGCAAAGGACAACACACACATCCATGCCCGAGGGAGGACTCGACCTCCGACGAGGGGAGCCACGCGAACCGTGATAAGGCGCTTGAGACCGCGCGGCTACCCCGCGCGGCCTTGCCTGTACAATATGAGGTTTCCTTCTATTGTTAATTTTTCTATTTGTTAATGTTTTCGCTCTTTGGTTTACTCTGCCGATCATGTGCCGAACAGTGGGCGGAGCTTCTCCCCCTAACATCTACACTCCTGGAAATTGAAATAAGAACACCGTGAATTCATTGTCCCAGGAAGGGGAAACTTTATTGACACATTCCTGGGGTCAGATACATCACATGATCACACTGACAGAACCACAGGCACATAGACACAGGCAACAGAGCATGCACAATGTCGGCACTAGTACAGTGTATATCCACCTTTCGCAGCAATGCAGGCTGCTATTCTCCCATGGAGACGATCGTAGAGATGCTGGATGTAGTCCTGTGGAACGGCTTGCCATGCCATTTCCACCTGGCGCCTCAGTTGGACCAGCGTTCGTGCTGGACGTGCAGACCGCGTGAGACGACGCTTCATCCAGTCCCAAACATTCTCAATGGGGGACAGATCCGGAGATCTTGCTGGCCAGGGTAGTTGACTTACACCTTCTAGAGCACGTTGGGTGGCACGGGATACATGCGGACGTGCATTGTCCTGTTGGAACAGCAAGTTCCCTTGCCGGTCTAGGAATGGTAGACCGATGGGTTCGATGACGGTTTGGATGTACCGTGCACTATTCAGTGTCCCCTCGACGATCACCAGTGGTGTACGGCCAGTGTAGGAGATCGCTCCCCACACCATGATGCCGGGTGTTGGCCCTGTGTGCCTCAGTCGTATGCAGTCCTGATTGTGGCGCTCACCTGCACGGCGCCAAACACGCATACGACCTTCATTGGCACCAAGGCAGAAGCGACTCTCATCGCTGAAGACGACACGTCTCCATTCGTCCCTCCATTCGCGCCTGTCGCGACACCACTGGAGGCGGGCTGCACGATGTTGGGGCGTCAGCGGAAGACGGCCTAACGGTGTGCGGGACCGTAGCCCAGCTTCATGGAGACGGTTGCGAATGGTCCTCGCCGATACCCCAGAAGCAACAGTGTCCCTAATTTGCTGGGAAGTGGCGGTGTGGTCCCCTACGGCACTGCGTAGGATCCTACGGTCTTGGCGTGCATCCGTGCGTCGCTGCGGTCCGGTCCCAGGTCGACGGGCACGTGCACCTTCCGCCGACCACTGGCGACAACATCGATGTACTGTGGAGACCTCATGCCCCACGTGTTGAGCAATTCGGCGGTACGTCCACCCGGCCTCCCGCAAGCCCACTATACGCCCTCGCTCAAAGTCCGTCAACTGCACATACGGTTCACGTCCACGCTGTCGCGGCATGCTACCAGTGTTAAAGACTGCGATGGAGCTCCGTATGCCACGGCAAACTGGCTGACACTGACGGCGGCGGTGCACAAATGCTGCGCAACACCGCGGTTCCTGGTGTGTCCGCTGTGCCGTGCGTGTGATCATTGCTTGTACAGCCCTCTCGCAGTGTCCGGAGCAAGTATGGTGGGTCTGACACACCGGTGTCAATGTGTTCTTTTTTCCATTTCCAGGAGTGTATATGCTAGTCACTAGTTGTTGGCTGGTACTTTCTGGTATTCACAGGAGCCCGTGTAAGGGTTTACACTTCACCAAGGATACGTACATATTTTGTCTTGTAAGTATGTTGCTGTACGTTAGCCGTATTACACTTGGCCCATTTATTAATTTCAGAGTTAGTTGTCTAAAGGTGATCATGTTTGGCTGAAACTGTTATCAGAATAAATGTTAGTTCCGATCTAGACCGACTGTTCTTGTTATACTGCTTGAGAAGATCACTGTCGTCCCAATATGATTTAAAAATTATTTGTAAAAGAGCTTTTGTATCCCATAATAAGGAACCATAATAATAAATATTTGTCCAAAATAATAACCTGTCTGTCAATACTTTTTGTACCTTCCTACGAAACACCTGATATATTCATAGAATTAGTGTTAATGATGAAATGAACGAAGTTCCAACACAGCGAATTTATGTTAATGGTCTACAGTTCAAATGTGTGTGAAATCTTATGGGACTTAACTGCTAAGGTAATCAGTCCTAAGCTTACACACTACTTAAACTAAATTATCCTAAGGACAAACACACACTCCCACGGCCCAGGGAGGACTGGAACCTCCGTCGGAACCAGCCGCACAGGGACTACAGTAAAAGTAAAAGAGAAGAGGAATTATGAAACGTTTATTGAATTCATGGGATCTGTTGTGATTCGTCATTCAAATTTTGGTATATGGCTGTGACGACGTTCATCCATCCCAACGGATTGTCTTTGAATACGTTTATGTATTGTAAGAAACATTATTCCACTCTATGCACGAAACGCTTCGAAATATTGTGTCATATATTGATGGTTTAACGTATACACCTACATCTACGACTGTACTACATTTTGGTTTGTAGTGAAAGGTACTTCGTGAATCACTGTCAGCTCCCCCTTTCTTGTACCAATCGTGAATCGTCCGCGGGAAGAACGACTGTTAGTTAATCTACATCTACATCTACATTTATACTCCGCAAGCCACCCAACGGTGTGTGGCGGATGGCACATTACGTGCCACTGTCATTACCTCCCTCTCCTGTTCCAGTAGCGTGTGGTTCGCGGGAAGAACGACTGCCGGAAAGCCTCCGTGCGCGCTCGAATTTCTCTAATTTTACATTCGTGATCTCCTCGGGAGGTATAAGTAGGGGGAAGCAATATATTCGATACCTCCTATAGAAACGCACCCTCTCGAAACCTGGACAGCAAGCTACACCGCGATGCAGAGCGCCTCTCTTGCAGAGTCTGCCACTTGAGTTTGCTAAACATCTCCGACACGCTATCACGCTTACCAAATAACCCTGTGACAAAACGCGCCGCTCTTCTTTGGATCTTCTCTATCTCCTCCGTCAACCCGACCTGGTACGGATCCCACACTGATGAGCAATACACAAGTATAGGTCGAATGAGTGTTTTGTAAGCCACCTCCTTAGTTGATGGACTACATTTTCTAAGGACTCTCCCAATGAATCTCAACCTGGCGTCCGCCTTGCCAACAATTAATTTTATATGATCATTCCACTTCAAATCGTTCCGTAAGCATACTCCCAGATATTTTACAGAAGTAACTGCTACCAGTGTTTGTTTCGCTATCATATAATCATACAATAAAGGATCCTTCTTTCTATGTATTCGCAATCTCCGCGTGATGCTTCACGGTCTCTTCGCGAGATATACGTAGTAGGAAACAATACATATTTTTACTCTTCTGGGAACGTACGATGTCTAAATTTTAGCAGCGAACCACGCCGTGATGCACAACGCATCTCTTGTAGCATCTGCCACTGGATTTGGCTGAGCCTCTCCGTATCGCTTTCGTGCTTGCGGAATGAACTTGTAACGAAACGCGCTGCTCTTCTTTGGGTCTTCCCTATTTCTTCTCTCGTTCTATCTGCCACGGAACCCAGACTGAGGAGAAATTTTCAAGTATTCTCCTTTGTGGATGGACTCTACTTCCCGAGGATTCTTCCAACGAATCTCAGTCTGGCATCTGCCTTATATGTGATTAGTTTTATGTGGTCGTTCCACTTCAGGCCACTTCGTACGCATACTCTTAGATATTTTATGGATGCGAATGCTTCCAGTGACTGTTCTGCAGTCGTTTAACCAAACGATAATGGATGTTTCCGGCTATTTGTGCACAATATCTTACATTTGTTTATGTTGATCCACGCAACATGCATCGATCCTCTGCAATTGTTCCTGCATTTCGGTACAATTTTCTGGCGTTGCGTCTTCTCTATATACAACAGCACCATCCGCCTAAACCCTCACTGAACTTCCGACGTCATGTACTAGCCCACACACTATCTGGTATCAAGTATTCGTACATGTATCAGCGCGCTTCGCATTTATGACGGCCTGAACTCTGATGACGACACTTTCAGTAAAGTGCCTAAATTTTTATGGAGGTATGGAAGCCCATTCTTCCTGAAGAGCCCAAACTAGAGAAGGTAGTGATGTTAAACGCTGTGGTCTGTATCGAATTCCATGTTCTAACTCGTCCCAAAGGTGTACCTTTGGGTTCAGGTTAGGACTCTGGTTACCCTAGTTCAATTCAGGAATAATATTGTTCATAAACCAGTGCCTCACAGATGTTGCTTTATAACAGGGCGTATTGTCTCTGAACTATTCCTCAATTGTGTGCAGTACACAATGATGTAAGACGCGTTCATATCCAACCGCAGTTAGCATTTTCTTGAGCACAATAAGGGGACCACACCCGATCCACGAAAAACACTCCACTACAGTTACGCCATCTCGTACTTCACTGCTGGCAATACACGTGATGACAGGTAACGTTCTCGAGGCATAAGCCAAACCCAAGCTCTTCCATCAGATTGCACGGGGTATAGCGTGATTATAACTTCAAATTAGTCTTTTCCGCTAGTCCGCTCCCGGTAGCCGAGTAGTCGCCGGCACAGTAGCTCAGCGTGTTCGGTCAGAGCGCTGGTTGGCCTCTGTAATAAAAAAAAAAAAAACTGAGTGAAAGGATCAACAATGAACTTGAACGGATGTCATGTGACGTCCGCAACGACCAAACACAACGATCAACAACGAACAAAATGAAAGAAACGTGACAGAATGTCAATCCAAAGGGTCCGGGTTCGATTCCCGGCTGGGTCGGAGATTTTTTCCGCTCAGGGAGTGGGTGTTCTCTTGTCTTAAACCGAGCGAGGTGGCGCAGTGGTTAGACACTGGACTCGCATTCGGGAGGAACGACGGTTCAATCCCAGGTCCGGCCATCCTGATTTAGGTTTTCCGTGATTTCCCTAAATCACTCCAGGCAAATGCCGGGATGGTTCCTCTGAAAGGGCACGGCCGACTTTCTTCCCCATTCTTCCCTAATCCGATGAGACCGATGACCACGCTGTCTGGTCTCCTTCCCCAAAAACAACCAACAACATCTTGTCTTAATTATCATCATTTCATCCCCATCGACGCGCAAGTCGCCGAAGTGGCGTCAAATCGAAAGACTTGCACCCGACGAATGGTCTACCCGACGGGAAGCCCTAGTCACACCACATTTACATTTTAGTCTTTTCCGCTGTCCACTCTTACAGCTCTTCACAGCACACCAACTGTCGCTTAGTAATGCCTATAGAAGTGCATGGCTTATAAGGAGATGCTTGACCATTATAACTCAGTCTTTTTAACTGCCTTCCCACAAACATCGTGCTAACTCAACTGCTGGTAACACTTTGGAGTTCACGAGTGATTGCTTCCTCTAATGTGTTGCAATTTTTTTACAACTACCCTTCACAATGCTTAACGCTTCCCATCTGTCAGCACATGAGGTTTGCCTGGTCTCCATTTAGCTTCCTAGGCGTTTCCATTTCACAGTCACATCTCTAACAGTCGACTTGGACAGCTTTAAGAGGGTTGAAATGTCCATCGTGGATCTATTACTCAGGTGACATTCAATGACGAGTCCACATTCGAAGTCACTGAGCTCTCCTGAGCGACCCATACTGCTGTTACTGTTTCTCTACTGACGACACAATTTTTTTTTCTTTATTGTTATTTTTCACCTCATACAAAGGTGGGCTGGCAGTGGACAATTCTACTCCACTCTTCAGCCACAAGCATTACAATAAAAGAGACAAGGAAGACAGAAAAGTAACAGATTGGTGGTTAAAAACAGTAGATACAAAAATGAAAAACACGAAGCCGTTCAAACTCGACGAAAAAACACGAAAAACTGTCGGCTCTGTGCACAAACACTGATGACTTAGACGGTACAAGTGAATGAAGGGGCGTCGCGGCGAAAAACACTAAATCACAAACACGATGGCACACACACGAGAAACTGATGGCGATGATCTCTGGCGCGCGAATGTCCACTTAACGCGTGCGAGTCCGGGACCTGCCAATAGGGGAAGAAGGTGGTGGGGGAGGGAGAGGGGAGAGCAAAGATGCGAATGGCACAGGAGAAGGTGGGAGGAATGAAGGTATGGGGGTAAGGGAAGCCCGGAGGCGGAGGGGGGAAAAAGGGAGGAGGGAGGGAAAGGGGAGAGAAAGGAGAGAGGGTGCCCATAGGAACAAACACAGGAAATGGGAGGGGAGTATCAAAGTTGGTAGGAGGGTAGATGGAGGGGAGGAGGGAATTATCAGGGAGGGGGAGCTGGCGGAAGCCACCTCAGGAGAGGGTATGGAGAGTGGAGAGATGGAGAGCAGGTGAGACGTGGGAATACAGGCGTGGCAGCGGATGGGGGTGGGAGAGGATGTGAGAGACAAGCGGGTGAGGGGGATCGAGTTTATGGGAGGTGTAGAGGATCCGTATCCGGACGACACAAAACTCTACCCTCCCTTTTATACTGGCAGATCCGCCTCTCGTGACATCTACTGGTCAATCCGCGTTACATAGCGATTTCGGAATACCTTTGATCGGATAGTACATTGTGAAAAGGAGTGGTGGTAAAACACTGTCTTAGAGTACAGTCGAAATTACTTTTACATCTGAAGATTTCTCTCCATCAAGAATGAAATGCTGTAGGCTGTTTCCATTTGGCAACCATGTATCAGTGTCGTTACCAGACACGACAAAGTCGTATACAGCCATTATTTTCGATGATACTGTGTGCGAGAAACTGGAAAAGAAGGAAGATTAGTTCAAATGGCTCTAAGCACTAAGGAACTTAAGGGGAGGTTTACTATCTTTGGCCCGAAAAAAGCATGTTATTTGAGAATTTTTTTCTCGGGATGTGTTGTAGATATCAATGTCAAATTTGGTCAAAATGTTTATTGATATTTCCTCTACAAACTGGAATTTTTTCGACCGGAAATGTCGAATAGCAAAGGCGGAAGTGCCGTCGGAACGAAACAAAATTTCGATGTAGACCTCCACGGTATGTCGCAGGTCAGCCTGCTCGTCTCAAATCAACATTGAGTTGACGTTAGTGAAGTATATAAGATTCTTTAGGAGTTGTACCTCGCTTAAGTTATTTAGACCTCAGGAAACAAAATGGCGGCCATTTGAAAAAATAGCGTTTTTTCATAGATTTTTCGACTTCGTCGGCCAAGTCAAAATATTTATAGTTGATAGATCGGAATGAAAGTGGTACAACTGCTAGACAATTTAGTTAGCTTCGTCGGAAACAAAGAATCATTCCAATCGGTTCAGTAGATGTGAAGTTACCATACCGCGCGATAAAAAACGTGATTTCGAGAAAAACACGTTTCCAGTTTTGACTACATATAAATGCAATATTATGCAACGTAAGTCCAATCTGCATTTCCGGGTCCATAAACTAGTCCTTCCTCTTCCTCATAGATGGCGTTCTGCTCGATCTGGGCCATCCTGCGCTGCTTCAGAGCCGCTCGTACGGCCGGTGACAAGCGGTTTTCGGCCGCTTTAGTCCCGTGGGTGTCCGAATGCTTGGCGAACTGCGTCGAATAGAGTCCCAGGGTGACGTCTATCGTTGTCATAGTCTTCAGAATTGTTGAATATCCTTCGTTGAAGCTGCTCACTGCCAGGAAAGTCGCAATCTCCACAGTCTTCGTACCAGAATGCAAATGCTTGGGGGCTAACATCCAAACACACGCGTTAAAATTTTCATTTGAATTTTGTGTGTTTCCTCCCAAGCATCGGTACAATAACTCGTCCTCCGAAAGAAAAAAATCTGCTGCGTGAAAAATGCCGATTTCAGGCAGGTGCATTTTTTTGTTCAACCACGAATAAGTACATTTCCGTTCCGTATTCGGAAAAACCGTTTCAGGGGTGGATTCTAAACACTTTTATGGATCCAAAAATGCAATTTAAAAAAATCAATTTTTTTAACCAAAAGATAGTAAACCTCCCCTTAACATCTGAGGTCATCAGTCCCATAGACTTAGAAAAGAATGGTTCAAATAGCTCTGAGCACTATGGGACTTAAGTTCTAAGGTCATCAGTCGCCTAGAACTTAGAACTACTTAAACCTGACTAACCTAAGGACATCACACACATCCATGCCCGAGGCAGGATTCGAACCTGCGACCGTAGCAGCAGCACGATTCCAGACTGAAGCGCCTAGAACCGCTAGGTCAAGTAAAATAATTGAAACAGAATACATCCAGGGCTCACAGGCTCCTTCCTTGTCGCAATACATCATACATATAAGGTGAATCACCTAAAACTTGCACCGTAAATATTGCTAAATGGAAAGTTGTATTCAGGTGCTGTTTTCACAGAATTGATTGGTAGTCAGGGACTTGTATTGTTAGCAAAAATCAAATGTTCAAATGTGTGTGCAATCTTAAGGGACTTGCCTGCCGGAGTGGCCATGCGGTTCGAGGCGCTACAGCCTGGAGCCGACCGACCGTTACGGTTGCAGGTTCGAATCCTGCCTCGGGCATGGATGTGTGTGATGTCCTTAGGTTAGTTAGGTTTAATTAGTTCTAAGTTCTAGGCGACTGATGACCTCAGAAGTTAAGTCGCATAGTGCTCAGATCCATTTGAACCATTTTCTTAAGGGACTTAACTGCTAAGGTCACGAGTCCCTAAGCTTACATACTACTTAACCTAAATTATCCTAAGGACAAACACACACACCCATGCCCGAAGGAGGACTCGAACGTCTGCCGGGACCAGCCGCACAGTCCATGACTGCAGCGCCTGAGACCGCTCGGCTAATCCCGCGCTTATTGTTAAGCAAATCAATGGATTGTAATAATATTCAGAAAGTTCATTTTTGTGCAAATATACACTTTCTAAATGGTACAATGCCTGTTGACATTAACAAACTAAAAGTAGAGCGAATTAGAATGTCAGTGGTGTTTGTTGTAAGATTCTAGTGCGAATCGTTTACGAGATATCGTATTTTGAAAACTTTCCACACGGACGCTCGTACAATACCCGTGGCCGCACACACTAAAGTGCGACACAAGTGCATACTCTAGTTATGTAGATTCTGTCCAGTAACGAGAAACTGACCATCACAGGTTGTGGTCAAAATGACCACCGGCAGCGGCAATACACGCTTCGAGTTTGGTATGGAACGACTGCTACACACGTACTAACATTTCTGCGGAGTAGGCTGCAGGCGACAAATTCGGGAAACGGTCTGGGCAAGGTATACGTCCTCTGTGTCCAGTCCAACGATTGGAAACAATCCGTGAAGACTTGCTGTAGTACTTCGTGCATTACGGGCTGGAGAGCCATCATGTTGGTACCACAGGTTCCTCCTTGCCTGCAGGGGGACGTCTTCTAGCATCCGTGGAAGGTTGCCATACTTGTGCACTTTCAGTGAAAAACGGGCCTATGAGCTGATGATTCGCTATCCCACACCAAACGTTCACATTCCATGAATGCTGACGTTCCAACTGATAGAAGCCAACGGGGTTGTCAACAGATCAATAGTGCATGTTTTGGCGATTTACCTGGTCATGATTGGTAAATGTGGCTTCAACTTTGGGATAACATGTGGCACTGCCTAGTGGAGAAAAACAAAACAAGATACACGATACATATGGAGTATCCTGTCTTAATGTCCACGTACAGAAGTTAACACGCTTCTAATAATCGTTTCCATGAAGCTCTTGATGGACAGAGATGTGATAGGGATGAAACTTTTGTTGATGGCGAATGCGTAGGACGCTTGCCTGACTCGTGCCACTTCCTCGTGCGATTGCGCGGGATGTAGCATACACATCAGTTGTCTATCTTCACTTGCTTCCTTGTGTTACTTTGGCTATGTGTTACACTACCACTTTCAAGTAAATGGTTGAAGAGGTTGAAAAATACACTGGTGTCCAAAATTAATGCGAAAAACCGCTGTTTGCCCGTCCCACGTCTAATTCACGATATATCATATAAATTGTCAACAGATCTCCGTGTCGTGTTCTGCATGGAAGATGGCATTCCAGTCAACGGACAACCACGTCAACGATGACGCCAGGGCACCTACCAAACTGGATAGCGTTTGTCGAATAGTCCCACATCCACAATCGCTGTGTACACAGTCACAGACAGTGCAGTATGGCACAGAGATTACGCCTACCAGACTTTCTGTGGTGGAGGGCCTTAGGGAGAATAGAAGCAGGACAGCCGCAAGCTGATGTGGCCCAATGGCTTAATGCGAACTGTTCTGTTGCTTCTCGGATGTGGCGACAGTTTATAGAGACGGAAATTGTATCCCGAAGACAACGGCAGAGCCGATCGTGTGTAACATCAGACAGAAAGGACCGTTATTTGGCTGTAAGCGCACAACGGTACCGTCTTAGTTCTGCGCGGCAACTGGCCTCTGACCTCGCAGCATCCATTGGACGTGTTGTATCGTGGCAAACGGTGTACAGAAGCTTCAGCAGAGTGGCCTTTACTGTCAGAGACCTGCTGTAAGTTTACCTCTGACGCGTCTTCACAGAAGGGATCGTCTAGAGTCGTATCGTCGACGTGCCACCTGGGCGGTCGAACAGCGGGCCAATGTTCTTTTCAAAGAGTCCCTATTTGGTCTGGAAAGTGATTCTTTACGGATTCGCATCTGGAAGGAACGTGGAATACGATTTCGGGACCCAAACATTGTGGAAAAAGACCGATATCGAGGAGAATCCGTAATGGTGTAGGCAAGGATTACGTTGACCATTCGAACAGCTCTTCGTGAAATTGTACGGATGAATTGGCAAGTTTTAACTGTTCTCAGGTATCGTGAAAAGACCTTAAGACGTCAAGTGCGGTTGTTGCGAGACGCTGTGGTCGCAGAATTCGTACTGATGGATGATAATGCTCGACCTGACCGATCACGGATTACGGATGTTTTCTTGAAAACGGAAGATATTGCACGTACGGCGTGGCCTACTCGCTCTTTCGATTTGAATCCCACAGAGCATGTCTGGGATGCACTAGGGAGACGGGTTGCATCACGTCACCATCCACCAATCACTCTCCAAGACTTGCGAGCAGCTCTGCAACAAAAATTGGGCGTTATGCCTCAACGTGAGACTGACGACATCATTCACAGCATTCCCCGATGTTGTCAGGCCTTGCTACCAGAGGTGGTCACACCTCATACTGTTTAGATTAACCAGTTGTCGGAACGTGTGGGCACATCTGTTAAGTTGGAAAAGAACAAAGAACATTTTTGTCTACCATTATGCATGTTACAGCTGTTTACGTTTTGTTTTCTTTACATTGTTCATATAATACTGCCACATATTTATACTGTTTCGTGGCAAAATAAATGAATCCTTGCAAAATTTTCGTTTGTTTCTATAATTTTGGACACTAGTATAACTCCCGAGATGGGCATTGGGATATCTTGCCGCATACACCGGACAAGAACGAACTGCATTTTTCTACACTCTCCATAAACCACGAGCATTTTGGCTTTTTCTGCATTGGTAAATTCCATCGTCCACTCACGACCTACTGCTTGGACTATCACATACTAACTGACTGTCAAGTCGCACTGCACTTGAGGATCACAAACACACTGTAAGCAAACATAACAACATCGTACCTAGCAACTAGGCACGTTGAATGGTACAAATAAGTATCGATGTGGAAACTTTTCAAAATAATGTAATGTCATAATTTAATATGAACAAATTTATTAGTCAAATGACTGTTTGACACTGTGCGATATATGTAGGAATCAAAGACTTTATAATCTCGCAGAGATATGAACAATAATATTATCTCTGATTTATATATAATTTTTGTTGTTACTTGGAATGTTAATTATTCTGACTTTTGTTCTCGTTAAGATTATCTTCAAACTACACAGCTCTATAGATATATTGTTTTGTATCAGAAGAAATAAAAGAGCTCATGTTAACTTATTAATAGGTGAAACTCGAAATTAATTGTTCTTCTACAATTACATTCTCATAAATATCTAGAGAGTTCGGCGTATCTACGCTGACGTGCATTTGGAGAGACACTGGAGACGTGGTGAACGTACCTGCAATCACATAGCGATTTTTTACAGACTCAAGAACTCGTAATTTAATAGCATTAACAGCAATTTATCAGATTTAGTCACTCAACATATTAACCAAAGTTTAGTTAACAGCACACCACTTGAAAACAAACAGTACAAACCAAAACATCGTCCAAATAATATTCCAATACAACATAAAACAATATAAAATACCACAACAAATACAATAGTATTACGATACGATATCTCGTAAACGACTCGCACTAGAATCCTGCACTAAACGCCACTAAAATTCTAATTCACTCTAATGTTAGTCTGTTAGTACCAATAGGCATTGTTCCATGTAAAAAAGTGCATTTTGGAACAAAAAAGACACTTTCTAAGTGTTGTACAATCCATTTCTTGGTAAACGACACGAGCTCCTGACTACCAATCCATTCTGTGAAACCCGCACATCAATGGCACTGAAACATTTCGCAATATTTGCAGTGTAAGTTTTATGTGATTCGCCATTATACTGTCAAATTTCATACAGGAAGACGTGTCTAGACATTAATAAGTGCAAAGAACACGTAGCAAAGCAGAAACACTATTTGAAAGTGCAAAGAACACGTAGCAAAACAAAAACACTATTTTGGAGCAAGTCTTAAAGCGTTATGGAGATCTTTGATTATGTAGATGAATAGATACGAGTTTGTTAGTTGTGTGAATATGTCCAGTGGTACACAAATTCTTTTGCGTTAAGTTCATATAACTTATACTTCGTACACATTTATGTAATCAGGTGACATGTCGAAAACATTAAGTGTAATAATTGCATTGCCAACAGCGACAAAATTTATACGTAAGTAACAGTTTCGTCCTGGATTCAGAGATAGAGGAAGAAAGGAGGGACAGAAGGAGGGCAAAGTTTTGGTTATGCCAGAGCTGTGAGTTTCTTGAGATTGCGTATGTTACGTTATAGGACCAAATAAAGCTTGAGCTAATACGCTGATTGTAATTTAAGATAACATGTAGATAGATATACTCTTTATAATATAATATAAGCTAATATACGTATATTCTCAAGCTGACGAGGAGGGGGAGGGGGTACAAATGGTTGGTGTGTAGGTGGACCTGTTGCGTTTTGTGAGTCTAGGGTCGTCCCACTGTCCATTTAGCAAATATCATGGAAACTTGTAAATAATTTATTAACTAATGGTAATTACGAAAGAGAGGATGGAGGCAGTATGTGGTGAGCGATGTGTGTGTGTGTGTGTGTGTGTGTGTGTGTGTGTGTGTGTGTGTGTGTGTGTGTGTGCACAAATCTATTAATTTAGATACTAGAGTCTAGACAGTGTCGCAGGTCACCCCAAAGTCGTAACACAATTCATACATGCCATGAAATTAATATCCACAAATCCACTTGATGACGGAAGTTTAACTCTTGAAACGAATTGTGGAACTAAATTAACAGTGAGTGGTAACAGTAACCTGTTGTTTTATTCGAAGCCCTCTTAAATTAAGAAATGATATTACTGTGCAATAAAAACAAAGCAGAGGCAGTCTGTTCGAAAGCACACAACTTTGCACATCTGTGAAATCAAAATCTGCTGCCGGATATAAATGAAAACCGTGCTGCTCTGCCACCTGGATGCTCTTTGGGCCGCTGTCCACGAGGTGGTTGAGATGGTGCTGCACTAGCCTATCCCATTCTTGTATGGCGGGCCTGTTAAAACCATCCACCGTGTGAGGAAGCTCCTGCAAATTGCAGCTCATCCCAAACAAGCTCAATCGCATACGGTGTTCTTAGATATTGTACGCCATTCTATTTGGACGATTCATACCTCTTTCAGAAAGTGTTCGGTAAGCGGATAATGGTACACTAGTGCACTGTTGTTGTTGTTGTTGTTGTTGTTGTGGTCTTCAGTCCTGAGACTGGTTTGATGCAGCTCTCCATGCTACTCTATCCTGTGCAAGCTTCTTCATCTCCCAGTACTTACTGCAACCTACGTCCTTCTGAATCTGCTTAGTGTATTCATCTCTTGGTCTCCCTCCACGATTTTTACCCTCCACACTGCCCTCCAATACTAAATTGGTGATCCCTTGATGCCTCAGAAAATGTCCTACCAACCTATCCCTTCTTCTAGTCAAGTTGTGCCACAAATTCCTCTTCTCCCCAATTTTATTCAATACCTCCTCATTAGTTATGTGATTTACCCATCTAATCTTCAGCATTCTTCTGTAGCACCACATTTCGAAAGCTTCTATTCTCTTCTTGTACGAACTATTTATCGTCCATGTTTCACTTCCATACATGGCCACACTCCACACAAATACTCTCAGAAACGACTTCCTGACACTTAAATCTATAATCGATGTTAACAAATTTCTCTTCTTCAGAAACCCTTGCCTTGCCATTGCCAGTCTACATTTTATATCCTCTCTACTTCGAACATTATCAGTTTTTTGCTCCCCAAATAGCAATACTCCTTTACTACTTTAAGTGTCTCATTTCCTAATCTAATTTCCTCGGCATCACCCGACTTAATTCGACTACATTCCATTATCCTCGTTTGCTTTTGTTGATGTTCATCTTATTATCATCTTAAAAGGTCAACCCATCACCCAAATGTTGAATGTGGGTTGGAGAAAACTTTGGAGAATCCTGTTGGCATTTTGTTCCAATACTGCATAATCTTTCGTTAGCCATGAGAGGCACCCCACATCCATAAGTGATACTGGCACAAAATCTGGCTGATTCCTGTTCCCACTGAATCCGTGGACTGGCCAAAACTCTGTCCGACTCCTGTTCCCACAAAGTCTGTGGGCTAACCAAAACTCTGGCTGACCCTTGTTCCGGCTGAATCTGTGGGCTGGTCCAAACCCAGCTGACCATTGTTCTCTCTGAATTCGTGGGCTGGCTCAAAATCTGGGTGACTCCTGATCCCACTGAATCCATGGGATGGCCCAAAATCTGGCTGCCATCTGTTCCCCCTGAATATGTGGGACCGTGTGCCTGAGACGTGCATTGGTATCTTTTTCGCTTCTCGGCCTTCTATGACCATCATCAGGCGTGTGACAAATCATGTACTCGCTGCTGAACAGAATCCGAAGCCATCGAACCAGCTTCCATTAGAAGTGTACTCTCACCCATTTCTCCGCATACCACGATGCTGGAAGATTTCTGCTCTTGCTCGTAATGGACGTCCGGAAGCCAAATTTACTGTGTTGAAACGGTCGCGTCCAAATAGCCCTTCCTGTTGCCTTTAAAAAGATGGCACGCAGTTCTGTTGCTTCTCCTGTTCGTGATATCGCCACCTCTGGGGAAAGTAAGGCAGTCAGTCTCGATTTGCGCCAGTAGCGTTGTGGCGGGACCTTTTCAAAAAAGAAAAAAAAATAGATTTCAAACCCGAGCTCATAACTTAACGTTTTGTAGTTTGTCTCGGATCAGCCACCACTTTGAGGGGCCTAAAACGGAAATACCCTGGAAATATTAATCTACTAGTATAAGAATCACGACTTCGGCGCTAAAATACGAATTGATTGCTGTTAATAAGGCTTCGCCACTCCAGGTGTGGTTAAGCTCCTAGGAATATTTCATGACGAAACGATAAATAAATTAATAGTGTGCTTCCGTATGTTCCCCCTAGTTATTGTTTTCCTTTACCTCAATATTTCGACGATCGACCCAGCCGTCTTCATCAGGCGCAACGAGTTTTGCAGCTGCCTGGACTCCAACCAGGCTGTGAGCCAATATTGGTCTCATGCCGCTTTTTGTAGCTAAGTTCGATTTCCGACACCCACTACGTCCTTTGCTACTCTTTTCGTTTTTAGGAGTTGGCGCTGATATTCGGTGAACGCAATTTCTCTCAGCGTTTTCCTGATCTAGTAGATGTGATGGATGGCGATATTTTAATAAACTGAGTGCTGAGGCCCAAGAGTTCATTATGTTTTCTGGAATCTTTATTCCGGTGGAGTCCTCAGTTATGCTGTCCCAGAATCTTGGCGTTTGCACGATGATACTGTTCTCATCGTATTTCATTTTATGATTATATTCGACGCAGTGCTCGGCATTAGCTGATTTGCTTGGTTGTTTCAGTCGGGTCTGTCGGTGACGTCCCTTGCATCTCTCCTCGATCGTTCTGAGAGTCTGCCTCCCGTAAAAGGACCCTTTACACGCTCAGGTTTGTCTGAGCAGACCGTATTTGCAGCGACCATCTGCACATCTAGTCTGCAACACTCAGTTCGCATTTACACCTTCCGACCATATTGCAGCTTTGGCACTGTCCTGAGTAAGTAGTACGATGGTGCAAAGTATTTTCTGGCCATGGCCACATTAAGTAAATTTCTTATAAAATAGTAAGTGAAAACAAGATGAAAAGTGGGAAGAAAAAAGTTCGGGACATAAAAACACGCTTATGTTTTGTACATAGAGCTTTAGTGCGACCTCCAGCTTGTGACCAGATGAGAGGAAACGCAGATGCCAACCAAAAACGCGAAAAACTGTAGGAAACGGAATTATTATAAAGAAAGAACCGTGAACTGTTTTATAATCTGTAAATACCACATATCGAAACAAGACTGCATCATTCTAGGTCCCACTGATGTTGCCTTAAAGTGAGAAAAAGGCGAAAGGCGTATGGCAGAAATAAAACACAGAGAAGCAAGGGAAGGCGTTTTTTATTCACAAAACAAATAATTATTCTGTCTAATGCTGTTATTTTGGGAGTTATAATAAGAAAAAGATAAGTGCGCAGAAGATGGACAAATGAGTGGCTTTCAAAACGTGTAACACTTTTGCGTGTTAACCTTTTGAAGGAGCTAAAAACTGAAAAAGAAGACTGTTTTAATTACCTTGAACGAAGAGACATTCTTTTTGTTGCTGCAGTATCTTGCAAAGGATATAAGGAGAAATTACACTGTAATGAGAAAATCTATAAGTGATTATGAAAGACTTGTAGTAACACTGAGCTTCTTGGGAATTGGCAGAAGGTAGGCTGACCTGAATTTTCCTCCTGCAGTTTCATCTTCATCGTTGAGCCACATCATGGCGGAAACGTGTCGCGCCGTACATAAAGCACTTCATCTGTGCTGCACATTTGGTCTGCGCCAATTCGGGCGCCGCCAGATTTCGCACAAGCCGAGCACAGGCAGTAGCACAAATTTTTCAGTCGGTGATTCTTTCACACGCAACGATTTCTCTGTACAAACAGTCTGTTCAGATAAGTCGACAGGTCGGTCCAAAATGAATACAAAGCACTGACCGAGTAATACGTGATATTAATTTTCGTGTTTCTGCATGGCTACAGCAGGTTGTAAATCCTATCCGATCTGAATCATTGTTCCGCGTCTACACGACATGTGCAGCATTCTGGGTTCTGCATCCGCCGGAACCTGAAGCTGAGTGGCGGCTAGGAAGTTCTTTGTCGTCTACATGTAACAAATTTTCCCCACCTGTCGCGCTTCCCCCATCAATTAGCAATAATTTGAAATCAATATTTCCCTATCTTGTATTCGAAATTACAATTTTCCTACTTTATATATGAAATAAATATTTTAGCAGGGAACAGAAAAATATATGTAGCTAGACGGTTACAACATTTGTGTACTTTTCTGCTATTTTAGCCTTTTCGATTGGCTGGACAGTTCTATTGAGGTTTACCTGTGCAGCCGACGACTGTTAGACCTGATAAAATACTACTTTCAGGAAAAATTGGAGAACCAAGAAATGACTTATGTTTGTCCTGATTATGAAACTGCATAGGTATAAAAACGAAACATACGCGGGAGTATAGGGAGTATAAGAAAGGCCCCATTTCTGTACTTGATATGTATAAATTATTCTACTATTGTCAAGTCCAAGGAGGAGCCGGCGCGGTGGCCGTGCGGTTCTAGGCGCTTCAGTCCGGAACCGCGGGACTGCTACGGTCGCAGTTTCGAATCGTGCCTCGGGCATGGATGTGTGTGATGTCATTAGGTTAGTTAGGTTTAAGTAGTTTTAAGTTCTAGGGGACTGATGACCTAAGATGTTAAGTCCCATAGTGCTCAGAGCCATTAGAACCATCTGAATCCAAGGAGGAACAACAAAACGTCTTTGTAATTTATATAACTGACGCGTTCTTTTTGTTCAAAGACCATTAAAATATTACATGAATTTTGGAGGATCTCCAGCTGCCGCTTATTGTCGGAGAATATGGTTCAAATGGCTCGGAACACTATAGGACTTAACATCTGAGGTCATCAGTCCCCTAGAACTTAGAACTACTTAAACCTAACTAACATAAGGACATCACACACATCCATGCCCGAGGCAGGATTCGAACCTGCGACCGTAGCGGTCGCGCGGTTCCAGACTGAAGTGCCTAGAGCCGCTCGGTCACCACGACCGGACTTCGGAGAAGAATTAACATCTAGTTGCTCGTAAGAGAGGATAAAGGTTGGTAGTGGTTGTTTAAGCTACGAGCCGTAATTTGTACGTATCAGTCATCAACTGATGTTATTCATCGCAGAGGACCACTTCGACACAGATTTTCAATGTTTTGTTTCTGACGATAGCGGCTGAACGTTCGAATGAGGTCGCTGCGGTGTATGCCAATTTGACGACCATATTTATCGTGCTGGGAACCCATCTGCTCTTAAGTGACAACGCACGTACATCCAAAGCTTTAAATGGCTCTTCGAGGAATACTGACAGCCACTTAAGTGTAGACAAGCCGTATTATCATGTTTACGACGAGTGACGCAGCACGTTCTTCAGAACTGCACAGACAATGCAGTTTTACTTTTTTGTCACTTGAAGAGGTGTAAAAAACTACGTGTAAAAACTTTTAGAATGTTTAGAGGAGATAAAAGAAACACTAGGTCACAGGTGCACCCTTTCTCCGCTAAGGACCCATGAAGGTACTGGCGCAAGTGATCTCCAGAGACGTGTTCAAACTGCCGCGTGATGAATATTGTTTTCGACATTTTGTTGACCTCCTGCGGATTTTGTTGGCAGGAGGAGATGAAGCGTATCCTGCGAAACACCGATAGACGCTCCAGAAGAATTGGTTGCCCGTTTGGCAGCCATTATTTGTGAAACATCTGATTGTTTCGAGCGCATTATCCGATAACCAGTAACGCCCTATCCTCCAACCACTGATTCCTTAAGCAATCTAACATCATTTCAAGAAAAGTTCGTTTTTCGTGCATCTCAATGTTTATGACGTAATATCTACTGAAGTACGTGTCGTACAGTGATACAATTCTGCAGGTACATTCGGCGGTATATATGTATACTGTCTGAAATATGTGGCGGATAGAATTAGTAGTTAAGGAGTAATAAATTAAGACGTCACGAATGATGCCGAAGTTTTACTGCATCAACAAAGAAAATGTGGCTAGCGATAAACTCATTTTCTTTCATCATCTTGTAAGGGTTTTCAGAAAGAAAAAGTTTCGTAAAGGTTCGAAATTATGTGAAAAGTTTTTTGAGAGTCGCTAAGTGCTCTTATTCTCAAATACTGGATGAATACAGTCTGGGTAATTTGCACACCATGAGTTACGCCGGCTCAAGACACAGAGCAGACATAGATTTAACTGCAACGCAGGATGTTTCACAATTTTTTTATGATTTAAAATGTGTGTAACACACAAACTAATCGCGAAACAAAGTTAAACATTTTACACAAGGTACATCATTTATTCAAGTTTACTTATGAAATGCCGGCCGGAGTGGCCGAGCGGTTCTAGGCGTTACAGTCAGGAAACGCGTGACCGCTACGGTCGCAGGTTCGAATCCTGCCTCGGGTATGGATGTGTGTGATGTCCTTAGTGTGGTGTCACCGCCAGACACCACACTTGCTAGGTGGTAGCCTTTAAATCGGCCGCGGTCCGTTAGTATACGTCGGACCCGCGTATCGCCACTATCAGTGATTGCAGACCGAGCGCCGCCACACGGCAGGTCTAGAGACACTTCCTAGCACTCGCCCCAGTTGTACAGCCGACTTTGCTAGCGATGGTTCACTGACAAATTACGCTCTCATTTGCCGAGACAATAGTTAGCATAGCCTTCAGCTACGTCATTTGCTACGACCTAGCAAGGCGCCACTATCATTTGCTATTTATCTTGTGATGCATGTACCGTCAGACCGATGTTCACCAATTATGGATTAAAGTTACGTATTCCAGAAGCTACGTACCTTTTTTACTAGTCTCAACTCCTTTAACTGTTCCACACCTCACGACAGCCTGCGTGAGCTTAAACGCGTGCCTTTCGGCTACCTCATAGTGGCTTAGCTGTCTTGCCAAGTCACAACACTTAGGTTATTGAGGTTTAAGTAGTTTTAAGTTCTAGGGGACTGATGACCTCAGAAGTTAAGTCCCATAGTGCTCAGAGCCATTTGAACCTTTTGAACTTATGAAATACTACATCGGATAAATGACGACCATCGAAATCGTCAAAATACACTCCTGGAAATGGAAAAAAGAACACATTGACACCGGTGTGTCAGACCCACCATACTTGCTCCGGACACTGCGAGTGGGCTGTACAAGCAATGATCACACGCACGGCACAGCGGACACACCAGGAACCGCGGTGTTGGCCGTCGAATGGCGCTAGCTGCGCAGCATTTGTGCACCGCCGCCGTCAGTGTCAGCCAGTTTGCCGTGGCATACGGAGCTCCATCGCAGTCTTTAACACTGGTAGCATGCCGCGACAGCGTGGACGTGAACCGTATGTGCAGTTGACGGACTTTGAGCGAGGGCGTATAGTGGGCATGCGGGAGGCCGGGTGGACGTACCGCCGAATTGCTCAACACGTGGGGCGTGAGGTCTCCACAGTACATCGATGTTGTCGCCAGTGGTCGGCGGAAGGTGCACGTGCCCGTCGACCTGGGACCGGACCGCAGCGACGCACGGATGCACGCCAAGACCGTAGGATCCTACGCAGTGCCGTAGGGGACCGCACCGCCACTTCCCAGCAAATTAGGGACACTGTTACTCCTGGGGTATCGGCGAGGACCATTCGCAGCCGTCTCCATGAAGCTGGGCTACGGTCCCGCACACCGTTAGGCCGTCTTCCGCTCACGCCCCAACATCGTGCAGCCCGCCTCCAGTGGTGTCGCGACAGGCGTGAATGGAGGGACGAATGGAGACGTGTCGTCTTCAGCGATGAGAGTCGCTTCTGCCTTGGTGCCAATGATGGTCGTATGCGTGTTTGGCGCCGTGCAGGTGAACGCCACAATCAGGACTGCATACGACCGAGGCACACAGGGCCAACACCCGGCATCATGGTGTGGGGAGCGATCTCCTACACTGGCCGTACACCACTGGTGATCGTCGAGGGGACACTGAATAGTGCACGGTACATCCAAACCGTCATCGAACCCATCGTTCTACCATTCCTAGACCGGCAAGGGAACTTGCTGTTCCAACAGGACAATGCACGTCCGCATGTATCCCGTGCCACCCAACGTGCTCTAGAGGGTGTAAGTCAACTACCCTGGCCAGCAAGATCTCCGGATCTGTCCCCCATTGAGAATGTTTGGGACTGGATGAAGCGTCGTCTCACGCGGTCTGCACGTCCAGCACGAACGCTGGTCCAACTGAGGCGCCAGGTGGAAATGGCATGGCAAGCCGTTCCACAGGACTACATCCAGCATCTCTACGATCGTCTCCATGGGAGAATAGCAGCCTGCATTGCTGCGAAAGGTGGATATACACTGTACTAGTGCCGACATTGTGCATGCTCTGTTGCCTGTGTCTATGTGCCTGTGGGTCTGTCAGTGTGATCATGTGATGTATCTGACCCCAGGAATGTGTCAATAAAGTTTCCCCTTCCTGGGACAATGAATTCACGGTGTTCTTATTTCAATTTCCAGGAGTGTATTATGAAATACACTTGACTTATTGGGTTAAACCTTTATATAAGATTATAGCTCTTAATGTCCGCCCCGATAAAGCCAGCACGGTAGCTCAGCGTGTTCGGTCAGAGAGCCGGTTGGCCTCTTAATAATAATAATAATAATAATAATAATAACTGAGTGGAAGGATCAACAAAACGAAGTTTAACGGATGTCATATGACGTCCACAACGACCAAACACAACGATCAACAACGAACAAAATTAAAAAAAAAAAAAAAAAGATTGCGGTCTTACGGGCCCGGGTTCGATTCCCGGCTGGGTCGGAGCTTTTCTCCGCTCAGGGACTGGGTGTTGTGTTGTCTTCATCATCATTTCATCCCCATCCTGCGCGCAGGTCGCCCACTGTGGCGTCGAAATGTAATAAGACCTGCACCAAGGCGGCCGGACCTGCCCCGCAAGGGGCCTCCCGGCAAATGACGCCAAACGCTCATTTCCATTTCCATAACTCTTAATGAGTGGATTATGATGCAATTTAAAAATTTTAAATTCGGTCAATAACTGTTTGAAATATTGAAAATCAAATTTTCTGCACCTGGAAGCCGTTCGATAGGCAACTTGCCACTGGGATGGTGCCCCAGGTTTAACCGTTTAATTATATCGACGTTAATGTGATTCACGATGTTGTCTCAGAGGACCACACACGAGACAGCAACAGGTGCGACGGGACAGTAGTACCCGGTAAACACAAACTGTTCTTTACACCCGAAACGGATTTAATGTATTAGTCTACTCTCAGTTTGAATCCTGGAAATGAATGTATTCCGGCTACAAATAGAAATTAGTTTAGCTACCGAAATCTTTGACTTAGAACAAAGCGGCAGTATCAATTGTGACGTTACTTGATTGACACCTCTGGTATGTGCTTTGCACAGCGACTTTCAAGTCCTTTGTCCTCGCTTTGTGACTAACGCTCGACTGAACGTACTAGGAATCTTTGAAATTCAGATGCTAATTTATGTGTCTTGAAGTTATTTGATTTCCTTTTCTTTCGTTGGTTATCTGGAGCTGCAGGTAGGACCTGAGTCATGGTGAGTGTTCTGTGTTATGGTTTTGGCACGGTTCCCCATTCTGCTTTCCCTCTTTACGTAATTTGTGCTTCCTTTCTGTATTCTAGCATGGTTATGAAAATGGGCCAATACGTCCGGACCATTACATACTAGTCGAAGTACTCTTTCTTTCTACACCAGAGTGTATTTAAATATGCAGATATTTCTCAATAGGTTTTTGCCCATGTTATGAACTATCATTACCCTTTAGCTCCTCATGATTAGCATGCACTTTGGTACCAGTCCCTGATTGTGAAATAGGCTATGTACTTTTATATCGGTAGCCAGAGGGGATCGTGATGTTCAATGTTCTTATGAAATGATTCTAAAAATATTGTAAGTTCAGAATGCCACACTTTGTGACTCAGAAGGCCGCCTATGGGCTCTATTTTCCTTCTCCTCGGACATCCCTTTGATTTTCAGTTTCAGTATTTCCCACACACCGCACGAAGTGCCAATAGCAGCAGGTAAGATATCTCGTACCGCACAAAGTGTCAATAGCAGCATGTAAGATATTTCATACCGTACAACGTCGCTCTGGAAAAATGAGCAGTAAAGAAGAATAAGATTATTTCTCAAGTAAGCATCCTTTGTCGTTGCGCATAGCATTCTTACAATGGTAAGAAAACTTTTTAAAATCACAGATGTCTTGACTCTTCTATGGTGTGAATATAAACAGTCAGCATTACTAAGGGGTGTTGATTAAACAACAGATGAACTTAGCTCATGCATGATCATCACAAAGATTTACAATTACTGCCGCACGGTATTAGCCGAGCGGTCTTAAGCGCTGCATTCATGGACTGTGAGGCTGGTCCCGGCGGAGGTTCGAGTCCTCCCTCGGATATGGGTGTGTGTGTTTGTCCTTAGGATAATTTAGGTTAAGCAGTGTGTAAGCTTAGGGACTGATGACCTTAGCAGTTAAGCCCCATAAGATTTCACACACATTTGAACATTTTTTTGAACATTTACAATTACTTACTTCGGTGCAGAGAGGTGTCTACTATTCAGTGGCACACGTTTTCAACAGCATACCAACAGTCATAAAAAGTTTAACTAATAATAAAGTCCAGTTTGAGAAGGATCTAAAGGATTAATTTATGGCCAACTCATTCTAGCCCACTAATGAATTTCTTAGCAGAACCAATTGATGCGTGTATGTTATTAATAATATCACATAATGTGAATATTGCGTACCATCTGACTTGTGCACAAATTTTGTGCTGTAATGCGATCATGGAAAATAAGTTCTGTAAAATGTTTTTTATTTTATTATTTTTATTTGATGATGTGTGGCTACAGTAGCATAAGAATTTTCATATACACCAAAGTGTATTGAATATTTAATACTTGGTGACAAATTTAATATCTTTTTAAATGAAGTTTTACTTTTTTTACAGCTTCCACATTCACAAGGGCAATTTCATTTGGGATCTGTGGAAGGTACATTAGCATATTCGTTCTTATTTTATATATTTTTATTGTGTATTCTTGTTTTCTGAGACGTTATACATCCCAGAGGATCTCTTCATTATGGATCAACTGGAACAAAATTTCTAATCAAATTTTCACTGACATTAATAAATGGTCTAAAGCTAACCTACTGTGATTAAACTTTGGAAAGACCCACTATGTGCAGTTCAGAACCTGTAAGAGATTTCCTTCCAGCATATGTATAACGTATTAATACATGCAGGTAGAAGAGGTTGACAGTGCTAAATATCTGGGATTACAACTCTATAATATATTTGGGTGGGAAGGGCATACCACAGATTTCTGTAGCACTTTAACACGTCTGTATTTGCAGTGAGAATGACAACAGATACGAGAGATATAAATATAAAAAACTTGTATACTCTGCTTACTTTCCTTCTATTATGTCATATGGGATCATATTTTGGGGTAATTCGTCAAACCAAGAAAAAGTTTTTAAAGTGCAAAAGCATGTAATAAGACACATTTGTGTCGTAAATTCAAGAACATCATGTAGAAATCTGTTGAAGCAAGTGGATATTCTAACCACAGCTTCTCATTATTTTTATTCCTTAATGAAATTTGTTGCAGATAATATGTCTCTGTTTCCAACTAATAGCTCAATACATAGTATCAATACTAGCAATAAGAACAATCTAAATAAAGACCTAAAATCACATACTACCTTGGTCCAAAAGTGGTCCAGTTATTCACAGTCAACATTTTCAATAAATTGCCAGCAACCATCAAAAAATTGGTTTCAGATAAAGCATAGTTTAAACAGAGCCTGAAGGTAGGTAACTCCTTCTGTTCTACAGATGAATATCTTAACAGGGAGTGTTAGACCAGCTTATGTGAAAATGTCTGCTAGATTTCAGTTTGACAGTACTTGGTCACAAAAGTCAAGATTAGGTACTTTGTGTATGACAAATATATGAAAAGTTCGTAAATATGTTTCATCCTGACAATGTATTAATTCTGTAAATATTAGTAGTTCCAAAAATGGTTCAAATGACTCTGAGCACTATGGGACTTAACATCTGAGGCCATTAGTCCCCTAGAACTCAGAACTACTTCAACCTAACTAACCTAAGAACATCACACACATCCATACCCGAGGCATGATTCGAACCTGCGACTGTAGCGATCGCTCGGTTCCAGACTGAAGCGACTAGAACAGCTCGGTCACACCGACCGGCCTAGCAGTTCCAGTTTACTATAATGCATTCACATATTTTGCCAATCTCCTCATAAATGATCAGGGAAGTGGCTACTATTTTCAAATGTTCTATGTTTTTTATGTTATACTTTCTGATATGTAAACACTCACTAGTATCATCTCGTTTTTGGGTCTATGGAACGAAAACTGAATCTAATTTAATCTAATCTAATCCAGTATGTCGTTGCATTTTAACCTCCGTGTATAACGGGTAGACGGAGTGACCATAATACACATATATTCCGAATTGAGATGGGAAGTGGACCCGATATTCAAGTAACACTGCATCTGCAACTGATGACACATGTTACGCTCTATTAATAGATTAAGATGGGAGTAGTAACTGCATAAAGGAAACGCTTAATCTCTATTAAATATAGTTATTCAAAGTAGTTCTTACTACGTTCAGTATTAAAACCATTTAATTAACATTAACATACGCACAACACAATATTAAACGGTGATTATTCTCCGTATGGGAGCGCTAATATTACGTGGACAACACGTACGTGAAACACGGGGAAAGCGGAAGACACGAAAGAAATGTAAATAGTTGAAGGTTAAAACTCATACAATAAGGTAATATGAGAAACAACCACACTTATCATCATATTATGACTAAGAGATGATCTTAGATCAAAAGGAAGTCGAAGCCACCCGTTAGATATTTGTATGGGCAGTTCATGACAGAAAAGCATAAGGAACGAGAAGCTAATCCGCAACCTATTTCTGAACTAAGAATCAGAAAATTTACTGAGATTACTGAAGTTTTCCCCCTCATGAACCATGGACCTTGCCGGTTGTGAGGAGGCTTGCGAGCCTCAGCGATACAGATGGGCCGGCCGGTGTGGCCGTGCGGTTCTAGGCGCTACAGTCTGGAGCCGCAAGACCGCTATGGTCGCAGGTTCGAATCCTGCCTCGGGCATGGATGTGTGTGATGTCCTTAGGTTAGTTAGGTTTAATTAGTTCTACGTTCTAGGCGACTGATGACCTCAGAAGTTAAGTCGCATAGTGCTCAGAGCCATTTGACCCATTTGATACAGATGGCCATACCGTAGGTGCAACCACAACGGAGGGGTATCTGTTGAGAGGCCAGACAAACGAGTGGTTCCTGAAGAGGGGCAGCATCCTTTTCAGTAGTTGCAGGGGCAACAATCTGGATGATTGACTGATCTGGCCTTGCAACACTAACCAAAATGGCTTGCTGTGCTGGTACTGCGAACGGCTGAAAGCAAGGGGAAACTACCGTCGTAATTTTTCCCGAGGGCATGCAGCTTTACTGTATGGTTAACTGATGATGGCGTCCTCTTGGGTAAAATATTCCGGAGGTAAAATAGTCCCCCACTCGGATCTCCAGGCGGTGACTACTCAAGAGGATGTCGTTATCAGGAGAAAGAAAACTGGCGTTCTACAGATAGGAGCGGACAATATCAGATCCCTTAATCGGGCAGGTAGGTTAGAAAATTTAAAAAGGGAAATGGATAGGTTAAAGTTAGATATAGTGGGAATTAGTGAAGTTCGTTGGCAGGACGAACAAGACTTTGGCCAGGTGAATACAGGGTTATAAATACAAAATCAAATAGGGGTAATGCAGGAGTAGGTTTAATAATGAATAAAAAAAATAGGAGTGCTGGTAAGCTACTACAAACAGCATAGTAAACGCATTATTGTGGCCAAGATAGACACGAAACCCACGCCTACTACAGTAGTACAAGTTTACATGCCAACTAGCTCTGCAGATGATGAAGAAATTGATGAAATGTATGATGAGATAAAAGAAATTATTCAGTTAGTGAAGGGAGACGAAAATTTAGTAGTCATGGGTGACTGGAATTCGATAACAGGAAAAGGGAGAGAAGGAAACATAGTAGGTGAATTTGGATTGGGGGTAAGAGATGAAAGAGGAAGCTGCCTGGTAGAATTTTGCACAGAGCATAACTTAATTATAGCTAACACTTGGTTCAAGAATCACAAAAGAAGGTTGTATGCATGAAAGAAGCCTGGAGATACTAGAAGATATCAGATAGATTATATAATGGTAAGGCAGAGATTTAGGAATCAGGTGTTGTATTGTAAGACATTTCCAGGAGCAGTTGTGGACTCTGACCACAATCTATTGGTTATGAACTGTAGATTAAAAGTGAAGAAACTGCAAAAAGGTGGGAATTTAATGAGATGGGACCTGGATAAACTGAAAGAACCACAGGTTGTACAGAGTTTCAGGGAGAGCATAAGGGAACAACTGACAGGAATGAGGGAAAGAAATACAGTAGAAGAAGAATGGGTAGCTTTGAGGGATGAAGTAGTGAAGGCAGCAGAGGATCAAGTAGGTAAAAAGATGAGGGCTAGTAGAAATCCTTGGGTAACAGATGAAATATTGAATTTAATTGATGAAAGGAGAAAATATAAAAATGCAATAAATGAAGCAGGCAAAAAGGAATACAAACGTTTCAAAAATGAGATCGACAGGAAATGTAAATGGCTAAGCTTGGATGCTAGAGGACAAATGTAAGGATGTAAAGGCTTATCTGACTAGGGGTAAGATAGATACTGCGTACAGGAAAACTGAGGAGAACCACATGTATGAACATCAAGAGCTCAGATGGAAATCCAGTTCTAAGCAAAGAAGGGAAAGCAAAAGGTGGAAGGAGTATATACAAGGGCGATGTAGTTGAGGACAATATTATGGAAATGGAAGAGGATGTAGATGAAGATGAAATGGGAGATACGATGCTGCGTGAAGAGTTTGACAGAGCACTGAAAGACCTGAGTCGAAACAAGGCCCCGGGAGTAGACAACACTCCATTGGAACTACTGACAGCCTTGGGAGAGTCAGTCCTGACAAAACTCTACCATCTGGTGAGCAAGATATATGAGACAGGCGAAATACCCTCACACTTCAAGAAGAATATAATAATTCCAATCCCAAAGAAAGCAGGTGTTGACAGATGTGAAAATTACCGAACTATCAGTTTAATAAGTCACAGCTGCAAAATACTAACACGAATGCCTTACAGACGAATGGAAAAACTGGTAAAAGCCGACCTCGGAGAAGATCAGTTTGGATTCCGTAGAAATATTGGTACACGTGAGACAATACTGATCTTACGACTTATCTTAGAAGAAAGATTAAGGAAAGGGTAAACTACGTTTCTAGCATTTGTAGACTTAGAGAAAGTTTTTGACAATATTGACTGGAATACTCTCTTTCAAATTCTAAAGGTGGCAGGGGTAAAATACAGGGAGCGGAAGGCTATTTACAATTTGTACAACAAGATGGCAGTGAGACAGGGTTGTAGCCTCTCCCCGATGTTATTCAATCTGTATATTGAGCAAGCAGTAAAGCGAAACAAAAGAAAAATTCGGAGTAGGTATTAAAATCCATGGAGAAGAAATAAAAACTTTGAGGTTCACCGACGACATTGGAATTGTGTCAGAGACAGAAAAGGACTTGGAAGAGCAGTTGAACGAAATGGACAGTGTCTTGAAAGGAGGATATAAGATGAACTTTAACAAAAGCAAAACGAGGATAATGGAATGTAGTCGAATTAAATCGGGTGTTGCTGAGGGAATTAGATTAGGAAATGAGACACTCAAAGTAGTAGATGAGTTTTTCTATTTGGGGAGCAAACTAACTGATGATGGTCGAAGTAGAGGAAAGCGTTTCTGAAGAAGAGAAATTTGTTAACATCGAGTATATATTTAAGTGTCCGGAAGTCGTTTCTGAAAGTATTTGTATGGAGTGTAGGCATGTATGGAAGTGAAACATGAACGGTAAATAGTTTGGACAAGAAGAGAATAGAAGCTTTCGAAATGTGGTGCTACAGAAGAATGCTGAGGATTAGATGGCTCTGGATCACATAACTAATGAGGAGGTATTGAATAGAATTGGGGAGAAGAGGAGTTTGTGGCACAACTTGACTAGAAGAAGGGATCGGTTGGTAGGGCATATTCTGAGGCATCAAGGGATCATCAGTTTAGCATTGGAAGGCAGCGTGGAGAGTAAAAATCGTAGATGGAGACCAAGCGATGAATACACTAAGCAGATTCACAAGGATGTATGTTGCAGTAGGTACTGGGAGGTGAAGAATCTTGCAGAGGATAGAGTAGCATGGAGAGCTGCATCTAACCAGTCTCAGCACTGAAGACCACAACAACAACAAGTGAATTTTTTCTGATGAAAGAACGAACAGTAGTTAATCAGACTTATCAAGCAAATCGCAAACAAAGCTTACCACCAAGTAGTCAAGATCACATCTGAAATCAGTGTTACCCCCCATCGCGATCCGAAATCTTGTAGGTCCACCTGCTGTAATCAGAAGGAAGCTCACATCAGAGTCTGGCGTTACGGCCCTTTCACCCAGTACTGAAGTCCTTCTTCTTCTGAAACTAAATTCCGAATGCCCCTACTTTTTCGTGTTTGATTTTGGCTCTGCCTAAGAAAACATGTGCTCTGAGGTGACAAAAGTCCTGGTATAGCGATAGGCGCATATACAGATAGAGGTAGTATTGTGTATACAAGGTATAAAAGGACAGAGCATTGATGGAGCTGTCATTTATACTGAGGTGATTCATGTAAAAAATTTCCGACGTGATTATGGCCGCACGAAAGGAATTAACAGACTTTGAACGCAGGATGGTTTTATTTATTTATTTACACGTCATGTTCCGTAGGACCAAATTGAGGAGCAAATCTCCAAGGTCATGGAACGTGCAAGTACATGAAACTACAACATAAAAGTCATAACAGATAAAAATAAAATGTTTATGAACCCGAAGAAAGTCAATCCATAAATTTAAGTAAACGCAATCAACAATACAACAAGAATCAGCTTGCTTTTTCAAGGAACTCGTCGACAGAATAGAAGGAGTGACCCAAGAGGAAACTCTTCAGTTTCGATTTGAAAGCGCGTGGATTACTGCTAAGTTTTTTGAATTCGAATGGTAGCTTATTGAAAATGGATGCAACAGTATACTGCACACCTTTCTGAGAGTTAAGGAAGTCCGATCCAAACGCAGGTTTGATTTCTGCCGAGTGAAAATGAGAGTTCTGTCACACTACTTTATGACAAGAAGGTAATTGCCAAATGAAATCGTATCATGATCTCTGTTTCAATTAATAAGGAGAGGAATGTGGTACACGATTTTAGATTTGTTGGCTGATTTCCTCATTTTGTTTTGAGGGTGTAGATTTTTGTGTCTTGTAGACTGATTGTTATTTCTTAATTAGCCTACTCATCGTGTGTCCTATGAATCTACTCTCGCATTTCATCTCCATACTCTTCCTACGATACGTTTTGGGGAAACGTCGATTTAATGACTGCTTGTTTGTTAACGTTGTATATACGATCGTTACGGTCGTACATTCTCCGCTTGTTGCGTAGTGATTAGTCCTCAGAATGAGTCATTCACGCTGCATCTAGTCTAGGATTTCTCTTCACCTTCCTTCTCTTCCAGGAATAGTTTCAGAAATACGACGATTTAATGGCTGCTTGTTTGTTAATGTTGTACAGACGATTTTTGGGGTTGCACACTGTCCAGTCACATTAATGTACCACCGCCAAAATTGTCAGTAACCACCTTTTGCATTGCGGACCTCTGCGGGAGTCCGTGACGTGCTGGAAGGTACCGACAGGGATGTAGAGCCATGACGACTCCAGTGCCTTGGTGAACTATGCTAGGTTTCTCGATTGAGGATCCATGTCCTGAACAGTCCGACCGAGGTGGTCTCACAGATTGTCAATTGGATTTAAATCCGAGGAGCTTGGTGGCCAGAGGAGTACGCTAAATTCATCCTGCTGCTTTTCTAACTAAGCACGTACAAGCAGCAACGTTCCCTGGACTGTCGTTGAGGGGACACTCCTTCATTTACCCGGACGATCAGTTTCTCAACATAAAATTTTGTATTTGTGGGGATCCACAGCCTTCTTTACATTTGAAAATATAGAACAAAGGTTTGGCAGCCTCGTATCGATTCATATTACCTTGATTCACAGAAACGTGCCTTTTTTCAAGGGATGATAAGTAGGATGACAAACAATCCTCTTGATAGTAAGGTAGTAAGTAAAGAATTAGACACGTTGAAGGAAATAGCTTGTAGAAACGCTTAGGATAATACAACGATTTCATCTATGAACCGTATAATACTGAATACCTTCGTAGAAAAGGAAGTAGACAGTATTACGAGTACACTAACAAAGGAGCAGCCTAAAGAAAAATTAATTATGCTACGTTGTCATACTAAGAGCGCGATTTTGACGAGATAGCTAAGGCTTTCCGTAATACGGAGGTACTGATAAATTTTCGCACACAAAATCAATTTGGCAGATCCCCCCGTCATAATACCCACAAGGCGGAAGTAATGAAGCAATCTGGGATCTATAAAGTCAGTTGTGATGACTGAAAAATATTACGTGGGACAAACGGGGAGAAATTTTGGAACTAGACTGAGGGAACATAGGAATATTAGTACCAGTAATAAATCTTCCTTCAGCAGTGACTTACGTGCTAGCAAACATACTGCTAATGGCCCTAATGCACTAGATGTTTTACGGGTTACTAGTGAAGGTAGACTCATAATATTTACGAAGAAATGGAAATTTATATCGCTTTTAATAAGCATTCAGGACGTGTTCTAAATGAACGAACGGAGTTGAAAAGCAGGAATTTCCTGCATAATTTAAAAAAAGGTTTTATGTTAGGCTCTGTTTCATTGTACTTCGGTGTTTGCTTTCTCATCTTAATGCAACCTCTGCCCCTTTGCTGTGTAATCGGTGTCATTTTTAACGGCTCTTGTCTTTAACAATTTGGCTTTACATTGCACGGCTCCCAAAGAGTCTTTTTTATTTGTATAAGCTTATAACGTATGGTATATCGAAACAACAGTATATTTGTAATGTCTCTATTACATTGTGTACACAATAGATGCTCCTTCATTTCGTATTGTGAGTGTGGTTTGCCCCTCCCTACATTTGTATCTACTGCCACCGTGTTTATTCTTAATAAGTAGTTTGTCTTGGCTCATCCGTCAATGTACATACAATAATTTATACCTGTTCCTTCCTTAGTTCTGCTATTGGTTACCATACATCTCTCCTCAAAAGATGTGATGCGTTTCCATGTATCTGCTCAATATTATAGTCATGCATATGATAGTGAGAACGATGTTTCGGCATATTTACGTATCCGATAATGCATGATGTTGTAATGTTGACCACGCCCGGTTCCCGGGTTCGATTCCCGGCGGGGTCGGGGATTTTCTCTGCCTCGTGATGACTGGGTGTTGTGTGATGTCCTTAGGTTAGTTAGGTTTAAGTGGTTCTAAGTTCTAGGGGACTGATGACCATCGATGTTAAGTTCCATAGTGCTCAGAGCCATTTGAACCATTTGTAATGTTGAATATGGATCAGCACAGACTGCTCTGCCTTAGGAATATGGTTCATATATAATTTTTACTTGGCCTCATAACCTTTCTAGTTCTAACACTTTCTCATTATTGCCGATTTTTCCGATGTCATTTTGCAATAGAAAGTATTTTTATTGAACTGACCAAAATGTTTTACAGGTATTTTATAATTTTGTAACGGAATTTATTTCATGACGGCAGTATACCTGTTATAACGTGTACCCAATGGCGGCTCCCACACATCTTGTTGCAAGCATTATGTGTTTGCTGCCCCTCCCTAAATTTTACAATTGTTGACACCTTTTTTATTCTGAACATATTGTGTGTAATAGCTCATCTGTTTACTTGATATATATCTTACAATAATGTATACCTATTCCCGTCTTAATTCTGCTGTTGGTTATCATATATCTGTCCTCAAAGAACGTGATATGTTACCATGTATTTGCTCAATATTAGAGGCACGTATATGACTGTGAGAACATTGTTTTGGAAACACTACATACCTAATAATGTTTGATGTAGTGAGTGTTGAGTAACAAACTGCTCTTCCTTTAGGAGTATGATACTGATTTTTACACATTTTATATTTTGGTTTTATGCTTACTTTATGTAGCCTTATACCCCTTCCTGTTTTGAGGACTCTTTTCTTCCCGGTTACAGTTATTTACCACGTTATTTCTCTTTATACTGAACAGATCCCATGATTTTTAATGTATTTTATTTTATGATACTGTCATAGAATGTAAGTCATGAAGTTCTCAGTACTGGTTGATACTTTTTATAACGCAGGTGACATTTGGTTACCACCCTTTCACGCATTGCATGTTGGTTGTTACTTAAAAAAATTCTATGGGTTATCTTTCCGTACAAATTGTCATGTCTGGCTTCTGCGTGTCTAGAAACAGCTTTCAGACGCTGATGCTTTACGATATAAGGCAGTCGTTGTACATGGCACGCCAGCAGTTGATGGACTATTCTATTTCTATTATTTGTGGAATTTTGTACGTACATTTTTGTTAATATGATGTTTAAAATAATGCAGTTTGCCCGATGATATGCTAAGTCCTGTATATAATATTTTATGTCCATCTGTATGCCCTTAATGTAGTCTTTGGTTGCTGACTGTTTTTATACATGACCCCAACCAAGTCTAGCACGCCAGCAATATATGTAACGTGCCTATGATATATGCTATCGAGAGTCTTAAAGTCTTTGGATGAATATGCATCTGCGACAGCAAATTACCAGCTGCTGTCAGTTGCCACGTGGTTATAAGAAATTTGTGTAGTAACATTTCATCTTAATGAGAGGTGTGTAAAGTGTTATTTATATGTGACGATACAGACAGACAATGCATTGCCTTTTCGACGTTGGTTTTGCAGGTGCTTGACAATGACAAGTAGTCGAAACGAGCTAAACGCACGATTAAATAAAAATCGCATTACAGCCTACTATGGACCATGTTTACGTTTATTGAGTTTCTCAACAGTTGCACGTCTATTCGTCCGTACACATCTCTGCTGTCGTCGTTCACCCTTGTCATCTGTGGCCCGTGGTGCACCACAGTTGCCTCGTCACCGGTTTTGGACAGCGACATTTTGCATAGCACGTTATACTGAAACGCAGCGACCAGCAAACAGTTTACAAACTTAGCAGTTTCGGAAAAGTTTCCACCCTTGGCCTGAAAGCCAATGATCATGCCCTTTTGGGCGTTAGGCAAAATGCTCCGTCTCCGTATTACGACAAAGACTGCACTGTTTTCCGAGTCCCCCGGACATGCTTTTATATACCCTCCACTGCTAGTTTTGCAACCAGTCGACTGTGGGTGGTTATTCCACGCTGAAGTCGAACATAGGCGGTGGTCACGTTAATGTGACTGGACCATGTATACAGGGTGGTCGATTGATAGTGACCGGGCCAAATATCTCACAAAATAAGCGTCAAACGAAAAAACTACTAAGAACGAAACTTGTCTAGCTTGAAGGGGGAATCCAGATGGCGCTATGGTTCGCCCACTAGATGGTGCTGCCATAGCTCAAACGAATATCAACTGCGTTTTTTTAAATAGGAACCCATATTTTTATTACATATTCTTGTAGTACGTAAAGAAATATGAATGTTTTATTGGGCCAGTTTTTCGCTTTGTGACAGATGGCACTGTAATAGTCACAAACATATGGCTCACAATTTTAGACGAACAGTTGGTAACAGGTAGGTTTTTTAAATTAAAATACAGAACGTAGGTACTTTTGAACATTTTATTTTCGGTTGTTCCAATGTGATATATGTACCTCTGTGAGCTTATCATTTCTGAGAACGCACGCTGTGAACGCACGCTGTTACAGCGTGATTACCTGTAAATACCACATTAAAAAATGTGTGTGAAACCTTATGGAACTTAACTCCTAAGGTCATCAGTCCCTAAGCTTACACACTACTTAACCTAAATTATCCTAAGGACAAACACACACACACCCATGCCCGAGGGAGGACTCGAACCTCCGCCGGGACCAGCAGCACAGTCCATGACTGCAGCGCCCTACACCGCTCTGCTAATCCCGCGCGGCTAACTACCACATTAATGCAATAAATGCTCAAAATTATGTCAGTCAACCTCAATGCATTTGGCAATACGTGTAACGACATTCCCCTCAACAGCGAGTAGTGCGCCTTCCGTAATGTTCGCACATGCATTGACAATGCGCTGACGCATGTAGTCAGGCGTTATCGGTGGATCACGATAGCAAATATCCTTCATCTTTCCCCACAGAAAGAAATCCGGGGACGTCAGATCCGGTGAACTTGCGGGCCGTGCTTCGACGACCAATCCACCTGTCATGAAATATGCTATTCAGTACCGCTTCAACCGCACGCGAGCTATGTGCCGGACATCCATCATGTTGGAAGTAGATCGCCATTCTGTCGTGCAGTGAAACATCTTGTAGTAACTTGGGTAGAACACTACGTAGGAAATTAGCATGCATTGCACCATTTAAATTGCCATCGATAAAATGGGGGCCAATTATCCTTCCTCCCATAATGCCGCACCATACATTAACCCGCCAAGGCCGCTGATGTTCCACTCGTCGAGGCCATCGTGGATTTTCCGTTGCCTAATAGTGCATATTATGCCGGTTTACGTTACCGCTGTTGGTGAATGACGCTTCGTCGCTAAACATAACGCGTGCAGAAAATCTGTCATCGTCCCGTAATTTCTCTTGTGCCCAGTGGCAGAACTGTACACGACGTTCAAAGTCGTCGCCATGGAATTACTGGTGCATAAAAATATGGTACAGGTGCAGTCGATGTTGATGTAGCATTCTCAACATGGACGTTTTTGAGATTCCCGATTCTCGCGCAATTTGTCTACTACTGATGTGCGGATTAGCCGCGACAGCAGCTAAAACACCTACTTGGGCATCATCATTTGTTGCAGGTTGGGGTTGACGTTACACATGTGGCTGAACACTTCCTGTTTCCTTAAATAACGTAACTATCCGGCGAACGGTCCGGACACTTGGATGATGTCGTCCAGGATACCGAGCAGCATACATAGCACACGCCCGTTGGGCATTTTGATCACAATAGTCATACATCAATACGATATCGACCTTTTCAGCAATTGGTAAACGGTCCATTTTAACACGGGTAATGTATCACGAAGCAAATACCGTCCGCACTGGCGGAATGTTACGTGCCCCACGTACTTATCCGTTTGTGACTATAACAGCGTCATCTATCACAAAGCGAAAAAAGTGGTCCAACTAGAACATTCATATTTCTTTACGTACTACACGAATATGTAATAAAAATGGGGGTTCCTATTTTAAAAAACGCAGTTGATATCCGTTTTACTTATGGCAGCGCCATCTAACGGGCCAACCATAGCGCCATCTGGTTTCCCCTTTGAAGCTAGACGAGTTTCGTTCTTTGTAGTTTTTTCGTTTGATGCTTATTTCGTGAGATATTTGGCCCGGTCACTATCAATGAACCACCCTGTATACTCCACTTGTTGCTTAGAGATTAGTCCTCAGAATGAATCATTCACTCTGCAGTGGAGTGTTGGTTGTTGTGAATATTCGTTCACGTAAGAGTGGCTTTAGAAACGGAACACTAATATTTTGCAAACGAGTAATCCCTTCTACTCTGACTCAGTCTGCTAATGAGGCCTGGCGATAGCTGTCTGATCGATTCCACATGGTATAAACCGTTGAGTGAGATGAAAAGAAGGCCACCGCTCCAAGGCAACCAAAACAAGCTCGCCAGATGATACTGTAGACTTCTGGCTCTATCGCGATGTCAAGACCATTGTGCGCAAAACAAATGTAATAATGTGCGTAACTGTGATAACTGAAACATGACGTGTTCGGTTGAAAGAGAAACAAGTCACTGGCTGACATGTCAGGAGAATACAGGACAGTGGAGGGAGGGGGGTGGAGGTTGAAGCAAAATTTGATGGCTCGAAGAAGAAGCATGTATGACTGCGTCCTGTGCGAATGAGCCGAGGCGTTTCCGTAGAGCGAAACACCCCCTTGGACAGCTTTCCATGACGCTTCATCTTGGCAGTCTGCCGTAATCTCGTCGGCAAATTTTTGTAGTACGCTTGAAACGTAACAGCTCATTCTTCATATGATTCCAGGAACTAATTTCGCTTATCTCTCACACGACACTAAAGATAATTCAGGTTGCTTAATTAACTGTTATATCATAGGTAATACCCATGTAGGTAATTTCATCTTCTGAACACCAAAATGTAATTTTCAATAATATCATCTCCGCTTACTCGTCAATATTACCTCCATTCATTGCTAGGAATATGTAAATGCACTTGATTACAATCAGAACCGTGCAGTTACGAACAATTAAATAATAAAAGAGAAACCAAAAATATTGTTTGTGTAATGCTTGAAATCTGTAACAGCAAACTGTCAGTGCACTATGAAACTGCTAATTAGTTAGTAATTACTGAAACTCATGAAGCGAAATCTTACTGACGATGTAAACAATGCGATTATTTGGACTACTGTAATATTTATTGAAATTAGGTTCACCCTAAAAAGTAATGTATGTGCATTTGAAATGAAAAACACGTTAGGAAGATCTGGGATGGTGTAGCTGCAGAGCAATTAACAAAAATGTAATAAGAATCCTTTCTTGAACTATTTCACTTGTTTTTCCATGAAAACGACAGATATACATTTGATGTTGTATCCTATTTCACGTATTTCTGTTGTAACCACTGAATGATAACATTCTCTGTAATTCTGAACAACTATGATTGTATTAATGAATTTTCTATATGTAACAGTGCTCCGATTGTCATTGTCTTTGTACAAGACCACCGAGAAATTACGCAAGGAGGCCAGTACGATGTAAGCTTTCAACGAGGACTCTGTGACGCAATAAATAGTACACCGTCTTTACCGATTACTGAGAACCATGCCGTTCTCCGGCCCGCTTTCACTTAACAAATTTTCAGGAAACCTCACCTGCAGTTAAGCTTCAAGAGCAAGATAAGCTGACGCCGTCAATTATTAATCTGAAGATACTGAGTTACACCCACCAAACTGCTAGACTTTCATTCTCAGCGATCGTTAACATTAAGAAAAGACGAGTAACTCTCTGTTTATTTTCTTTTTTGGGACTACATTCTTTTATCCCCAACGTTGCAGTTACACCGCACGCTCCTACGACGGTTTGCCCCTTACCCCCATAATCTATTAGTACCACATCATGACAGTCCCAAAACACATTCACCACCCCCTTGTTCGGTGATGTTTGCGTCTTCGACTTTTGCTGCAGAGGTGAATACACATGTTGCCACTACTTCCATCGCTCCTTTATTTTCGAGTCATAGTTAATAGTTATACTCCGAGCTTTCTTCCACGGTGATTAGGCGGCTAAAGAAGCCATCTGGTATGGCCTGACATAGCTGCAACATTTCCGCTCCTGCCGCGGTTCGCTGCACTTATTGAATGGACGTCAGCAGCCGCGGAACGCAGCAAGGAGTTGAAAAGTGATCCGTGACTGATTTTCTCTTTTTCCACTATTACCTTGATTGTGTTACGCTAGTCTTCGAGTACCAGGGCTTGCAAGTATCTTACGATTCCAGATTCTTGAGAATGAGATGGCCTACTTCTTTGTACTTCGTCATTCACACTTGTTTGACAGTACTCAAAGCGTCTTGGCAAGCTAACCAGTACGTCGTATGATTGTGTATTGTTAGCGTATAGTTGCACCAACTCAGCATGATTTGTTTTGAGCGTTGTTCCCCTTTTAATGCCGAATTACCGCACGATACTCCACTACATCATTGCGCTGCGCCATTTCGTTTCAGCTCCTTTAACCATGCGCCGCGGTACTGTTTTAATGTGTACCAGGTCTGCAGACATCTACTTGCAAACAAACAAAAATAATAATTACGTAAGTTTATTTTACTAGGTTTTACTTAAAACTTCGCGACTGCCTCTCGTGCGTTTAAAAAGCACACTAACGCGAATTCTTTACAGACAAATGGAAAAACTAGTAGAAGCCGACCTAGGGGAAGATCAGTTTGGATTCCGTAGAAATATTGTAACACGTGAGGCAATACTGAGCCTACGACTTATCTTAGAAGCTAGATTAAGGAAAGGCAAACCTACGTTTCTAGCATTTGTAGACTTAGAGAAAGCCTTTGACAATGTTGACTGGAATACTCTCTTTCAAATTCTGAAGGTGGCAGGGGTAAAACATAGGGAGCGAAAGGCTATTTACAATTTGTATAGAAACCAAATGGCATTTATAAGAGTTGAGGGGCATGAAAGGGAAGCAGTGGTTGGGAAGGGAGTGAGACAGGGTTGTAGCCTCTCCCCGATGTTATTCAATCTATATATCGAGCAAGCAGTGGAGGAAACAAAAGAAAAATTCGGAGTAGGTATTAAAATCCATGGAGAAGAAATAAAAACTTTGAGGTTCGCCTGTGACATTGTACTTCTGTCAGAGACAGCAAAGGACTTGGAAGAGCAGTTGAATGGAATGGATAGTGCCTTGAAAGGAGGATATAAGATGAACATCAACAAAAGCAAAACGAGGATAATGGAATGTAGTCGAATTAAGTCGGGTGATGCTGAGGGTATTAGATTAGGAAATGAGACGCTTAAAGTAGTAAAGGAGTTTTGCTATTTGGGGAGCAAAATAACTAATGATGGTCGAAGTAGAGAGGATATAAAATGTAGACTGGCAGTGGGAAGGAAAGAGTTTCTGAAGAAGAGAAATATTTTAACATCGAATATTGATTTAAGTGTCCGGAAGTCGTTTCTGAAAGTATTTGTATGGAGTGTAGCCATATATGGAAGTGAAACATGGACGATAAATAGTTTAGACAAGAAGAGAATAGAAGCTTTTGAAATGTGGTGCTACAGAAGAATGCTGAAGATTAGGTGGGTAGATCACATAACTAATGAGGAGGTGTTGAAGAGGATTGGGGAGACGAGAAGTTTGTGGCACAACTTGACTAGAAGAAGGGATAGGTTGGTAGGACATGTTCTGAGGCATCAAGGGATCACCAATTTAGTATTGGAGGGCAGCGTGGAGGGTAAAAATCGTAGAGGGAGACCAAGAGATGAATACACCAAGCAGATTCTGAAGGATGTATGTTGTAGTAGGTACTGGGAGATGAAGAATCTTGCAGAGGATAGAGTAGCATGGAGAGCTGCATCAAACCAGTCTCAGGACTGAAGACCACAACAACAACAACAGCATGCAGGCAGGACTGCGGGGTTGAGGGAAACGTGCCAGGTAGAACGCAGTCCGTTATCCCTGACGGACCCTCTCTCACAGCCACACTAGTGTTTCCTGCATTGCGGCGTAAAGGTGTTACTGAAACATTACAGTGACACCTTATATTAATGATAGAGTTAACTGCAAAACCAGGCATTTCGTAGTTCACTTCGTTATTGATGAGAAGTGTTAACCGATAAATATTTCAGAAGTACCCGGTTACATCTGTGCAAAATCTCAGCCTGGTGCTAAGATTAACAATTACCTCTTGATGAAGAAAGATGTGACGCTTGGTGTTTCAGTATACATAGAAAAAGTAGTAGGCTTTGACTGTACGAATAATACAATACTGGCTATAAAAATTGCTGCACCACGAATATGACGTGCAACAGACGCGAAATTTAACCGACAGGAAGAAGATGCTGTGATATGCAAATGATTAGCTTTTCAGAACATTCACAAAAGGTTGGCGCCAGTGGAAAGTTTCCAACCGATTTCTCATACACAAACAGTAGTTGACCGTCGTTGCCTGGTGAAACGTTGTTGTGATGCCTCGTGTAATGAGGAGAAATGCGTACCATCACGTTTCCGACTTTGATAAAGGTCGAATTGGTAGAGATCGAATAACTGTTAGCAGAATATGGAATCGGTGGGTTCAGGAGGGTAATACGGAACGCCGTGCTCGATCCCAACGGCCTCGTATCACTAGCAGTCGAGATGACAGGCATCTTATCCGCATGGCTGTAACGGATCGTGCAGCCACGACTCGATTCCTGAATCAACACATGGGGACGTTTGCAAGACAACAACCATCTGCACGAACAGTTCGACGACGTTTGCAGCAGCATGGACTATCAGCTCGGAGACAATGGCTACGGTTACCCTTGACGCTGCATCACAGACAGGAACGCCTGCGATGGTGTACTCAACGACGAACCTAGGTGCACGAATGGCAAAAAGGCCTTTTTTCAAATGAATCCAGGTTCTGTTTACAGCATCATGATGGTCGCATCTGTGTTTGGTGACATCGCGGTGAACGCACTTTGGAAGCGAGTATTCGTCTTCGCCATACTGGCGTATCACCCGCCGTGATGGTATGGGGTGCCATTGGGTACGCGTCTCGGTCACCTCTTGTTCGCATTGACGGCACTTTGAACAGTGGGCGTTACATTTCAGATGTGTTACGACCCGTGGCTCTACCTCTCATTCTATCCCTGCGAAACCCTACATTTCAGCAGGATAATGCAGACCGCATGTTGCAGGTCCTGTATGGGCCTTTCTGGATACAGAAAATGTTCGACTGCTGCCCTGGCCAGCACATTCTCCAGATCTCTCAGCAACTGAATACGTCTGGTCAATGGTGGCCGAGCAACTGGCTCGTCACAATACGCCAGTCACTACTCTTGATGACCTGTGGTATCGCGTTGAAGCTGCATGGGCAGCTGTACCCGTACACGCCATCCAAGCTGTGTTGGACTCCATGCCCAGGCGTATCAAGGCCGTTATTACGGCCAGACGTGGTTGTTCTGGGTACTGATTTCTCAGGATCTGTGCACCCAAATTGCGTGAAAATGTAATCATATGTCAGTTCTAGTATAATATATTTGTCCAATGAACACACGTTTATCATCTGCATTTGTTCTTGGTGTAGCAATTTTAATGGCCAGTAGTGTAATTCATCGTTTGAATGAATCACGCCATGCAATACTTGACAAGGACGACATATGCCATGACGTGAAAAGTATCCGGACACCTGGCTGAAAATGACTTACACGTTCGTGGCGCCCTCCATCCGTAATGTTGGAATTCAGTATGGTGTTGGCCCACCCGTAGCCTTGATGACAACTTCCACTCTCGCAGGCATACGTTCAATCATGTGTGGAAGGTTTCTTGGGGAATGGCAGCCCATTCTTCACGGAGTGCTGCACTTAAGAGAGGTATCGATGTCAGTCGGTGAGGCCTGGCAGGAAGTCGGCGTCGAAAACATTCCAAAGGTGTTCTATAGGATTCACGTCAGGACCCTGTGCAGGCCACTCCATTACAGGGATGTTATTGTCGTCTAACCACTTCGCCACAGACTGTGCTCGATCGTGTTGGAAGATGCAGTCGCCATCCCCGAATTGCTCTTCAACAGTGGGAAGCAAGAAGGTGCTAAAAACATCAATGTAGCCCTGTACTGCGATAGTGCCACGCAAACCACAAACGGTGCAAGCCCCCTCCATGAAAAACATCGCCTCCAAATTTTACTGTTGTCACTACACACGCTGGCAGATGATGTGCACAGGGCATTCGCCATACCCACATCCTGCCACCGGATTGTGTACCGTAATTCGTCACTCCACACAACGTTTTTCCACTGTTCAATCGTTCAATGTTTACATTCCTTACACCAAGAAAGGCGTCGTTTGACATTTACGGGCGGGATGTGTGGCTTATGAGCAGCCGCTCGACCATGAAATCCAAGTTTTCTCACCTCCCGCCTAACTGTCATAGTACTTGCAGTGGATCCTGATGCAGTTTGGAATTCCTGTGTGATGGTCTGGATAGATGTCTGCCTATTACACGTAACGACCCTCTTCAACTGTCGGCGGTCACTGTCAGTCAACAGACGAGGTCGGCCTGTACGCTTTTGTGCTAGAACTGTCCCTTCACTTTTCAACTTCACTAACACATCGGAAACAGTGGGCCTAGGGATGTTTAGGAGCGTGGACATCTCGCGTATAGACGCATGACACATGTGACACCCAATCACCTGACTACGTTCGAAGTCCGTGAGTTCCGCGGAGCGCCTCGTTCTGCTCTATCACAATGTCTAATGACTACTGAGGTCACTAATATGGAGTACCTGGCAGTAGGTGGCAGCACAATGCACCTAATATGAGAAACGTATGTTTTTGGGGGTGTCTGGATACTTCTGATCACATGGTTTAGGCTGCGGTGGCCGAGCAGTTCTAGGTGCTCAGTCCGGAACCGCGCGACTGCTACGGTCGCAGGTTCGAATCCTGCCTCGGGCATGGATGTGTGTGATGTCCTTAGGTTAGTTAGGTTTAAGTAGTTCTAAGTTCTAGGGGACTGATGACCTCAGATGTTAAGTCCCATAGTGCTCAGAGCCATTTGAACCATTTCACATGGTTTACTGCTACATCAAGTCAAACATTCACATGGCCTCAGTTGTTGGTTAAACAAGATCGCCACACTTAGATTCAGTGGCAGGTTCTGTGATACTGAGTTCACCTGTGCCTTAGCTTGCGAAAGCATTTACTGGCCTATACTAATACCCCCCTAAAGTAGGAATGATCCGTATCAGGTCACGTTAAAAGGAGACACAGGCGCGCATTGTCAATAAAGCTGACAACGGCCGGTGGAGAGATGTGCTGATGCCACGCTCCTCGATACAGCATTCAACGACGCCATTGGCGTTGAAAGTCACGGCGGTCTGTCGGTCCTGTTTGGCCCAAAGGCCCAGAACGCGAAGCTAGTTGGTGTGTAGGTAGCAGAGATAAAATAGAGGGAGGTAAAAGTTAGCCACAACTCGTGGAGGAACATGATTGCAATCAAAGGACATGAATACGAAAGCAGAGGTTGACAAATAACTGAGACAGGTTGTAGCATATCCCCAGTGGTATTCACTCTCTATATTAAGTAAGCTGTAAAGGAAACTGAGGAAAAATCTGGAGAGGGATGTAGCGCAACTTTACGTTAGCACAGGATAGGTTCAGTTAATGAAAGGACTAGACCACAATTCTCAAACATGATTGACTTTACTACAATATAACTCTCTGAGCAAGATTCATTCCTTGGTACTTAGTAATTAAAACAAAATATACATATAGAATCATTGCACTCCCAGACATGTTCTTAAGCAAGGGTAGACAAACACCAGCTCATTTAGCATAGGCAAGCTATTAAAATAATAAAAGAGTAAAATATATTTTACCACACACTAATATTTAAACAACGACTACCAAAGCAATCAGAAACCAGTAAGCCTGGTACTTCAACTAGAAAAATAGCTAGGCCAGAATATAGCCTTTGGTCTTACTCTAAGCCGGCATCTACCAATGAGCTCACAATTTAAAGAAAAAGAAAAAAAAACACCAAGCATAAAATATTAAGACAAAGTTTCTCATAAAAACATCACTCTAATTAAATATAGAAATCTCTAAAACAAATTCAAGCTGACAAGTAAATGACTTTAGAGTTAACTTTTGCAAGAGTTCAACAAAGGAACATTAAACAACATTGAACAAATTTGTGGTCTTACGAGAGTCACTCCAAAAGAAATGCACACTACTTTTGTATAAGTACAATTTTCATTCTGCATGTGTGAAGGTTTTACAGTGTGTAGATACATCCTTCCCGCTTGTTTTCAAACTTAGTTCAACTTGTTCCCGTTATTGGCACCGTCACAGCATGTCTTCAAGATAGTTGCTACAAAATGGTTCAAATGGCTCGGAGCACTATGGGACTCAACTGCTGAGGTCATTAGTCCCCTAGAACTTAGAACTAGTTAAACCTAACTAACCTAAGGACATCACAAACATCCATGCCCGAGGCAGGATTCGAACCTGCGACCGTAGCGGTCTTGTGGTTCCAGACTGCAGCGCCTTTAACCGCACGGCCACTTCGGCCGGCATAGCTGCTACACTTGACGTTCGTCAGAAGCAACGTGCTGTCATACAATTTCTGTGCTGTGAAAATGAGACAGCGGGAAACATCCACAAGAGGTTGAAAATGGTGTATGGAGATGCTGCTGTCGATTGCAGCGCAGTTAGTCGGTGGGCAAGCAGGTTACGTGATGAAAGCGGGCACGGTAATATTGAGGATTGTCCTCGCAGCGGCAGGCCTCGTACTGCACACACTCCAGACAATGTTAATGAATTGGTGACTGCTGACAGACGCATCACGGTGAACTAATTGTCAGCTACGTTGGGATAGGGGAAGGAAGTGTTTCCAGAATACCGAAAGCGTTGGCGTTAAAAAAAGTTTGTGCCAGATGGGTTCCCAGGATGTTGACAGTGGCTCACAAAGAAACAAGAAAAACGGTATGCAGCGAACTTTTGGAACAGTAAGAGAATCATAGAGATGAATTTCTTGGAAGAATTGTGACAGGTGATGAAACATGGCTCCATCATTTTTCACCAGAGACGAAGAGGCAATCACTGGAGTGGCATCATGCAAATTCACCCAAGAAAAAAAAAATGCAAAACCACACCTTCTGCTGGAAAAGTAATGGCTACTGTGTTTTTCGATTCCGAAGGACTCTTGCTTGTGGACATCATGCCAAGTGGAACCACCATAAATTCTGATGCATATGTGACGACACTCAAGAAACTTCAAGATCGACTGAGTCGTGTTCGGCCACATCGGAAAAAGCAGGATGTTTTGATGTTGCACGACAGTGCTCGGCCACATGTCAGTCGAAAAACCATGGAAGCGATCACAAAACTCGGATGGACAACACTGAAACACCCGCCTTACAGTCCTGACCTGGCTGCATGTAACCATCATCTCTTTGGGAAACCAAAAGACTCTCTTCGTGGAACAAGGTGTGAAGATGATGACTCCCTTGTGCACGCTGCCAAACAGTGGCTCCAACAGGTTAGTCCAGAATTTTACCATGCAGGTATACAGGCGCTGGTTCCAAGATGGCGTAAGGCAGTTGAGAGGGATGGAAATTATGTGGAGAAATGGAAATATTGTTCCTAAAGGATGTATCTACACACTGTAAATCTTTCAAACATGTAGAATAAAAGATGGATTAAAAAGAACAGTGTGCATTTCTTTTGGAGTGGCCCTCATAAAATTAAGCCACCACTCACGTAACTGCAAATGCATCAGAAATAATGATTATAATTGGAGGCGTATACTTAAAGCAGAATCACACAGCTTTTCTTTCATTACACAAGAACTGCCGCTCTTGGTACGAGCCCTTTTACTCTCCAGCAATCAACAGGCCCAGTCGCCCGTCTCCTCAGCAAGGTCGTTGTACACACGGGAGAGAACACAAACTAACAAGGCAAGCTTCTAAAACACACAAACAGATGGTGTTAATTCAACAAGCCTCAAAAACATGTTCATACGTGCTTCATCTACATCTACATTTACATGGTTACTCTGCAATTCTCACGTAAGTGCCTGGCAGAGGGTTCGTCGAACCATTTTCATACTAGTTCTCTACCATTCCACCCTCGAATGGCGCGGGGGGAAAAGGAACACCTAAATCTTTCAGTTCGAGCTCTGATTTCTCTTATTTTATAATGATGATCATTTCTCCCTACGTAGGTGGGTGTCAACAAAATATTTACGCATTCGGAAGAGAAAGTTGGTGATTGAAATTTCGTAAATAGATCTCGCCGCAAAGAAAACCGCCTTTGTTTCAGTGACTGCCACCCTAACTCGCGTATCATATCAGTGACACTCTCACCCCTATTGTGGGATAACACGAAACGAGTTGCCCTTCTTTGCACGTTTTCGATGTCCTCCGTCAATCCTACCTGGTAAGGATCCCATACCGCGCAGCAATATTCCAGCAGAGGACGGACAAGTGGAATGTAGGCTGTCTCTTTAGTGGGTTTGTTGCATCTTCTAAGTGTTCTGCCAACAAAGCGCAGTCTTTGTTTCGCCTTCCCCACAATATTATCAGTGTGATCTTTCCAATTTAAGTTGCTCCTAATTGTAATTCATAGGTATTTAGTCGAATTGACAGTCCTTAGATTTGTGCGATTTATCGTATATCCAAAATTTATCGGATTTCTTTTAGTACCCATGTGGATGACTTCGCACTTTTCTTTGTTTATTGCCAATTGCCACTTTTCACATCATACAGAAATTCTCTCTAGATCATTTTGTAATTGGAATTGATCGTCTGATGATTTTACCAGACGGTAAATTACAGCGTCATCTGCAAACAATCTAAGGGGGCTTCTCAGATTATCACCTGGATCATTTATGTAAATCAGGAACAGCAGAGGGCCTATGACACTACCTTGTGCAACGCCAGATATCACTTCTGTTCTACTCGATGATTTACCGTGTATCACTATGCTGAAGATTAGATGGGTAGATCACATAACTAATGAGGAGGTATTGAATAGAAGTGGGGAGGTGTTTGTGGCACAACGTGACTAGAAGAAGGGATCGGTTGATGGGACATGTTCGGAGGCATCAAGGGATCACCAATTTAGTGTTGGAGGGCAGCGTGTAGGGTAAAAATCGTAGAGGGAGGCCAAGAGATGAATACACCAAGCAGATTCAGAAGGATGTAGGCTGCAGTATGTACTGGGAGATGTATAAATAAATTATTTTCTTCGAGGTGATTCGTAATGTTCGAGTACAGTATATACCTACTACAAAATCATACTGCAAATCTAGGTCAGTGATATGGGTCTGTAATTCAGTGGGAATACAGGCCAGACAATAATGACAATTTAAACTATGACCTGGAAAACTTCAAGCAACCAATTGGTCCAGTAAATTAAATAAAAAAATTTAACCACAATTGATAAACCATCAAAACACGGGCATTTCACTACTAAGGAAATCGTTCAGTACTGGCACAGATTGAAGTAGCTGACGAGAATTTCTAATGAGGCAACAAGAGGCAGCATAACATTAAACCACGTTGTTACCACAGTTCATGGGATGAAATTTTGATCATAAAAGAAATCTATCTATGGTTCCAATGCCGTCGTGAGCAGAAACAAGGCTATCCACTCAGAGTCCCATCAACCAATGAACGTCAGAATCACCAACGCCAGTACCAACAGTCCAACAGTCTCAGTTCTATCCGTTGCCAGCTTATACTGCCGTCCAGCGTGCTTCCATACACAGTGCCTGCGCGCCTCACATCTCCTAACGGCTCCGTGTTCACTCTCTCTTCACGTGCCTCGCCTCAGGCGCGCGCTGTACAGGGTGTTACAAAAAGGTACGGCCAAACTTTCAGGAAACATTCCTCACACACAAATAAAGAAAATATGTTATGTGGACATGTGTCCGGAAATGCTTACTTTCCATGTTAGAGCTCATTTTAGTACTTATCTTCAAATCACATTAATCATGGAATGGAAACACACAGCAACAGAACGTACCAGCGTGACTTCAAACACTTTGTTACAGGAAATGTTCAAAATGTCCTCCGTTAGCGAGGATACATGCATCCGCCCTCCGTCGCATGGAATCCCTGATGCGCTGATGCAGCCCTGGAGAATGGCGTATTGTATCACAGCCGTCCACAATACGAGCACGAAGAGTCTCTACATTTGGTACCGGGGTTGCGTAGACAAGAGCTTTCAAATGCCCCCATAAATGAAAGTCAAGAGGGTTGAGGTCAGGAGAGCGTGGAGACCACGGAATTGGTCTGCCTCTACCAATCCATCGGTCACCGAATCTGTTGTTGAGAAGCGTACAAACACTTCGACTGAAATGTGCAGGAGCTCCATCGTGCATGAACCACATGTTGTGTCGTACTTATAAAGGCACATGTTCTAACAGTACAGGTACAGTATCCCGTATGAAATCATGATAACGTGCTCCATTGAGCGTAGGTGGAAGAACATGGGGCCCAATCGAGACATCACAAACAATGCCTGCCCAAACGTTCACAGAAAATCTGTGTTGATGACGTGATTGCACAATTGCGTGCGGATTCTCGTCAGCCCACACATGTTGATTGTGAAAGTTTACAATCTGATCACGTTGGAATGAAGCCTCATCCGTAAAGAGAACATATGCACTGTAATGAGGATTGACACATTGTTGGATGAACCATTCGCAGAAGTGTACCCGTGGAGGCCAATCAGCTGCTGATAGTGCCTGCACACGCTGTACATGGTACGGAAACAACTGGTTCTCCCGTAGCTCTCTCCATACAGTGACGTGGTCAACGTTACCTTTGAAACGTCCCCTTAGAAAAATTATACATGACTGTGCTTAAACTGACACACAATATTTTTAGTGTAACGCAATCTGACTTACAAAAATCCCTACAAAAGAATGGCCCTGACTAACATTAACCTATACGTTTCACAAATCACTTACCTCACAAAAATCTTGGTTACTCGAGCTACTGCAATACAGCGAGCGCCACTACTGCCAGCTAAATAAAAGATTCAAACTACGGAAGGCACTAACTACTGATAGACATACACTCCTGGAAATTGAAATAAGAACACCGTGAATTCATTGTCCCAGGAAGGGGAAACTTTATTGACACATTCCTGGGGTCAGATACATCACTTGATCACACTGACAGAACCACAGGCACATAGACACAGGCAACAGAGCATGCACAATGTCGGCACTAGTACAGTGTATATCCACCTTTCGCAGCAATGCAGGCTGCTATTCTCCCATGTAGACGATCGTAGAGATGCTGGATGTAGTCCTGTGGAACGGCTTGCCATGCCATTTCCACCTGGCGCCTCAGTTGGACCAGCGTTCGTGCTGGACGTGCAGACCGCGTGAGACGACGCTTCATCCAGTCCCAAACATGCTCAATGGGGGACAGATCCGGAGATCTTGCTGGCCAGGGTAGTTGACTTACACCTTCTAGAGCACGTTGGGTGGCACGGGATACATGCGGACGTGCATTGTCCTGTTGGAACAGCAAGTTCCCTTGCCGGTCTAGGAATGGTAGAACGATGGGTTCGATGACGGTTTGGATGTACCGTGCACTATTCAGTGTCCCCTTGACGATCACCAGTGGTGTACGGCCAGTGTAGGAGATCGCTCCCCACACCATGATGCCGGGTGTTGGCCCTGTGTGCCTCGGTCGTATGCAGTCCTGATTGTGGCGCTCACCTGCACGGCGCCAAACACGCATACGACTATCATTGGCACCAAGGCAGAAGCGACTCTCATCGCTGAAGACGACACGTGTCCATTCGTCCCTCCATTCACGCCTGTCGCGACACCACTGGAGGCGGGCTGCACGATGTTGGGGCGTGAGCGGAAGACGGCCTAACGGTGTGCGGGACCATAGCCCAGCTTCATGGAGACGGTTGCGAATGGTCCTCGCCGATACCCCAGGAGCAACAGTGTCCCTAATTTGCTGGGAAGTGGCGGTGCGGTCCCCTACGGCACTGCGTAGGATCCTACGGTCTTGGCGTGCATCCGTGCGTCGCTGCGGTCCGGTCCCAGGTCGACGGGCACGTGCACCTTCCGCCGACCACTGGCGACAACATCGATGTACTGTGGAGACCTCACGCCCCACGTGTTGAGCAATTCGGCGGTACGTCCACCCGGCCTCCCGCATGCCCACTATACGCCCTCGCTCAAAGTCCGTCAACTGCACATACGGTTCACGTCCACGCTGTCGCGGCATGCTACCAGTGTTAAAGACTGCGATGGAGCTCCGTATGCCACAGCAAACTGGCTGACACTGACGGCGGCGGTGCACAAATGCTGCGCAGCTAGCGCCATTCGACGGCCAACACCGCGGTTCCTGGTGTGTCCGCTGTGCCGTGCGTGTGATCATTGCTTGTACAGCCCTCTTCCAGTGTCCGGAGCAAGTATGGTGGGTCTGACACACCGGTATCAATGTGTTCTTTTTTCCATTTCCAGGAGTGTAGTTAGCAAATGAAAGATTTTAATAGAGAACAAACAATGTATTTACCTTAATAGTCACAAAAGTCATAATATATATAGCAGTTCATGACATCCAGTCTTACAAATTTCAAAACTCCGCCATTTCTCTCCCCACATCCACCACTGCTGGCGGCTCACCTCCAACTGCGCAACGCTACGTGCTGTTCACATCCATCTGCCCAACACTACAATGGCAGACAACAATGCAAACTAGCCACAGACTGCACACAGCACAGCCAGTGATTTTTCATACAGAGCGCTACATGGCGTTACCAATAAGAAAACCTAAACAGCCTACTTACATAGCCCCCATGCTCCCCAAAAAAATTTAACAAATTGTTTTGGGCAGTGGTCAATACAGATTTGAAAAAATTTTTCATAATTACAGTAAGAAAGATATCAAATGCACACACTTATTAATACAATGTTGGTCAAAAGCTAAAATTTTCTCACAGTGCATAAAGACAGTCCTGATCATTCATCACAGTAAAATTGCAGTGTTTTTCTCAAACTCTGAGCAGTAAAAGAAAATGCACACAGAAGTAGTGGATTTCCACGTAGTCTTGAAGAAGTAGTGTTGTCCTTCCAACGGAAAGACAGTGCTGACTCTCGACATGCAGACAGGTAATGGGCCACAAGAGAGCAAACCCACAGCAGAGTCAGTCGAAGTTTTGAAGAATATTGGTAAGTAGGTCATCACAGAGCAGACCCACTGTATTCCTCGTAGAGATTATGCTATTGGTGGGCCACCAAAGGTGCAGACCCACTGCAGTCCTTGTTGAAATAATGGTATTGGTGAGTCAGCAAAGGTGTAGACCCACTGTAGTCCTTGTAGAGATGGCCAGCAGCCATCTGCTGCGACTGTGCAGGTGCACAATCACCATCGAAGAGTCTTGCGGACAATATAGTAAGTCCATAACCACCACTCGTGCATTCACAAAGTTTTTGGAATTGTCCTTAGAACCAGCAATGCTGTTATCCAGTCCCTTGCTGAATTATTAACACACATGCAAACACTAACAGTCCCTACTTCTCACATATTGTCCATATACTATGACCAACAGAAACGTGTGCAGTGAAATGGAACTTACAATTTGATGAACTGGTGTCAATTACAATTTTATAACATAGGAATACAATAACAAAGGTAAAAATACATCATTAAAGAACATAACAATACAGATAACATTTGTAGTACAGGCTTTACAAAAGAATCGAAATAACATATACATCAGTGTTACAGGAATTATGACATGAGTACATACATAAAAGATCAGAATAACTTTCGAAACATCAACTTCACACATGAGCATTAAAACAGAACAGAATAAATAATGTCTAAACATCTTTACAAAGAAAATAACATATTATCAGAAAAATTCTACAACATAACTCTTATTAGCTAAACACATTAAGACAGGATTAACACAAATTCACATAGTGTAATAACATAAAAATACAGGACAGGGTTTGTTTTCAGTGTGACATTTGGTACTGCAGTCCACCCCAAAACTTCATTCCATACATCTTTCCTCTTATTTCAACATTTGTTTCCACCAAAAAAATTCTATCCAAGCATGCTTTCTGTATTTATATGTTCACACATTCCTTACCTCATTATTTACTTTCCATTATTTTACCTCATCATTTATTTCCAAGAAAATCCTACCTAAACCTGTTGTCCCTAAACCCTACTTTTTTGGTTCATATCTTCTTTCAAAATACTTTTTTGGCCAAACCATTTTCTTATAGCTTCTCAATGCATTTCTTCCAATTCATCACAACTTGTTCTCTTACATGGCGTACCCCATCTTAAGCTAACTTAAATCTACTGAGCTCAGATGCTAAACCAAGGCATGAGGCAATGCAGCAGCACAAAACAATTAACACAAACAGCAATGACAAAAAAATGCAAATTGGCAAAGCAAGCAGCAATATTACAACTAATATAATGCAATGAGCAGCAAATAAGAAAAATAAATCAGTAGTAAAACTGGCTTAACAGAGTAATGTAAAGTGAAATTTAGTAGCACTATGCCTGGCAAACAGCAGCAGCAAATGCAATAACTTATATCTAAACATGACATAGCCCAAGCAGAAAAAATATTACAGTAAAAATGGCCATGTTTAATACCTATGTCACATCTTAACACTAGAGTGATGCATCACAAAACTTACTCTGCAAGAAAGTTACCAAGTCATTAAAAAAATTATTTATGCAATTCCTGTGAAGGGCAATGTCTATTTGTGCTCTCTTTCTAAGAAAGTATATCATAAACGTATTCTTTACTGGGTCTGTAGACAGAAAATAGTGATATTAGTACATCTATTAAATTTTATAATAACCAATGCTGCAGTGCAGCTAGAAACTAGATATTAAAGAAAATGTGCAAATATGTACAAAGGATGGCATGAAACATCATTCATTAGCCATATGGCATTTCATAAGGGAGTAAAAAAATCTCTCAACTAGAAAGACAGTAGTCATAATCAGGCATATAGACACAAAAATATTTCTCGTCATTTCATTAGGCATTTCAGTAAATATCATAAATTAAGAGCTCCACAGTGTTATCATATGTTTTCAAGTTTGAGCGTGTCGTATTTGCGATGCTTTCTACAAAGGGATGTCAATAGTGAGGATAATGGCCCCCTTTTTTTCCACCTGTGCCTCTGAAAGGCACACACTAATGGCTTTTTTTTTTAGGCGACTGTTGCGCAGCTGGGTGCCCATGACTCATTATGTGAAGGTGGTCACTTAACTTTCTTACTGAAATATTTACGACACCAGTTTGCACTACAGTGACAGTCTCATATAAAAAATTTCACAGGTCTAGAATTTGCGTTACAAATCTGTAGAAACAAAATCCTGTAAATATAACAGTGTCCAAAAAATTTTCGTTGGCATTGTGGTACATTCACGCATTTACACACATTTCATAACTCTTAAAGTACGATTCTTGGTTTCCAACATCCTTTTCCACAAATCAGAGTCCCTAACCACTACTCATTATTCCTTACCTTATTACGCATATACATATTTGTCGACACTTCTTCAATATTTCACCATAATAAATACAGCATCAGCTTATTGATCATAAACATACCTCAAGAGCATAATACACATTGTCATCATAATAATAACATCATAAAAACTCAGCCAAATCTCAAAAACGTCATAGCTTTCTGCAATAATTTCAATACCTAAAGAAAATTCTCTGCTCATTTCAATAGCGTCATCTACCTCAAACGTACTTTAAAAATCATGATCTCATACCAAATACATCATTCAAAGCTCTCATAGTATCACAATGGTTCCGAAAAAATATGAACAGTTCACAAAGTACAGACAAAATACAGTTTCATAAGAGTGAAGTTATCCAACTGTGTAATTGTGTAAACATGTGTCACTGATGTAGTAAAAAAAAAGTTTATCTCTCAGTTAAATGATCAGATAGCTGTCTAATTTGTGTGTTAGAGAAATATGGTACAGATGTGTAAAGTTGTATAAGCAAATATCATATTAGCTAGGGTTCCTTGTGCTTGCCAAACACATGGTACACAAAGTAAGTGTGTACCCCCCTGAGGATTAATGAATAATACCCTCAGGTGTTACAGATTACAGCAATGGAATGAAATGTATCACAGAAAACCTTTGTATCATTGTACTTCAAATATCTTTAAAAATAAATGTTTTAAGTGCTAAATTAATCAAACAAATAAGTGTACTGTAGCGCTAAACTGTGCGTCTTGTTGTAAGATAATCTCTGTGGAAGTGTCGTAGTTATCGTCCTCCGAAAGCTAAGTTCTGCAGAAGTCAATGTACTTACCTCATGATAAACAAAAGTGAAATGCTTTGCGTATAGATATCTTAGTTATTACGCTTATTGCCGTGATGAAGAAAGTACTGTGCTGTAACGTATTGTTGTGCTACAGAAAAGGCTGTCTCATTGTAGCTATACCACAAAAGTTACTACTAAAACATGTTTTCCTTTCCAGAAGAATTCAGAAAAACTGTGCAGATATAAAACAGTAACAACGCAAAAGCAACGTTGTAAATTGTCACTCATTAGTAGCGTCGTGATACAATCATGTAGCTGTCACATAATCTAACCACTGTGTCATCTGGTATCTCACAGAAAGTACTTTAAATCCAGAATGTATTTTCAAGTAAACCAAAATGTTGCATTAAAATCTCATTAGCTGTATATGTTCTAAGTATGTGAGCCTTATAGTCGTTACATAATCGTGCAACTAACAAGCAAGAATGTACACACACTATAACACTGTGTCGTGTGTTCACAATAACAATGCATTCGTAATTTCTGTTTAAATAAGTTCTCTTGGTTCTTGACTGGATATTTAACTTCAAATATTGTTGCATGTTAACAGTTTCTCAGTGTGACAAATTGTACTGGTAGCGTGAAGTGAAAAATTTTATGGCAAAGACTAAGTTAAAAAACAGCGGTTTTACATGTGAAGTGTGGTGCAATCCTTTACTCTTCATAGTACTCAGAGTTTGAACTCGAATGCAATTATCATGCGGTATACGTCGGTAAAGAATACTGGAATTTTTCTCAAGGTTAGTGTCTATGTTATTTTTCGCGGAGCCAGCCGGGGCACATGGCTGCCTGCGGTGCGAGTCATTGTCTGTCTCTTTGTTGGCGCGCGTCGTTATTGGGATTAGGAGACCTAACTTCTACAAATTCACCTTGTCGAGAAGGCCCTGCCCTGTTTGAAGCTCGGCAGTTCTGATGGAATTCAGGTCTGTCGTTTTGGCGGTAGTTTACATAGTTTCTTGTTTGTCGGTCATGTGGTGGACCGTTGCGTCTCAAGTTATTCTGTCTCCCTTGATAATAATTATTTTGGTTCCCATATTCTCTGTTTCTATGGTTATCTCTGTCATATTCATAATTACGGAAGTGCGATCTTTCTCTGTAACTATTACTCTGCCAGTGGTTGTTATATGGGTGGTGTCTGTTTTGTTCACGATTTGTGTTGTGAGAATAGCCTTGTCGTGTCCAGTTATTTCTTTCGTCGCGGAATTGCGACGGATGTGACCTGTAATTGTTGTATTCCTGTTTTCGCGTTCTGCGATTATCAGTGTCAATTTCTAATTCTTGTAAGAGTCCCTGAAAAGCTTCAATGTCGTCTTTGCAACGTCCTGCCAAAATAATATGTCGTAAATGTTCAGGTAATTTGATTAAGCAAATGCGGATGAGTTCTGAGGGGCTGTATGGGTTTGACAGGTACTGATTCTTGTGCAACATGTCTTCAAAATATTTCACAAGACTGGAAAATTCAGATTGTTCGAAATGTTTCGTCATTATGATGCTATGTTTTACTCGATCTTGTGTAGCTTGAGACCAATATGCTGAGAGGAAGGCATGGTAAAATTCTCCTTCACTGTGACAATCGTGAATGACCGATCGCATTCTTACAGCTGGTTCGTTCTCTAAATAGCCACACATAAATTCTAATCTGTGCTCTAATGACCAGTTGGGAGGAAAACAATGAGAGAATTGATGGAGCCACGCTTGTGGATGAATGTCGTTGCTATAATTCTGAAATGTTTTGAATTTATGTGTAGTAATGAACAGCTTATAGTCAAAATCATCGTGTCGGCGAGTAGCAGATCGCTCTTTGTTACGTCGTTTCGGCGGTTCCATCTCAAAAGTCAATGCGCCTTGCCAGTTTCTTTCATAATTTCCGAAAAGTCCTGTGTTATTATTTTGTGGTAGTTCCGTATTTATATGTCCCTCTTCCCGTACTGGAGCGCGAGTGTCCTCTGAAATATGAAGTTCTTGTATTACTTGTACCAACTGATCTTGTACTTTCCAGATTTCTCTTTTGTACTGTGTATTGATTCGATTTTGATTTTGTTTGAATTTTCTAATTTGTTCATACTCTTCAGTGTCCATGAAGGCTACAGGTCTTGTGTCATTCAGATCATCATCTACCTTTGTAGATAAGTTAGTGAACTGATCTGAAAGTTCGGCTACTTTATCCGATAGTGAAATTATTTCCTCTGTGTGTTTTTCTGAACCAAGTTTCAGAGTGTCCATTTGTGTTGAAATCGTACCTACTGTGTCCTTTAAGTTTCCTGAGTTTTTGCAAGTTTCAGAGTGTCCATTTGTGTTGAAATCGTACCTACTGTGTCCTTTAAGTTTTCCTGAGTTTTTGCAAGTTGCGTAACCGAATCGATAGATGCAACTGAGTCAATTTTAGCTTGCAAGGTGTCGTGATTTTCATGAACAATAGTTTGCAGTTCTTTTATAGCTGCTTCGTGATTCTGTAATGCATTTTCATGACGCGAAAAAATAGGTTGGAAATGCTCACAAATTTGTATTTTTACGTCATTACAGACTTTTTGACATTTCGATTCGATGTTATGTAACTCAGTAGTTAAATCTTCACGTGTTTGTTCAAGCGTGGTGTCTAACTTTTGAAGATTTTCTTCCATTGTGTCTAACTTTTTAAGATTTTGTTCCACTGTGTCTAATTTTTAAAGATTTTGTTCCATTGTGTCTAACTGTTGCTGTGTTTGTCTCTGATTTTGTTTCATTTGTTGCATTAATTGCAATAATAATGTATTTGTGTCTGGAATCTGTTCCTCTATGCTTTTCGGCAGTGAATTTGCACCGGCAACATTCACATTTTGACAAGCGGAAAATGTGTCTTAACTCATTTGAGAAAACGATGAGAACCCAAAACCTGAGTCTACAGTATTTGCAATATTGTGTTCTGTCATTCCAGATTCCTGAGGCGAGCTGTTGCCGACCGATCGATCGATAATGCTTCCCTGTTCACTACCTGTTTCACTGTCTACTATTATTTGACGCCTCCTCCATTTCCCTATGCACAGTTACCAAATTACTACTTTGAATGTGTGTTAATTCACTACACACTGGTGCTGGTAAGCTAGGCTCGTCGTCACTATTATTTCTCAGTTTACTTTGGAGCCTAGTGTTACGTTTTTCACACGCCATTATTGTCACAATATTTCACACGACAACACAGAAAAGCTTAATTTGAAGAGCAAAATAAGAAAACACATTAACATAGCATTGAAAATAATATCTAGTTAAGTGCAAGCGCAGCTGCCAAATACTTGGTGCAAATCTATACGCATGCCACAACTGTTTTACTGTACAACAATGAAAGACTGCAACTACAAAGGAGATTCTCTCTACAATTACGCGCTAGCAATAAACAAAAGCTACACTAATTACACGAACTACAAGAAAAAATCAGAAGATTCCAGTGAGGTATCCTCGGCTAAGGGTCGACATACGAAACGTCCCCTTAGAAAAATTATACATGACTGTGCTTCAACTGACACACAATATTTTTAGCGCAACGCAATCTGACTTTCAAAAATCCCTACAAAAGAATGGCCCTGACTAACATTAACCTATACGTTTCACAAATCACTTACCTCACCAAAAGTCTTCGTTACTCGAACTACTGCAGTACAGTGAGCGCCACTACTGCCAGCTAAATAAATGATTCAAACTACGGAAGGCACTAACTACTGATAGGCATAGTTAGCAAATGAAAGATTTTAATAGAGAACAAACAATGTATTTACCTTAATAGTCATCAAAAGTCATAATATATATAGCAGTTCATGACATCCAGTCTTACAAATTTCAAAACTCCGCCATTTCTCTCCCCACATCCACCACTGCTGGCGGCTCACCTCCAACTGCTCAGCGCTACGCGCTGTTCACATCCATCTGCCCAACACTACAATGGCAGACAACAATGCAAACTAGCCACAGACTGCACACAGCACAGCCAGTGATTTTTCATACAGAGCGCTACGTGGCGTTACCAATAAGAAAACCTAAACAGCCTACTTACAGCTTGTACAGCAGCAACTTCTCTGACGCTGACATTAGGGTTATCGTCAACTGCAAGAAGAATTGCCTCGTCCATAGCAGGTGTCCTCGTCGTTCTAGGTCTTCCCCAGTCGCGAGTCATAGGCTGGAATGTTCCGTGCTCCCTAAGACGCCGATCGATTGCTTCGAACGTCTTCCTGTCGGGACACCTTCGTTCTGGAAATCTGTCTCGATACAAACGTACCGCGCCACTGCTATTGCCCCGTCCTAATCCATACGTCAAATGGGCATCTGCCAACTCCGCATTTGTAAACATTGCACTGACTGCAAAACCACATTCGTGATGAACACTAACCTGTTGATGCTACGTACTGATGTGCTTGATGCTAGTACTGTAGAGCAATGAGTCGCATGTCAACACAAGCACCGAAGTCAACATTACCTTCCTTCAATTAGGCCAACTGGCGGTGAATCGAGGAAGTACAGTACATACTGACGAAACTAAAATGAGCTCTAACATGGAAATTAAGCGTTTCCGGACACATGTCCACATAACATCTTTTCTTTATTTGTGTGTGAGGAATGTTTCCTGAAAGTTTGGCCGTACCTTTTTGTAACACCCTGCATAGGCAAACTTTATGCCAGACGTGATCGATAACCGCTAGGTCGATGTCAATGCATCAAGGGAATTCAAGTTCAAGGAGAAAAAAAATGAAAACTTTGAGGTTTACTGATAGCAAGGTATTTGGAATGTCGGTTGAACGGAATGGATTAAGTCTTGAAGAGGGGCTATAAAATGAATACCCACAAAAATAAAACAAGGCTAATGAACTGTACTCGGGTTAAATCAACTGATGCTGAAGGCATTACATTAGGAGGCACTCTTATCTTCGTTGAAATAAATCCTTTATACTGAATTGCTTTACATGTTACACTATATCACCACTAAAAGTAGTACGCAAGTTTTGATGTCTGGGCAGTAAAATAACTTATGATGGCCGAAGTAAAAAGGGCATAAAATACAGACTGGTAGTAGCAAGAAAATTGTTTCTGAAAAGGAGTTATTCGTGAACACAGAATATAAATTTAAATATTAGGAAATCTTTTCTGAAAGCATTTGCCTGGAGTGTAGCCATGTGTAGAAGTGAAATGTGGACCATAAAACGTACACACAAGAAAGTATTGAAGCTTTTCAAATGTTGTGTTACAGAAGAACGATGAAGATTAGATGGATGTATCGAATAAATATTGAAGACGTACTCATTCGAATTGGGGCGAAAGAAATTGTGGTACAGCTTGACTAAAAGAGAGATAGTACACATTCTGTGGCATCAAGGAATCATCAATTCGGTAATGGAAAATAAAAAATACAAAGGGAGACCATAGCTTGAATGCAATAAGCAGGCTCAAACTGGTGCAAATGACTCTGAGGACTATGGGACTTAACTTCTGAGGTCATCAGTCCCCCAGAACTTAGAACTACTTAAACTTAACTAACCTAAGGACATGACACACATCCATGCCCGAGGCAGGATTCGAACCTGCGACCGTAGCGGTCGCGCGGTTCCAGACTGTAGCGCCTAGAACCGCTCGGCCATCTCGGCCGGCTCAAAAACGTGCAGATTGTAGTAGTTATGCAGAGATGAAGAGGCTTGCACAGGATAGACTAGCATGGAGAACTGCACCAAACCTGTCTTCGGGCTGAAGGCCTCAGCAAGAGTGGAGGGTCTCTCCCTTGCAGTTTTCCTTTACACAACTTGCTGTGATTTGCTCGTTCTACCTGTGAGCTCTTGAACCGAGTCTGGTTTGTTGTTGGCAGCAGGTAAGTGGGCGCTTTTACCGGGCTGAAATGTACTCTGTAGCCAGTCACCCTGCAAGTGCATCCATAGGAGCTAGTCTTAAAGTCAGCCATTAAAAAGTATCCTCCGTTAAATACAGTTTGTAATTTCCTAGAATTCCTTCTCATTTTTAAGGTTGTTTTCAAGCTATTTTATTTTCCGAAAATACGATGAGAAACTTATACGTAGATGTATGTAAAATCATAAACGCTGTAAGTAAAATGTGATATGGGGAGCGGGAGGAGGAGGAGGAGGGCTTACTACCATCAACACCTTCCCCTCCCCCTCCCCCAATTGGTTTCTCACCCGATTGGTCACCGAGTCTGTACAAAGAAGAGTCGTGCAAATGGTGATAAGCTTATTTAGCTGTAATATATTGTAACGTGTAAAGCAATTAAGTATGAATGATTTATTTAAACGAAGATTAGAGTGTGAACTAAAAATGGTGCCAGAAGATGATAATGCTGACACGGAATATAAGAACTAAATGTACTGGGGACTGAGAGTAGGGGTGTAGACAAAATGGATCCTCTATGGATGTCACATGACCTTAAGGAGTAAATTTGGGAATAGAAAAATTTATGCAAAAATGATTATCAACTAAATTACCTCAAGATAGAGAAAATTACAAGACAGTATTCAAACTGAGAGTTTAATTGGTGGATCACAAACGACAGAAGTAATGAGAACAATCACTGGTATGAAGAAAATACCAGTAAACATTACAGTAGACAACTTATTCTTTTAAACAAAAATAAAACGCATTATACAGCTCTTCTAACTGAAGACAGACCCCAGTACACTAGAGACGAAGAAGGTAGGACTGTACAAACGGTTCAAATATGGCCATCACGATAGAGGAAGTACACAGCGCATTAGCTAAAATGAAGAACGACGATCACTTGCTTCTGGAAATATTCCTGTGGAGTTATTGAAAGCTGGAGGACACCATTTGAAGAAAAGAATGCTATACCTTATGAATAACTGCTGTCAACGGATTGAAGTTCCATCGAAATGAAAAAGGTCGTATATAGTCTCCATTTTCAAGAAGGGAAATAGAAGAGATACTAACTGCTACAGAGGCATCAGTGTGAACTGCACGATGAGCCGTTTATTTGCCAAAATTATGTATGAGAAAATAAGACAGAATGTTGGACACCATACTAGAGAAGATCAGAGTGGGTCAGGCAGAACCGATCCTATACGGATAAACTATTCATTTTACAACAGCTAATTGGTGGGGAGGCTTGCGTGCCTCAGTGATACAGATAGCCGTACCGTAGATGCAACCACAACGGAGGGGTATCTGTTGAGAGGCCAGACAAACGTCTGGTTCCTGAAGAGGAGCAGCAGCCTTTTCAGTAGTTGCAGAGGCAACAGTCTGGATGAATGACTGATCTGGCCTTGTAACACTAACCAAAACGGCCTTGCTGTGCTGGTACTGCGAACGGCTGAAAGCAAGGGGAAACCACAGCCGTAATTTTTCCCGAGGGCATGCAGCTTTACTGTATGGTTAAATGATGAAACATGGACAGTAAATAGTTTGGACAAGAAGAGAATAGAAGTGTGGTGTCACCGCCAGACATCACACTTGCTAGGTGGTAGCCTTTAAATCGGCCGCGGTCCGTTAGTATACGTCGGACCCGCGTGTCGCCACTCTCAGTGATTGCAGACCGAGCGCCGCCACACGGCAGGTCTAGAGACTCTTCCTAGCACTCGCCCCAGTTGTACAGACGACTTTGCTAGCGATGGTTCACTGACAAAATACGCTCTCATTTGCCGAGACGATAGTTAGCATAGCCTTCAGCTACGTCATTTGCTACGACCTAGCAAGGCGCCATTACCAGTTACTATTGATGCTGTAAAACATGTACCGTCAAGAGCGATGTTCACCAATTATGGATTAAAGTTAAGTATTCCAGCAGCTATGTACGTTTTTTGTTAGTCTCTTTTCCTTGACCTGTTCCAGACCTCACGCCAGCCTGCGTGAGCTAAAACGCGTGCCTTTCGGCTTCCTCTCATAGTGGGTTGGCTCTCTTGCCAATCCACAACAAGAAGCTTTCGAAATGTGGTGCTACAGAAAAATGCTGAAGATTAGATGGGTAGATCATATAACTATTGAGGAGGTATTGAATAGGATTGGGGAGAAGAGAAGTTTGTGGCACAACTTGACTAGAAGAAGGGATCGGTTGGTAGGACATGTTCTGAGTATTGGAGGGCAGCATGGAGGGTAAAAATTGTAGAGGGAGACCAAGAGATGAATACACTAAACAGATACAGAAGGATGTATGTTGCAGTAGGTATTGGGAGATGAAGAAGCTTGCACAGGATAGAGTAGCATGGAGAGCTACATCAAACCAGTCTCAGGACTGAAGACCACAACAACAACAATGGAGAATTTCATAGCAGTAGGGAAGGAGTTACTCATCGCCTTTGGAGATTTAGTTAAAGCCTATGACACGGTTCCTAAAGGAAAACTCTGGAAAGCTTTGAAATATTTAAATATGGATGACTATCTTTTACAGATTATAATTGAAGTGTACTGAGATAATAAGCTACAAATCAGAAGAGGGTCAAAATTATCAGAACCTATGGACTGACACAAAGTTGTAGTATGTCACCATCTTGTTCCGTTTATATATGGAAGTGGCTCTCCGAAGGTGGAAGAATAACTGTGGAGGAGTGGGAGTTATTATTAACGATGTACGGCTGTTATCGTTAAGTTTTGCTGATGATCAAGCTGTTCTAGCACAAGATCAATTCGACCTTGAGTTCATGTTACGGCGTTTATGTCAGGAATATGATAAATGGGGACTGCAAATGAGTCTGACAAAAACGGAATATATGGTAGTGAATAGTGGCACTAAACTTGAAGTTCACATCAATGATGGAGCAGTTATGAAACAGATAAAAAAAATTAAGTGGCTACGGACAGATATTGACAAAGATGGACTGGATACTACGGAAATAAAATTCAGAATGCAACAAAGCAGAAAAGTAATAGTGTGTATGAATTCTGTTTGGTTGGACAAGAACATCTCTAATAACAGTAAGAAAAGAATGGGTAGGTTTATAGTTGAATCTACTCTATGCGCTGGGTCAGAACTATAGATTTTAAATGCTGATCTGGAAAGCAGCATAACAGCTGTGGAAATGGATTATTTACGAAGGAGTACCAGAATATCAAGACTCGAAGAGAAAACTAATGATGAAGTGAGAACTCGAATGAAGGGAGATGAAACACTGACAGACAAAATTGAAAGAAAATCTCTAAAGTGGTATGGACATCTGTTGAGAATGCCAGATCATCGATGGCCAAAAGAAATTTTTGAATGGAAACCACCTGGCAGACGTAAACGCGGGAGACCACTACGTTCTTGGAATGATGACGTCAGCGGAGTAATGGAGCTTCGCGGAATACGCAAGGAGGAGTCACCGAATAGAGAAGCTTGGCAGAAGATAACAGGAATACAACAAAATGTTGTTATTAACTTACCTCTGTATTAATTAATCCTGCAATAATATTAACATAGTCTAACAGAAAAAACCATAACCTTCTGCAGGCACTTAAATGTGATTTACAGAGTATCCATGTAGATGAAGATGTATATATCGAATGGCAGACGCTCGAAGAACACGTCTAGTACTGTATCTCGCGGAAACAGAAAATTTCAAGAAACAATTTTCAGTAATCTAAGAATATTCTGCTTGCTTAACTAGAAAATGTGGAAATAAAATTACTCTAAACACTTCACGCAAGGGAGATGTTCTCCCCACGCACCACCTGTGATTGGACTGAGAGAAAACATCATTCAGCTCAATGAAAAAAGTACTCTCTGCCTTGCATTGCTCAGTGTTTTGAAAGTGTAAATGGAGAAGTTGGGAAAGAGAATAAATGCCGTAGGAGATGCTTAGTCCTTCAGTCGTTTAACGTGACACTCAAATGTTCAAATGTGCGTGAAATCTTATGGGATTTAACTGCTAAGGTTATCAGTCCCTAAGCTTACACACTACTTAACCTAAATTATCCTAAGGACAAACACACACACCCATGCCCGAGGGAGGACTCGAACCTCCGCCGGGATCAGCCGAACGTGACACTATCACAGAATTAAGCGCAGATAAACTAACAGGCTTTTAGGTTGTGTACTGAAAGTACTTCGTCAGAGGACTAAGAGCCAAACTTGTTTCCGTTTCGAGGAGTGCTCGACAGTTTTGATGCATTGTTCACAGACAGTCAGGTGGTATGTGCTGCTGTCTAAATGTGTTACTGTAACGTAACGCAGGGTACATAAAAATTTATTAGACAAACTGTAGAACATTTCGTGGAAGCTTGCGAGTTGCGCAGTACAGTACTCTCTCGTCACTGCTCACTCGCTTTTACCGATCCCGTCTGAGAACGAACGAACCTAAGCGCTTCTAATTACTGGATATTGATCTTGCTAATTGTAGGAAAAAATCTCTCCCCCCTTCCCCTTCACCACTCATCTGAAGGCATAGCTGATAATTGTGTTCCTTCAGCATATTAAGAGTTCATACGACTGGGCACCACAGGAAGAGAAGAAGAATAGCAGGAGGCGTTCTTAACGCAACGGCAGATGGGAGGCCGCCCCGTGTTCGCCCGTATCTGGACTGTGTGGTTCTTTTACCATTAATACCCAGCCATTTTGTCTTTCTCTGTTATGAACATCGTTTATTACCTTTTCTACGCCCACACGGAATAGTGGATTAGGGAAACATTTTCTGAAGTATTTTCACCGACATCTTCTTCGACCGAAAGTATGCTTACGCCACTATAAACGCCCAGATGTTCCTTTTTGACCACGACCGAACAGTAACTACAAGTTTTTGAATGTTAAAAGGCAACTTCTCTGATAATGACGATTTACATCTTCAAAAATAATTTCTCTTACTTCCGCTTTTATCAATATCTTAGTTTCCGCCAGCAAGTTGCCTAAGAAAAAAGGGCCGCTTTTCATGTTTACCTCGACATGTACACAGTGATAAGTACGTGCAGGTACTTGGCTGAGACTGCTGCAAGAAAATCCCGAATAACAAAACATTAATAAGAAACAATTCTCTCTTTGATGTCGTTGGATGATTTGGATGAGGACAGTGGTAGCTTCCACAACACGAAAAGCTTAATATTACCCTGCAAAAGAGAAGAAAAAGCATGCATATATTTAACTTTCATCACGATCTAGGAATAAGGATCTTTGCAGTAACCAATGAAATCACTTAGCTGACGTGACGAAAGGTGTAAACATATGAGATGTAGCCACGTGTGTCGTATATGTTGCCCTTGGTCTAATAATTCATGTTTCAACGTGTTTCACGTTGATGACGCAAACCTCTATCTTGTAATGTATAAAGTTAAACTATCCCTCTTGTAAGTAAAATGTATAGACCTTAGATACAATATAAAAGGTTGTGCAAACTTCAAAATTATAAATATTCTGTTATACACTGCCTGACAAGAAAGTGAAGCACCGGAATACATGGTCGGATATCAATGTAACTTCATACTCGTACAAAAATGTAAATGATTAGAGTTGCAATTATATGAGACGAGTGGAAGGATCAAAAGAGTGCATTAGCGTTATTCGTGTTTATTGTTGTTACCATGCTTGGTAGGATACAGTATAAGGAACTTGAAAAGGAAAGGGGCCTCGTGGGTCTCTATTTGACCGGCCAGTCGAATTGTGCAGTAACCACATTCGGATGTGAACAGTGGCGTGATGTTGGACTGCGGGCACACGATTCGTCGACCACGTCTGGCCACGACAAGGCAGGATCGCCTCGTCATGTTGTGCACCAAGCACATCGTAACCCCATCACATCGCCCACGCGTCATTACAGATGTCGGACGCCGTAGGCTGGGCAGACTGGTAAAACAGGACAGGACGCGAACTGTTGCGGAACTAATATCAGACTTTAATGCTAAGCAGAGGGCAAATGTGTCTGATCACACACTGCACCGAACATGGGCCTCCGTAGCCGACGACCCATCATGTGCCAATGTTAAAATCACGACACCAGCAAGTACGACTGAAATGGACACGTGACCGTCGGCATCGGACGTTCGGCAGTGGCAGAGCATTGCATGATCTGATGAATTCCGGTACATTTTTCATCATGATGATGAGAGGGTGCGAATATGTCTTCTTCCAGCTGTTTGTCACCTATACTGCGGGATGGAGTTTACTGCGGCTCCATTATACTCTCGGGAACATTCACGTTGGCATCCATGGATCCAGGGTAGTTCGGGCCAGACACCATGAAGGCCAAGGAGAATCGTACACTGGTTGCAGACCATGACGATCATGTTTCCTGACGGCAGTGGCATTTTTCATCAAGATAATGCACCATGTCACAATGCCAAGAGTGTGTTCGAGGAACACAATGGTGAGTTCCAACTGATGTGCTGGCGCCTCAGTTTGTAACACTATTATCGATTGTGAGAACCTAGTACAGAGTAACTGAGTGTGTATAACTATGAGGTGTTTATTCTTTATGCGTTAAGTTCTTTGAATTGTTGGACGAAAATGGAAATTTATGATGTATCATTTGTTTAACTTAACAGTGTGCTTAAATAATGGAATTTTATGAAATATGTTTGTTTGTAAAAACAAAATTGTATGTAAATAACTGGTTTATACTTAAATTATATGATGTGACTTAAAAGGCGTAGGGATCCCCCTCCACTACGGAAGGGCCTTGGCTCACAAGAAAATGTGGAAGTGGCGGTCATTCTGGGCGGCAAGACAGAGAGCTCGGTAGGCAGTCAGTGGCCAGCAGTCGCATAGTCAACACCGCAGGTGCCAAGTGAGGCGTTCTGAAACCAAATCTGTGATGGAATGGATGTGGTTTCGGCTGTAAAGTAGTGCTTAAAAATTATTAACTCGCCGCCAGGAAGAATTGAAATAGAGCATTAAACCGCCAGGGATGGGACCAGATAGTCGCCACGTGCGTGCTTGCCACCACTATTGCGCAACTGCTTCAAAAACTTTGGAGAACAGATATTGAAACGTCCCCTATGAAATATTATACATGACTGTGCTTAAACTGACACACAATATTTTTAGCGCAACGCAGTCTGACTTTCAAAATCCCTAAAAAAGAATGGCCCTTACTGACATTAACCTATACCTTTCACAAAACACTTACCTCACAAAAATCTTCGTTACTCGAACTACTGCAATACAGCGAGCGCCACTATTGCCAGCTAAATAAAAGATTCAAACTACGGAAGGCACTAACTACTGATAGGCATAGTTAGCAAATGAAAGATTTTAATAGAGAACAAAAAATGTATTTACCTTAATAGTCATAATATATATAGCAGTTCATGACAGCCATTCTTACAAATCTACTGTTTCTGATGGACACACCTCCTGATTATCCATTCTCAAAAATCCGCCATCTCACTTCCCCACATCCACCACTGCTGGCGGCTCACCTCCAACTGCGCAACGCTACGCACTGTTAACATCCAGCTGCCCAACAACAATGCAAACTAGCCACAGACTGCACACAGCACAGCCAGTGATTTTCATACAGAGCGCTACGTGGCATTACCAATAAGAAAACAGAAACAGCCTACTTACATAGGCCCCATGATCCCCACAAAAAATTTTACAAATTGTTTTGGGCACTGGCCAATACATATTTGTTAAAAAAATTTTCACAATGACAGTAACAAAGAAATCAAATGCACACACTTATTGATACAATGTTGGTCAAATGCTAAAATTTTCTCACAGTCCATAAAGACAGTCCTGATCATTCATCACAGTAAAACTGCCGTTTCTTTTCTCAAAGTCTGAGCAGTAAAAGACAATGTACATGGAAGTAGTGGATTTCCATGCAGTCTTGAAGAAGTAGTGTTGTTCTTCCAACGGAAAGACAGTGCTGACTCTTGACATGCTGACAGGTAATGGGCCACACCAGAGCAAACCCACAGCAGAGTCATTCGACGTTTTGAAGAATATTGGTAGGTAGGTCATCACAGAGCAGACCCACTGTAGTCCTGGTAGAGATTACGGTATTGGTGGGCCACCAGAGGTGCAGACTCACTGTAGTCCTGGTAGAGATTATGGTACTGGTGGGCCACCAGAGGTGCAGACCCACTGTAGTCCTGGTAGAGATTGTGGTATTGGTGGGCCACCAGAGGTGCAGACCCACTGCAGTCCTTAAAGAAATAATGGTATTGGTGGGTCATCAAAGATGCAGACCCACTGTAGTACTTGTAGAGACGGCCAGCAGCTATCTGTTGCGTCTGTGCAAGTGCACAGTCACCATCGAAGAGTCTTGCGGACAATGTAGCAAGTCCATAAACCACCACTTGTGTACTCACAAAGTTTTTGGAATTGTCCTTAGAACCAGCAGTGCTGTTATCCAGTCCCTTGCTGAACTATTAACACACATGCAAACACTATCAGTCCCTACTTCTCACATATTGTCCATATACTATGACCAACAGAAACGTGTGCAGTGAAATGGAACTTACAAGTTACTTAATCTGATGAACTGTTGTCAATTACAATTTTATAACATAAGAATACAATTACAAAGGTACAAAATACATCATTAAAGAACATAACAATACAGATAACATTTGTGGTAATGCAGTCTTTGCAGAAGAATCGAAATAACATATACATCAGTGTTACAGGAAATATGACATAAGTAAATACATAAAGATCAGAATAACTTTTGAAACATCAACTTCACACATGAGCATTAAAACAAAACAGAATAAATAATGTCTAAACATCTTTACAAAGTAAATAACATATTATCAGAAAAATTATACAACGTAACTCTCATCAGATAAACACATACAGACAGGAAGAACACAAATACCCAAGGGTACACAAAAACGTAGTGGGATAACACAAGGAAAGGACAGGGTTTGTTTTACTGCAGTATTTTGCTAACAAAACTTTCTTTACTTCTCGGAGATCTACCTTCGTTCTTCATTATTTCCAAAAAGTCCCATCTATACCTGCTTTCTATACTTTTTTCGTAGAACTTCTCAATGCATTTCTTCCAATGCATCACAACTCATTCTCTTATATAGTCTACCCCCTCTTAAGCTAACTTAAATCTACTGAGCTCAGATGCTAAACTAAAGGACGAGGCAATGCAACAGTACAAAACAATTAATACAAACAGCAATAAAAAAATGGAAACTGTCAAAGCAAGCTACAGTAAATCTAAATTACCAAACAAATGCAACATTACAACTAATATGAGCCAATGTGCAGCAACAAGGAAAATAAATCAGTAGTAAAACTGGCTTAACAGAGTAATACAAAGTGAAATTTAGTAGCACTATGCCTGGCAAACAGCAGCAGCAAATGCAATAACTTATATCTAAACATGACAAAGCTCAAGCAGAAAAATAATGCAGTAAAGACAACAATCTTAATGTCTATGTCATTAAAGTGGTGCACCACAAAAACTTATTCTATGAAATAAATTACCAAATACTTGAAAAGAAAATTATGTATGCAGTTCCTGTGAAGGGAAATGTCTTTTTGTGCTTCCTCATTTTTTTTGGAAGTATCACAAAATTATTATTTACTGGATCTGTAGACAGAAAATAGTGATATTAGTACATCTATTAAATTTTATAACCAATGCTGCAGTGCAGCTAGAAACTAGATATTAAAGAAAATGAGCAAATATGTACAAAGGAAGGCATGAAACATCATTCATTAGCCATATGGCATTTCATAAGGTAGTAAAAAAAATCTCTCAACTAGAAAGACAGTAGTCATAATCAGGTGTATAGACATAAAATATTTCTCGTCATTTCATTAGACATTCAGTAAATATCATAAATTAAGAGCTCCACAGTATTATCATACGTTTCCAAGTTTGAGCGTGTCGTATTTGCGATGCTTTATACAAAGGAATGTCAATAGCGAGGCTAATGGCCTCCTTTTTTTTCCACCTGTGCCTCTGAAAGGCACACACTAATGGCTTTTTCTCCAGGCGACTGGCACACCTGGGCGCCACCTGGGTCACTTAGCTTCCTTACCGAAATATTTACGACAGCAGTTTGCGCTACAGTGACAGACTCATATAAAAAAATTTCAGAGGTCGAGAATTTGCGTTACGAACGTGTAGAAACAAAATCCTATAAATATAACAGCATCCAAAAACTTTTTGCCGGCATTGTGATACATTATGCATACACATACATTTCATAACTCTTAAATTACGATTCTTGGTTTCCAACAACCTTTTTCACAAACCAGAGTCCCTAACGACTACTCATTATCCCTTACCTTATTCGTCGACACTTCTTCAATATTTCATCATAACAGATACGTAGCATAATCAAATAACTCATATAGCATCAGCTTATTTATCATAAACATACCGCAACAGCATAATACACGTAGTCATCGTAATAATAACGTCATAACACCTCAGTCAAATCTCAAAAACGTCGCAGCTTTCTGCAATAATGTCAAAACCTAAATAAAAAACCTCTGCTCATTTCAACAGTGTCATCTACCTCCAACGTACTTTAAAAATCGTGATCCCATACCAATTATTCAGAGCTCTCATAGTATCACAATGGTTCCGAAAAAATACGAACAGTTCACAAAGTACAGACGAAATACAATTTCATAAGTGTGAAGTTATCCATCTGTGTATTTGCGTAAACATGTGTCACTGACGTAGTAAAAAAATGTTTGTTTCTCTGTTAAATAATCAGATAGCTGTGTAATTTATGTGTTAGAGAAATATGGTACCAATGTGTAAAGTTGTATAAGCAAATACCATATTAGCTATGGCTCCTTGTGCTTGCCAAACACATGGTACACAAAGCAGGCGTGTACCCCCTGAGGATTAATGTGATTATACCCTCAGGTGTTACAGATTACAGCAATGGAATGAAATGTATCACAGAAAACCTTTGTATCATTGTACTTCAAATATCTTTAAAAATAAATGTTTTTAAGTACAAAATTAATCATTCAAATACGTGTACTGTAGCGCTAAACTGTGTGTCTTGTTGTAAGATAATCTCTGTGGAAGTGTCGTGGTTATTGTCCTCCGAAAGCTAAATTCTGCAGAAACTAATGTACTTACCTCACGATAAACAAAAGTGAAATGCTTTGCGTATAGATATCTTAGTTATTACGCTTATTGCCGTGATGAAGAAAGTACTGTGCTGTAACGTATTGTTGTGCTACAGAAAAGGCTGTCTCATTGTAGCTATACCACAAAAGTTACTACTAAAACATGATTTACTTTCCAGAATAATACAGAAAAACTGTGCAGATATAAAACAGAAACACCACAAAAGCAACATTGTAAATTGTCACTCATTAGTAGCGTCATGATACAATCGTGTAGCTGTCACATAAACTAACCACTGTGTCATCTGGTATCTCACAGAAAGTACTTTAAATCCAGAATGTATTTTCAAGTAAACCAAAATGTTGCATTAAAATCTCATAAGCAGTACTGGTAAATGTACTAAGTATGTGAGCCTTATAGTCGTTACGTAATCGTTCAACTAACAAGCAAGAATGTACACACACAATAACACTGTGTCGTCTGTTCACAATAACAATACATTCGTAATTTCTGTTTAAATAGGTTCTCTTGGTTCTTGACTGGATATTTAACTTCAAACATTGTTGCGTGTTAACAGATTTTAAGTCTGACAAAGCATACTAGTAATGTAAAGTGAAAAATTATATGGCAAAGACAAAGTTAAAAAGCAAATTATCTTTCAATAAACGGTTTTATATGTGAATGTGGTGTAAACCATTACTCTTACGACTATGCAGAGCTCCAGCTTCAACGGAATCATCGTGTGGTATATGTCGGTAAAGAATACTGGAATTTTTCTCAAGGTAAATATAATGTTAATATATATGTTAATATGTTATATATATGTTATATATATATATATATATATATATATATATATATATATATATGTGTGTGTGTTATATATATATATATATGTTAATATGTTAATATATATTGAATATAATGTTATTTTTCTCTGAGCCAGCCGGCGCACGTGGCTGCCTGCGGTGCAAGTCATTGTCTGTCTCTTTGTTGGCGCGCGCCGTTATTGGGATTAGGAGACCTAACTTCTACAAATACACCTTGACGAGAAGGCCTTGTCCTGTTTCAAACTCGCTAGTCCTGATGAAATTCAGGTCTGCCGTTTTGTCGGTAGTTTACATAGTTTCTTATTGTCGGTCATGTGGTGGAGAATTTCTCCCTGAATCGTAACTGCGTGCTGAACTGTTGCGTCTGAAATTATTCTGTCTCCCTTGATAATAATAGTTCTGGTTATCATATTGTCTGTTTCTATGATTGTCTCTGTCATATTTATTACTACGGAAAAGTGAACTTTCTCTGTAACTATTACTCTGCCAGTGGTTGTCATACGGGTGGTGTCTGTTTTGGTCACGATTTGTGTTGTGAGAATAGCCTCGTTGTGTCCAGTTATTATTTATTTCATCACGGAATTGCGACGGATGAGACCTGTAATTGTTGTGCTCCTGTTTTCGCGTTCCGTGATTCACAGTGTCAATTTCTAATTCTTGTAAGAGTCCCTGAAAAGCTTCAATGTCGTCTTTGCAACGTCCTGCCAAAATAATATGTCGTAAATGTTCAGGTAATTTGATTAAGCAAATGCGGATGAGTTCTGAGGGGCTGTATGGGTTTGACAGGTACTGATTCTTGTGCAACATGTCTTCAAAATATTTCACAAGACTGGAAAATTCAGATTGTTCGAAATGTTTCATCATTATGATGCTATGTTTTACTCGATCTTGTGTAGCTTGAGACCAATATGCTGAGAGGAAGGCATGGTAAAATTCTCCTTCGCTGTGACAATCGTGAATGATCGATCGCATTCTTACAGCTGGTTCATTCTCTAAATAGCCACACATAAATTCTAATCTGTGCTCTAATGACCAGTTGGGAGGAAAACATTGAGAGAATTGATGGAGCCACGCTTGTGGATGAATGTCATTGCCAGAATTCTTAAATGTTTTAAATTTACGTGTAGTAATGAACAGCTTATAGTCAAAATCATCATGTCGGCGAGTCGCATATCGGTCATTGTTGCGTCGTTTCGGCGGTTCCATCTCAAAATTCGGTGCACCTTGCCAATTTCTTTCATAATTTCCGAAATGCGCTGTGTTATTATTTTGTGGCTGTTCCGTATTTCTATGTCCCTCTTCCCGTAATGGGGCGCGAGTGTCCTCTGAAATACGTAATTCTTGTATTACCTGTGTCAGCTGATCTTGTACTTCCCGGATTTCTCTTTGGTGTTGCGTATTAATTTGATTCTGATTTTGTTTGAATTTCCTAATTTGTTCGCACTCTTCTGTGTCATTAAAGACTACCGGTTTTGTGTCATTCAGATTATCATCTACCTACATAGATAAATTATTTAGCTGATCCGAAAGTTCAACTACTTTCTCTGATGATGAACTACGAGTAATTTCCTCCATGTGTCTTTCTGAACTAATTTTCAGAGTATTTGCTGTGTCCTTTATGTTTTTGTAAGTTGCGTAACCGAATCGGTAGATGCAACTGAGACAATTTTAGCTTGCAAGATCTCATGATTTTCATGAACAATAGTTTGCAGTTCTTTTATGGCTGCTTCGTGATTCTGCAATGCATTTTCATGACGCGAGAAAATAGGTTGGAAATGCTCACAAATTTGTGTTTTTACGCCATTACAGACTTTTTGACATTTCGATTCGATTTTATGTAACTCAGTAGTTAAATCTTCACGTGTTTGTTCAAGCGTGGTGTGAAGATTTTGTTCCATTGCGTCTAACTGTTGCTGTGTTTGTCTCTGGTGTTGTTCCATTGTGTCTAACTTTTGAAGATTTTGTCCCATTTGTTTCTGATTTTGATCAAGCGTTGTGTCTAACTTTTGTAGCCTTTGTCCCATTTGTTGCATTAACTGCAAGAACAATGCACTGGTGTCTGAAACATGTTCCTCAGTGGTTTCCGGCAGTGAAGTTGCACTGGCAACATTCACATTTTGACAAGCAGAAAATGTGTCTTGACTTATTTGAGAAAACGGTGAGGACCCAAAACCTGAATCTACAGTATTTGCAATATTGTGTTCTGTCATTTCGGATTCCAGAGGCGAACTGTTGCTGACCGATCGATCGATAATGCTTCCCTGTTCACTAATTGTTTCACTGTCTACACCATTATTTGCCGCCCGCTCCATTTCTCTGTGCACAATTACCAAATTACTACTTTGAACATTAGTTAATTCATTACTCGGTGGCGTTAACACACTACTTTCGTCTTCACTGTCATTTCTCAGTTTACTTTGGAGCCTAGTATTACGTTTTTCACACGCCATTATTGTCACAATAACACAGAAAAACACAATTGTAAGAGTAAAATAAGAAAACACATTAACATAGCACTGAAAATAATATCTAGTTAATTGCAAGCGCAGCTGCAAAATACTTGGTGCAAATCTACATGCATGGCACAACAACAATGAAAGACTGTCACTACAAAGGAGATTCTCTCTACAATAGCTACACTAATTACACAAACTACAAGAAAAAAAATCAGAAGATTCCAGTGAGGTATCCTCGCCTAAGGGTCGACATATGAAACGTCCCCTTTGAACAATTATACATGACTGTGCTTAAACTGACACACAATATTTTTAGCGCAACGCAGTCTGACTTTCAAAATCCCTAAAAAAGAATGGCCCTTACTGACATTAACCTATACCTTTCACAAAACACTTACCTCACAAAAATCTTCGTTACTCGAACTACTGCAATACAGCGAGCGCCACTATTGCCAGCTAAATAAAAGATTCAAACTACGGAAGGCACTAACTACTGGTAGGCATAGTTAGCAAATGAAAGATTTTAATAGAGAACAAAAAATGTATTTACCTTAATAGTCATAATATATATAGCAGTTCATGACAGCCATTCTTACAAATCTACTGTTTCTGATGGACACACCTCCTGATTATCCATTCTCAAAAACCCGCCATCTCACTTCCCCACATCCACCACTGCTGGCGGCTCACCTCCAACTGCGCAACGCTACGCGCTGTGAACATCCAGCTGCCCAACAACAATGCAAACTAGCCACAGACTGCACACAGCACAGCCAGTGATTTTCATACAGAGCGCTACGTGGCGTTACCAATAAGAAAACAGAAACAGCCTACTTACAATATGTATATCAGTGTGAATCAGTGTGCTTGTGAGTGTTTGTTGCAATAATAATTCAAGTGTTGCAAAATTTGTGTTTGACCACTGAAATTGACCACTTCATGATACCAAGTAGGGTCCTATCCTAAAAGGTATCCTGTTTATGAAGAACTAATAACTTGTTTTTAATTTAAATATGTCTAAGTTTTAGTGCTAAAGATCATAAATGATTTTAGTTAAAACTACTTGCTTCACAAGTAGTAAAAGACGCACATAATATTAAACTTATGAAAAGTTTTAATTTGCTATGAACAGCTTTTACTTTGAAAATACCAAAGTTTTAGTACTAATGAACATAATTGTGGTCAGTTAAAATCACTTGCCTCACAGGTGGTGTTATAAGGCATTTAATTTTGATACTATTTGAAATTTAGCTGTAACTTGAAATCAGCTTGAAGTTAATTAAGTATATCGTCAGTGAAAATGGTTATAAAGCATTGCAAGATAATTAATATCAAATGGGATTGGGAACCAGTATTATTGTAAAGAAAAGTATGTCTGTAAGGTGTGCATAGTTGATCATAAAGGAAGAAACAGTTTAAGGGCCCCACTTTAATCTTTACTAGCAGGTGAAAGTTAATTTGAATCTGGTTATTGCTCATGAATCTGAAACATTACCCCAGTGGAATGAATATGAAAAGTGTTGTTTCAGTGTCACAGTATTGCATTTGTGATATTTATATGTGTATTAGTCAAACTTGAACTCTTATCAGGTACTACTTAGTCTCATGTTGCCTTGGAGAACAAATATTGTGCTGAATTAATCAAAGGTTGAAGTGATGTTTGTAGTTAACAGGGGTAAAGTGTCTTTAACGTTTCTGTGATTGCTAACCTATGCTGTTGATAACTACTGTTACCCACAAATTAGTTCGTCTGGTTGTTGTAGGTATTCATTGCACTTTAGTAATTTATGGAAGTTCCTTTTGCAAGAGTATATACCAATCCACTGACAATAATGTTTGCACATTATTATGTCTAATTAGGCTGGCGAGCGTTTCTTTTTTTTGTTTCATGTACGTGAATTTTGCCTACTTTCATTATTTTCTAAATTATAGTCTTTCTGCTTTCTACTAATTGACACCCTTAAGAAATTCATGTTCGATTTCCTCTACCCATTAGGTTAATTGACTTTCCAAATTCACTTTCCAAAATTCCTCCCAGAGGGTAACGCTTGCTGCATGTTAAGGTCATATTTGGCATTTTACTTTGCGGCGGTAGCGTTATACTTGGCTTTCCTGTGACAGGACTAGAAGTTGTGTTATTGGGGAATAGGTGACACGCACCGTCTATAGCGTTAGAAGTTCGCCAGATCTGAACCCGATGGAAAACATCTGGGATGTGACTTAACGAGGCGTCAGAGCTCATCGCTCCCCTCCCCGGAATTAGGTGACTTGTGTGTGCAGATGAGGTGCCATCTCCCTCCAGCGACCTATCAAGGCCTCATCGCTTCCATACCACGACGCGTCGCCGCTGTTATCCGTACCAAAGGTGGACATACCGGCTATTAGGTAGGTGGTCATAAGGTTCTGGCTGATCAGTGCAAACTAGTGTAAGACATCTCAGGCTGCGAGGTACTCTCGAATAAAACGGCTGATTCAGGAAGTGTAGACTTTATTTCTTTTATTTCAGTCTATGACCATAAAAAATTTTAGTCCTCAGGCTATCAATTTCGGTCAGTGATGACCATCTTCAGATCTACAGAAAAAGGAAGAAATCAGATGAAACTAATGGATAGTCTACATCATGTAAATAATAAGTTATGACAATGAAAATTATTACTTTCATGGATTTAGAATACACACACTTAAAATGTGATGTATCAACCTATTAAAAAGATTTCCTAGTACAATAAAGCAGAGTGGTATCGTCAGGAAGATGTAAACAAAATGAGCTAGTCATCGCCGAACATACCAGTAACTAAAGATATAGAAAAAGCTAGCATTCATGTGAACGGCGCTACAGTTTATACAGGTGGGGGTACAACTGAAAAAAAAATGCTTGTGTCATAAACTCGTTGAGTGTTGGAACTGTATACGTATTTGATCACTGTACAATTATGCAAAATACAGTAAAAAGCTGTACAATTATACAAAATGCAGTAAAAACGTTCAGTCTGATGAGAACTATTCTGTGAATACAGATTGTTGTTAAGTCTTTTACAGTAATAACATGAGATACATTAAAAAAGCTCATTAAATAAAATATTAAAATTAGTAAAAAGGAAATGAGTAAGTAACAACTTGTGATGCTGAAACACTCTTGCGGTAATTTTCAAGTACCAATGTACAAACTTGAGTAGTTCACAAAATTGCATAAAATGATAGAATAGCTACTTAAAGGATGCCACCCGGATGAAAAATAGGACTGGAGTAAGTAATCATAGCATTGTGTCAACGCAGCCACCGGAATGCACCATAGGCGAGTATTGACAAGAGAAACGTAACCGTCAGAGAGTCCTCGTACTTCGCGGTACGTCGCGTCAAGTAAAGGATCACAAACCATTTCGCTAGCCAGTTAATAAGATCACATAACCAATTAAATACATCACACAAACAGAAGGGAGACAATTAAGCAAGAATGCTACAAGAACAGCAAAACAAAATAAAACATATATCTAATGCGATCTACACTTGGTAACGACCAGGAAAGGTATTTGTAATAGAGCTGTTAAATGATAATCTCATTTATCGCATTAAACTTCTAGTACTTATGCACCCCCCCCCCCTCCCCCCCACGAACAGAACTAAACACGTCAGTAGCAACTGAAGACATTTCACAAACATTCGATAAAAAGTGAAACATTGCACCTGATCACGATACAGTTAGCTAATGCCACCTCAGAGAGTGTCCCAGAGCGTACCACGGAACCTTTGCCCATCCTTTACAACATTATCCTCAACAAAGATTATCACCCAAAGTAGTGGAAAATGTGTAAAGTCCTCTTATTTCTGAAACCTGATAAACCACACACGCAAACTTCATTATATCCACTTATCAGCCTCACGTCAGTTTTCAGGAAAGTCTTTGAAACCATTATTACCCAAGTAATCCATCAGCACCTTGCAACTCACCCACCCATTCGCAATACCCAACGTGGCTTTCATCCATACTATTCCATCAATGACCATCTTGTTCACCTTATCCACCTAATCTTCCATCAACTGAAAAAAGGAAGTCCACCGTATTCGTTAATCTTCATACTCAAAGAGCCTTTGCCGGGTATGGCATTTTGGACAGATTTTCAAACCACAAATCTATGCACTTCCAATTATCTATGTCCACTTTATAGCATCCTTCCTTCACCATCGTCCCACGTATGTCACACTTGGCCATGCCTGCTCCAGCATCTTTCAATTCGCTGCAGGTGTGCCTCAAGGCTCTGTCCTTTCTCTTCAACTTCACATCCTATACACTGCAGACATTCCCAAACCGCCAACCCCAATGTACATTCTCCCATATGTTGACGATACCACACCCTACAACTCTCCCATGCCTCCCTCAACGCCTCCTGAATCTCGTAGTCGAGTGGTGTAACACGTGAAAACTTCAGGCAAGTCCATCTCTCCATCTACAACTAGCCCGTCCCTCTGACGACCACAGTACCATATTTAGGACTAACTCTCAACAGGAAAGTAACATGAAACGCACATCTCCTTACTAGCCAACATAAAGTCCGAAACTAACTAAAACTACTAATAAGCTGCTTATAGGCCGCAGCTGAGATCTACGTTCTTCTACCATTATCCTCATCTATAAATTCCTCATCTACCCCATCCTAATCTACACAAACGTTGCCAGGATCTCTGCCTCGACTAAATTCTAAAAGTCCCATGAAATTCTGGAAAAACACGCATTCCGTCTCACCTTCCGCATCTGTCTACCTTCCCCAACTCGCATCTTGTACCAACTCAACTTCCCACTCCTCTTTCTAGAGCACCTTCGCATCCGATACATTAATCGCGAAACCCTTTCCCAGTACTCCATTTTTCACCCACTAATAACCAATGAGGTACCCTGCTTCCTCCACTATATCAATATTATACTCTCCATTCACCGTCATGCCTTATCCATCCTTTCCCGCCGGAAATTTAACCAGATCCCACTCCACAACAATAAAATCCATCCAGAGATATACCCCCTTTCCAACCCTAATCACAGATCTCCACCTCACACCATCTTTCCATTTTCTCTTTCCCTCTCCATCCACCTTGTTGACTACTAGTCGCTACCTGCGGTTCTGCAGAACCCCATAGTCTTACTCATCATCATACCTTCATCACGACTTTCTTTCTTATGCGTCACCTTGCACCACCATTACACCATGGCACCATCCCCGTTCATCAGTGATCATATTACAACTATAATATAAAATGGTCAAACGAGTTTAAAGAATCATCAATATTTTCCATCTAAGTGTATTTTACGAAAACCTCGTTTATTCCCGTTTGTTTTTATGTATCAGATCTTGTACTGCAGTTATGGAATGACGAGTAATATTTGATATTCGAGGAGAGATATGAGGTCACCAGTGGAGAAAACGGAGCACGAGAAAATGACATCGCCATTCCAGTCGCAGCCACTTTAACTGATCACAGGAAGGATTGACGTGATCGAGCAAAATTACACCCATATCTTTTGCAAACACGCAGGGCTAGCTCGAGTCGTCTCGAGTTTTCGCTATTTCTGCCTTGTTGAACTACATCATAGTAGTATATTTTCGCCAGAACTAATGAGTCGACCATTTTTGTGTATAAAAGATTACTATAGATGAACTCACAATGGTAATCTGGAAGGTGCCAGAAAGCTCTGCATCCCCCTGCAGTCGGCACCGGTACTTTTCTGTACCGCTAGTATCAGCGGTGATGCGCCCATATACTGGCTGCAAGAGTGGTAATAGTTCCAAAGACGACGTTATGATACGCCCGAAGCACCCGGACCGATAGTTTGTATATAATGTGAGGGTGTTCGGTTTTATCCACACTTACATTAACTACTGTTGCTGTGATATTTGTATGGATCCGAAATTTCTTTTATTCATTAGATGACTTCGTAAATATATTCAGATTATTTGCCTTGAGACCGACTTTACTCTACATTTTAAGTGTTGGATTTACGATTAGTTTTACATCGAACAGCAATTACGTTTCTTGCATTCAGCTTTTATAAGTTTCCTGCAAGTACTCCATTACTGTCTCCGATCTAATGCACTGCGCTCTCTTTATTGTGGTGCTATGCTGGACTTCTCCGAGACCACCTGTAGCAAATAATCGGAATTGGTAACTACGCTCCAACCAAGATTTTGCAGTTGGATATCGGTTCACAATGAGACTTTGCAACGTTTTAGTTTCGTCAGTGCAGCCTTCTATAGAGCGAATACTATGGCGACAATTTCATTCAAGGGTTGTTCCCGAGTTCCTGTACTAGGATCATCTTCGGGAATGATCTGCAGCGGAGTTCAGCCTACATTAAATGTTTATACATCTCTTGGTCTCCCTCTATGATTTTTACCTCCAACACTACCCTTCAGTACTAAATTTGTGAGCCCTTGATGCCTCAGAATGTGTTTTATAAACAGATCCCGTCTTCTAGTGAGATTGCGCCTCCAATTTATTTTCTCCTTTATTAAGTACCTTCGCTTATCGGAGAGCTACGAAAAACGAAGCGGCAACCTATTGGGCACCTTGGGCACGCGTGAAGTCTACATGGCCCCTGCACGTTCAGCATCGCGAGCTCTCCATGTCGCAGTGACGTATCAGATCTGCCAGAGGCTGCCTCTTCCGAGAGTTCTTTTCGCCTCCGCACAACACGTGACAAGAAAACAGTACCACGATTAATCCATGGCGGCAGCTATAAACACCGGCGCATGTACACTCCTGGAAATGGAAAAAAGAACACATTGACACCGGTGTGTCAGACCCACCACACTTGCTCCGGACACTGCGAGAGGGCTGTACAAGCAATGATCACACGCACGGCACAGCGGACACACCAGGAACCGCGGTGTTGGCCGTCGAATGGTGCTAGCTGCGCAGCATTTGTGCACCGCCGCCGTCAGTGTCAGCCAGTTTGCCGTGGCATACGGAGCTCCATCGCAGTCTTTAGCACTGGTAGCATGCCGCGACAGCGTGGACGTGAACCGTATGTGCAATTGACGGACTTTGAGCGAGGGCGTATAGTGGGCATGCGGGAGGCCGGGTGGACGTACCGCCGAATTGCTCAACACGTGGGGCGTGAGGTCTCCACAGTACATCGATGTTGTCGCCAGTGGTCGGCGGAAGGTGCACGTGCCCGTCGACCCGGGACCGGACCGCAGCGACGCACGGATGCACGCCAAGACCGTAGGATTCTACGCAGTGCCGTAGGGGACCGCACCGCCACTTCCCAGCAAATTAGGGACACTGTTGCTCCTGGGGTATCGGCGAGGACCATTCGCAACCGTCTCCATGAAGCTGGGCTACGGTCCCGCACACCGTTAGGCCGTCTTCCGCTCACGCCCCAACATCGTGCAGCCCGCCTCCAGTGGTGTCGCGACAGGCGTGAATGGAGGGACGAATGGAGATGTGTCGTCTTCAGCGATGAGAGTCGCTTCTGCCTTGGTGCCAATGATGGTCGTATGCGTGTTTGGCGCCGTGCAGGTGAGCGCCACAATCAGGACTGCATACGACCGAGGCACACAGGGCCAACACCCGGCATCATGGTGTGGGGAGCGATCTCCCACACTGGCCGTACACCACTGGTGATCGTCGAGGGGACACTGAATAGTGCACGGTACATCCAAACCGTCTTCGAACCCATCGTTCTACCATTCCTAGACCGGCAAGGGAACTTGCTGTTCCAACAGGACAATGCACGTCCGCATGTATCCCGTGCCACCCAACGTGCTCTAGAAGGTGTACGTCAACTACCCTGGCCAGCAAGATCTCCGGATCTGTCCCCCATTGAGCATGTTTGGGACTGGATGAAGCGTCGTCTCACGCGGTCTGCACGTCCAGCACGAACGCTGGTCCAACTGAGGCGCCAGGTGGAAATGGCATGGCAAGCCGTTCCACAGGACTACATCCAGCATCTCTACGATCGTCTCCATGGGAGAATAGCAGCCTGCATTGCTGCGAAAGGTGGATATACACTGTACTAGTGCCGACATTGTGCATGCTCTGTTGCCTGTGTCTATGTGCCTGTGGTTCTGTCAGTGTGATCATGTGATGTATCTGACCCCAGGAATGTGTCAATAAAGTTTCCCCTTCCTGGGACAATGAATTCACGGTGTTCTTATTTCAATTTCCAGGAGTGTAGTATACGAGTTAATTCTTCCAGCTTCGAGAACCTCCCCTGGCCTCTGGGTGGATGCTACTCATCTCACCGTCTCAGGACGCTCTCGAAGCCCATCGTAGAGACCAACACCACTGTTCTGAGCTTTCATTGTTGTTTCCTCGCCAGACTTAGAGTACATTAATGATAGACTTTTCTGTACCTTTGTTGAACTTAATCAGGACAACGTTCTTGGAACTTGGATTATTTCTCTGCAAGTTTATTTTCCTACGAAGCTCTTAGTGGTGTTGCTACATACTAGAAACAGTCAGGCGACTTTAAATAGCAGCTCTATCAAGCCTCTGTACCAGTACCTAGTCACAAGCTGTCATTTGTGCCTTTTGTTCTTACCGCAAAAGCAGACGTATCTTTGCTGCCAAGAAACTTGTTGAAACTTGATCGATGTTTTAAACTACTGAAACTACTAACTCTGCTAAGCCAATGTTGCACGGACGTCCACCCCACCGAAGTTCTATAAGTCCCTCTAAATCCTTGAAAGCCATGCACTCCGTCTCGCTTTTTGCATCCGTTTACCTTCCCCCACATGAATTCTCAACCATCTCATCAAATTCCCGCCCCTTCTCACCCATACCGAACACCTCCGCATCTGCTGTACTGCCCGCAGACAAGATTCTAATAACCCCACTGTCTCCACTCTGATCACCAACCCTTGCATGCTGCTGCACCTTCACAAACACATCCCTCCATCCCCACACTTACACATATTCCATACCCTATCCCAATGAAACTTCAACCAACTCTCTCGACCAGACAATACGAGGGTGACTCAAATGAAAACCTTAAATATATAATAACAAATCGAAATTTCACGTCGTTATCCTGGAAGTTGGTAAGCGTGCTACAAACAGCGTGCAGAATGGCCTGTAGGTGGCAGCATAGTGCAGATGCACACATACCGTGACGGTATCGGTATAAAGATGACCGCCCCACTTGCGACTTGCACCAGGGAAGAACAGCGTTCTGTTATTCGGTTTTTGCGTAGAGAAGGTGTGAAACCTATTGAAATTCATCGACGAACGAAGGTTCATTAGGGTGATGCATGTTTGTCACAGCAGCTAGTCTTCGAATGGAGTAAGAAATTTCGCAAATGGTGTGACTTCAGTGGAAGGTGCTCCTCGTCCAGGTCAGGCACAACGAGTTGTGACTCCACAGAATATTGCAGCAGTTGAAGCCATAGTGAAGAAAAACCGCCGCCTGACATTGAATGACATTGCAGCATGTTTACAGATTAGCCATGGGTCAGCACACCACATTGTGCATGATGTGCTCCAGTTTCACAAAGTGGGTGCCACGGCAGCTGACTACTGAAATGAGAGAACGACGTGTTAATGTTTGTGAAGAACTTCTTCGGCGCTTTGAACGAGAAGGTGATGGCTTCCTTGCAAGACTCGTACCTGGGGACGAAACTTGGGATCACTCCTACCAACCGAAGAGAGCGAGCAAGGAATGACGCCATTCCTCATCACCAAAACCAAATAAGTTTCGAACAGAACCATCACCAGGGAAGGTTATGCTGACTCTCTTTTGGGACGAAAAAGGCGTCATTTTGGAGCATTACATGCCTAGAGGGACCACTGTCACCAGTGCATCACACACAGATCTCCTAAAAATCATGTGCGGCCTGCAATCAAAATCAAAGCGACGTGGATTGCTATCAGCAGGTGTCCTTTTGAAACATGACAATCCAAGGGCCCAGACTACGCGACAACAGTTGCTTCAATCACAGACCTGCATTTTGAGTGTCTTCCTCATCCACCATACTCACCAGACCTTGCCCCAATTGATTTCCATATGTTTGGACTACTCAAAGACACAATGGGAGGAAAGAAGTTCCGTTCTGATGAAGAGGGGCGCCAAGCGGCGCATGAGTGATCAGGCTACCAAAAGAATTTTTTCTAAAGGAATTTATGCACTTTGTAAGCGCTGGAGGACTTGCATTAAGCGCGGGAGAAATTATGTTGAAAAGTGATACAGCTTTGTACCACTTCTGCACAATCAATAATATTTTAAAAAATATTTAAGATTTTTATTTGCCTCACCCTCGTAAAATTTGCCCCGATATTTATGTCTACTACCAACTTTAACTGTTCCCCCACCTATCCCAATACACAACAAGGCTCTTCTCTCCTTTCATCCCCATCCCTTTCGTCTCGTCCCAAACATCACACCGGTCCTCACTCTCTGCCTTTCCCACTGACTGTATTTACCACTATCCCTCTCAGCTTCTACCTATCATCTCCATAATTTTTCTACTTAACGGACCAGTATCTTTTTACATACACCCGTCAACCCTATGGAACATCTCCTCTCCTCTGACAATACTTCTCACCCAGTGCAAGTCTTTCAGATCTTAAGTGAAAGTGTATTGCTTCAATTTTTTGTCAGAAGAATTTCACTTTCCTGAAATATGTTTTTAAAATATATATTTTTCGTTTTTTAACTGTCCATACTTGTTTTTTCAATTCAAAGTAGAAAAGCAACCGCATATTTTGTTTCTAAGTGTGATTAATTTTTTTTTTAAATCTTTCGGTTGAAGGGTGGAATATTGTGCTGCTGACACTCCTCCCCCCGCCCATATGGGGCGAGTGGGATGGAATAACAAAAAAGAAAAAAAAAATCACTGTTTTTCCTGTGACTCCGTAAGGAACATATCAGCCTCATCATTAGTTCCGTGATCTACCCTCCTAATCTTCAGCATTCTTTCGTAGCACAGCATTTCAAAAGTTTCTATTCTAATGTTGTCTAAACTGTTTAACATCCATGTTTCACTTCCATACATGGCTACACTCCATACAAATGCTTTCACAAAAGGCTTCCTAACACTTAAATCTATATTAGATGTTAACAGATTTCTGTTCTTCAGAAACGCTTTTCTTGCCATTGCCAGTCTACATTTTATGTCCTCTACTTCCACCATCATCAGTTATTTTGCTGCCCAGATAGTAAAACTCATCTACTAGTTTAAATGTTTCGTTTCCTAACCTAATTCCCTCAGCATCATCTGATTTAAGTAGACTACATTCCGGAATCCTTGTTTCGCTTCTGTTGATGTTCATCTTATATCCTCCCTTCAAGTCACTGTCCATTACATTCAAATGCTCTTCAAAATCCTTTGCTGTCTCTGACAGAATTACATTGTAATCAGCAAACCCAAAGTTTTATTTCTTCTCCCGGAACTTTAATTCCTGCTCCAAAGTTTTCTTTGGTTCCCTTTACTGCTTGCTCAATGCACAGATAGGATAAAATCGGGGATAGGCAACAACTACTTCACTCCTTTCTTAACCACTGCTTTCCTTCCATGCCCTCGACTCTTACAACTGCTGTCTAGTTTCTGTACAAGTTTTAAATATCTACATCTACGCCTTCATAGATACTTCGCAAGCCACCGTACGGCCGCTCCCTGTATTTTACCCCTGCTACCTTCAGAATTTCAAAGAGAGTATTACAGTGAACATTGTCAAACGCTTTCCCTAAGTCTACAAATGCTATAAACACATATTTGCCTTTCCATAACCTATCTTCTATGAGTAGTCCTAGGGTTAGTGTTGCCTCGCATGTTCGTACATTTCTCCGCAATCGAAACTGATCTTCCCCGAGGTCGGCTTCTACCAGTTTCCCCATTCTTCTGTACAAAATTCGCTTTAGTATCTTGCAAACACGACTTATTAAAATGATATCTGTAGTTCGGTAATTTTCACACCTGTCATCACCTGCAGTCTTTGGAATTGGAATTATATTCTTCTTGAAGTCTGGAGGTATTTCGCCTGTCTCATACATTTTGCACACCAAATGGAAGACTTCTGTCATGGCTGGTTTTCCAAAGGCTATCAGTAGTTCTGACGGAGTCTCGGCTAACCCCGGGGGGTCGCTTCGGCTTAAGTCTTCTTGTGCTCTGTCAAATTCTTCTCGCAGTGTCACATTTCCCATCTCGTCTTATCTACGTACTCTCCACTTCTATCTTGCCTTCAAGTTCATCTCCCTTGTATAGACTCTCTACATACCCCTTCCACCTTTCAATTTTCCCTTTTTTGCTTAGGACTGGTATTCCATCTGAGCTCTTGATATTCACCCGCCGGCCGAAGTGGCCGTGCGGTTAAAGGCGCTGCAGTCTGGAACCGCAAGACCGGTACGGTCGCAGGTTCGAATCCTGCCTCGGGCATGGATGTTTGTGATGTCCTTAGGTTAGTTAGGTTTAACTAGTTCTAAGTTCTAGGGGACTAATGACCTCAGCAGTTGACTCCCATAGTGCTCAGAGCCATTTGAACCATATTCACCCACCTGCTTCTCTATTCTCCAAAGGCCTCTTTAATTTTTCTGTAAGCAGTAACTGTCTTTTCCCTAGTGATATGTGCTTCTAAATCCTTGAATTTGTCCTCTAGCCATTCCTGCTTAGCCATTTTGCACTTCCTATCGATCTCGTTTTTGTATTACCTTTCACCTGACGTATGCGATATTACAACACTGGTTCAAAGAACTTAACGATAGATCGTAGTAATGGATATAGTCGGTAACTGAACAGCAGCAGGAAATCTGTAAATCTCAAGTACCAGTTAAGTGACACCATTATGAGAATCGTTCTCATTCAGAACGATTTTTTAAATTTTTTATTTATCAACTTGAGCAAGCAGTACCGTTTGAAATATTGCGCAGTAAAATATCTTGTGTAATGTATCTGACTCCATACATTGGTGCAGGGTCACGTCATACACATAATCCCGAGGTCTAGGTGCCTCTGTCGTACGACGCCACCCTACTACGACTCTGGTAATGAGCCCATTTTGTCATCTGAAAAAAAACAGTAAAAGGTCAAGTGGTCAGTGGCGAGCCATGGAGCGATGCCAGTTTCAGCGCCGCATTGTTGAAGATTTATATCTGATCTTGGCGTCGGTAGACGTATTTCTTTGTCTATTGTGTCCACTAAACCGTCTGCCCTTCCACTGTTTGTTTCAATCGTGGTATAAATTCGATTGCATTTAGTTGTGCCGGTAACAGTCTACACTCTAAAACGTTTTTACTGGGCCGGTATTCATCTGAGCTGGTGTGTTGCTCATTTTCTGTTGCTAGACGATGACAGACACGCAGTAATATAACTACACGGATTCATTCTCACAACAAATCCTTGAAAAAATTTACATTATATGTATAAATAATATGATACATTTGTTTTTGACGCGATGATCGCTTGAGTTATGTGTTTCTCTGAAACATCATTTCAACTTAAATTTTGGTGAAATGGATTAATTTGATGTAACTTTATACAGGAAGAACTGCATTTGGTCTTTAGTACACATTTATTCTTACAGTGTGTAACGCCGGAAATGCATATCTTCCTATTTACATCTGTTGTACTATAATTTTTTTTCCTTATTTTTGTTACCTGAAGATATGACATTTCTGTGTCTTTGTATATTGTAATTGTTTTACTATTTGTATATATATGCATTTATGTCGATGTATAATTGGTTTGTTTTGTGAATATTATTTGTATTTATACGCTGGGTCTGGCCTAGGGAAAACTATGGTATCGAACGAATACATCCATAGGTCGTGTGGAGAACCAAAGTGTTCAGGATCTTTGGTAGTGTTAACTCTGTCGCGTGGAGCGCGGGCAGAGGGGGGTCTGGCTGGAGGAGGGCAGTGGAGCAGGTGTGTTGTGTGACGCTCCCGCGAGTTGCCGCGCTTTCGGGGTTTGGCAGCATGTAATTGCGCTCGACTTGCTATGCTAGTTTCTGACATGGTGTCGCGGACGGGAAGCGTTAGCTGGCACACATCAAGAGCCCGTTTCGGCTGGAGACCGTGTCGAGAAGAAGGCGCGCCAACATCCAGCTTCTGCAACAGCGACGGCAGACAATGAGTGACTGTCGCCACCTCCTCGATCGACGACTTCAAACCATCAATCAACCAACAAGGAAGACTGGTAGCACGTAAAGTTTTAGAACTGTATGGCAGACCTCAGCTTTTAAAATTGTTGCATCACAAAATTACAGCAACTTAGCATGAACCTTTGTTGCTCATTCTCCCAATTGCATTACCAAGCAGGGTCCCTTCCTTTTCCGAAATGAACCCGAGTGTCGTTGAAATTCAGACGCCAGCGTTGAAGTAATATCTATCCATTTCACTGCTTTAATTTCAAAGTTCAGTTAATGTATTCATAGCTGGCTACAGTATTTAGATTACGCAAGCACAAACTAAGAGTGCGACTTTTGTTACCATATTTTAGCTTACCTGTGACTGCAGCTCAGCTTGGTACGTACTAAATGTTGCTATTGTTAATTGTCCAGAATCATTTAATCCAAGTTCAAAGTTAAATCTCTTATTTCTAAATTGCGTAGATTCAAGTAGCTTTTGAAATGATTGATGAGGTATCCCAAGACTAACCTTATTTTATTGAATTTCGTAATGCTTCAAAAACAAAGTTCACTATTAATTTCAGTCACTAAATTAACTTTCAATTTTCCAGTTTTAATAATTCTTTAGCTAAATTAAGTCAGAGTGTAGCGAAATTTATTACTTCTGACAAACATTCAGTTTTCACACAATACGTGTCATCCTTCAGTTGCCACGCTTTTAGTGCTAATTATATGTGCATTAACCTTTCTTTTTCAGTTACTGTAGTAATTGTCCATAGGACTGGCGACCGTAATTTCCCCAAATCTCAAGTATCTAATTACCGTTAGTTAATTGTTAACGTAACGGCCGCACATTTACTTTCTTTATTAACTTTACCCCTTTTCAAAATTAATTTCCACCAGTTTCATTTGCATTTTTCCTTTCATTTAGATGTAACCCTTTCCTCCCTCTTTACCGACAGATTAACTTCGGTGACGATTGCTTTTCCCAAATTTCCATTAGGTACACGCGGTTTAATTTTTCACTGTCATTAAGGTCGATAAGTGAGGGGGAGGTTACACGTGGCGACCTGGTGACAGGACAATCTTCGGATTTGAGGTTGTTCTGGACACGAATTTTGCATTGTGCAAATCTCGTAACAAAGTACTGGTTACGAAATGGTCGATACGTCAGCGAGAATATTAGTGTGAGGAATCCTAATTAGATTTGAGATTTGGCATTTATATTGAAAATTATTAAAATGAGTGAAGGCAACAATTACCAAAATTTGGTAGACTTGGATACGGAACAAATGGTAGAACAGTGGGAAACGCGCACCGCGGTACCCATTGTTCAGGGTCAGGCGGCTAGCATGAAAGACGCGACCGCCGAAACAGAACAAAGAGCAGAAATGGAACTCCAAACTTTAGAAAATGTTTCGGAATCGGAAGTGAAAATCAAATCTGAAACCCTTGATGACGAATACGGGGGGACAATTAAAGAGGAAACCGCTACGGAAGTAAAACCGGTAGTTTCCGGGAATTTAACTGATTTATTGAATGTTTTGATTAACGAAATCAAGAGTCAATCGGCAGAAATTAAAGCTCAGGCTGCCAAGCAAGAAGCTCAGTCTGCCAAGTAAGAAGCTCAGTCTGAAAAAATTGAACGGAAGCTAGACAATCAGAACAAAGCTATTAATGTTGTTAACAACAATGTTGGAGTTGTTAACACAAAAGTTGATAAAATCAAAGAAGATATTGTTGTAATTAATACCGAAATAGGTAATCTTAAACAGGAAATGATAGGCGTTCAGGCGGAAATTGCGAGCATAAATACTCGTTTTAATTCCGAAATTAGCAGAATCGAGAAAAGTGTAAGAGAAGCAGTTGCTCCGATCATTGAGAATAAGGTGACGGAACAAATTCAATTAGTGAAAAAAGAGGATCAACAGAAGGTGGAAACTTTAAAGGCTTTAGTGTCCGAAGTAGATATTAAAGTGAGGAAGCAGGCTAATACCTGTGAAGAGAAAAAGAGGGAACTGGAAACGCTTGCGACAACCACTTGCCAAGTAATTGCGAGAGTGTCGGAATTAGAAAAGAAACTTGACGAAAAACAGAGCTATGTGCCAATCTGTGCACATAGTTCGGAACTGTTGACGAAAGAGGAGCGGTTCGACCCCTTGAAAAAAGGCGGTATACACGCGACCGATTCCATTGAAAATTGTGAAAGAGTTTTACGCAGATCATGGACTAATGAGAGAAAATTAATGCGGTTATTGACGTGTTGGCTGGTGATGCCAAGCGTTGGGGCCTAAACCTCAACATTACGAACCTGACTTTTGACGAGTTTAAAAATTTGTTTCTGGCTGAATACTGGTCAGAGCAAAAACAACAAAGTGTCTGGCGCGAATTTGTCGTATCGAGGCCTTTCGATGCGAATTCGCGCTGTTCGATGAAGGAGTTTTGTGAGGGCTGGATCCGCAAGTTGGAATATTTGCGTGATCGCCGCACGGAATCCGAAATAGTCTGGGAACTCTACAAGAAGCTTCCAGATGATACAAAACGCTACGTAGGAAGCAATTACAGGACAATCAATGATTTCCTGGAAAGAGTTGAGGACGAGGACAATTGGTGCAATAATTGGACAGTGGTAGAGGCCGTGGTAACAACAACAGGTACCACAACAACCACAACAACGATAAATACCTGCAACCATGGCAGCAATAACAATAATGGTTCGGACCGTAATAACAATCGGTACAATGCAAATAATACCAGGAATGACGGAAACCATTATCATACTAACGTGATAAGGGCTTTGCAGAATAGTAATAACGGCAGAGGGTGTGATCAGCCGCCTCAGCAGCATCCGGGGGGCGGATCTGCTGGGACGAGACAGGGAAGCCATTAGCCGCACCGGTGAGGGGCCGACCGGGGGTGGAGAAATTTTGGCGGCCCAATAACAGGAGAAAACCCAGGTGTCGTCGTTATGAAAATTCCGTGTGGAATAATCAACGGCGGGAGAGTGTGCCAGAGTTAGGAGAAAGGAGTGCGCCCACGAGTAGTAGATCAGCTGTAGACACGGCAGTAGAAAATACATTCACTGTCACTGAGAACAATTTAAGTAGTGTTCCGGAAATCGATTATAAAGTGGCAGCTGTAACACCCACAGCGGAACTGGAGATTGAGTTTAAGAATGATTCGCAATTGTTGAGAGAAGATCAGATGTCGGATAACACGTCCGTCATCGAGCGAGGGGATGCAGAGAGGGATGAGGTTTGGTTAAGGCAGTTCGGTCGCTTATACGACGAACTAAGAGATTATGGGGGCCTGTGCGGAAGAAGTGTTTATAGGGAGCGTGGGCACGATTTGCCCCTTCTCGTCCCGCAGGAAGATAGTGTTTGTGAAATGATAGAAAGTTCTGGCCCTAACCGGCAGACTTTACCAGAAATAGTTGATGTTAATGGGGAGCACGAGCAAGATTCGTCGTATTTCATACCGCAAGAGTTGGATGTTGAAGTAGTAACGGAAAGTTCTGGCCCTGACCGGCAGACTTTACCGAAAGTTATAGTGTTAGAAGTGGCCGACCCATCCGACGCAAAACTCCAGTTTAAACATTGCGAAAGTATTGAGGAGAAATATTACGAGAATTTTAGTGATAGCCGAACACGATTGGTAGAAAAGCACGTAGATTACAGCGTGTATGAGGTTAGAGCTGACGTTATGCGGTCAGACGGTAGCAGTGTGGGTTGCGCAGATCCAGAGGAAGTAATTTCAGATACTGCTGGGCACATTCCTCCAGTTAGATTGGCAGACGAGATCAATTTGGCCAAAGAGGCATCAACGAAGGTGACAATTAGTGAATTGATAGCAAAGCAACACTCACGAGTTACAGGAAAAGATTTCGGTATTGGAGGCGGAGCTACAGACTAAGCCTCAGGACAAACGTGTTGAAATTAAAACTGTATGTGAACAGAGGCTGAAAAAGCCGCCAGATAAGCCGGATTTAGGATCAAAACCGGATGGTTGTTTCTGGAATGACATGGATATAGACGAGGATTTATTATGGGAAAATAAAGGAACAGTCGAGGACAAGTGTAGAAAGATAGTAGTGTCTGTTAATATGCACGACCTACAACTATACGAGTTGATTGACACCGGTGCAGAATTGAGTGCTGTATCTGGGAAAAGATTTGAGTTAATGAAAGACAGACCTGCTATCGTAGTTATGCCAGTAACAGGAGTGAAAATTATCGGTGCTACTGGGAAGGCCAGTAAACCGGTCACAAAATAGATTTTTGTCAACTTCGAGATATGTGGGGCACGATTTGAGCAAGAGTTTGTCGTCGTGCCAGACTTGACTACGGAAGTAATTATCGGGTTAGATTGGCTATTAAAGTACCGTGCAGTGATTAATTGCGAAAGCAAAACTTTGACATGTACGTCACCAGATAAAACAATAGTAGTTAGTTTTGACGAGGCAGGAGACGGTGTGCATAGGCAATACCAGCCTATACACATTTTTAACTGGCTGGATGTCATTGACGTAGGCATGAATTTGAACTACTATAACGTGAGGAATCTCAGCATTGTCAATAATGTAGAAAGTGAACTGGGAAGTATTGTAGACGGAGTGTCAACACACGAACAAAGACGAGGCCTGTATGAAGTAATAATGACGAATAAGAGTGTGTTTTCAGACAAACCAGGACTTGTGGAAGAGACTATCAAATTCCCTCCACGGATTGACATTAGTATTGGTGTGAAAAGAGATCGTTTGCGAGAAATAATGAAGCTAAAAGCCGATGCTCGCATAAGTCGTCGTGACGCTAAAGCGCGTTTTGATAAGTTTGCAACCGGAGACTTAGTACTTGTTAAAGCTCATGAGAAATCGAGCGAGATAGACAATGAAATCTCTAAATTTAAGTTTGTTTATAATGGACCATATAAAGTCATTGGTTTACCTCACACAAGTGCTTATTGCTTAGAGTATCCAAGCTCTGGAAAACTATTAGGTATACGGAACATTGTAGACTTGAAATTGTACCAACCTAGGATTGATTAATACTACACAATTGGTAATTTGTACAGTATGTAAATATAGAGTGTAATATTTAACGATTTGTTAGATTGCCATGCTTTTGCCTGACCAAGAGGACATTAAAGAAGTAGTAATTAATAAGTAATTACTTTTGACTAAATGATTTAAGAGTAACGATTATTAATCAGTTGAAAAATCCAAGCTGCTAGTTTAAGTTTTCAGCTGAGTCACAGTAGATTAAGGAATGTAAATATGATTTTGTAACTAGCTGTAAGATTTCATAAATATGTGATTTACTAGTCATTGCCGATGTACTTAGACGCTGTTTTAGGTTTCAGGCTAGTACATGCCTGTGATGATGGACAGTGTTGAGTTATCCACTGTGATAGTGTTAATGGACTCCTTGAGATTACTCGGGAGTGAGTTTTTCCAAAAGAATTCAGTGAAACGGACGTTCTGGAAATGCCGTTACAAGGGCGAGTGAGATCAAGCGTGCCGCACAAACGGGCGCAACAATACTGGCGAGGCGGAGCCGCTGTCGGCTCTTGTGCCGCTGTCGGCATTCTTTGTACTTGCGGGTACGGAAGGCGGAGTTATTTTTCTTCCCGGACAGCTGATGTGAAAGAATTCTGTTGTCAATATGTATGTTTTTTTTCGATCTGCTGTATATTATTTTCTTGTTTAGCGTTAAGTGGACTCTCATGACGAGAATATTAATTATGAAAAGGTTATATAAAATGTGTATTCTATGTAATTAATTATTAATTTGCGTATTTTGATACACCTGTTTTTTATGACCATGCACTCTGATTAATTTTGTAAATAGCATTCTATTTCTTGATACTGTTAGGAATTTTGATGATTTTAGAATAACTAAACCATTTTCTGTGTTTCCTATAAATTTTAATATGTTGTCAACCTGTTTTCTTTTGTGTAAGATGACAGAGTGGAATAAGGTTAGGAGTGTCTCCACTCAGTTACTATGGTCTAAAAATTTGGTTTATGGTTAATTCGCCTAATGCTAAATTTTCTTCTTGTTTCGAGCATATGCATTTCCGCTGTTTCTTTTCCTTTTTGGGACATTTTCTGAGTCTGTTTAGGTTACACGAACATCCTCAGACAATGTGGGGCACGTGTAACGCCGGAAATGCATATCTTCCTATTTACATCTGTTGTACTATAAATTTTTTTCCTTATTTTGTTTCCTGAAGATATGACATTTCTGTGTCTTTGTACATTGTAATTGTTTTACTATTTGTATATACATATGCATTTATGTCGATGTATAATAGGTTTGTTTTGTGTAGCGAAATTTATTACTTCTGACAAACATTCAGTTTTCACACAACACGTGTCAACCTTCAGTTGCCACGCTTTTAGTGCTAATTATATGTGCATTAACCTTTCTTTTTCAATTACTATAGTAATTGTCCACAGGACTGGCGACCGTAATTTCCCAAAATCTCAAATATCTAATCACCGCTAGTTGATTGTTAACGTAACGGCCGTACATTTACTTTCTTTATTAACTTTACCCCTTTTCAAAATTAATTTCCACCAGTTTCATTTGCATTTTTCCTTTCATTTAGATGTAACCCTTTCCTCCTTCTTTACCGACAGATTAACTTCGGTGACGATTGCTTTTCCCAAATTTCCATTAGGTACACGCGGTTTAATTTTTCACTGTCATTAAGGTCGATAAGGGAGGGGGAGGTTACAAGTGACTGGAGAACTGCTTTTCTCTCCCTACAACATTCAGTATTATACCGTTATCTATTATAACAGTCTGCGCTGTTTCAGACAAAACTGATGTAATGGCAAGTGGCTCCGAAACTTCAGGATTGTCCTTGTACAGCTGTACTGTGCGAAGTCGTTTAGGAAATATTCCTTTCTTCACGGTTGAACGTATCGAACCAACCAGTGCCCTCAACTGTCAATGTGAACAATATCTTATTAGTCCAATAGCTGTAACATCAAGTCACTCAATGTGTTCTTTTGTAGAAGGGATTATTATTCTTGACATTTACGATTTATTAGTGGATAACAAGAACTAACAATTTTTCCCACACTGGTACTATTTATGGCTCTTACTTTTGGAGGCTTACGCATTGGTAAAGTTTCTCATCATAATGATGATTAAATTTTAATGAGCTCTTTTGGGTCCTTCCACTCCTTCATTTCCTTTTCCAGCATTATTTTCCAGAACCTCCTTTATCAGAACCTTTGCTGTCTCTATTTCTGTGGGATCACAAAATCTACTAAGAATTATTTGAAACTGTAAGTTCATTTTTGGTGGAACGTGGCTTTGCTTTACCTCATTAGCTTAGCATATGATTTTTTTTCCTTGTAAGGATCAGAAATGGCCTGTATTTTGCATATGCCGCAGTATTCCGGTTATTGTATTCTTCCCTAAACTATGTAATAATTATTGTAATCGTCTAATTACTCATCTCTTTACTTAAATATCTGTGTACGGTAGAGCAATTAGAATTGTAACAACTTGGTGTTTTTGACAAATGTCTATTCCTTTCCTTGCACATTTTATAAAATGACTGAAACGATAATTCGATTAAATTTTCTGCTTGTGTTTTCCTTCCTCCCACATCTTTCTTTTTCTATTCTGACTTTGCAATTCAGTATTTCAGCAAAACGACCATAATGATCTGATATTTCTGTTTTTAACTGTCTTTAAACCATGCAGGGCGGTCAGAAACAATTTGGAATAGCTTGTAAGGGTGTTGCAGTCTAGGTTGTACTGAGAAATAATTGTTAAGAAAAAACTGGATGCGTTGCGCCGTTTTCGAGAAAATTAGCATTGAGGTTACCCAATCAGGCCGTTGAGCGCGCAGATTCAAGCGGTTCGCCAGATACAATTAGTGTCAATTGCCTTCATAGCGTAGATGATAGTCCACGACTCAGCTCAGTCTTTGGATCGAGTTCGATCTTTATTACCGTCCCATGTGCAATTTTTGTATCGCTCTCTTGTTCGGTTTTAGCAAACAAGACGAAGAACACGTTTGGCGACACCGTCTCTCGCGGTCCGCTAGAATTTGCGTACTCAACTGCCTCATTGGCTAACTTCAACGTAAATTAACTTGAAAACTGCGCAACGCATCGAATTTTTCTTCTTAACAAATATTTCTCAGCACAACGCACCCTGCAACACCTTTACAGGCTTTTCCAGACTGTTTCAGACCGCTCTGTAGATCCGTTGATGTGGGCCATGTACTGCTAACATGAGATTGTAAAAGCCTATCAGGTCACAGAACTTTTTGTATTATATTCAGAGTATTTATATTTCGACCACTTACCACTACTATGCATTGGCAATCCGTAATAGCTTTATTCAAAATATCTTCTCATTTCTTATGAAAAATTTGGGACAGTGTGTCGAAGAGTGTAAATACTTATTTCATTTTCTCCTAATACAAAAATGGTTCAAATGTCTCTGAGCATTATGGGACTCAACTGCTGTGGTCATAAGTCCCCTAGAACTTAGAACTACTTAAACCTAACTAACCTAAGGACATCACACACATCCATGCCCGAGGCAGGATTCGAACCTGCGACCGTAGCGGTCGTGCGGTTCCAGACTGCAGCGCCTTTAACTGCTCGGCCACTTCGGCCGGCTCCTAATACACGTAAGGTAATTATAATAAAAGTAGGTTGCATTGATTGACTGTTCCGTCAGTTCTTGGTAGAATATTTTATACATTATGAATTCTACAATATTTATTATTTTTTCACAAACCAGTTTTCGGCTGTTACGCCATCATCAGGTACAAAACAAAATATGTGTAGTGAAATTTTGTTTGATGCAAGATCGTGAACTAGCGCATCTACAGTGCATCTTCATTTTCAAATATGAAAAATGTTAAGGTTAGTTTTAGGAATAAAACAGACTGTTTTAAATGCAGACACTGCCTTTTGACTGTAATGTCGTTAATTTAATTACGATCCAGATTTCGGCCTTTTATGCCATTTTCAAGTGATTGATTTTATTTATATCATTAACATATATTCAGAACGCATATGTTAATGACATAAACTCGATCACTTGAAAATGGCATAAAAGGCCAAAGATGGGTCGTAATTAAATAAACAACAATACAGTCAAATGGCGGTGTGTTCATCTAGAAATTATTGACTGCTTGTTTCAGTGTAAATGCGATGTAAGACTATTTAAATAAGATAAAAAATGTGACACATTGACCCCTAAACTATATACAAATTATAACAGTTGTTCATAGAAGACAATAAATAAAACTATAAACTTTGGTGATCTGTTCCAAAGGGGTGATGAAACAAAATAATCTTGTCGTTAATAGATCCTAAATTACGTACAGTTAAGATATGCTAGTAAGGTCAATCAGGTACCTGAAGCAGCTTTGATTATACGATGTTTTTTTTAACACAAGAGAACTTATAGTAACTGAAATAAAGGAAAATGGGGCATGAGAGTAAGATGGAAATTTACAACAGGTTTTGGATAGGGATATGGGTAGTATCTGTAGTTAGAAGTGGCGACTAGGTGAACTTGTAAGTAGGCTGTATAGGTTTTAATGTTGGTAACGCAGCGTAGCGCTCTGTATGAGCATCACTGACTGTGCTGCGTGCAGTCTGTGGCTGGTTTGCGTTGTTGGAATATTTGCTATTGTAGTGTTGGGCAGTTGGATGTGAACAGCGCATAGCGTTGCGCAGTTGGAGGTGAGCCGCCAGCAGTGGTAGATGTGGGGGGAGAGAGATGGCAGAATTTTAAGAGCGGACGATCTGGACGTGTGTTCGCCAGAAACAGTAAATTTGTAATACTGATACTGGATATCATGAACTGATATATATATATATATATATATATATATATATATATATATATATATATATATATATATATATAATGACTTTTGAACATTATTAAGGGAAATACATTGTTTGTTCTCTATCAAAATCTCTCATTTGCTAACTATGCCTATCAGTAGTTAGTGCCTTCAATAGTTAGAATCCTTTATTTAGCTGGCAGTATTGGCGCTCGCTGTATTGCAGTAGTTCGAGTAACGAAGATTTTTTTGAGGTAAGTGATTCATGAAAGGTATAGGTTATTGCTAGTCAGGGCCATTCTTTTGTAGGGATTATTGAAAGTCAGATTGCTTTGCGCTAAAAATATTGTGTGTCAGTTTAGTGATAATCGGAATAAGTAAAGAGACAAATGTCTGAGTACGTTCAGTTTTGCTCAGCTGCTTGAAAATCAAATAACGTAAGGGGTTACCAGCACAGTTAGTCTTTAATTTTTCTAATGGGACGTTTCAAACTCTGTTTGGTCATTTAGCACCAAGCTTGGACTGATTAAGATACATCTACATCTACATCTACATCTACATGGATACATTTAAGTACCTGGCAGAGGGTTCATCCAGCCACCTTAACAATTCTCTATTATTCCAATCTCGTATAGTTCGCGGAAAGAATGAACACCTATATCTTTCCGCACGAGCTCTGATTTCCCTTATTTTATCGTGGTGATCGTTCCTCCCTATGTAGGTCGGTGTCAACAAAGTATTTTCGCGTTCGGAGGAGAAAGTTGGTGATTGGAATTTCGTGAGAAGATTCCGTCGCAACGAAAAACGCCTTTCTTTTAATGATTTCCAGCCCAAATCCTGTATCATTTCTGTGACACTCTGTCCCATATTTAGCGATAATACAAAACGTGCTGCCCTTCTTTGAACTTTTTCGATGTACTCCATCAGTGCTATCTGGTAAGGATCCCACACCGCACAGCAGTATTCTAAAAGAGGACGGACAAGCGTAGTGTAGGCAGTCTCCTTAGTAGGCCTGTTACATTTTCTAAGTGTCCTGCCAATAAAACACAGTCTTTGGTTAGCCTTCTCCACAACATTTTCTATCTGTTCCTTCCGATTTAAGTTGTTCGTAATTGTAATACCTAGGTATTTAGTTGAATCTACGGCTTTTAGATTAGACTGATTTATCGTGTAACCGAAGTTTAACGAGTTTCTTTTAGGGTTTTTACGTTTATTAATTTCCATTATTTCAAGATAAAACATCTTCCTGCCTTTATGAATGTGATGAAGTACTTCATGTTTCACCTTGTAACTAGGCCTTCTTTAAGCAGGTGGTCTGCAAAAGTAGTCTCTTTTTGTTACAAAAATTTGTTCAGATATGTACTATTTTGTCTGACGATAGGCACCTATTTGTGGGCACTAAAGGAGATGCTCGATGTGATGACTCATTTTTTCATATTCTCCAGCTCTCCGCAGAGAATAAAGAACTCTGGGAAGACACATGGTTGCCCTCTAATTTGGTCGCATGCAAGTGTCACACGCACCTATACAGCTTCCAAATTGATGGTGGATACCGAATGCACCAAAACCTTTAAACGTCTATACAGCCATAAAACTAATTGATTAAGATCAGATGGACGGGAGGTGCACGCCGCTAGACCTCTTCCACCAATTAATCGCTTATTCAACGTCGGTGTTATGTACTGACGTACGAGGTGTAGACAATGAGATGGTGCCCCGTTCGCTGCCTTTCTTCAACGGAAACATTCGCCAATAGCGCCGGTTATTTGTCGCCAAGAAATTGGCGATAAATAGCACCTGTAGATTTGTATGGTAAAGTGTACGACCCTAATAGTCCGTTACCCACAATTCCTACCCATGTACTCATATTAAAGCGAACCTGCTGCCTTACTTCCTGGACCGCTCGTGGATCTGCATCTGCCGTCACATGTTTATTGTGGTAATTTATCATTTACCTCTGTCCGAAGCACGCGCCATCCGTAAATAACGTGTATTCTGTGAACTGCTGATTTTTACCTCTCCGTCTTAGAATCCTTTGGCAGTACACTAATCCGTTATGGAGGCATTGTGGCCTTGGAGCTAGCACACGATGTAAGTAGTACGAAGACGGCAAAAGTAGCTGTTCATATTGAACTGATTTCGCAAGAGCGTGGTTTATGCTTTCAGCAGCTCCATTTCATGGCACACTTGTTTCACACCACATTTTACTCGTCGCAATATCCGGTCCTCCACATCTGGCCTGCGAATTATGCGAGGTCTACGACGATCACTTTTCTTTATTGTGAATGCTCTCGCGTCTGAAAGTCTTTATAACATCCCACTGAATAGTTTTCCGGATGGAATATAGGTTGAGAGTTTCGTTCGACGTAGTTGACACTTGCCCGTTGATCAACGCCATTGGCTAAACCATAGCAGAATATTATGTCTGCTGTTTGCCGCGTTGAATAATAAGACAACATTTTTTATGTAACTCACACTGCAAGAAATTACTGATATTGTTCCGATGCCAGCAAAATCTCAAAACACTAAGTGAAACGCGTTTGGCCGTTAGAAGGCAATGAATCAAGCCTTCGAGGACTATCGTGGTAGAATATTATCGAAGGATCTCTCACAAAAACCAAAGAAATTGTGGTTGTATGTAAAGGCTATTGGTAGCACACACAAAGGTAGTGTCGAGACACTCATCGACGAGACAGGAAGCAAAATTAAGGGCAGCAAAGCTGAATCGCCGAACTCGGCTTTCAAATGTTTCTTCACAAATGAAAATCCAGAGGTATTGCCTCAGTTTAACTCTCACACCACAGAAAAGGTAAGACGTATAGGAAGATAAGACGTATAGGTATTAGTGTCAGTGGTGTTGAGAAACAACTGAAATCAGTAAAATTTAAGAAAGTTTCAGGGCCAGGTGGAATCCCTATCAGATACCGAATTTGCGGCTGATTTAACCTCTCTTTTAACTAAAATCTATTGTAGATACCTTGAAAAAAAAAAGTGACCAGGAATTGGAAGAAGGTACAAGTAAAACCGCGTGACGGTACGTCACATAGATTGACATTTTAGTAAAAGAAAAAAGGTTTTTGCTTGTGTCACATGTGAATTATAAATTATTTTAAGACTGTGTACGTGTGCGCGATGTATGAGAAAGATTTTAAAAAGTTAAATAATACCACCAAAAATCACGAACAACTATGCGATTTAAAAAAAGAACAAGGGATAATTATATATTTTTATTTTTATAATTATATATTTTATGATTTTGGTTGGGGTGTCTTTAAATATTGTGGGCTAGCATGAGACTTCTAATTAACTTATACCGCGATAACACTCGTAAGGACATCGGCTGCTCCAAAGTACGTACGATATAATATTTTTAAGCACAACGCGCGACTCACTGCCTTCTAATAAATAGTTTAAATAGTTTGTATGAGCGCTGCTATTTAGAAGAGAAAATATGCGTATTCTTAGGCAAACTGTAATTATTAATATGGGTCTCAGGGGATACTGATTATTTATGTACCAAACTACACAAGGATTAACTGAGATATTGCTGAGGTTATTGAATGGAATTATTTTCAATATTTCTTGTTCATCATTTGCAAGGCAAAACTGGAGAGAATTTCATCTGCCATTAGGCGGCCAAAATGAAACATACTGAACTCATTCAATGCTGTGGATTTTAGTAAATTAAATCTGTCATTACTCTTTTTAGCTTTGAAATTAATGAAAGATCAAAATTGAGAAGTCTCTCGCATTTACATTTAATATTATGACATGAAATTTTAATTAAATAATACATTCAGCGTAATGGCCGACTAAATCCAGTTAGGGGAGATGAGCTCCCTGCGCTACGAAGTTCTGTAAAATTTTTGTTAATTATAATTAATGGTTGCGATCATGAGAGGTGACAACTAAGTCAGTAATACAAACTTTCTAATAACAATTATAAGTATATTTTACTAAATTACAATCAAATTTGCATGAAATATTATGCAGCGCTACAATGGCGGCCTACCTCTAGACGAAACAGAGACAGGAGAGCTTTCAATAAAGCAATAGTCTCTGGTCATGTTCATTTTCATTACAAAGGTAAAAAGAATGTTCTTTTTTATATCACATCGCTGTTTGTGATTTTTGGTGGTATTATTTAACTTTTTTAATCTTTCTTATACATCGCGCACACGTACGCAGCCTTTAAATAATTTATAATTCACGCGTGACACAAGCAAAAACCTTTTTTCTTTTACTAAAATGTCAATTTATGTGACGTACCGTCACAACCGCCTACAGGAAGGGTAGCGTCAGTGACCCAGAAAACTGCCAGCTAGTTTACTTGACATATATATGTGTCCTAGAATCTTAGAATATATTCTAAGCGTAAATGTAATGACTCAAGCAGAATGACCTCCTCCATGCCAATTAGCATGGACTTCGGTAACACTGATCACGTTAAATGCTATTCGCATGCTTCTCACATGATATCCTGAAAGCCACGGACCAACGTAGTCAGGTAGATGCAGTTCTCCATTTCCAAAAAGCATTTGACTCAGTACCACATCCATGATTATTATCAAAAGTACGATCGTATGGGGTACGCATCGAAATTTGCGACAGGTCTGCGGATTTTTTGGTAGGGAGGACGCGACATGTTATCTTGGATGCAGAGTCTTCGGCATATGTTGAATTAACTTCGGCAGTCACCTAGGGAAATGTGCTGGGACTCTTGCTGTACATGTTATAGGTTAATGAACTTGCAGATAATATTAATAGTAGCCTCAGACTTTTCACAGTTGATGCAGTTATCTGTAGTGAAGTTTTGTCTGAAAAAGCTGCAGAAATATTCAGTCAAATCTTGATAAGATTTCAAAGTGATGCAAAGATTTGCAACTTGCTTTAAATGTTTAATCATGTAAAGTTATTTACTTCTCAAAACGAAAAAAACGTAGTACCTTTGACTACCGTAGGAACGAGTCATTCTTGGAAACGGTCCACTCATAAAAATACCTGGATGTACCACTTTGTAGGGTTATAAAATGGATCAGTCATATAGGCTCAGTCGTAGATAAAACAGATGGTAGATTTCGGTTTAGTTGTAGAATAATGGATGTAATCAGTTTACAAAAGAGAAGGGCATCACAGAGCTGGTGGCAGACTTGGGTTTATTGGTACGGCAACGCCACGATGTCTGTACAGGAACTGGGAAGAGCGCATTAAATAAATAAATAAATGCAACACTAATTAATAATGTTCTTCCAGATGTTGGGCGAGTTGCTGTTTCCATTTTATATGCAATATTTCGGAGACCGACCCAATCGTATTCTTCAGGTGTTCTCAGCTGTACTGTTATAAGTAGTCGGTGATTGGACTATAACCAGACAGTGAGCTGTATCTTATGGAACATCTCCTCTCGCTATATTGAAGATATGTTTCTTATCGTGATTTATTGTACATAAAATGGAGCCAACAATGCGGCTGAACACCCAGAACAACATCATTAATCAATCCCGCCGCGAAAATGAGAGAGATCAAATTCTACACTAACTGTCCGAAAAGTGTTACTAATTCCTGCGTATCGTGATGAATTATTTTGGTTTGTGATCTGAGGCTTTTTTTCAGGTGTTTTGTACTCCTTCATTAAGCATGAGTTTATTCAATCATGAAGGGAATGTTGTGTATGATTTAAGTCTTTAATGGTTACTCTGTGGAGTTGTAAAACTATGGTAGGTTACTGTAGACTAACATAAGAAAGCGCAGACTACGCTAGTTTTCCTAGTAGCTTTAGCCATTTAAGGTCGTACTTGTGTTGTACGTTATGTGGGTTACATACCTGTCGGGGGTTACCTCATAACGACGGCATTCCTTATGTACGCGCTCAGTGTCGTACTAGATTGCTCTAAAAACCGGATGCGTAAACCGTCTAGAAACTGAGTAAGGATATATAAAGGGCCGAATAACCTATGTAAGATTTTTGTTCTACATAGTTATCCTCTGGTCTGTTATTTAAAAATAAACAGCATTTGCAGCAAAATTGAACTTGTCTATGTTTAATTCAGGTTTTACTCGAAAACTGTTGATTTCTAATGTGAAACAGACGAGTTGTAGTAAAAATAAAGAAAACAACACAGACTTTTCATTCAGTGGTAGAAAACGTGATATTCTCAACAAAAAGTAAAATAAAAGAAAACGCAAAACACCAATATATTAAACATCACTTCAATACTTCGTCGAACTTATATAAATAAATCATGTTTCTGTTAATCATAAACAACTTTCGCACGTACCAATAATAACGGGAAACTCTTGACTTCAATCATGATGAAGAACGTTCTGTTGAGTACATGTTAACAAGAATAATTACATATTTTTCGTTATGTTTGTACTTGTAAACTATACTTGTACCAAAAATAATTGCTTTGGTTGTATAAAAGCGCAGAATTTACGTGATCAACTAATTTTTATTACTCATAAAACGTAATTTATGTTCTGTAAGGATATGATATGCACAGTGGACTAACATTGAATGATGTGCGGTTCTAATTATGTGCAAAACAAACAAACAGAAAGAGTAATTATCGGCTCATAGTTTCTCTCTTACTCTTTACGTTTCTTCCTGATTATGTTCCTTTCTGATTGATTTACAAAACCTAGCAGGGTGTACAATTCAGAAACCATTAAGTAAAAGTGTAAGCCTGCACAACCCAGAATCTACATAGCATTTCAGAGAAAGTTTAAGAGATGTTAATTTGGAAGATGTATATATGGTGGTCCATTGATAGTGACCGTGCCAAATATCTCACGAAATAAGCATCAAACGAAAAAACTACAAAGAACGGAACTCGTCTCGCTTGAAGGGGGAAACCAGATGGTGCTATGGTTAGTATGGTAGATGGCGCTGCCATAGGTCAATCGGATATCAACTGCATTTATTTAAAAGGAACCACCATTTTTTATTACATATTCGTGTAGTACGTAAAGAAATATGAATGTTTTAGTTGGACAATTTTTTTCCCTTTGTGGTAGATGGCGCTGTCACAAACGAAGTACGTGGTATCACGTAACATTCCGCCAGTGCGGACGGTATTTGCTTCGTGATACATTACCCGTGTTAAAATGGACCGTTTACCAATTGCGGAAAAGGTCGATATACTGTTTATGTATGGCTATTGTGATCAAAATGCCCAATGGGCGTGTGCTATGTATGCTGCTCGGTATTCTGGACGACATCATCCAAGTGTCCGGACCGTTCGCCGGGCAGTTACGTTATTTAAGGAAACAGGAAGTGTTCAGCCACATGTGAAACGTCAACCACGACCTGCAACAAATGATGATGCCCATATACTGGTTTTAGCTGCTGTCGCGGCTAATCCGCACATCAGTAGCAGACAAATTGCGCGAGAATCGGCAATCTCAAAAAAGTCGGTGTTGAGAATGCAACATCAACATCGATTGCACCCGTACCATATTTCTATCCACCGGGAATTGCATGGCGACGACTCTGAACTTCGTATACAGTTCTGCCACTGGGCACAAGAGAAATTACGGGACGATAACAGATTCTTTGCACGCGTTCTGTTTAGCGATGAAGCGTCATCCACCAACAGCGGTAACGTAAACCGGCATAATATGCACTGTTGGGCTGCGACAAGAGGAACATCAGCGGCCTTGGCGGGTTAATGTGTGGTGCGGCATTATGGGAGAAAGGATAATTGACCCCATTTTATCGTTGTTGTTGTTGTTGTGATCTTCAGTCCTGAGACTGGTTTGATGCAGCTCTCCATGCTACTCTATCCTGTGCAAGATTCTTCATCTCCCAGTACCTACTACAACCTACATCCTTCTGAATCTGCTTAGTGTATTCATCTCTTGGTCTCCCTCTATGATTTTTACCCTCCACACTGCCCTCCAATATTAAATTGGTGATAGCAATCTAAATGGTGCAATGTATGGCTCTGAGCACTATGCGACTTAACTTCTAAGGTCATCAGTCGCCTAGAACTTAGAACTAATTAAACCTAACTAACCTAAGGACACCACACACATCCATTCCCGAGGCAGGATTCGAACCTGCGACTGTAGCGGCCGCTCTGCTCCATACTGTAGCGCCTAGAACCGCACGGCCACTCCGGCCGGCTGCAATGTATGCTGATTTCCTACGTAATGTACTACCGATGTTACTACAAGATGTTTCACTGCATGACAGAATGGCGATGTACTTTCAACATGATGGATGTCCGTCACATGCTGTTGAAGCGGTATTGAATGACAGGTGGATTGGTCGTCGAAGCACCATACATACCATGGCCCGCGCGGTCACCAGATCTGACGTCCCCGGATTTCTTTCTGTGGGGAAAGTTGAAGGATATTTGCTATCGTGAACCACCGACAACGCCTGACAACATGCGTCAGCAAATTATCAATGCATGTGCGAACATTACGGAAGGCGAACTACTCGTTGTTGAGAGGAATGTCGTTACACGTATCGCCAAATGCATTGAGGTTGACGGACATCATTTTGAGCATTTATTGCATTAATGTGGTATTTACAGGTAATCACGCTGTAACAGCATGCGTTCTCAGAATTGATAAGTTCACAAAGGTACATGTATCACATTGGAACAACGGAAATAAAATGTTCAACGTACCTACGTTCTGTATTTTAATTTAAAAAACCTACCTGTTACCAACTGTTCGTCTAAAATTGTGAGCCATATGTTTGTGACTATTACAGCGCCATCTACACTACTGGCCATTAAAATTGCTCCACCACGAAGATGACGTGCTACAGATGCGAAATTTAACCGACAGGAAGAAGATGCTGTGATATGCAAATGATTAGCTTTGCAGAGCATTCACACAAGGTTGGCGCCGGTGACGACACCTACAACGTGCTGACATGAGGAAAGTTTCCAACCAATTTCTCATACACAAACAGCAGGTGACCGGCGTTTCCTGGTGAAATGTTGTTGTGATGCCTCGTGTAAGGAGGAGAAATGCGTACCATCACGTTTCCGACTTTGATAAAGTTCGGATTGTAGCCTATCGCGATTGCGGTTTATCGTATCGCGACACTGCTGCTCGCGTTGGTCGAGATCCAACGACTGTTTGCAGAATATGGAATCGATGGGTTCAGGAGGGTAATAGGGAACGCCGTGCTGGATCTCAACGGCCTCGTATCATTAGCAGTCGAGATGACAGGCATCTTATCCGCATGGCTGTAACGGATCGTGCAGCCACGTCACGATTCCTGAGTCAACAGATAGGGACGTTTGCAAGACAAAAACCATCTGCACGAACAGTTCGACGATGTTTGCAGCAGCTCAGAGACCATGGCTGCGGTTACCCTTGACGCTGCATCACAGACAGGAGCGCCTGTGCTGGTTTACTCAACGACGAACCTGGGTGCACGAATGGTAAAACGTTATTTTTTCGGACGAATCCAGGTTCTGTTTACAGCATCATGATGGTCGCATCCGTGTTTGGCGACATCGCCGTGAACGCACATTGGAAGCATGTATTCGTCATCGCCATACTGGCGTATCACCCGGTATGATGGTATGGGGTGCCATTGGTTACACGTCTCGGTCACCTCTTGTTCGCATTGACGGCACTTTGAACAGTGGACGTTACATTTCAGATGTCTTACGACCCGTGGCTCTACCCTTCATTCGATCCCTGCGAAACCCTACATTTCAGCAGGATAATGCACGACCGCATGTTGCAGGTCCTGTACGGGCCTTTCTGGATACAGAAAACGTTCAGCTGCTGCCCTGGCCAGCACATTCTCCAGATGTCTCACCAATTGAAAACGTCTGGTCAATGGTGGCCGAGCAACTGGCTCGTCACAATACGCCAGTCACTACTCTTGATGAACTGTAGTATCGTGTTGAAGCTGCATGGGCAGCTGTACCTGTACACGCTATCCAAGCTCTGTTTGACTCAATGCCCAGGCGTATCAAGGCCGTTATTACGGCCAGAGGTGGTTGTTCTGGGTACTGATTTCTCAGCATCTATGCACCCAAATTGCGTGAAAATGTAATCACATGTCAGTTCTAGTATAATATATTTGTCCAATGAATACACGTCTATCATCTGCATTTCTTCTTGGTGTAGCAATTTTAATGGCCAGTAGTGTATCACAAAGCGCAAAAAGTGGTACAAATAAACATTCATATTTCTTTACGTACTACACGGATATGTAGTAAAAAATGTGGGTTCCTATTTTAAAAAACGCAGTTGATATTTGTTTGACCTAGGCAGCGCCATCTAGCGGTCCAACCCTAGCGCCATCTGGTTTCCCCCTTCAAGCTAGACAAGTTTCATTCTTTGTAGCGTTTTCGTTTGACGCTTATTTCTTGAGATATTTGACCCGCTCACGATCAATGGACCACCGTGTAATCACCCAAATACCAATGATAGTTGTTACATATTTCTTGAAACATTTGCATCTCTTTTTGAATGCTGTTGTCCTAGAAAAATTACATCAACAGTCTTCAAAGAAACCTTGGATTACTACAGGTATTAAAGTGTCTTCTGTAAAAGAAAATTGTATGAGGCAGCAAGAATTAGTAAAGACCCTGAAGTAATTTTACAATATAAATATTATTGTAACATACTGAAAAAAATTGTCAGAAAATTAAAAAAAATTGTAATTTAGAGATGAAATTAACAACTTGGACGATAAGGTCAAATCAGTATGGAATGTTGTTAGAAGAGAGACAGGAAAAGTAACCATTGAGGTAGGTAGCATTACTATTAGGGAGAATGAGACAATCTTAACCAATAGTACGCAAGTAGCTAACGTTTTTTTGGAAATTTGTGGTAAGGTTCTATGGGCCAAACGTCTGAGGTTATGGGTCCCTAAGCTTACACACTACTTAATCTAATTTAAACTAACTTACGCCAAAGACAACACACACACCCATGCCCGAGGAGGACTCGGACCTCCGACAGGGGCAGCCGCGCGAACCGTGACAGGGCGCTCTAGATGGCATGGCTACCCCTCGCGGCCCTAGCTAATGTATTTAACAACCATTTCTTAAGTGTAACTGAAAAAATTGGTGTGAATAGTTCAAGAGAAAAAGCCAAGCAGTACATGGAAGAGTCAGTTTTGAGAAATCCTAGTCACATGAATTTTCATCCGACAACTTCTTGTAAAATAAGGAAAATCATTAAATCTTTGAAAAATAAAAGTTCTGTAGAGTAGATGACATTTCTAACTAGATATTAAAAGAACGTGGAGCAGTTACAGCTGATGTTGTAAGTCACATCTGTAATGCATCACTAACTCAAGCTATTTTCCCAGGCAGGTTAAAATATGGCATTGTGAAGCCTCTCTACAAAAAAGGGGACACCAGCCAGTATACTTGCTTACAGCGTTTTCAAAAATCATCGAGAAAGTAATGTACTCAAGAGTAGTCAGCCATCTCAACAGTAATGGGATACTTAGTAAATCACAGTTTCCACTGAGACAGCAATATACAATTTCGCTGCCAACATGATAGAGTTTTTAAATAGCAAAATGTCACGAATAGGAATTTTCTGTAAGTTATCCAAAGTGTTTGATTGTGTGAACCATGACATTATGTTACAGAAACTATGGTATAAATGGTACAGCGTATGAGTGGTCGCAGTCATATCTACAGAAAAGTAAGCAAAAAGTTTCTTTATATGGTTTAAGTGATTTAAGGAAGTCTCCCACTTCCTCTAACTGGGGTGCAATTACGTTAGGTGTTCTACAAGGTTCGATCATGGATCCACTTGTGCTCTTGATATATGTGAATGACGTCCCTTCTTACTTGAAACAAGAAGGTATACTGCCACTGTTTGCTGATGATAGAAACATCATTATAAATCCAGTGAAAGAAACTCCAATAGAAAATCATACAGTTAATGTCTTTGGAAAAGTTATTGATTAGTTTTCTGCGAATCGGCTTGCTCTGAACGTTGAAAAAACAGAGTACATCCAATTATCTAGTGCAAGGAGTATAGTTACTTCAATAAACACATCAACAGAAGTCAGTAACCAGGGTAGAGCATACTCAGTTTTTGGGTGTATATATAGATGAGAATCTTAATTGGAAAATTCAAATTCTGGGTCTCGCTAAGCGACTAGGTTCAGCAACCTTTGCAGTGAGAATAATTGCTAATTTTGAAGATATAGAAATTAGCAGGCTAACGTATTATGCATACTTTCACTCTCTGATGTCATACGGAATAATATTTTGTAGTAACTCAGCGGTTAGAATAATGTGTAGGGGTTAATAGTCGCAGATCTTATATACATGTGTTTAAAAGGTTAGGAATTTTTACAACTGCCTCACAGTACATTTACTCAGTAATAAAATTTGTTTTCAGCAACATGGACCAGTTTAAAACCAACAGTGATATTCATGATTATAATACTAGAAGAAAGAAAGACTTACGCTATTCCCTACTTAACCTATCTTTCCCACAGAGGGGGGTAAAATACGCTGCTGTAAAACTTCTCGATAAATTACCAGATGAAATAAAATGCCTGACAGACAGCAGTAATAGTTTTAAAAATAAATTGAAATCATGTCTCCTTGACAACTCCTTCTATACAGTAGATGAATTCTTGCATAGGAATAAATCTATAGATATAATATATGCATTTTGTGCCATTTAAGGGAATGGGGTAGGTGATAAAAATTTTAAGCTTTAAAAAAAGAAAAGAAAGACCCTTGATTCAAGTGTGCATTTCTTATGCACTTGGCACGTTCCAAATCATAATGGTTACCGTGAGATTGATCAGCAGAACATGTAACTAACTTCTCTACCAATGCTACTAATACTACTGGTAATTCTACCATTTACTGCGTCACTTATGTTGTGTACCAAAACTGCCGAACCCTACTTTTGGTAGAGCGCAACTCCACTACCAGTCAGGCACCAGCTGCCGGTAGAGACACAAGCAGCAACAGGAAAGTCACCGATGTTGTGACATTTTACGAGTTCTTAACCAGGAGCGAACTATATAGATTTTTCTGTGTGCTTTGGTAGTTCAGTTTCTTGAATTTCTACGTGTTAATTTAATATTTAATAGACACAGTTCTCGAGTTTTCGTTTGTGTCGGAAAGTAAACCGATTTTGTGGCATATCAGGAGAGAATCATTTAGTCTCAAATGAGTGCTTTGGTAGTTTAGTTTTTTAATCTCTGCGTGTTAATCTAACTTACTGGACACAGTTCTTGCGCTTTCGTCAGTGTGTACAGTAGAGTTCCGTAGCACGTGTCGATAGTCCTTTGTTTGTCTGTGTAGTGTAGATTTCCGGCAGTAATCTTTAGTGTGGATAGGGACTGTGGTTGCTGCGTGCGGATGCGAGCTGAGTTGGTGACACTTCGCTCTCAGCTTCAGGTTGTGATGGCTACGGTTACACAGCTAGAGGCTGCAATGACTGGGCAACACTGTTGTGTGCCGACCGCGAGGATCCAACGGACGTCCAGAACGACTCACGAGTCTGCCTATCGGCACGCACCGGTGGCCAGCCGAATTACTGCTCGCGCTGAGGTTGACCCCTCAACTGTGGTTGACTAGAAGGTCGACACAGGGTGTGGTGGACGGTGGAAGACTTCCCAGTGGACCACACCTAAGGCCTCTCCAGTTACTCTGACAAACAGGTTCCAGATACTATCTGTGGCTGACACTGTCCCTGAGCCAGATGTAGTCGCTTGTCCGATTTTGGAGAAATCCTCTCAGCCTGCAAGATGCGGGCAGTCACTGAGAGTGGGATTATGGTAGTTGGGAGCTCCAATGTTAGGCACTATTATGGGGCCCTTTGGGGACATGGATGCCAAAGAGGGGAATAAATACATCTTGCACTCCGTGTGCATATCGGTGAAGTCATTCCAGACGTGGAACGGGTCCTTCCCGACGATTCAGCGCTAAGTACAACGTAATGTCATTCATTAGCAGGCCATGCTTCCCGATGACGACACCACTCCACACACAGCCATTTGTGTTGTGGTGTTAACGGCAGCCTACATACGGGAAGGTAATTCCCTTGTCCCGCAACTGCTGGTCTCTGGCAAATGGAGTGGCATGACACAGAATGTTGCAGTGAGTCCGTTACTTATTCTAGAATGACAAGCGCAGATGTGAAGTGTTTCGATGTGCTTGTTGTACAATACGGCTATCTTCCCTCGTGGTGGTAACACGAGGTCACAGGAACTTCTATGCCAAAGCGGATACGTGGTGTTTTTGCGGACCTTTTGTTCGTTATATTCTACGCTCTACAGGATTCTATGGTAGTTGGGAGCTCCATTGTTAGGCACTATTATGGGGCCCCTTGGGGACATGGGTGCCAAAGAGGGGAAGAAATACATCTTGCACTCCGTGTGCATATCGGTGAAGTCATTCCAGACGTGGAACGGGTCCTTCCCGACGATTCAGCGCTAAGTACAACGTAATGTACATGGTGACAATTATTGAACTATATGAAATAAAATCATCACAACTTCTGAACGGTTTGCGTTAGAACGTTGAAAATGTACAGTTGATCGCGGGGCATGATGCAAATTAGTATGGTTTGGTTTGATTTAGCGACGAAGCCCACTTTCATTTGGATGAGTTCGTCCGTAAGTAAAATTGGCGCGTTTGGTGGACTGAGAATCCGCATTTTGCTACTGAGAAGTCTCTTCACCCTCAACAGGTGACTGTGTGATGTACTATGTCCAGTCATGGGATAATGGGTACGATGTTCCTTTATAGCACGAGGACTACCGAATGGTACGTGAAGGTTTTGGAAGATGATTTCATCCTCATTATCCAAAGTGACCCTGATTTCGACAAGATGTGGTTCATGCAAGACGGAGCTTGACCCCGTCGAAGAAGGCGAGTGTTTGATGTCCTGGAGGAGCACTTTGTGGACCAATTTCTGGCTCTAGGGTTCCCAGAGGCCACTGACACGGGCCTCGATTGGCCTCCATATTCTCCCGAACTGAACACATGCGACTCCCTTTGGTGGGGCTATATTAAATACAAGGTGTACAGCAATAACCCCAAAATCAATGCTGAGCTGAAAACAGCCATTGAGGAGGTCATCGACAGCATCGATGTTCCGACGCTTGAGCGGGTCATGCAGAATTTCGCTATTCGTCTGCGCCACATCAGCGCCAAGAATGGCAGGCATACAGAACATGTCATAACCTAAATCCGAATATCTGTAGTGACGTTTATATGTTGAATAAAGTGTGTGCACGCTCTAGTTTGCAACTAATTTAAGTTTTTTTTTCGTATAGTTCAATAACTATTACCCTGTATAGACGAAGAGTAATAATTACGTCAGATTAAATCCAGACACTGCTTTGGATTATGCTGTGTATGCACGGAAATCCGGAATTGTGGTGTCACCTTATTCGACACTTTTTGCAGAAGGGAGGGTTTTAAATCTTTAGCGTTCATTCTTGTGTGAATGAAAATGAAAAATTCATGATAAATTACAACTGTTGACCAGAACGATAATTAAGCTTCAATCTGTTAGAAGGCAATAAAGTATATAAAGTATTTGGAAACTTAACAAGAAAGGAATGGTGTAAGCTGTGTTTGATGGTATTGTTCAAGGATCACTGGCAGCACATATCTTGTGCGCTTGAGAAACTAGAACAGATTATTCAGGACTGAGCAATAATTTGGGTAACGGTTTCTCCTATAGCAAGAACAAGGTCTTAATCACCGCATCACTCCTCTTGTTAGTAGCTGGACATTCACTGCAGAAACTCGCATAATGATAAATATCTGAAACGTATCGACGATTACATTAGGCTTCCATGTTATGCTTTTTGTTTAACAAAACAAGGGGTGTGAGCAATATTATCGAATATGGAATTGATTTGCGCATGTTATAACACACTGCCTGATAATAAAAGTGAAGCCTCTAGAAGACATGGTCGAATGTCAGTGTAACTTCGTACACGTACACAGCATTGGTGGGTATATAAATGATTTAGAGCTGCAATCCTTTGTAGGGCGCCCACCAGAGTGCATTTGTATTTTTCGTGTTTAGTGTTGTTACCACGCCTGATAGGTATTATAAGGGGCGTGAACAGAGTCACTTGTCGAGTGATCACTGAAGGAGGAACAGATGCCGCATATTCTTGAGAGACAACGTCGGCAGCGTCTGAAACGGTTTGAAAGGAGCGTCATTGGGTGTCTCCTTTGGTCAGCAAGACGATTCATGAAATATCCAGATTTGTGTGGCAGTCGGACGTGACAGTGGCGTCCTGTTGGACAGCATGCGAACGTGAGGGCAGGCATACTCTTCATCAAGTTTCTGGTCGATCACGTCTGACCACCACAAGGGATGATCGCCGTTCTGTACACCAAGCACTTCGTAACTTAGCAGATGAATTCGCAATAGCGAATAATGACTACCATCAGCTGTAGAATGGAATGACGACACTGAAAATTTGTGCCGGACCGGGATTCGAACCCTGATTTCCCGCTTATCGCGAGCGGTCGCCTTACAATTTGGCTGTTCGTGCACGACTCGCGGCCCAACCCAAACTTCCATATGTCGTCACCCATACGTCTACTATCTGACTCGCACATCCGCTATGTGTATTCCCGTACAGATCAGACGTTGTGCTTGAAAGTCGCTTGCCCGGTATCAGCAGATAAATACGGTATTACAGTGCCTGTGTTACTCTGACGACGACGCACTGCTGCGACCACAGCCGTTACTAAACACAATAGACGAATTCGCAATTGCGAATAAATGACAACTATCAGCTGTAGAATAGAATGACGACAGTGGAAGTGTGAGTCTGCTCGTGAGTCGTGCACGGTTAGTCAAATGGTAAGGCGACCGCTCACGATAAGCGGGATATCCGGGTTCGAGTCCCGGTCCGGCACGAATTTTCATTGTCGTCATTCCATTCTACGGCTGATGGTAGTCATTACTCGCTATTGCGAATTCACCTGTTGTGTTTAGTAACGGCTGTGATCGCCGCAGTACATCGTCATCAGAATTACACCGGCTCTGCAATGCCATACTTCGTAACCCCTTCACATCTGCGCCTGCCATTCTGTGTCATCCCGCACCATGGTGCCTGACCTGGGAATTACCGTTCCATGAGTAGGTTGCTGTTAACATTACGACATAGCCGGCTGCATTTGGAGTGGTGCCGTGACCGGGAAGCATGAAACTTTGTGTTCTGCCTTGCGGCAGGTCTTGTCATGGGGGGAGCCCCGTCAGAGAGGTCCAACGCATGAGCGTCTAGGGAAATGATTCAAGTGGTGGTTCCCGTTGCCTTCCAGTGATGATGATGAAATCATAATGAGGACAACACAACACCCAGTCCCTGAGCGGAGAAAATCTCCGTCCCAGCCAGTAATCGAACCCGGGCCGCTTGGCGTGACAGACCGCCGCGCTGACCACTCAACAACTATCGGGGCGGACACCGGGAAGCATACCCTGCTGATGAATGGTGTCGCATTCTGTCCAGCTACGAATCGTATTCTGCTTATCCCCGGACGACCATCGTCGATGATTATGGCATGGACATGGGTAGAGGCCCTTTTTTCCAATGTTTTGGTGAGGCACATGGGTGTAGTCATGGTATCTTCATGTGTTATCGCCGCGCGAAGAGACAGCGCGGATTGAGGCGCCATGTCAAGGATTGCGCGGCCTCTCCCGACGGAGGTTCGAGTCCTCCCTCGGGCATGGGCGTGTGTGTTGTTCATAGCATAAGATAGTTTAAGTAGTGTGTAAGTCTAGAGACCGATGACTTCAGCAGTTTCGTCCCTTAGGAATCCACACATACACACATGTGTTATCTCTCATACAACACTATCGTGTGGCCATTTTCCAACAGAACATTGCTCGTCCATACATGGCACGTTTCTCGATGAACTGTCTGTCTGAGGTTGTGATTCTCCCATTGCCAGCAAGATTCCCAGATCTATCCCTGATAGAACATGTGGGGGACCAGCTCAGATGTCAACTCCGTTCCAGGGCCAGGACGTCAAGAATCAGTTACAACAGCCATGTGTTAGGAGAAGAAATAAGGGCTTTATGACACTTGTCAACAGAATCATTGCAAGCACCCAGGCCAGAGAGGGTGCAGAGACGTACTGTTAAGTGGAATCATGTTGCCAAGTGTTTTATAAATTTGTCTCCGTTTTTTAATCATTGGTATAACAGCTCGTAGCCTGGCAACGCTTGAATTTTGATTCCGTTTCCTTGCCCCTTTCTGGGTGCTTCACATTTTTTTTCGGACAGAGTACCTTTAACGTTTATCTGGCTCCAGTTGGAAGTAGACACGAGTACCTTGCAGTCAGTCGATGACCTTGTCATCCAAACCTTTAACCAGATACTTATACAGTCAGGTGTCGTGGCGATAAAACATTAGCACGACAAATGAACTGTGTCACCTCGTCTTCATGTATGTGTAGTAACTGTTAGCGCTCGAGGTGTTGCTTGCATTTCTGTTTCACGCTGCAGCAGTGTCAAAAGGACTTCCCAGTAAAGAGCAATAAGTGAGAACACTTCCAGATTGATGGAGAAGTGCTACTATGTGCATGCCGTGTTAGCAGCGTATTTAATTATAATATGTGTGAACATTATTTCTGTAAACAGAGACGTGCCGAGGTGAAACTGCACCCAGAATCTGCTCCCTTACCGTCCCTCCGGCCAACAAAACTACAATTATGCAGTTTCTTGAAAGACATCATGTTTACATCAGTGACTGTTAAACCTTTTATTTCCACTATTGCAATTTCGGCCTTAGGCCATTATCAAATGCAGATGTTTTGGCTTTAAGCCATGTCAGTTTGTATAAGGTAGACATCGCTTTAAGCCAGCCATGTCTACTTTATACAAGCTGAAGTGACTTAAAGCCAAAACATCCGCACCTGATAATGGCCTAAGGCCGAAATTGCAATAGTGGAAATAAAAAGTTTAACAGTCACTGACGTAAACATGATGTCTTTCAAGAAATTTCACATGACTGTGAATCCCAGTTGTGAAAAGTAAATTTATGCAGTATTTTCTACGCTAGGTTACATGCCCATATGGATATTGTGTTGTATTGTATTTTATGGAACTGGGGACCTGGAAACAACGGAGAAGCTTCGTCCCCCTCCCCTCCCCCCCTCCGGGAACGTCTCACACCAGATGAGTGTAACCGCAATGTTAGCGTGGTAGAGTAATGATGGTGTACGAGTAGTGGAGAAAGTGTTTGCGCGTTAGTAGCCGACGTAGTGTAACTGAGGCGGAATAAGGGGAACCAGCCCGCATTCGCCGAGGCAGATGGAAAACCGGCTTAAAAACCATCCATAGACTGGCCGGCACACCGGATCTCGACACTAATCCGCCGGACTAATCCAGCCCGGAAAGTAGTGCGTTAGACCGCAAGGCTAACCGAGCAGGCGTCCATATGGGTAAAGATACAGCGAGAGCGACTGTTCATTGGCATTTGATACAAGAACTGTGTGGGTTAAGCGTGCAACACAGTGATTAGAAAAGAAACTGTAGCGCATGTCAGAGTTTCACAATTGAGTAACAAAAGATACATCATTCGAAAGTAAGGCATACTTACAGTGGTCTAACAGAACCAAGCTGAGCAATGCAGCCCAAGACCAGTGGCCAAACATATGTTTGTTTATATCAGGGCACAGCCTACTGTTAGATGAACACAATATAGCTCTTTATGGGCACAATTACTAACAACGTCCGCAGTGTTGTTAATCAGCCACAGAATTCCTTTTCTTTTTTTTTAATTTTCGTATTGAGCAACTAGGACCACGTAACTCCGCCAGTTCCTCTCCTTTCTTTGTTGTTTCCTGTTTTTCAAGTACTCCTTCATCTTCTCCCCATGTTGTCTTTTCTTTTATTATGTCCATGCTGTGCTCGATTTCTTATTTCTAACCGAGCGAGGTGGCGCAGTGGTTAGCACACTGGACTCGCATTCGGGAGGACGATGGTTCAATCCCGTCTCCGGCCATCCTGATTTAGGTTTTCCGTGATTTCCCTAAATCGCTTCAGGCAAATGCCGGGATGGTTCCTTTGAAAGGGCACGGCCGATTTCCTTCCACATCCTTCCCTCACCCGAGCTTGCGCTCCGTCTCTAATGACCTCGTTGTCGACGGGACATTAAACATTAATCTCCTCCTCCTCTTATTTCTCCTAGCTTGAAAGTCTTCTAAATGTAGTGTTTTATCCTTAAAAACGTTTCTTCTTTCTTTCTTTCTAATTATTTTCTTACTCTTGTAATCCGTGCTATTGTCGATTTCTTTTTCTGAAAATACAGGAATATTTGTTTCGTTGGCCTATTCCCGTTCGTTCGGTAGAGGTGTCTTCGCTTTGGCACTTTTCTGATACTTGTTCTATATTTTCCTAACGTACTCGCTACTTCTCATTTTCCAATATCTGTAGTTTTTATTGTACCCATTGTTTTCCTAATAATCTCTCATTCAAGTACTTCTTCCCTGTCCAGCTTATAATTCGTCGTTAAGCATTCACATGTATATGTACATTTTGCTATTAGCAGAATGGTATAGTGTTTTAGTTTTATTTTTCCAGATCCTCATTTCTCGTTGTACGCACTTTTTGTCAAACTGTACAGTGTGGTCCATTGATAGTGACCGGGCCAAATATCTCACGAAATAATCGTCAAACGAAAAAACTACAAAGAATGAAACTTATCTAGCTTGAAGGGGGAAACCAGATGGCGCTATGGTTCGCCCACTAGATGGTGCTGCCATATGTCAAACGGATATCAACTGCGTTTTTTAAAATAGGAACCCATATTTTTATTACATATTCGTTTAGTACGTAAAGAAATATGAATGTTTTAGTTGGACCACTTTTTTCGCTTTGTCATAGATGGCGCTGTAATAGTCACAAACATATGGCTCACAATTTTAGACGCACAGTTAGTAACAGGTAGGCTTTTAAAATTAAAATACAGAACGTAGGTACGATTGAACATTTTATTTCCGTTGTTCCAATGTGATACATGTACCTTTGTGAACTTATCATTTCTGAGAACGCATGCTGTTACAGCGTGATAACCTGTAAATACCACATTAATGCAATAAATGCTCAAAATGATGTCCGTCAACCTGAATGTATTTGGCAACAAGTGTAATGACATTCTTCTCAACAGCGAGTAGTTCGCCTTCCGTAATGTTTGCACATGCACTGACAATGCGCTGACGCATGTTGTCAGGCGTTGTCGGTGGATCACGATAGCAAATATCCTTCAATTTTCCCCACAGAAAGAAATCTGGGGCCGTTAGATCCTGTGAACGTGCGGGCCATGGTATGGTGCTTAGACGACCAATCCACCTGTCGTGAAATATGCTATTCAATACCGCTTCAACCGCACGCGAGCTATGTGCCAGACATCCATCATCTTGGAAGTACATCACCATTCTGTCATGCAGTGAAACATCTTGCAGTAACATCGGTAGAACATTGCGTAGGAAATCAGCATACATTGCACCATTTAGATTGCCATCGATAAAATGGGGGCCAATTATCCTTCCTCCCATAATGCCGCACCATACATTAACCCGCCAAGGTCGCTGATGTTCCACTTGTTGCAGCCATCGTGGATTTTCCGTTGCCCAATAGTGCATATGATGCCGGTTTACGTTATCGCTGTTGGTGAATGACGCTTCGTCGCGAAATAGAACGTGTGCAAAAAATCTGTCATCGTCCCGTAATTTCTCTTGTGCCCAGTGCCAGAACTGTACACGACTTTCAAAGTCGTCGCCATGCAATTCCTGGTGCATAGAAATATGATACGGGTGCAATCGATGTTGGTGTAGCATTCTCAACACCGACGTTTTTGAGATTCACGATTCTCGCACAATTTGTCTGCTACTGATGTGCGGATTGGTTCAAATGGTGCAAATGGCTCTGAGCACTATGGGACTTAACTTCTGAGGTCATCAGTCCCCTAGAACTTAGAACTACTTAAAACTAACTAACCGAAGGACATCACCCACACCCATGCCCGAGGCAGGATTCGAACGTGCGACCGTAGCAGTCGCGCGGTTCCGGACTGAGCGCCTAGAACCGCGAGACCACCGCGGCCGGCTGATGTGCGGATTAGCCGCGACAGCAGCTAAAACACCTACTTGGGCATCATCATTTGTTGCAGGTCGTGGTTGACGTTTCACATGTGGCTGAACACTTCCTGTTTCCTTAAATAACGTAACTATCCGGTGAACGGTCCGGACACTTGGATGATGTCGTCCAGGATACCGAGCAGTATACATAGCACTCGCCCGTTGGGCATTTTGATCACAATAGCCATACATCAACACGATATCGATCTTTTCCGCAATTGGTAAACGGTCCATTTTAACACGAGTAATGTATCACGAATCAAATTCCGTTCGCACTGGCGGAATGTTACTTGATACCACGTACTTATACGTTTGTGACTATTACAGCGCCATCTATCACAAAGCGAAAAAAGTGGTCAAACTAAAACATTCATATTTCTTTACGTACTACACGAATATGTAATAAAAATTGGGGGTTCATACATTAAAAAAAACGCAGTTGACCTATGACAGCGCCATCTAGCGAGCCAATCATAGCGCCGTCTGGTTTCCCCCTTCAAGCTAGTCTTTGTAGTTTTTTCGTTTGATGCTTATTTCGTGATATATTTAGCCCGGTCACTATCAATGGACCACTCTGTATACTCTTTCCATTTTATTAACTATTATATTATTGCAAATTTTTCTAGTCCATTCTGATTTGTAGTTTCTCCGAGATATTTAAATTTAATAATTCGCTCTGTTTTGCTTATCTGTGTTTCAATGTATTTTGGTGAATTTTTTATATTTGTCAATAATTCCGTTTTTTTTCACTTAATATTTTCAAGCCAGTTCTATTCGCTGTTTTCCCAGAAGACTTATTCGAGTAGTTGCTTGTGTCAGGTTTTCTCAAAGTATTGCAAAATCGTCCGCAAAACTTAGGCATTTACTTAAATTCTCTTTCGCCGCGCGGGGTAGCCGTGTGGTCTATGGCGGGTTGTCGCGGTTCGCACGGCTCCCCTCGTCGGAGGTTCGAGTCCTCCCTCGGGCATGGGTTTGTGTGTTGTCCTTAGCCTAAGTTAGTTTAATTAGTGTGTAGGCCAAGGGACCGATGACGTCAGCAGTTTGGTCCCATAGGACCTTATCACAAATTTCTATTTGTTTGCTTTCCCTGAATTATTGCCGGAATTTTGTAACATTTTTAACCCCACACTCCAGATTTTTACTATTTTTTACTGAAATCGAATTAAACAGCTTTTGTGATAAGGCGTCCCTCTGTCTCAGGCCAGTTTTTATTTCTAAAGGCTAATTTTTAATTTTTTTACGCAGCATGTCTTACCAACCGGAACATGGGAGCAGCAAAAATACTGACTTAAGGTTCAACTACACCCTTCTTGTTGTTGCATGCTTCCTACAACGTCGTGTCCCCCACCAGTGCTCAGTTCGCAGAAATCGGAAAAAAACTGGGAACCTTCAGCCAGACAGAACACTTGTTACAGTACCCGCTCACTGACGGCCGGCCTTTGAGTTCCTGTAGTACCGTAGCTAAGTAGCAGCAAGAACTCTATCGCTGAACGTGAACGATCTGTGCATTAGGGATGGCTGTTATCTCTGAAACAGTCGGTTTTCAGTTATATCGTTTTTTTTCTTCAATACCAGTTTAACTGGTCTGTTAAAACCGATCAAAATAACCGGTTACTGAAATAACCAATTTTCGGTTTTTTGTACCTATTATTTCCTGTGATAAACGTACAAGTTGAACAAACGTTCAAAAATTACCACTCCCTCAGTTCAAGATACATAGAATCAAAATATTAAATAGGCAAATTAAAGAAAACTTAGTCTATGCGCCATTCGCTGCTGTTTTCAGAAAGTGGTAAGTGCTACAAAAATCAGCAGTATTTTCCTACTTATTCTTATTTTTGAAACTCCGCTCAAAACTCTTGTTGAAGTCGGGGATCATACCACTATTTGGACATAGTGAGTAGTTATTTCTAAAGAGTGAAAACTGTGGCTGAAGAACTCTGTTTTTCGTGTTAATTTGTCCGTTTTCAAGGGCTACAGGCAGACAGTGGTGTGTTATGTAAATCAAGCCAGCAGATCAACTGCTTTCTATTTTTATTGTAAACTATGAATGAACTGATAAGTTTTAAGTTTTCTCCTTACATTATATTTCAAATTTGTTGTGGCTTGTTCCGTTTTTAATCTTTTAAAACAAATGGAACATTTTACTTCAGTGATCCCGCACTTCGTAAAATACGCCCCGACCAGGAACGGTGCTGTCCTGTAATACGACTGATGTTCGGCTACGACAGCGAGAAACTATGATATAGATCCACACTGCAGGTGCACGCGTACCATCTAATAGGCCACGCCGTTTGGTAAGAGTGTGTGCTATTGACTGAGCAATGCTATATCAATTCTTATGCCATGTCTTCGTTGCTCGTTTCTGTCGGCGGTCTTATCAAAATAGCACTGACCGCTTTTCCCATTTTCTATAATAATGCAATATTTCAAAACACTAATTGATATTTCGGTGTTTTTATCCTGATATTAGTACAAAATAAAAACACCTGTTGTAACCGAGACTAAATAGATACCGAAAAATACCGGTTATTCAGAACTAAAATGCCGGTATCGGTTTTAACCGGTCAGTTTTTTCCATTCCCACAGTGCAGGTGGAAGCTGTGTCAAAAAAGTGCACTTTTGCCGCACAAACAGCGAAAGCGGTAGGCGTCAGTTAACCAGTAGTCGTTTCTTTATATGCATTTTGTGTGAAATCACACAGTAGAAATAACACTGTGACAATAGCGTGAGTTTACAGATGCCGGCCGAGGAAAATCATTCTTCTCTTAGGCAGAAGATAGGAAGACAAGGGGAAGGAGATATCATGTACCTCTTTCAGTAAATTCTTAAATAATCTTTCTTTCTTGTTTTTTTTTTTTTTATCGTCGGTTTTTTTGTCCCCTCTGTGTCTGCGCCATAGATGGGGGTTATCTCGTCACGGCCCCGTTACAGCCCTGCTTTTAAGTCTGCTAACATAACGGAGGCAGTAATATTAAATAACATTATCGAAATTTTTGACTGCACAGATTGTACGCTCCCACAGAGCGAGTAGGCTGATGATTCTCTTGATTTTTCTGGTTGGTACCAGAACTTTCATGCAGCACAGTTCACTGTCATGCGAATTATAGGTTTATCATTGCCATACAATGAACATTACGCAAGTTTTTTTTGTCAGAAAAGTCTTCCAGAAGAGCACGGCACACGGCGATTTTTGTGAAAAAGAAATTGGCTAAAAATTATCAGACAATTCATAGCGAATTGTTAAATGCAAGTTGTGTCCATCATTTTTGTAGTTATTGTATAGTAAATCATCATCTAGTTCCTCAAATAATAGTTAGTATTGACAGTAACGGCAAAGGAATTAATAGTGAGTCTACGGAGAGGATTACGCTAGGGCGACCAAATCTTTACTCTGATTTATCTCTACAACTTCTGTTTAATTAATGATATTTAATATACATAATGAAAACAAATTTGTTATTATTTTTCAAAATATTATAGCCATGGAAGTTTTAGTAAAATAAAATTAACACAAGCTTTAAATGTTACTGAACGCTAGTAGAAGCGGCTGATTGCCCATGGACAAAAGGGAATTTTTCACCGTTTCCAACTTTGTTGATCGTATCTTTGTTTTTTTATGTTTTACTGGGTTGTAGGTTAATGTAAGCTCGGCTGCTCGAACTTTTGTGTCTTCGCTTGGTTAATGTTTTACAAAATAGTTTTGTTGAGTTTTAACACAGATCAGTCCACTAAATCTACTGATGTGTTTCTTTGATGTCATGTCATCAGCTACGTCAGAACGCCCACCTTTACTGATACGAATAAAACAGTTACACACCGAACACTGCATCGTAATCAGCTAGACCCTGCTGATAAAATTCCACCCCTTACAATAACTGTCTTGAATTTGCAGGCACGTTTCGACTCTGCATTTTGCAACTCAATGGCAACAATGCGGCGAGTACGAGAAGTCATCGGTGCAGCTTGTATGACGTAACATCAACTGCACTATTCTGACAATGAGATTGGTAAATCGCGGGACAACGGGACAGTTTTAGTAACTCTTCTCATGTTGCAACGCCTAGATCTGTTACAAATACTCTTCAGCCACAGCACCGCTCAAAATAGGTTATTGTTCCAGAATATCAGTACTGATATTGTGATTCCTGTGGGACTATGGAAGTTAGAGCAATAAGCTAAAATGTATTAATTTATTGTGACGTATTCTGTTCAGTCGATCGAAATCTCTAAAAACTGATAGAATTTCATTATATATATATATATATACTCTGTTCTAGGACCGTTGAACGCCCTGAAACATACGTAATGTGTATTCCTACAGTTACTGAAAACAAGAAGCAAGAACGGAAGACGTAAAGAAAGAAACTATATTACCTCATCAAAGTCGCAGTATACGGGGACCAGTGATCGTTTGGAAATGACGTCGATCATATTGTAGATCATTTGCTAATGGATTTCATCTTGCAGCGTTGCAATCAATTTACAAGGTTCCCTTTGTGTGTTCTTCGTCTATATCTGGATTCACTTCGGCCAAGTAAAATGCATGTCAGCGTGAGAAGTGTCATCTCTTTGTCAGTACTCGTCCTGAAAATAGAGCCATTCGTTACCGTTGTTCATTTATAATTCAAGGCGCTAAGCCATACATCACTCACTCACAAAGACGCTACGTACATCTCGCGAAGACGACATTCGCTGCCTGTTCTTTTATACGAATCAATTGCTTTAATAACCATAAGTGACGGTATTGAGTTTGGGTAGTTCATCATAGCGCCAAGAGATGAGCTGTGCATTCATAATGAATTTATTTCCTGCTTCGCATTTCAACATTCTTTCCATTTACACCTTACATGAGACTAGCCGTTAGGAATACTTTCGCCTTTGATTAATATTATCATAACCCATCAAGTTCCTACACCAAGAGATCTAAGAGTGCTTCCATATATGCACTGTCGTTGTCATACTGGGCATAGAAAGTAAATACGCAAACATAGGAGATTTTGGTTCCTTGTTGTTATGCTAAACCAAATAGAGCATAATTGTCCACAACGTGTAGTTAACTCCGCTCCTCTGTGGGTTAGCTTGAAGGAAAAGCTGACGTGCTCGTGTAAGGTGGAGATTACAGTGAAGGGCGAGCAAAGTATCAGAATTGTCTAATGCATTCAGCTGGACACTTAGCCTGGAAGCGAAGTTCAGCATTTCGCATTTTAGTCCCAATAACGTAAATGTTAAAAATAATTTCTTCTTCCCGTCTGCAGCTCTTCACCAATATAAAGCGCTGATCAAATCATTATATTGCAATCTTATTCCGGCATCCGAGTACAGTGATAATTCCTATATTATGTAAGTAGGCTGTTTCGGTTTTTATGTTGGTAACGTCACGTAGCGCTCTGTATGAAAATCACTGACTGTGCTGTATACAGTCTGTGGCTGGTTTGCATTGTTGGAATTTGCTATTGTAGTGTTGGGCTGTTGGCTGTTAACAGCGCGTAGCGTTGCGCAGTTGGAGGTGAGCTGCCAGCAGTGGAGGATGTGGGGAGAGAAATGGCGGAGTTTTGAGAGCGGACGATCTGGACGTGTGTCCCTCAGAGAGAGTAAATTTGTAAGACTGGATGTCATGAACTGTTATATATATATATATTATGACTTTTGAACACTATTAAGGTAAATACATTGTTTGTTCTCTACCAAAATCTCTCATTTGCTAACTATGCCTATCAGTAGTTAGTGCCTTCAGTAGTTAGAATCCTTTATTTAGCTGGCAGTATTGGCGCTCGCTGTATTGCAGTAGTTCGAGTAACGAAGATTTTTTTGAGGTAAGTGATTCATGAAAGGTATAGGTTATTGTTAGTCAGGGCCATTCTTTTGTAGGGATTATTGAAAGTCAGATTGCGTTGCGCTAAAAATATTGTGTGTCAGTTTAGTGATGATCAGAATAAGTTAAGAGAGAAATGTCTGACTGCGTTCAGTTTTGCTCAGCTGTTTGAAAATCAAATAACGTAAGGGGTTTACCAGCACAGTAATTCATTAATTTTTCTAAGGGCACATTTCAATTACATAATCACTTGTTTATTGAAACTTAACTGTACTTTCACTGATAGTTCACTTGAGGGAAGCCATTTAGCAAATATGACTATACACAAGGCGTTCAAGAATTTCAAAACGCAATGCAGCTAAATAGTTTAAATATTTTTAAAGCGCGTGCCAGAAGAAGAAGCAACTATCTTATCCTGCACTTCGACAAATGGCTTTCGGGACCGCTGCGACTTCAGGGTCGTTCGTATCCGTGGTCTGCAAAGCACACCATGACTTGTACGTAGACAGTTCGACTTCTAATGGTGGAAGAAATTTTCACCGACAGTGTCTGGTCGGTAAGACGAGGAGAGGAGGGGGCGTAAGGTTACTGGTTACCACATTTCGCACCGACGGCCTGGATAAAATTCCAAACGACTCCTCAGTGTCTCGTAATGTGATGTCAAATGTCCCTGTTGATAGTAACCCGTCAGTTGGCGCCGGCCGGAGTGGCCGAGCGGTTCTAGGCGCTACAGTCTGGAACCACGCGACCGCTACGATCGCAGGTTCAAATCCTGCCTCGGGCATGGATGTGTGTGATGTCCTTAGGTTAGTTAGGTTTAAGTAGTTCTAAGTTCTAGGGGACTGATGACCTCAGAAGTTAAGTCCCATAGTGCTCAGAGCCATTTGAACCATTTTGAACCGTCAGTTGGGCGGTGACTTTAAGCTCGGTGGCCCATTTGATTCTTCTCGAGAGGAGCAGGCCGTGTAGCGGCGCCGGGGTTCACACTCTCTTCTCTTCTCTCTCTCTCTCTCTCTCTCTCTCTGTCTCTCTCAGTCATCGTAGTCACCTATACTAAACAAATGACCTAAGACACAAGTCCCGCTTACCGCTCATCAAAGGTGCCGCTATGTGCCAAGCAAGAAAAACAATCGAGTTAGATGACTCAACCTACTTCGTGTGGTTGGAAGAGAACCCTCTATCATGGAAAGTAGTTGCTATGATGACGTGGTTTGCTTGCACGCAGCAATCATACAGCCTCACAAATAGGGTTAGGCATCACTATGGCAGAAATGATGGAAGTACAGATCTACATCTACATACATACTTCACAAGCCAGCTTACCATCTACGTCTACATCTACATGGATACTCTGCAAACCACATTTAAGTGCCTGGCAGAGGCTTCACTGAACCACCTTCACAATTCTCTATTATTCAAATCTCGTGTAGCGTACGGAAAGAACTAACACCTATATCTTTCCGTACGAGCTCTGATTTCCCTTATTTTGTCTTGGTGATCGTTCGTCCCTGTGTAAGTCAGTGTCAACAAAATATTTTCGCATTCAGGGAGAAAGTCGGTGATTGGAATTTCGTGAGAAGATTCCGTCGCAACGAAAAACGCCTTTATTTTAATGATGTCCAGCCCAAATCCTGTATCATTTCTGTGACACTCTCTCCCATATTTCGCGATAATACAAAACGTGCTGCCTTTCTTTGAACTTTTTCGATGTACTCCGTCAATCCTATCTGGTGAGGATCCCACACCGAACAGCAGTATTCTAAAAGACGACGGACAAGGGTAGTGTAGGCAGTCTCCTTAGCAGGTCTGTTACATTTTCTAAGTGTCGTGCCAATAAAACGCAGTCTTTGGTTAGTCTTCCCCACAACATTTTCTATGTGTTCCTTCCAATTCAAGTTGTTCGTAGTTGTAATATCTAGGTATTTAGTTGAATTTACGGCTTTTAGATTAGACTGATTTATCATGTAACCGAAGTTTAACGAGTTCCTTTTAGCACTCATGTGGATGACCTCACACTTTTTGTTATTTAAGGTGAACTGCCATTTTTCTCACCATTCCCATATTTCTTCTAAATCGTTTTGCAGTTTGTTTCGATCTTCTGATGACTTTATTAGTCGATAAACGACAGCGTCATCTGCAAACAACCGAAGACGGCTGCTCAGATTGTCTCCCAAATCGTTTATATAGGTAAGGAACAGCAAAGGGCCTATAACACTACTTTGGGGATCTCCAGAATTCACTTCGGTTTTACTTGATGACTTTCCGTCAGTTACTACGAACTATGACCTCTCTGACAGGAAATCACAAATCCAGTCTCATAACTGAGATGATATTCCATAAGCATGCAATTTCACTACAAGCCGCTTATGTGGTACAGTGTCAAAAGCCTTCCTGAAATCCAGAAACACTGAATCAACCTGAAATCCCTTGTCAACAGCACTCAACACTTCATGCAAATAATGATCGAGTTGTGTTTCACAAGAACGATGCTTTCTAAATCTATGTTGACTGTGTTTCAATCGACCGTTTTCTTCGAGGTAATTCATAATGTTCGAACACAATATATGTTCCAAAATCCTGCTGCATATCGACGTTAATGATATGGTCCTTTAATTTAGTGGATTACTCCTACTGCCCTTCTTGAATATTGGTGTGACCTGCGTAACTTTCCAGTCTTTTCCAACCTATGAGTACGGATCTTCCGTCGAGCGAACACTTGTATATGATTGTGAATTATGGAGCTAAAGCATCAGCATATTCTGAAAGGAACCGTATTGGTATACAGATTTGCTTTTATTAAGTGATTTAAGTTGCTTCACTATTCCGAGGATATTTACTTCTACGTTACTCATGTTGGCAGCTCTTCTTGATTCGAATTCTGGAACATTTACTTCGTCTTCTTTTGTGGAGGCATTTCGGAAGCCTCTGTTTAGTAACTCTGCTTTGGCAGCACTGTCTTAGATAGTATCTCCATTACTATCGCGCAGAGAAGGCATTGATTGTTTCTTGCCACTAACATTCTTCACATACGACCAAATCTCTTTGGATTTTATGCCAGGTTTCGAGACATAGTTTCGTTGTCCAAACTATTATAAGCGTCTCGCGTTGAAGATCGCGCTAAATTTCGAGCTTCTGTAAAAGATCGCCAGTCTTAGGGATTCTGCGTTCGTTTAAATTTGGAATGCTTTTTTTCGTAGATTCTGCAACAGTGTTCTGACCCGTTTTGTGTACCAAGGAGGATCAGCTCCGTCGTTTGTTAATTTATTTAGTCTAAATCTCTCAATTGCTGCCGATACTATTCCTTTGAATTCAAGCCACAATTGGTCTACACTTAGATTATTAATGTGGAATGAATGGAAATTGTCTCTCAGGAGGCGTCAAGTGAATTTTTATCTGATTTTTTGAATAAGTACATTTTTCGCTTATTTTTCGAGGATTTGGGAATTACAGTTTTTCGAGGATTTGGGGATTACAGTATTCAATCTCGCAACGACAACCCTGAGTTCACTAATCCCTGTATCCGTTTTGATGCTCGTTATTAGCTCATGATTGTTTGTTGCTAAGAGGTCAAGTGTGATTTCACAACCGTTTACTATTCGCGTGGGCTCATGAACTAACTGCTCAAAATAATTTTCAGAGAATGCGTTTAGTACAATTTCGGATGATGTTTTATGCGTACCTCCGGAATTAAACATGTATTTTGGCCAACATATTTAGGGCAAATTAAATTCACCACCAACTATAATCGTATGAGTTGGATACGTTTTTGAAATCAAACTCGTTTTCTTTGAACCTTTCAGAAACTATCATCTGAATTGGGAGGTCGGCAAAAGGATCCAATTATGATTTTATTCCGGTTGCCAACAATGAGCTCTGCCCATACTAACTTACAGGAACTATCTACTTTAATTTTGTGACGAGATAAACTACTTCTAACAGCAACAAACACGCCACCGCCAACCGTATTTAGCCTATCCTTTCGGATCATCGTTAGGTTCATCGCAAAAATTTCGGCTGAGCTTATCTCCAGGTTTAGCCAGCTTTCAGTTCCTATAACGATTTGTGCATCAGTGCTTTCTATTAGCGCTTGGAGCTAGGCACTTTCCCGACACAGCTACGACAGTTTACAACTGTTATATCGACGATTTCTATATCTACATTCTTCCTTTGTGACTGAAGCCCTTCTTTTGTTTTCCCGAGACGCCCAGTCCACGCCACACAGCCCCTGCTACATGTGTAGCCGCCTCCTGGGTATAGTGGACTCTTGACCCATTCAGCAGAACCCGAAACCCAACCATCCTTTCGCGCAGGTCGAGGAATCTTCAGCCAACGCGGTCGCAGAACTGTCTGAGCCTCTGATTCAGACACTCCACTCAGCTCTGTACCAGAGGTCCTCAATCGGTCCTGTTGATTATGCTGCAAATTGTCAGCTCTGCTTTCAACCTGCAAGCAAGACTGGTAGCCTTTACCACTTCTGTTAGCCGCTCGAAACCAGAGAGAATCTCTTCTCATCCGAAGTGACACACATCACTGGTAGCACCGTGAGCCACCACCTGCTGTTGGCTGTACCCTGTGCTCTTCATGACATCTGGGAGACCTGTTCCACGTCTGGAATGATTCCACCTGGTATGCACACGGAGTGCACGTTGGTTTTCTTTCCTTTCTTGGCAGCCATGTCCCTAATGGGCACCATAAGGCTCCCAACTATCAATAATCCCACCCATTGCAGGCTGAGAGGTTTCCTCTGAAACAGGACAGGCGACAGCAACTGGCTCAGCAACAGTGTCAGCTACAGACAACACCTGGAACCTGTTTGTCAGACAAATGGGGAAGGCCTTACGTGCGGCCGCCTGGGAAGTCTTTCGCTGCCTGCTACGCCTCAGGGCGACCTCCCTCTTGACCACAGGTGAAGGGTCAACCTCAGTGCGACCAGTAACTGGGCTGGCTACCGGTGAGGACCGATCGGAGGACTCGGCTATGCTGCACGTCCTTTGGATCCCCACAGCTGGCCCACAACAGTGGTGCCCATCCACTGCAGCCTCAAGCTGTGTAACCGAAGTCATCACAGCTTGGAGCTGAGAGTGAAGTGTCACCAACTTGCTCGCATCCACACACAACAATCGCAGTCCCTGTCCGTACTAAAGACAGTGGAAAACTAAACTATGCTGATAAGTGGACTATTGGCTGCACTGTGCAACTTTACTGTAGACACTGACGAAAATGGAGGAACTGTGTCTAATAAATTAGATTATTACTAGAGATTCAAAAACGTAACTGCCGAAGCACTAAGGTGAAAACTAAATAATTCGCCCCTGATTAGGAGCCTGTAATATGCCACAAAATCGGTTTACTTCCCGACACACACTAAATGCGAGATCTGTGGCTATTAGATATTAAATTAACACGCAGAAACTCAAGAAACTAAACTATTAAAGCACACAGATGATATTATAAAACTCGCTTCTAGTTAGGAACTCGTAAAAGTCATAAAATCGATTACTTCCCTGTTGCTGCGTGTGTCTCGGCCAGTTGCTGCTGCCTCACTGGGTTTAGTGACAGAGGATATTCTGTACCACTACTGGTTATTTGCTTTCCTGTTCCACTCGCAAATAGAGTGAAGGAAGAACGGTAGTCTATATACTTCCTTACTAGCCCTAATTTCTATTATCTTATCTTTGTGTTCCCTACGCGAAATATACGTTGGTGGCACATGAATCGATCTACAGTCAGCTTCAGATGCCAGTTCTCAAAATTTTCTCAACAGTGTTCTTCATAAAGAACTTCTCCTTTCCTCCAGGGATTTCCTTTTGAGTTCCCAAAGCATCTCTGTAGTAATCACATGTTGACCGAACTTACCGGCAACAGATCTAGCAGGTCGCCTTTGAATTGCTTCAACATATTCCTTTAGTCGGACGTGGTGGGAATCCCAAACACTCAAGCAGTCCACAAGAATGGGCCCCGCTAGTGTTCTACACGCAATTTCTTTTACAGATGAACCATACTTTCCTAAAATTCTCCCAATAAACCAAAGCCGACGATTCTGTTTCCCTCTTAAGGTCCTTACATGCTGCTCCATTCCATATCGCTTTGCAGCTTTACACCTATATATTTAATTGAAGTGAATGTGTCAAGCAGCACACTACTAATACCGTATTCGAACGTTATAGGATTGTTTTTCCTACTCTTTGCTTGAAAGTACATTTTTCTACATTGAGAGCTAGCTGCCATTCATCATACCAACTAGAAATTCTAAGTCATCTTGTATCCCCTACAGTCACTCAACGACGACACCTTCCCATACCCTACAGCATCATCAGCAAACAACCGTAGATTGCTGCTCACCCTGTCCGCCAGATTATTTATTTGTGTTCTAACGCACTTCTCTGGGGCGTACCTGACGATACCCTTGTCCCTGACGAACACTCGCCATCGAGGACAATATTTTCCATTCCATTACTTAAGGAGTCTTCGAGCCACTCACGTATCTAGGAATGTACTCCGTATGCTCGCAGCTCCGTTAACAGCCTGCAGTGGGGCACCGTGACAAACGCTTTTCGGAAATCTGAGAATATGGAATCCACCTGCTACCTATCAGCCATGGTTCGCAGGATATCCTGTGAGTAAAGGCCAAACTGAGTTTCGCACGAGCAATGCCTTTTAAAATGGCCAATTCGTCGAAAAAAGCTTTTCCATCTCAAGGAAATTTGTTACATTTTAACTGAGAATACGTTCAAGGATTCTGCAGCAAACCAATGTTAAGCAGACGGGTTCGTAATTTTGCAAGTCTGTTCTTTTACTCTTCTTATATACAAGACTCACCTGCACTTTCCTCCATTCGCTTGGGACTTTGCGCTGGGTGAGAGATTCACGATAAATAGAAGATAAGTAAGGCGACATTACCGTACAGCACTCTTTGTAAAACCCGAACTGGCGATAAGCAATAATTTACAATAATTTATCTCCAGAAACCTCATACTCCTAAACTTTAGTACGAAGTTGGTGCGTGGCAACAATTCAAAATTCACTTCCACTGATGTGTCTGCAACTCTGATCTAGTCCTGGAACCAGTGACTGATAGATATAATTGCTTCGGCCGCGGTGGCCGAGCGGTTCTAGGCGCTTCATTCTGGAACCGCGCTGCTGCTGCGGTCGCAGGTTCGAATCCTGCCTCAGGCATGAATGTGTGTGATGTCCTTAGGTTAGTTAGGTTTAAGTAGTTCTAAGTTCTAGGGCACTGATGACCTCTGCCGGCCGCGGTGGTCTAGCGGTTCTAGGCGCTCAGTCCGGAGCTGCGCGACTGCTACGGTCGCAGGTTGGAATCCTGCCTCGGTCATGGATGTGTGTGATGTCCTTAGGTTAGTTAGGTTTAAGTAGTTCTAAGTTCTATGGGACTGATGACCATAGATGTTAAGTCCCATAGTGCTCAGAGCCATTTGAACCATTTTTGATGACCTCCGATGTTAAGTCCCATAGTGCTCAGAGCCATTTTGAACCAGCGCTTCTTTAAGGCAACTGTAAACAAGGCCCTGATGCTGTTTTGAGGTACTTTTGCTGATACTATCGCTGATACTGGCTGATTGGAACCGTGTGTCCATTTGTTTCCGCGTCTGGCGATCGGATGTCCACATCGGAACTATTTCAATGACGTATAACGGAAGCATAAAATAAATCTAACTTATTGAGCCCTCAGTTAGAGGCTAGCCTTAACTCAGTTGCACCTGGGTGTATCTGGTTTGTGGTTCGGAGGAACTGAAATGAAACAAATAAATGAATTCAGCCTGTCACCGTCTTCCCTACCGTCACACTAGAATAACTTCCACTGATAGTCTGCTGCTCTCTGAATCGTAATGGGGTCGGGCTCTTCTTCACGTATTCCAGGGGTTTAGAATGCTAACTGAAATTAACTGATTAATGAGTAGAAAAGGGGTAGGCTACAGACCAATAAAAGAAAAGCGGATATATTCTCGAAAACACATGGATATGAGAAACAGTTTCGATACATAAACAGGGTGTAACTAAATTCCCTTTACAGACGTTGAGGATTCTTGGTGGAGGCTAAGACGACTAATTTTAATGCAGCATAATAAAGACGAATTCCAGTATTAGAAACACAAATGAAGGTAAAAGGGCCATGAGTAGAATTACGTTGCGAGCTCAAAAAGAGTATTGCGTGACAAAGCCTACCGATCTAACATTGATAAAACAATGAAGCTGAACTCTCGCAGACCGAAACGAATATTTGCATCTTAAATATGGTCGGCTTCGCTCTGATAGTTCTCCCATGAATGAATTGACTGAAACTGAATGCAACTGCCGGCCGGAGTGGCCGAGCGGTTCTAGGCGCTACAGTCTGGAACAGCGCAACCACTACGGTCGCAGGTTCGAATGCTGCCTCGGGCATGAATGTGTGTGCTGTCTTTAGGTAAGTTAGGTTTAAGTAGTTCTAAGTTCTAGGTGACTGATGACCTCAGAAGTTAAGTCCCATAGTGCTCAGAGCCATTTGAACGTAACTGTGCATGGTGACTCTCAAGGCGATGGAAACGAGCAGATGAATAGCAATATAATGGTTACTACCGCGCGAGTGCTGGTTACGAAGTACTGCGACGAAAGGAGTCGGAGAGGATTTCAGAAAATGGCTCCAGGCACTATAGGACTCAACATCTGAGGTCATCAGTCCCCTAGACTTAGTACTACTTAAATCCAACTAACCTTAGGACATCACACACATCCATGCCCGAGGTAGGATTCGAACCTGCGACCGTAGCAGCAGCGCGGTTCCGGACTGAAGCGCCTAGAACCGCTTGGTCACAGCGGACGGCGGAGAGGCCGTCTCCCGACCGTTTTGCAATAACGGATCCACGCACAATGTATGGTTCCTCCGAGAGCAAAAGGTCCCTGCTGCCAGCATGAGTGGTATGGGAATGCCGAGGACCGCTTAGGCCTACAACCGAGGGGTCGCCCAACCCGCCCACGGACAGGCTGACGTCACAGTGTTGGCGCCAAGTCGTCGGATACGCCACTGTCCCTCTGCGCAGCTGTCGCCTTAGCATGGATTTTTGAAACCAACGTTAACTGGAACTTATGCAGTTTTATGCCATTTTGAGGAATTATGAATTATCTGATAGTATGTCATTTTTGTTGGTTGTTTTTCTTGATACCCAATAGGATTTTCTTAATCGTTCTGACCTTTCTTTTATATTTCACATTTTTAGTTTCAACCAAACACTATGGAAATAGGAATAAATTTTATATAACATTTTCTAGCTTTATATCATAAATATTTGGATAGTCTGGACTTAATCATAACATGATGTAATTTCAAAACATTGAATAAGAAAATGCGAAATCCATAATCAAATTAATAACATAGAAATATATGCTTTGCATTTGCTATTGAAATATACTTTCCCTTTAGGTACTAGTATCAGAGTAACCTATCTTATAAGACGTACGAGGACAATTGTCAACTTGTTGACATACAGTAATTTTCGTGTACTTTTTGCTAAATTTAGTTGTTGGAGGGAAGGAAGGAATACTGGTGTTTAACGTCCCATAGACAGCGTGGTCGTTAAAGACGAACATAAGCACGGATCACGAAAGGATGGGAAAGGAAATCGACCGTGTCTTTTAAAAGGAATCATTCCAGCATTTACCTGGAGCGATTTGGAGAAATCAAGGAAAACCTAAACGTGGATAGCCGGACGGGGATCTGAACAGACGTTTTGCCGGATGCGAGTCCAATGTGCTAACCACTGCTGCACCTCGCTCGATCTTCAGCCATTATACGTTTACAAACTCATTGAATCAGCTACACAAAAACTGACAGTTTCAGAATCTTACCTTCTCTTGGAAAATTATCTACGAACACCCATGGGCACACGTGAAGCGTCTGAATCGGTCTGAACTCGGTCGACGTGGGTGTGAAACTAAGTGATGGCTTACTCATGATTCCGTCCCCTTGATAGACACCAAGCACGACCTTCACCAACGCAACAGCAGGTGCTGGTGCGAGATACCACGGGACTCCTTCCAAACTCAGAAAGATAAACGATCTCGGCTCAGGATAGTTCCTTAGAGCGTTTGGAATCTCTTGGAATCCGTCCATAATGCGTCGACACCAACACCATCACAGGGTTGCATAAGGGATGTTAAACAATTGTTCCTAACTGCACGAACTGATTCCAAACAGCGCTGAACCCTAATATTACGCCCTTCCATTCCAAGTATGCGAAGTAAAGTGTCTCTTTTCACTTCAAACAGATAACTGAGCAACACGATCATACTTCATTATAAGGCAACAGTTAACCATATTTGTAACCAGTCACTTCTTTCATTGCCTCACTATAGTCAGTAGTCCAGTGTGATAAGGGAAAAATGAAGTTTGCATCAGCAGACACACATAATGGCATGGGTTTGAATCTTTCAGAACTACCATTTTTTTTAATTGATGGGTGAGAAGAGGTGGTTCGGTATTGATCACTACGTCATGTGATGGATAGTTACTCAAATGGACACGCAAAAACATTTATAGTGATATCCCAGTAATTTAGGCTTCATTGAAGTCTGCAAAGCATATCAGAAGAAATTATGAGAGAGTAAGTATCCTGTAAACTGTAGTGAACTGCTTGGAGCAGTTTGGTAATAGTTTGCTAACAACGTTGATAACGTGGTGTGAAGTGTCGGTTGAGCTGTTTAACATACTATAATTCCGATCCCCGGTGATCTACAGAGAAGGGAGGCTCCTCACAAGACCATGAACATTTAAGAGAAACAATTCCGTGCAAGGAATAACGTCTTATTCAATGAAAATTACTAGGAATGGGTCAATTAAGCACGAAAGTGTGGGTGTTGTACCTCACATGGATATATTAACGAAGGGGCTCATCTAAATACAAAAGGAAACTAGCAATCACTATAACACTTTGGTTTATTGCCATAAAACATAAAAAAAATTATTTACGATCTGCATCAAGACTATAAACATTTAATAAATGGATGAAAGGTAGTAATTATGAACTATAGCCTCATCATGGGTGGGAGAATACATGAGAGCATAATATGGAACTATGTGAAGGGCACAGCCAATAATTGCATAAATGGTTTGTGATGACAGAGCCCCAGAAAAGTAAGAATGAACACTGATAGATTCACCAAAGTGCATGATGGATAGAACTAGTTGCTTCCACATACTATCATCATCATCATCATCATCATCATCTAAGACTGATTATGCCTTTCAGCGTTCAGTCTGGAGCATAGCCCCCTTATAAAATTCCTCCACGATCTCCTATTCAGTGCTAACATTGGTGCCTCTTCTGATGTTAAACCTATTACTTCAAAATCATTCTTAACCGAATCCAGGTACCTTCTCCTTGGTCTGCCCCGACTCCTCCTACCCTCTACTGCTGAACCCATGAGTCTCTTGGGTAACCTTGCTTCTCCCATGCGTGTAACATGACCCCACCATCTAAGCCTGTTCGCCCTGACTGCTACATCTATAGAGTTCATTCCCAGTTTTTCTTTGATTTCCTCATTGTGGACACCCTCCTGCCATTGTTCCCATCTACTAGTACCTGCAATCATCCTAGCTACTTTCATATCCGTAACCTCAACCTTGTTGATAAGGTAACCTGAATCCACCCAGCTTTCGCTCCCATACAACAAAGTTGGTCGAAAAATTGAACGGTGCACAGATAACTTAGTCTTGGTACTGACTTCCTTCTTGCAGAAGAGAGTAGATCGTAGCTGAGCGCTCACTGCATTAGCTTTGCTACACCTCGCTTCCAGTTCTTTCACCATGTTGCCATCCTGTGAGAATATGCATCCTAAGTATATGAAACTGTCCACCTGTTCTAACTTTGTTCCTCCTATTTGGCACTCAATCCGTTTATATTTCTTTCCCACTGACATTACTTTCGTTTTGGAGATGCTAATCTTCATACCATAGTCCTTACATTTCTGATCTAGCTCTGAAATATTACTTTGCAAACTTTCAATCGAATCTGCCATCACAACTACGTCATCCGCATATGCAAGACTGTTTATTTTGTGTTCACATATCTTAATCTCACCCAGCCAGTCTATTGTTTTCAACATATGATCCATAAATACTATGAATAACAGTGGAGACAGGTTGAAGCCTTGTCTTACCCCTGAAACTACTCTGAGCCATGAACTCAATTTACCGTCAACTCTAACTGCTGCCTGACTATCCATGTAAAGACCTTTAATTGCTTGAAAAAGTTTGCCTCCTATTCCATAATCTCGTAGAACAGACAATAACTTCCTCCTAGGAACCCAGTCATATGCCTTTTCTAGATCAATAAAGCATAGATACAATTCCCTGTTCCATTCATAACACTTCTCCATTATTTGCCGTAAGCTAAAGATCTGGTCCTGACAACCTCTAAGAGGCCTAAACCCACACTGATTTTCATCCAATTGGTCCTCAACTAATACTCGCACTTTCCTTTCAACAATACCTGAGAAGATTTTACCCACAACGATGATTAAAGAGATCCCTCTGTAGTTGTTACAATCTTTTCTGTTTCCATGTTTAAAGATTGCTGTGATTACTGCTTTAGTCCAGTCTGATGGGACCTATCCCGACTCCCAGGCCATTTCAATTATCCTGTGTAGCCATTTAAGACCTGACATTCCACTGTATTTGATGAGTTCCGACTTAATTTCATCCACCCCAGCTACTTTATTGCACTGCAATCTATTGACCATTTTCTCCACTTCCTCAAACGTGATCCTATTTCCATCATCATTCCTATCCCATTCTACCTCGAAATCTGAAACATTACTGATCGTATTTTCACCTGCCGGCCGCGGTGGTCTAGCGGTTCTAGGCGCGCAGTCCGGAACCGCGCGACTGCTACGGTCGCAGGTTCGAATCCTGCCTCGGGCATGGATGTGTGTGATGTCCTTAGGTTAGTTAGGTTTAAGTAGTTCTACGTTCTAGGGGACTGATGACCAAAGTAGTTAAGTCCCATAGTGCTCAGAGCCATTTTTTCGTATTTTCACCTACATTGAGCAACTCTTTAAAATATTCCCTCCATCTGCCCAAGGCATCCACAGGATTCACCAGCAGTTTTCCTGACCTGTCCAAAATACTTGTCATTTCCTTCTTACCTCCCTTTCGAAGACTGCTAATTACACTCCAGAATGGTTTTCCAGCAGCTTGACCCAATGTCTCCAACCTGTTTCCAAAGTCTTCCCAAGATTTCTTCTTGGATGCTGCAATTATCTGTTTGGCTTTGTTTCTTTCTTCAACATAACTTTCTCTGTCTATCTGAGTTCTAGTATGTAGCCATTTTTGATACGCCTTCTTTTTCCTTTTTTAGGCTGCCTTGACTGTGTCATTCCACCAAGCTGTTTGCTTCTTCCTACTTTTACACACTACTGTTCCAAGACATTCTTCAGCCACTTCTAGTACTGTGTCCCTGTACCTTGTCCATTCTTTTTCCAATGACTGTAATTGACTACATTCAACTAACTGGTACCTTTCTGAGATCGCTGTTATGTACTTGTGCTTGATTTCCTTATCCTGAAGTTTCTCCACTCTTATCCTCCTACATATGAACCTGACCTCCTGCACTTTCGGCCTCACAATTCCAGTTTCACTGCAGATTAAATAATGATCAGTGTCATCAAAGAATCCCCTGAATACACGTGTGTCCCTCACAGCCTTTCTGAATTCCTGATCTGCTATTATATAGTCAATGACAGATCTGGTTCCCCTGCCTTCCCAGGTATACCGGTGAATGTTCTTATGTTTAAAAAAGGAGTTTGTGATTACTAAGCCCATACTGGCACAGAAATCCAAGAGTTGTTTCCCGTTCCTGTTGGCCTCCATATCCCCTCCAAATTTACCCATAACCTTTTCATACCCTACTGTTCGATTTCCAATCCTGGCGTTAAAATCACCCATGAGCAGAACACTGTCCTTGTCCTTTACTCTAACAACTAAATCACTGAGTGCCTCATAAAAACTATCCATCTTATCTTGATCTGTCCCGTCACAATGCGAATATACTGACACAATCCTAATTTTCTTGCTAGACACTGTCAAATCTATCCACATCTGTCGTTCGTTTACATACCTTATTGCAACTACGCTGGGTTCCATTTCTTTCCTGATGTAAAGCCCTACACCCCATTGTGCTATTCCTGCTTTGACTCCTGACAGGTAGACCTTGTATTCTCCCACTTCCTCTTCTTTTCACCCCTTACCCGAATGTCACTAACAGCTAAAACGTCCAGCCCCATCTTACTTGCAGCCTCTGCCAGTTCTACCTTCTTCCCAGAGTAGCCCCCATAGATATTAATAGCTCCCCATCTCATTACAATTTGTTTGCCAAGTCGTATCTTAGGAGTCCCTGGTTTGTCAGTTAGAGGTGGGACTCCGTCACCTCCAAAGGTCCGAGGCATTTTGCTCTGATTGTTGCCAGCATCATATTTAACGTACCAGGGAAGCAGGTTGCTAGCCTTACTTGCCCTGAGTCCCATTGGGTATTACCCCTAACGGTTGAGGGACTAACCGGTGGATTTGGTAGTCTTTGCCATATGAGCACAAAGGTGACCACGACTCAGAATATGTCCGAGATGCCCTGCCTTATTCCAAAGTAACTGGTATCCCGACTGTCGGGACCACTTACTTGGCCACTCATACGTTGCCCAAGGTTCATGAACTAGGACATGACTACAGGAACCCACACCATGAACCACATACTAAAATTGTACAATTAAACCCGATGCAAATTAACTAGATTCATGACCCCCACAACTCAGTGATAGCATCAATAGCTCATGGTTACTACTCTTAAATGGTATGAGTATGGAAATTGCTTCCAGTAGTGGCTGAAAATTCTGAGTCTATCTCGACGTTTTTGTAAACAGATTTAACAAATCATGGATTTGGTCATGGTGTGGAACAGGAAGGAAGGCAGAAAATCTCTCTCACTACTTTGTAGATTTCCAACCCTGGCCAACCAAAAGCCTTGCACATAGACAGACGTTGGAAATAGTGCCTTCTATTGAAATAATTACTGTGAATGAATGATTGTCCCTGTTACTCGGATGCAAACAAACGTTCCTGTGTAGTGCAGCTGCAGCCAATGACCGGTTCCACAGTCTCAACCTCTGAGTTTCTCGCCTGGCTTTCAAATCTTATCTTACGTACGATACCGAGACTTCCCTATTATGTACTTGCTCGGGGTCAGCTTTCAGTGCTGAACAAGTTTATAACACTCGATTCCTTCTAAGTTAACTTCCCTGTCACGAGCCAGCTAAAGAAGGCTCCAAGGTCCCAGAAAATAGCAGGCCTCTCTCATTGATATGAAAGGAAATGTGAAGAAGAAGTAATTACCACTGCAATCACTGGAAATAGTGAATATTCTCTGCAGCATTCATGCAACGTTAAAGAATTAACTATACTGATTACCAGGATCAGCATAATACATAATAAAATAGGTTATGTGACAGTTTGGCCTAAATTGCCGTGTAATAATGGCGTACCAACAGTTACTACATCGCCATAATGCCCGCAGTAAAGTTGATGACATACCATTCCTTCCATCACCATGGGCGTAATTCCGTTTCTGGCACCCTGTGGAGGGGCTTTGGACAGCCTGGAGATGCAGGGTTCATCTTTCCGTAATCCATCTAAGCACTTTGTATTTTGAACATATTAGGATATTTAATGGGCCGATGACATTCCAGAATAAGCAGATTTTTTTCAGCACATGTTGGAAATAAACTTCTGAGAAGTACTGGCCGGAAGCGCGCTGTGCAGAGAAGTGGTAGCAGGAGATGGTCAGTCAGCGTGGTTACATTCTGTTCCAGAGGTTGGCTGGCCTGTATTTTGAAATAATTTCATGGAGCAGCTTGGAGCTATTGAGATCAAGGAGTCAGCAGGCAGCCCTCGTGGCTGCGGGAGATGTGCGTTGGGCTATGTGGAGCTATCGTGACCTTTTAGGAGGGTCGTCCTTTGTGAATCGCAAAGTAATTTTTTTCAATATGGAAAACAGATTCGTAATGTAATTTTTTCAATATGGAAAAATTAAAAAAGTTTGCAAGTGTGATTCTGTGTGTGGACGAATGATTCTCATTAATTATTTTCTTGTCTTTTGGACAAGTGTTTCTGTTTAGTGATCGTGCAGGTGTTCAGTAGGCAAAGATCTTGTACCGGATCGTGGAGCCAGTAACTAGCTGGAGGTGGTGTTTACTGAACGATGCCGGCATTGTCAGATCTAATTAAAACCAATAAATACTGTTCGTTTCCGTGCAAACGTGAAGTGGGGTGTTTTGTCCATCTTTTGTCCAATTATCTTTGAACTGTACCCTTGTGGAGATACTTGGGGGAAGTTACTGATAACTAACTGGAAATGGTGTACGAACCGATTGCGGTCTAAATTTTCTAGTCCAGTGGTCGGGTCTCTGAATCTTTCTGAATTCAGTTGGAGAGTTACGGGACAGGCATCGTTTTTTTTGAATAGTAACGAGTTTGACGCTGTCAGGACAGTATAAGCGACGCTGGCGACCCTTGTGAAGACAGTTTTCTGAACTGTAGTAGTACTGAGACTTCATGCGGGTCTGTCGATAAACGGCTCCCCAGTTAATCTTCGCAGCATAACGTCGCATAACTGCCTGGTGCGCAAACAACGCATGAATTCCGGCTACGGCTGCGCGTGGCACTTCGCAAACGCTACAAGACTCTTCAGGTAACAGACGAAAGATATGTTTCAAATCTATCAGAATGCTTCTCTCTGTGAAATACTATTAGTCACATATCAGATGCTTGCAGCCGCATAACACCGCGCCGTGACGTTCTGTCCATTTTACCATGCACTACAGGAATTAAAATCAGCACTGGACAAGAATTTCCCTCCTACGAAATACGTAAAAGTAAACAACATAAATGTCGAAAAAATGAAACGAATGTCTCAGAAGCTAAGATGTAATAAATTGAACAGATGGACATAATGTCACAGGATAGAAGTAAAAGCGAAAAAATGGTTCAAATGGCTCTAAGCACTATGGGACTTAACATCTGTGTTCATCAGTCCCCTAGACTTAGAGCTACTTAAACCTAACTAACTTAAGGACATCACACACATCCATGCCCGAGGCACGATTCGAACCTCCGACCGTAGCTGCCGCGTGGCTCCGGACAAGTAAAAGCAGAACTACGCGAAAGGAAAGGCGTTTTTCAGATTGAAATTCCAGTTTCTCCTATTTTCCTATCGATCAGTGAATATTCTATTATAACAGAGAACGTTAGCAATCAAAAGATTGGTCTTGACCGTAAAGGATCGTACTTTTCTAAGCAATTAATCTGCCATCGACATCGAATTTTAGAGAGAACTAGCGATCCGTCCCAGCTTCGATTCCCGGCGCGGTCAGGGATTTTTTCTGCCTCGTGATGACTGGGTGTTGTGTGATGTCCTTAGGTTAGTTAGGTTTAAGTAGTTCTAAGTTCTAGGGGACTGATGACCATAGATGTTAAGTCCCATAGTGCTCAGAGCCATTTGAACCATTTTTGAACCAGCTTCACACGGGTAGCCGGCCGATTTCTCTGCCGCAGCGGAAATAAATTACACCGCAAACCTTCCTACTGAATCAGTCTATCTGTTAGTGAAAATCATATCAAATTCTTTGCTGTAGTTGTTCAGATTAAGAGTCAGCTACAGACAGAAAAATGCGCTGGCCGTCGTTAATTTATAATATACAAGTTGTAACGGGTATAAGCGCAAATATTTCTATTGATGATTGAGGACGGTGTATTGAACAATGTCACACCAGAATTTACGTCGTTTTCAGACGTACTTATAGCTGTTACATGTCGTATATTTTTAGGTTGGTAGTAACTCCATTTAGATGTACAAAGATGCTTATTTTCCGCTGGACAGAGGTCATGGGCTGAAGTGTTGACGTGGGAACGCAAAACGTTTAGTCTATACTGGCAGATGTAGTCCACTTACGAGGAGAATCCGCAAGTGCCACAACCCGATTTTTCAGAACCTTCAGTCAGTGGAAAAGCGGTCAAAATAAGTGAATATGAGACTTGGCTTATCTGTAGATACCTGACCATTTCTGAGAAAACGACGGTCAAAGTTTTCGAGGTATTTTTATGGGTACTGTATGTGCCTTTTACCTCATGATACACGTGTAAGAAATGATGACACATGGTTAGTGTCACGGCATCTTAATTTTGCGCCTCTTGTTCGAAACCCGATTATTACTTTTATTTTTGCTTTTCATTTATATATCCATTTCTGTAGAAGATTACTACACGAATGATTTCTAGTGTATATTGATATAAAGTTGTCCTTACTCGTCTGCTAACTGTATGTCAGACGAATGAATTTTTAAAACATGAGAATATTATTTGAAATTGTTTTCGATGAAATTCCTGTAGTGCATCTTGTTTCACAATCAACTGCTAGCGCCAGTTTTCGGAAAAGTGATTTGCCGCGAAATTATTGCCAATGTGCGAGTCCTTCATCAACGTTAATGACCTTCTTTTACCGAGTGAGACTCATACGAAGAAATGTCACTGTTGTAACCCTGCCTTCACACAATGATGTTCGGAATGTCTGTTTCGAATGTTTGTACGATCGGTATCATCCGAGGGAATGCACTTTTTAAATTCATATTCCGATTTTTCATTTTTGTACAAATGCTTATATTGCATTCATACATTCATTCTTCATGAGGAAGAAGAATGAATATATGAATGAAATATAAGAATTTGTACAAAAATGAAAAATCGGAATATGAATTTAAAAAGTTTGCAACCTCTAATATACCATACAATCGTTCGTTACATAATAAACATGTGACGCTTATAGTGAAATCCAATTGTAATTTTACAATTAATATAACGCCCCTGTATCCCATAATTTGATAAGAAACATTCTTGTAGTAACCTTCCATGGACGTGGGTAGATGAACAAAAACAATAAGATTAAAATTAAAAAAATAAATTAAAAGAATAATCGGGTTTCGAAGAGTGGGCGCAATATTATGAAGCCGTGGCGCTAACCACTGAGCCACCATTTCGTCTGACGCTACTGTGCCGTAAAACGTGTATACAATGCCTCGAAAATACTCGAAAACTATGACCTTCGCTTTTTCAGAAACGGTCGCGTATCTGCGGATAAGCAGACACATTTGTTCGCTTATTTTGACACCTCTTCCACTGAACGAAGTTCCTGGGAAATCTGGTGATGGCACCTGCCATGTTCCCGTTAGCGGTGCAGTAAACATCAGATCATAAAGTTTGTGGTGTGTTAAAATAAAATGCCATGTGGCTAGGGTCTGCCGGCGGGTAGACCGTTCGCCTGGCGCAAGTATTTCGATTTGGCGCCACTTCGGCCACTTGCATGTCGATGAGGATGAAATGATAATGATAAGGACAACGCAACACCCAGTCCTTGAGCTGAGAAAATCCCCGACGCTGCCGGGAATCGAACCCGGGCCGTTAGACATGACAATCCGTCGCTCTGGCCATTTTTTTTTCAGCTTCGAGGGGCAGACTGTGGCATATTTACGGGAACACTGTTCGTCTCAGAGAAAAACCAACCAACACACTGATGTTTGTACATATTAAAGCCTTAGGAGAAACTTGTTGAAAAGAACTCAGCCTCCATACGAATTCTATTATGTGATTTTACAAGAAAGCAAACAAGGAAAATAGAGTTTAACGTCCTGTTGACATATACGTCATTAGAAGCCATACGCTACCACTGTTGGAAAAATGAAGAAAAAGGAAGATTTGTGTTTAAGGTACCGTCGGCAGCGAGGTCATTAGGGACGGTTGTTAGAAGAAGAAAGATGGGAACGTTGATTAGCGGTTTTGCCCTCTCGACCACTAGGTCAGCAGAGTGGCAGTGTTACTGGAGTTCGATAAAGGCGGAAGAAATGGGTCGTGACAATATTGAAACAAGCAGCACGGCTGCTATTGCTAGGATGCCTTTGCTCACATCCTGTATTTCTCTTTACCTTATTAGCCATTTACCTGTCTAGAACTTCCAAAATTCTACAAGCATAGTGATCGAATGTGACTTGGTAAGGATCTTGCGCCCTTGTCTTGCCTCTTTAGTCACGCTTTCTTCCAGAATAATTCGTCTACATCTGAGATTCAGATTAACGACAGTTTAATGTGCTGGCACTTGCATTAGCCTAATGACTAGTTAATGCAACAGATAATAGCACATTCCCTTAGTTAAAAGGAGCGTGCAGCGAGCGGTGTATATGGACACCTAGAGAGCTAGCATGCTTACTGGGAATAGTGGACGACGAAAAGAGGAGTGTGGGTTGAAGAATCGTACGTTCACGTATGGAATGAACTTAGTATGAGCGAATTATTATAGTTCAGTGTGAGCTAAAAGGTGACGGTATAGACGTAATTTCGAAAGATGTTTGTTATTTCACATATCTGTTGCTGCTTATTATAGCCGTAAAATAAACGAGATCATGTGTGCCTTACTAAAATGTTGTTTTCCACTTTGTTACTGCTGAGAATGTTCATTACTCTTATCTTCCTATGATTTGCTGCAGTAACTTTTCCGTTATCTCTGTTTCATCCCTTCCGCTGAAATATACTGGTAGGAAATTTAAACATTTCTTTCGCCTGAGTAAGTAGTTGTGTCCCACAGTTTTGTAACTGGTTCATGTCGCTGTTTGATGGGAAATGTGTGGCATTTGTTCATGAAATAACGGTATTTTAACACTCTCATTTACTGCGATACCTTACGCACAAAGATAATTCAAAGTCGGAGAATGCATAGAATTTTGGAAGAAAATCCAGCGACTGAAGAGGCTTGGCCACACAATACTGACATTGGCAAATTTGTTTCGTGCACAGAACTAAGAAACGAAATGGCATAGTGTAATATTGAAATGTTGCCAACATCTGTTTCAACAGAATTAGACAACAAAAAGTCCCCGCAAAAAATCTATGGTTACTAATTTGATGGTTTCCAGATAGCTTCAATGGCCCAATACGTTTGGAAATTTTTCAGTTGGTGAATACTAGGAGGCACATTGCAAAAGGGCGATTAAGAAATTTCCGTTCGAAGGCCATACAGTCCAGAATCGGTATCCCAATCGGGCAAAATCGCCGTCAGCATTGAGACATCATCCCACCGACACACCAGGCTGAAGATACCCGTTTCGTAAAACACTGTGTCCTGCTATGTGACGAAGTCTGGAACTGTCTGCTTCATATCCTCGTCCGATAGGAATCGTCGACCCTTCAGTTTCCTTTTTAAGAGACCAAAGCCGTGATAATCGTATAGGTAGAGATCAAGACAATAGTGTGGTTGCTGGAGTATCTCCCATTTGAGTTGGCGTCACTTCTGCATTACGACATTTGTGATGTGGGGACGTGTGTTATCATGAAAGAGATGGTTCAAATGGCTCAGAGCACTATAGGACTTAACTTCTGAGGTCATCAGTCCCCTAGAACTTAGAACTACTTAAACTTAACTAACCTAAGGACATCACACACATCCATGCCCCAGGCAGTATTCGAACCTCCGACCGTAGCGGTCGCGCGGTTCCAGACTGTAGCGCCTAGAACCGCTCGGCCACCCCGGCCGGCATGAAAGAGAAGCGCCCTTCACGGAATTTGGCACATGATTCCACAACAGTGGTTTTTGACAGACATGCTGCCCCGTACACATTCTTCACTCTCCGGTGTAATTCTTCTGGTGTTTGTCCTTTGGCAGCCAAGACAAGAATAACAGGCGTTGGTCCTGGTTCAAATGGTTCAAATGGCTCTGAGCACTATGGGACTTAACATCTATGGTCATCAGTCCCCTAGAACTTAGAACTACTTAAACCTAACTAACCTAAGGACATCACACAACACCCAGTCATCACGAGGCAGAGAAAATCCCTGACCCCCGCGTTGGTCCTATTTGGACGCATTTGATAATACCGTCACCGTAGTTCGCTTTTTCGCATTTAGTGCACGCACATCAGAAAGACAAGAATACCATGCTAATCCTTTGCCTACGTGTCGGTGCTTATAGAACAGCATCGGAACCGGGCTGCGGTTCATATAGCCAACAGCAACGTTCTCAAATGGAAAATTTTTTATTGCCCCTTATATTTCAGACGGTGTAAACACTTCCTGTAGTAAAACGCCATTGTACGTACCTTAAATTAACAATGACATAAAATAACTCATTTGAAAACTACATTTGATAGCACGTATAGTGGAAAATTCAGTTTTTCGTCAGGTACGTTCTCTACTATAGCAGTAGCACGTTAACAAAGTATAAGAGGACAGTGCATTGGTGGAGCTGTCATTAGTACTCTTATGATTTGTGTGAAGAGGTTTCAGACTTATGGCCGCACGACTGAAATTAACAGACGTGAAACGCGGAATGGCAGCTGGAGATAGACGCTTGGGACAGTCCATTTCGGAAATCGTTAGGGAATTCAGTATTGCGAGATCCACAGTGTCAAGAACGTGCTGAGAATACCAAATTTCAGGCATTGCCTCTCACCACTGATAACTCAGTAGCCGATGACCTGCAGTTAACGATCAAGAGCACCGGCGTTTGCGTAGAGTTGTCAGTCAAGGAACTGCTGAAATAGCCGCTGAAGTCAATGTGGGACGTACGACGAAAGTATCCGTTAGGGCAGTGAGGCGAAATTTAGTGTTGATGGGCTATGGCAGCAGACGACCGACGCGAGTGTCTTTGCTAACAGCACATTGCCTGCAGCGCCTCTCCTGGGCTCGTGGCCATATCTGTTGAACCCTAGGCGACAGGAAAATAATGGCTTGGTCAGATGAGTAGGAAATGATGGTAGTACTCGAGGGTGGCGCAGACTCCACTAAGCCACGGACCCAAGTAGTCAACGATGCACTGTGGAAGATGATGGTGGTTCCGTATTGGTTTAGGATATGCTTGCTTGGAATGTACTGGGTTCTCTGGTCCAGCTGAACTGATCAGTGACAGGAAATGGTTATTTTCGGCTACTTGGAGAACATTTGCAGCCATTCATGGACTTCATGTTCCCAAACAACAACAGAATTTTTATAGATGACAATGGGCCATTGCACCGGCACACAGTTGTTCGGAATTGGTTTGAAGAATGTTCTGCACAGTTCGATAGCCCGACATGAATCTCTTCGAACATTTATGGGACGCAATCGAGAGGTCAATTCGCGCACAAAATCCTGCACGTGCAACACATTCGCAATTATGATCGTATATAGAGGCACTATTGCTCAATATTTCTGCAAGGAACTTCCAACGACTTATTCAGTCCATTCCACGTCGAGTTGCTGCACTACCCGGGCAAACGGAGATCCGACACGATCCCAAGCCTCTTGTCACCTCAGTGTGTGCTATGTGCCCACTTCTGCTGTACAGGTTTTACGTGACTCTAGGTTCAATTACCTGTCACGTCTTATATGCTAAGTGATTGGACGAGGGAAGTTGTTGTCTTCATCGTCTGTGGTGTTTCTTGGGTGAGCTTCGCCAGCTTCCTGTGATGTAGCTTCATGTTGACTCATTGCGCGTCCTGGACCCCATGTCAGGTCTATTTTGTCGTTCGTTCATATACTGAATGTGTAGGGCATTTGAGATCAAGTCTGCCGTCCTGATGATCTCTTTCGTTTCGTCTCTAACCGCGTTGTGCATGTCCTCGTACGTATGCCTTAGTCGTCTGGCCTGCAGGAGAAGTGTGCAGTGTATCACGATGCTGTGTGGGGAACGTCTCTCCTCACAAGTTCTTACTTCTCTTTCCCTGAGATGCATGCCTTGCAAAGGGCAATGTTCAATCAGGAAGTGTCCTCCCCGATAGCTGAGTGGTCAGCGTGACGGATTGCCGTCCTACGGGCCCGGGTTCGATTCCCGGTTGGGTCGGGGATTTTCTCCGCTCAGGACTAGGTGTTGTGTTGTCTTCATCATCATTTCATCCCCATCCGGCTTGCAGGTCGTCCAATGTGGCGTCGAATGTAATAAGACCTGCACCAAGGCGGCCGGACCTGCCCCGTAAGGGGCCTCCCGGCCAACGACGCCAAACGCTCATTTCCAATCAGGAAGTGGATCATACCTCTGCTTGACTCGGCGTGTCTCATTCCTAACCGTTCCTTAATGTTGGAGAGTAAGGTATAAACTGTCCGGCTCTTATCTCTCCTGTTGCCAGCTATCTGACTGCCACGTCTTTAAGTTACGTTTGTCTGTTATTTCTTCCCTTGTTATGGTAGCTATCTAGTCAAATCTGGTCCGCGTCATGTTAAAAAGAACTATTAATGATGAACCAACGTTTCGGCCACGCCCTTCATGTTAAAAAAAACTATTACTGATGAACCAACGTTTCGGCCACGGCTACAGCGCCCTCCTTCTGCGTACGGTAACCGTGGCTAAACCGTTGATTCATCAATAATAGTTTTTTACAGTATGATGCTGCAACACACCGAGAAATCCATGAAGTCAATTGACTGTGGCTATGGAAACCTACGCAGTTATACTCGTATAGCATAAAAATATTGTAAAAATAAATGATAACCCAAATAGACAGTATGGCGTTCTACATAATGGTCAAGTTCTATCCAGGCTTTTACTTCTTAACATAGAGATGAAGAATAATTTCGGCCAGAGAACTTATGGAAGTATTACACTGATCTGGGAACAGTCACATAAGAGTTCTTCGTACGATAACTTACGACTACTCATTCAGATTATCGTTAACACGAACCAGGACGTTTTCTTCAACATTCTCAGTGACCAGATGTAGTCCTTTCTTCCATATCTTCGTAATAAGTATGCTCTGGATATTCCCTTTGCTAAGATAACAACTGCAATGTTCTTGCTTGTCGAACTCTCACGCACCGTCTCGCATCTCAGCTGACTCGAAACATACTCCATCTTAATCTTATTAAAAATGCCCTGGAATATTTGTAACAAGGGGACCAGTGCGAAACTTTCGCAATTTGTATTTTTAAATAATGACAGTATTTGGAATAAGAGTAGTCAGTGGCAGAAGGAGAGTTGTGGGAAGAAGAGAAAACACCTTTAAAAATGAACCGAACGATGTGAAATAATATACATGAATCTGTGATACATTCTTGAGCATACATTTCCATGCATATCATTTTGAACAAAATTATTTACAGAGCATTACAATACCTCGGTGTAAACGATATTTCACATAAGAAATGGCTCTGAGCACTATGGGATTCAACATCTGAGGTCATCAGTCCCCTAGAACTTAGAACTACTTAAACCTAACATCGTTTTTCCTTTTCTTTAAGGGATACAAAAATGTTAGTTGATTTAGTTACCCTAGAAAAGGCTACATACAATTATGTGTGAGTAAAGACGGGATTTGGTAAACACAATCGGGTTCTTTGAAGTGTTTGCACCTGCGACTTGTTTACAGTCATTACACACGCATTTTTAGTAGGGATTTTTTTCTTGTCAATTGAAAAGGCATGCTTGGATCAGATGGTGTTAAGTTCATCCGTGGGAATACAACAGTTTTCCCGGTGTTAATCGGCTGAATATTAGTTTTTAACAGGGAATCCGGGCGAAACTTTCGCCGTTTTATGGTTTTAAATAATGACAGTACGTGGAATATGTGTAATCATTAGGATAAGGGTAATTGTGAGAATGAAGAGAAAACAGCTCCAGAAGTGAATCTACCGACGTTAAATAATAACCATGAATTTAAGACACATCCTTGTATATAAATTTCCAGGCACAAAGTTTTGAACAAAATTCAATTACTGTAAGCTCGATAGGTAAATCAAAATTCAAGGCGACAATGACAAATGTGTTTGTTGTTTCGGAGAGTATATTCATTTAGAAAAGTCATCTTGTACGACGGGTAGTGATATCCATGGCAATGCTGTACATAAATTATCCAGTTATTAAGTAACTTAGAAGAAATAAAATGGTATTTTTAATAAGATAAATTAAAAGGGGAAACTATAGTTCATAATTAATAACTTAGGTTTGTAAAATGTAGGTATGAATCTGGGCATCCATGATACCCTTTCGCCTATGACAGTTAAAAGTCTCTTTTTATGTTTCTAAATTTTCCACAAATAGTAAGTTTAGCGCAGAATCGGTATGCAGTGTCAGAAGCTGGTTAAAAAACTTTGCTAACTATACCTCATTCATCCCTGTAAGATTAGTATTTGTTGAGAAAAAGGGACGCTGACATGAGAAGTAATATATATTTTAAAATAACTTCCGGGAATTCAGCCAGGTAACACTTTCGGCGAGCGCCGATATTTCGGCGGGACAACACCACGCCATGTTCAAGGCAAACTGCAACGGACGGGCGACGTACATGCAAATTTAAAACCTCGGTTCTCGAACTGATGCAGGAAAGATAACACACACACTGAACACTAGTACCACCAAAGAGGACCAAAGTCAGAGATATCGATAGTGAGACTACGAACTCGCAGATGAGGTAGCATTGACTATGTTCCTCTGTTTTTTGACAAGGGAGAGAGCCGGATTCCAAACAGAGTTTAAACAAAAACCTCCATCCCTGTTAACGAGGTTTCTCGCTAATTTAATCTCAACTGCCTCCTTAATAACACTGTTCCAGTAGCTGGATGTGCATCCGAATATCTCGGTGTTTTATATAACATGGGGTGACCAGTATCTAAGCAATGTTCGGTAATAGCAGATCTACTTGGCTGCTGTAATCGTGAGTGTCGTTTATGCTCAGTACATCGGTCCTCCGCGGTCTTGATAGTTTGACCAATATATGCCATGCCGCAGTTACAAGGAATGCGATATACACCCCGCCTTACGCAGACCAAGATCCTCCTTAGCAGAAATCAAAAGCACTCTAATTTTAGATGGAGGTCGGACAACACATTTACATCGTATTTCCGTAAAATACTAGCGATCTTGTTGGAAGTGTCTCCTATGTAAGGCAAAAAGGCAGTAGGCTTAGTTGTTGACTCAGAATTATCATCAATCACCCGATATACAGCTGGTCGATAGTGCAACGCACGTTCAATCTGTCTATCACTATAACCGTTTTGACGAAACGTAACTTCAAAATGGGACAGCTCAGCTGGCAAGGTCTCACCGTCGGAAACGAATGTACCCAGTGTACCAAGGTACGAAGTACTCCTTCACGCTGAGCCGGATGGTGACAACTATTAGCCTGTAAGTACAAGTCGGTGCGAGTACGTTTCCTGTAGACTGCATGTCCCAATGATCCATCATCCTTCCTCCTAACCAACACGTCAAGAAAGGGAAGACAACCATCCTGTTCCACCTCCATCGTAAAGCGAATGTTCGGGTGGATCGAGTTCAGATGTTCTAGCAAGATATTCAAATTCTCCCTACCATGAGGCCAAACAACAAAGGTATCGTCAACATATCTAAAGATACATGCGGGTTTCAAAGGCGCCAACTTCAATGCACGTTCCTCGAAGTCTTCCATAAACAAATTTGCGATCACAGGAGACAACGGACTACCCATCGCAACTCCATCTGTCCGCTCGTAATACTGGTCATTGAATAAAAAGTAAGTGCATGTCAACACATGCCAAAAGAGATTAGTTAATTCAGCACCAAACCTAGTCTCAATTAAACGCAACGAATTAGACAGAGGAACACCAGTGAAGAGAGAGACCACATCGAAACTCACTAAAATATCAGAGTCATTCAACCGCAGTCCCTCTAAACAAAGTAAAAAATCAGCTTAGTTCCTGATATGATGTTCACACCGAACTACTTGTGGCAAGCAAGAAGCAAGATGCTTGGCTACACGATATGTCGGAGCGCCGATATTACTCACTATAGGACGGAAAGGAACCCCTTCCTTGTGAACCTTCGGAAGGCCACATAACCTAGGGGGAGCAGCACTATAGGTGTTAAGACTCTTGATAGTGTCCTGCGACAAACCACTTTTCTTCAGGAGGCTGTTGGTCTTTCTCTCAACACTTTTTGTGGGGTCAGCATCGATTCTGCGATACGCTGAATCAGATAGTAAAAGTACATAATCCTGTTTATTTAAAACAATGGTGGCATTGCCCTTGTCCGGAGGTAAAATAACAATATTAGGATCAGCTTTGAGAGAGCGTAAAGCAGCCCTCTCTGCTGCTGTTACATTACTCTTGGGTGGACGAGCCCTAGTCAACACTCGGCATGCCTCCATCCTAACCTCCTATGTAGCGTCAGGAGGTAGTTTGCAAACTGCCTGTTCAGTTGAACTAATAAAATCAACTACCGGCAAACTCTTCAGAGAGGGTGCAAAATTTAAACCCTTCCCAAGCACGGATGAGGTTGCGTCGTCAAAAGATTTCTCTGTGAGATTTATCACATGCGATTAATCGCATTCCTTGTAGCTGCGGCATGGCATATATTGGTCAAACTATCAAGACCGCGGAGGACCGATGTACTGAGCTTAAACGGCACACACGATTACAGCAGCCAAGTAGATCTGTTATTGCCGAACATTGTTAGGATACTGGTCACCCCATGTTATATAATAACACCGAGATATTCGCATGCACGTCCAGCTATTGGGGCAGTGTTATTAAGGAGGCAGTTGAGATTAAATTAGCGAGCAACCTCGTTAACAGGGATGGAAGTTTTTGTTTAAACACTGTTTGGAATCCGGCTCTCTCCCTTGTCAAGAAACAGAGGAACAGAGTTAATGCTACTTCACCTGCGAGTTCGTAGTCTCACTATCGATATCTCTGACTTTGGTCATCTTTGGTGGTACTAGTGTTCAGTGTGTGTGTTATCTTTCTTGCATCAGTCCGAGAACCGAGGTTTTAAATTTGCATGTACGTCGCCTGTCCGTTGCAGTTTGCCTTGAAAATGGCGTGGTGTTATCTCGCCGAAATATCGGCGGTCGCTGAAAGTGTTATCTGGCTGAATTCCCGGTAGTTATTTGAAATTTGTACACGCCAGGAGAAACTCAGGTCGCACAATAATATATATGATTGTGTTAGTAAGCTGTTTAGGTTTTTATGTTGGTAACGTCACGTAGCACTCTGTATGAAAACCACTGACTGCGCTGTGTGCGGTCTGTGGCTGGTTGGACTCATTGTTGGAATATTCACTAGTGTAGTGTTGGGCAGTTGGATGTGAACAGCGCGCAGCGTTGTGCAGTTGGAGGTGAGCCGCCAGCTGTGGTGGATGTGCAGAGAGAGATGCCAGAGTTTTGAGAGGTTATTATAAGCGGACGATCTGGACGTGTGTCCGCCAGAAAAAGGAAATTTGTAAAGATGGATGTCATGAATTGATAGATATATATATGATGACTTTTGAACATTATTAAGGTAAATACATTGTTTCTTCTCTATCAAAATCTTTCATTTGCTAACTATGCCTATCAGTAGTTAGTGCCTTCAGTAGTTAGAATCATTTATTTAGCTGCCAGTATTGGCGCTCGCTGTATTGCAGTAGTACGAGTAACAAAGATTTTTGTGAGGTAAGTGATTCATGAGAGATATAGGTTACTGTTAGTCAGGACCATTCTTTTGTAGGGATTATTGAAAGTCAGATTGCCCGTTGCGCTAAAAAATATTGTGTGTCAGTTTAGTGATGATCAGAATAAGTAAAGAGAGAACTGTCCGAGTACGTTCAGTTTTACTCAGCTGTCTTTGTATCAAATAACGTAGAAGTTTACCAGCAGAGTCACTCATAATTTTTCTAAGCGGACGTTTCAATTGTAACAGCGGGTGAAGCGCAACAACCAACAACCTCGGCATTAGATAGCTCTTCGGGGTGAATACCAATGAGTTGCTTCGTCTGGAATTGGCATAGCTGAATAAACTAGTGGAATGATGTCGTTATCAAGACTACACGTGGTGTTACGTGATATTAGCGTGATGAAACCTGGGAGGACTAATTTTTTTAGCCGATGTGAGAATTTATCCAACAGAAAATGTGTGCACTTTTTCAAGAAAGTATCTACAAGCAACAAAATGCTCAAAATAGTGTGAGGTGTGACATGTCATTTCAGGGGACCTTGTAGGTCACACCTATGTCCTTCCAGAAGAGGAAAGGTGATCGTGAAGTTAACTCTTCGTTTTATTTTAGAATTAAGGCAAGAAAAGCCCACTGTGTAGGTATGCTGCTATGAGGAGATATCGTGGGTTTCATGGACGTAGCATATCGGCTGGGTAGAACGACGAACTTGGTGTCACCACTTGCGGAAAGGGGGGGGGGGGGCACTTAGTCTCGGAAAGTGCAGCCCAAAGATCAGCTATGGCCATGAAACGCCAGCCACGAATAATCTGCGAGAAGTTATAAAAACAGTGGAAATTATATAATCCTGTTATGATTAATGAGTTGCGTAGCAGAAGATCAGATCTAGTCTCATGAAATAAGACACTCCCATGTACTCGTTCCATCTTCTTGTTTTCTATATGTTCCTTTCCCCGCCGATCCTACGGAAAACCCCTTCATTTCTTGTCTTATCGCCGGCCGGTGTGGCCGAGCGGTTCTAGGCGGTTCAGTCTGGAACCGCGCGACCGCTACGGTCGCAGGTTCGAATCCTGCCTCGGGCATGGATGTGTGTGATGTCCTTAGGTTAGTTAGGTTTAAGTAGTTCTAAGTCTAGGGGACTGATGACCTCAGATGTTAAGTTCCATAGTGCTCAGAGCCATTTGAACCTATCCACCTAATTTTCAGTATTCTTCTGTAACATCACATATCAAATGCTTCGATTCTCTTCTGTTCCAGTATTCCCAAGATCCAAGTCTCATTACCATACAGTCCCGTGCTCATCACTTTCTTCCTCAAATTAAGACCTATGTTTGATACTAGTGAACTTCTCTTGGCCAGGAAAACCTTTTTTGCCACTGCTAGTCTGCTTTTTATGTCCTTATTGCTCTGTCCGCCAAGCGTTATTTTGCTGCCTAGATAGCAGAAATCCTTAACTTCGACTATTTCGTGATTTCCAATTATAATGTTAAGTTTCTCGCTTTTGTCATTTCTGCTTCTTCTCATCACTTTCGTCTCTTTTCGATTTACTCTCAATCCATATACTGTACTCATTAGACTGTTCATTCCATTCAACAGAGACTGTTCTCCTTCTTCACAGTGTCATCAGCGAATCGTATCCCTGATATCCTTGATTTTTAATCCCACTCTTGAACCTTTCTTTTATTTCCATCAGTGTTTCTTCATATATAGATTGAACAGTAGCAGCGAAAGACTACATCCCTGTCTTACACCCTTTTTAAATCCGAGTACTTCCTTCTTGGTTTTCCACTCTTATTGCACCAACTTCGTTCTTGTACATATTATATATTACCCGTCTTTCCCTACAGTTTACCCTATTTTTCTGAAAATTTCGAACATCTTGAACAATTTTACATTGTCAAACGCTTTTTCCAGGTCGACAAATCCTATAAATGTGTCTTGAATTTTTTTGGTTGTGCTCCCTTTATCAAACACAACGTCAGAATTGCCTGTCTTGTACCTTTACCTTTCCTAAAGCCACACTCATCGTCTTCTAATAGATCCACAATTTTCTTTTCCATTCTTCTGTATATTATTCTTGTCAGCAATTTGGATGCTTCAGCTGTTAATATGATTACGCGATAATTCTCGCACTTGTCAGCTCTTACCGTCTTCGGTAGTTTGTGGATAATATTTCTTCCGAAAGTCTTATGGTACATCGCCATTCTCATACATTATACATACGAACATATAAAATCGTTTTGTTGCCACTTCTCCAAATGATTATAGAAATTCCGATGGAATTTTATCCATCCCTACTGCCTTATTTGATTTTAAGGCTTCCAAAGCTCTTCTAAATTCTGATTCGAATATTAGACCCCCTGTCTGTTCCCTATCGATTCCTGTTTCTTCTTTTGTCACGTCATCAGATAAGTCCTTCCCCTCAAAGAGGCCCTCTCCACCTGTCCACTCTCTCCTCTTGATTTAACTGTTGAATTCCCATTGCGTTCTTAATGTTAGCGCATTTGCTTTTAATTTCACCGAAGGATGTTTTGACTTTTTTATGTGCTATGGACAGTTAATTGAAGAAAGGTGTTCGTCATTTAGTAGGTTGCAGAAGATAACAGCATTTTTCTTTTAGCTTTAGAGCGCAGCCTAAACTGCCAGGAGAAGAAATTTGATGAAACCTGGCACTTCGGATAGAGTAGCTGGTTCGAAGAAGAAGAATTAGAAGATAAAGGTGACCGATTTTTATTTAGTTCAATTACGAAACACAGGCGAGAAGTCTAAATCCGCACTTATTCCGCGCCAGAAGCGAGACAGGAACAGCTCAAGTGACGACTGGTTTCTAAACGCTAATTAACAAGACATCAGTTCCTTCAGTATTGAAATACTAGCGCACGTAAACACAAGAGTACTAACTTCACTTTCATTAATGCAAAACAGAGATCAAATGGTTCAAATGGCTCTGAGCACTATGCGACTTAACTTCTGAGGTCACCAGTCGCTTAGAACTTAGAACTAATTAAACCTAACTAACCTAAGGACATCACACACATCCATGCCCGAGGCAGGATTCGAACCTGCGACCGTAGCAGTCCCGCGGTTCCGGACTGCAGCGCCTAGAACCGCACGGCCACCACGGCCGGCAACAGAGATCAGAAAAATGCCTTCAAGCTAGTAATTTGGTGACGCCTCCGTGCATAAGGAGCGAGGTGGCGCAATGGAAATTCACTGGAATTCAGGAGAAGGCCTTTCAAGTACCATCTGACCAACCAGATTTACTTTGACCGCGGTTTACCTAAACTGATTAAAGTGTAAGGTATAATAGTTACGTTGAGAAGTTCAAATGGTTCAAATGGCTCTCAGCACTATGGGACTCAACTGCTGTGGTCATCAGTCCCCTAGAACTTAGAACTACTTAAACCTAACTAACCTAAGGACATCACACACATCCATGCCCGAGGCAGGATTCGAACCTGCGACCGTAGCAGTCGCACGGTTCCGGACTGCGCGCCTAGAACCGCGAGACCACCGCGGCCGGCCGTTGAGAAGTATACAGCCGATTCTCTTTCCCGTCCTCTTCCTATCTGAGCCTATTGTCTGTTTCTAGGGACGTTGTTGTCAGTGAGGCATTAAATATTTATCTTCCTTTCTTCAAAATATCGCAGATTATTTTATTCTCTATTGTTGTCCATCAGCTCAAATAATGTGACTCTAATGACTCCATATTTCCTTCAGAGATGGGCTAACGTGCGATAATAGAAAATGTAAGTCTCGGACGAAGAGTGAAGTGGAACAACATGCACTCCCCTACCGATGTAGTTCTGTGGCTACGCCGCCTGCACGACTCAGATGAGTTATTGACTAGTATGCAGGTACATAAAAAAAACCAGTTACACATGTCGTACCACACTAAGATCATTGTGCAACAAGAGTGGTGCAATGTCAGAAGAGAGTACATGTTCCGCGTTTCCCGCAGACTCAGTTCTGCTGTGGTACGGATAACAGTTGCATAACACTGCGCGAATCAAACGGGGCAGCGACTGAACAATTAATCCACTGTTGAGCTACGCAGGTCAGAACGATTCTTGTGAGCACAACTTCCAGATTTCACACAGATTCACTGTGAAAGGTCCGCGGCTCGTGACCTTGCGGTAGCGTTCTCGCTTCCCGCGCACGGGGTCCCGGGTTCGATTCCCGGCGGGGTCAGGGAATTTCTCTGCCACGAGATGACTGGGTGTTGTGTGTCTTTCATCATCATTTCGTCCTCATTCACTCGCAAGTCGCCGTAGTGGCGTTAAAGAACTTGTGGAGCGGCGGCCGAACCGCCCCGCGAGGGGTCTCCCGGTCACCAATGTAATACGCTCATAAAACCGTGAAATTATGGCGGTATATGGAAAAAATGCAATGTCGTGTCCAACCGTACTGAAATTCTGCCAACAATTTGGCCAAGGCCGCACATACCTGAGCGATGCTGATCAGGAAGGAAGGCGATCGACACGACCACAGATCACGACATCTAGGGGACCGCCGAAAAACAAGAGGAGAGAGATTTTCCAATGATCAGGACTTCACACAGCGGATTTCTAAAGGCTCCGTGACCGAGAAACAGACTTCTGTCATCGAGGAACTGAACGGTTGGCAGGACATTCACACCATTCTTAACAGAAACCTGGTGGCTATGTTAAAAAATAGTGTCTCGTATCCGCGGCACTTTGAAGCGTAGTGTAGCAGTTAGTAAAAGATACTTGGGCTGCCGTAATAAGTGTAATTTGCTTTCTGAAGTTCCCTCGTACTTCCTCTACAGATCCTTAGTGGTGATAATGTGAGCTTTTACTACCGGTTTAATGCAGGCTATGAAAATATAAGGCTACAGTGGTGCCAGCCGTTTATCTTTATGACAACACTTTCTCCATAAACATTAGCGTAACCTCAATCAGTAATAATTAAACTCAGTCACTCAGCTTTTCATGCTGTTTCATATACAATGAGATGACAAAATGCATGGGATGTCTTCTAATATTGTGTCGGACCTCCTTTTTCCCGACATAGTGCAGCGGCTTTTCGCGGATGATGCTGTAATATACAGAGAAGTTGCAGCATTAGAAAACTGCAGCGAACTGCAGGAAGATCTGCCGCGGATAGGCACTTGGTGCAGGGAGTGGCAACTGAACCTTAACATAGACAAATGTAATGTATTGCGAATACATAGAAAGAAGGATCCTTTATTGTATGATTATATGATAGCAGAACAAACACTAGTAGCAGTTACTTCTGTAAAATATCTGGGAGTATGCTTACGGAACGATTTGAAGTGGAATGATCATATAAAATTAATTGTTGGTAAGGCAGGTGCCAGGTTGAGATTCATTGGGAGAATCCTTAGAAAATGTAGTCCATCAACAAAGGAGGTGACTTACAAAACACTGGTTCGACCTATACTTGAGTATTGCTCATCAGTGTGGGATCCGTACCAGGTCGGGTTGACGGAGGAGATAGAGAAGATCTAAAGAAGAGCGGCGCGTTTCGTCACAGGGTTATTTGGTAAGCGTGATAGCGTTACGGAGATGTTTCGCAAACTCAAGTGGCACACTCTGCAAGAGAGGCGCACTGCATCGCGGTGTAGCTTGCTGTCCAGGTTTCGAGAGGGTGCGTTTCTGGATGAGGTATAGAATATATTGCTTCCCCCTACTTATACCTCCCGAGGAGATCACGAATGTAAAATTAGAGAGATTCGAGCGCGCACGGAGGCTTTCCGGCAGTCGTTCTTCCCGCGAACCATACGCGACTGGAACAGGAAAGGGAGGTAATTACAGTGGCACGTAAAGTACCCTCCAGCACACACCGTTGGGTGGCTTGCGGAATATAAATGTAGATGTAGACTCGACGTGGCATGGACGCAACAAGACTTTGTAAATTCCCTGCAGAATTAGTAAGCCAAGGTATCTCTATAGCCGTAAATAATTGCGAAAGTGTTGCCAGTGCAGGATTTTGTGCACGAACTGACCTCTCGATTATGTTCCATAAATTTTCGATGGGATGTCCGACGATATGGGTGACCAAATCATTCGCTCGAATTGTCCAGAATGTTCTTCAAATCAGTCACGAAGATATGTCGCCCGGTGAGAAGACTCATTGCCATCCATAAAAATTCCATTTTCGTTTGGAGAACATGAAGTCCTTGAATGGCTGAAAATGGTCTCCAAGTAGCCGAACATAACTATTTCCAGTCATTGATAGGTCATTATGGAGCCACCATCAGCTTACACAGCGCTCTGTTGATAACTTGTGTCCATGGCTTCGTGGGACCTGCGCTACTCTCTAACCCTGTCATCAGCTCTTACCAACTCATATGGGGACTCATCGGATCAAGCCACTGTTTTCCAATCGTCTAGGGTCCAGCCGAAATGGTCATAAGACCAGGAGAGGCGCAGCAGTCGATGTTGTGCTTTTAAAGACGCTTGCGTCGGTCGTCTGCTCCCGTGGAACATTAACGCTACGTTTCGCTGCGCTGTCCTAACGAGTAGGTTCGCCGTACGTCCCACATTGATTTCTGCCGTTATTTCGATCAGTGTTGCTTGTCTGTTAGCACTGACAACTCAACACAAACGCTTCCGCTCTCGGTCGTTAAGTGAACACTGTCGGCCGCTGCATTGTCCGTGGTGAGAGATAAAGGCTGGAATTTGGCATTCTCGGCACGCTCTTGACACTGTGGATCTCGGAATATTGCATTTCCTAATGATTTCCGAAACTGAATGTCCCATGCGTCTCGCTCCAACTACCATTCCGCTTTCAAAGTCTGTTAATTCCCTTCGTGCGGACACAATCACGTCGAAAACCCTCACATGAATCACCTGAGTACAAATGACAGCTCCGCCAATGGTTCAAATGGCTCTGGGCACTATGGGACTTAACTTCTGAGGTCATCAGTCCCCTAGAACTTACAACTACTTAAACCTAACTAACCTAAGGACATCACACACATCCATACCCGAGGCAGGATTCCAACCTGCGACCATAGCGGTTGCGCGGCTCCAGACTGTAGCGCCTAGAACCGCTCGGCTGCTCCGGCCGGCCTCCGCCAATGCACTGCCCTTTTATACCTTGTGTACACGATACTAGCGGCATCTGTATATCGCTATCCCATGACTTTAGTCACCTCAGTATATACTTATATAGAATATTCTGTACGATACCTTCTAATTTTTAATCAGACTGACTAATTACATATATAATTTGTTATGCCTCTGAAACTAATATTGCCTTAGCGTTCTATTAGGCATTAACATTAAAATTATCCTGGATTGTCAAGAACATTACGATTCGTTCAGGACTGTTGCTTTGATATAATCTATGCAAGAATTATTCAATTCAGACTTTGCCTAATAACAAGGTGATCTTATGTTATCAGGGTGCAGATGGTTATCCTTGTACTTCTATCTAGAACTCATATCCAATTACATCTGTACTCCTCAATCTATCTTCTGGTGTGTAGCAGAGGGTATATCTGGTACCACCAGCAATTCACCCCTTCACTGGTCGTTCGCAAAAGGTCCATGGGAAGAACGAGTAGCCGGCCGGAGTGGCCGAGCGGTTCTAGGCGCTACAGTCTGGAACCGCGCGATCACTACGGTCGCAGGTTCGAATCCTGCCTCGGGAATGGATGTGTGTGATGTCCTTAGGTTAGTTAGGTTTAAGTAGTTTTAAGTTCTAGGGGACTGATGACCATAGCTGTTAAGTCCCATAGTGCTCAGAGCCATTTGAACCAAGATCGAGTATCAATCGCTGAGCCTCCAGATCAGTACTTATTTCTACATCTACTTCTACACGACAACTCTGCAATTCTCACTTGAGTGCCTATCAGAGGATTTATTGATCTATCTTCAGACTATTTCTTCACCGTACCACTCACGAACAGCAAGCTCGGAAAATGATAGCTTGAATATTTTCGTGCGAGGCCTGATGAGTCTTTATATAATTACGATGATCATTTGTCCCTATGTAAGAGGGCGTCAAAAATGTTTATGCTCTTGGAGGAGATCCTTGCTAATTGAAATTTCCTGAAAATGTGTCGCTGCAACGACAAATCCCTTTGGTTTAATAACTGCCACTCCAACTTGTGTATCAAATATGAGTCGCTTTCTCTCCAATTTCGCGACGGTACAAAACGACCTACCCTCCTTTGAACTTTTTCGATGTCCTGCGTCAATACTGTCTAGTAAGGATCGCAAAGCACGTAGCAATACTCCATCAGATGAGGGCCAAGCACAGTGTGGGTAGTGAAATGGATTTTTGGTATCTTGTGTGTGTTCTGCCAATAAAACAGTGTTTGGCTCGTCTTGTACATAACATTTTCTATATGATCCTAGTTCTTCTTATGGTAATCCCAATGTATGTAGTTGAACTGACAGCCTACAAATTTTTGCGATTTATCGTGTAACCGAAATTTAACGGATTCTTTTTATTGTTCACACTTTCATTATTTAGCGCCAATTACCATATTTCGCACCATACACATGTACAGTGTTGTCTAAATCCTTTTGCTATTGGTTTGGATCTTCTTACTTGACGGTAAAGGATGACATCATCAGCTAGCAATCTAAGAGGGCTGCTCGGATTGTCTCCTAAATCGTTTTTATAGATCAAGAACAGCAGAGGACCTACAACACATCCTTGGGGATCTCCGTATAAGATTTGTTTTACTCGATGGCATTCCGTCAGGTAATATGAACTTTCTGACAGGAAATCACGAATCCATTTGTATAACTGGGACGATGCTCCATAACCACGCAACTTGATTAAAAGTCTCTTGTGAGGAACAGAGACATAAGAATTCTAGAAATTTAGAAATATGAAATTAATCTGATATCCCCTGTCGAGAGTACTCACTGTTTCGTGTGAATAAAGAAATAGCTGTGTTTCACTAAAACATATTGTTTTTGAATCCGTGCTCTGTGTCAATAGACCGTTTTCTTCGAGGTAATTCATAGTGTTCGAACACAGTATACGTTCTACAATTATACTACAAATCGACGTTAGCGATTTGGGTCTGTAATTAAGTGGATTATTCCTATTTCTATTCTTGTGTATTGGTGTGACCTGTGTAACTTTCCAGTTTTTAGGCACGGATCTTTCGTCGAACGAACTGTTGTACATAACTGAGAAGTTTTGAGCTGTTTTGCCAGCGTACCCTGAAAAGTACCTAACTGGCATACTTCCTGGACCGGAAGACTGATTTTATTAAGTTGTAAGTAGGCTGTTTAGGTTTTTATGTTCGTAACGCCACGTAGCGCTCTGTATGAAAGTCGCTGACTGTGTGCAGTCTGTGGCTGGTTGGACTCATTGTTGGAATATGCGCTTATGTAGTGTTGGGCAGTTGGATGTGAACTGCGCATAGCAAATGTTCAAATGTGTGAGAAATGTTACGGGACGTAACGGCTAAGGTCATCAGTGCCTAAGCTTACACACTACTTAACCTAAATTATCCTAAGGACAAACACACACACCCATGCCCGAGGGAGGACTCGAACCTCCGCACAGTCCATGACTGCAGCGCCCGAGACCGCTCGGCTAATCCCGAACAGCGCGTAGCGTTGGGCAATTGGGGATATGCCTATCCGTAGTTAGTGCTTTCAGTAGTTAGAATCTTTTATTTAGCAGGCAGTATTGGCGCTAGCTGTATTGCAGTAGTTCGAGTAACGAAGATTTTTGTGAGGGCAGTGATTCATGAAAGGTATAGGTTATTGTTAGTCAAAGCCATTCTTTTGTAGGGATTTTTGAAAGTCAGATTGCGTTGCGCTAAAAATTTGTGTGTCAGTTTAGTGATGGTCAGAATAAGTAAAGAGAGAAATGTCTGAGTACGTTCAGTTTTACTCAGCTGTCTTTTTATGAAATAATGTAGAAGTTTACCAGCACAGTCATGCTTAATTTTTCTAAGGGGACTTTTCATAAAGTGACTTAAGTTGTCTCGCTACGCCGACCTTTCTTATTGGGGGCTGTTCTTCATTCGAACTCTGCAATATTTGCTTAGTGGTCTTTGGTGGAGAAACTTCGGAAAACAGTACTCAGTAACAGTGTCATTGCCGTCGTGCAGTGAAGGTAGTGACGGCGTGTTTCTGCTAGCATACATTTCATACAACCAGAATCTCTTTGGATTTTCGCCAGATTTTGAGACAGAATTTAATTGTGGAAACTATTAAAAGCATTTCGCACTGAATTTCGGGCTAAATTTACAGCTTCTGTAAAACTTCCCAGTCTTCGGGATTTTGCGTTCCTTTAAACTTGGCATGCATTTTTCGTTGCTTCTGCAACAGTGTTCTGACCCGTTTTGTGTACCATGGAGGACTGTACCAACTCTTATTAACTTACTATCTGCTACCCGCATCTGCGCTCGCATGTCAGTAAAATTAAATGAAATTTGCGTATGGCTTTATCGACCAGGAAGTCCCGTTTGGGATGTTCGGCCGCTTGGTACAAGTCTTTTTATTTGATACAAGTTCGATGACTTGCGCTTTGATGATGATAGGATGATGATAAAGACAACACAAACTCCCAGCTCCGAACGAAGGAAATCCGACCCGGCTGAGAATCGACCTCGGGACCCTCTGATCACAGGTCAGTAAAGCTAAGCAAAAGACCACGAGATGTTGCCGTTTATGAGTAGTTTTGTTACGATGAGTGATGGTGATGGCAGTAAAATCAAATGAGGAATTTTCGAAATTATTAAATAGCGTTAAACTGACGAAGAAAGAAAATAACTAATTTGTAGTTTGGCGAAGCACAAATTGTAAATCATTTGTACGTGCAATGACGTCAGCTACACTCACGTTTCTGCCTATTACCTGCGGCTGCGCTTGCGTATCATGATCAAATGCAGCGTCTCTGACAGCCTCCCACGCTCTACTTGTAAAGGCACGTCTCTCTGCCGTACGACATTTAAAGGATGTGGTTGTGAAGCTTTAACAGTCGCCTGACGCTCAGCGGCTAGAATGCAACGGGCTTGTGACTGAAGCTAGAATAGAAGTATGGATGCTCCATAATTCACGCTACATTATTCAGATCATTAAATATCTTGTACTACATACTTTATAAAGTAGCGTATGTTCTTCCTCAGCGTTCAAGCTATCGCCATATCAAATTTCATCAAAATCGGTTCAACGGTTTAGTTGTGAAAGCTTAACAGACAGAGTTACTTTCGCATTTATAATATTAGTATGTAAGTTTGGATGAATGTGGTAAATATCTCTGAATTGCCGTCTATACTATTTCTTTGAATCCAATCCACATCTGGTTTACGCTTACATTGTGAGTGCGGTAGAAATGGAGGCCGTCTCTTAGGAAAGCGTCAGGCGAATTTTTATTTGCTTTTTTAAATAGATATATTTTGCGTTAATTTTTGGTGCATTTGAATCTTATGGTATTCAGTCTCGCTACAAGGTCCTTGTGCTCACTAACTCCAGTATTCTTCACGGTGCTCCCTATTTGGATTATTTGTTGCTAAAAGGTCAAGCATGTCTGATTTTCTCGTCACGTACATTTCGCGAGACGTATGTGTAACGAAAGAATATCTTGCAAAACGGTTTTTCTCCGTCACGCGCAACGCCTGTCTTGTAACGTCTGTCAATGGAATTTGCTGAGGGCTTTCATAACGCTCTCGTGGTTGCTAAAGAGAGTTCTTGTCATGGATGTGTGGCCGCTGTATGCTGTTGCACTGTAACCGTGAGTCTTTTCTTTAGTTGTTAGTTCTCTCAAAAAGGTTGCATTAAATTGTTTACATACATATCAGAAGTTATGGTTTGTTGGAAAAACATCGGTTCAGTAAGTCGAGTATACTAATTCCACATTTCACCCCAATTTTCATATCATATGAAGTACCGATGACGATTTTCGGAACTGCAGCGTAAATTGATTTGCCAGTTACGTATCCTGAAAAATGCACATAAAAAAGTGTGGCATTTCAGGATCACCAGCACCTTAATTGGAGAGCCGATGCACTACCGTAACTTTTTAAGGAATCAATTTTAGTTTTTATGCAGCTCCGTGCGCAGATCCTACTGACACACCTCTTTGAAATTCTTAGTGGCAGAATGGGTTTCTCGGTCGTCCTTCCAAAACCGTTACGCAACCTGCCAAAGACCGAGGAACGGCTCGTAACTTCACCGACGATCAGAGCCGGTCCCCCTGCCATTGGTTCCCTCACAACACCGAACGTGAAACACTCTGTATTTCAAAGTGTTGAAGGAGGGCTTTATGTAAGACTATATTGACAGTGTGCCGTATACAGTGCACAGTACACACACACACACACACACACACACACACACACAGTGTGTGCGCGTGTATGAGTGTGGTGTGTCTGTGTCTGTGTGTGTGTGTGTGTGTGTTTGTGTGTGTGTACACCAGTTAGTTAGCTTTGTTTGCACATTCATTGAAGATACATGTACATGAAATTCGGAGACTGCTTATCAAATACTTTTGCAACTCCTCCTAGAGTATTGCTGAAATGAATGGGGCTCTTAGCGAATAGGACTAATAGTGCTAATACATTGAAGTGCAAAAGAAATTAGTATAGGCAAGCGTATTCAAATACACAGATATGTAAACAGGCAGAATACGGCGCTGTGGTCGGCGACCCCTATATAGGACAACAAGTGTCTGGCGCAGTTGTTAGATCGGTTACTGCCACTACAATGGCAGGTTATCAAGATTTAAGTGAGTTTGAAAGTAATGTTATAGTTGGCGCACGAGCGATGGGACACAGCATCTACGACGTATCGATGAAATGGAGATTTTCCCGTACGACCATTTCACAAGTGTACCGTGAATATCAGGAATCCGGTAAAGCGTCAAATCTCCGACATCGCTGCGGCTGGGAAAAAATCCTGCAAGAACGGGACCAACGACGATTGAAGAGAGACGTTCAGCGTGAAAGAAGTGCAACCTTTCCGCAGATTGCTGCAGATTACAATGCCGGGTCATCAACAAGTGTCAGTGTGCGAACCATTCAACGAAACATCATCGATATGGGCTTTCGGAGCCGAAGGCCCACTCTTGTACCCATGATGACTGCACAATACGAAGCCTTACGCCTCGCCCGGGCCTGTCAACACCGACATTGGACTGTTAATGACTAGAAACATGTTGCCTGGTAGGACATGTCTCGTTTCAAATTGTATCGAGCGGATGGACGCGTACGGGTATGGAGACTTCTTCATGAATCCTTGGACCCTGCATATCAGCATGGGACTGTTCAAGCTCATGGAGGCTCTGTAATGGTGAGGAGCATGTGCGACAACCCACACGCCCAGGATTCATGGTGTCAGTTGCCTCCAGCACAACTTCAGAAGTTAGTCGAGCCCATGTCACGACGTGTGGCGGCACATCTGCACGCTCACGGGGGCCCTGCACGATATTAGGCAGGTGTACCAGTTTCTTTTGGCTCTTCAGTGTAGAACGTATACGAATAACAGCAGTACGTATGGTCACAAGTTTCTTTGACTCACGGGTAAACGTCACGGAAGTGATGGAAAACGTAAATTGGGAGGCACTTGAAGATAGATGCATATTATGAGGAGAAAGCGTACGTTGTCTGAGCAAACACCTCTAGTGATGTGCAGGTAGCTACTAGACATCACGAGAGATGGACCCGCCAGAGTAAAAGATGGGCGGGGAGGTGGGGGGGAGGTATTGTGTTGTCCGTAAACAAACTGTAACCCCAGAATACGTCGCTCAGGAGAGCTCAATGACTTCGAACCTCCACTAGCCATTGGAGGTCATCTGAGTAACAATTCTATCAACGACATTTAAAGCCTTTTAAGGATAGCCAAGTGTACTGTAGGTGATGTGATTACGAAGTTCAAACGCGAAGGAACGACCATAGATAAACCCAGAACAGACAAGCCTAATGTACTGGCGGACAGGGACCGTCGAGTACTGCGAAGGGTAGTTGTAAAAAATCGCATGAAGTAAGGGGAAGGAATCACCCATGAGTTTAAAGTGCTACCCGTAGAGCCGGCCGTGGTGGCCGAGCGGTTCTAGGCGCTACAGTCTGGAACCGCGCGACCGCTACGGTCGCAGGTTCGAATCCTGCTTCGGGCATGGATGTGTGTGATGTCCTTAGGTTAGTTAGGTTTAAGTAGTTCTAAGTTCTAGGGGACTGATGACCTCAGAAGTTAAGTCCCATAGTGCTCAGAGCCATTTGTCTACCCGTACTTTAACTAGCACAATTACTGTGCGTAGAGAGTTAAAAAGACTGTGGTACAACGATTGTGCAGCTCCTCATAAGCCGCCCATTTCCGTAGCCGGCGCTAAGCGGCGCAAGAGATGGAGTTGAGAGCGACGCCCTGGACAATGGGTGACTGTACAGGAGTGATTTGGAGTGATGAATCATATTACGCCTGGTGGCAAGCCGATGAAAGAGTTTGGGTTGAGGAAATGCCTCTAGAGCGTTTCCTGCCGTCACGTGTAGTGCCACAGTGAAGTAAGGACGATATGCAGTTACGGTATGCGGTGTTTTCCGTGGTTAGGGCGAGAGATTCCCTTACTGTGCGTAAGAAGATGACATTTAGGAGACGATTATTGTTTGTATCTGTAAGACAATGCACGCTGTCACAAAGGGAAATGATTTGTGGGCAACAACAGCTCTGAAGTTTAGAGGCCTGCCCAGAGCCCCTGCCTGAACGCTATCGAACACCCTTAGGATGAGTTAGAACATCGATTCCGCTAGGGACGCTAGCCTCCGACATCAGTACGTTCTCTGGTTTCGTCTCTTGAGGCAGAGTGGTTTGCCATTCGGATACCTCATTGAAAGTATCCCTAGCAGAGTTGAAGCCATCATAAAGGTGAATTGTGGACGTCCCATATTAATATCCACTGATAGGTGTCCAGATAGTTTCGATATTTACAAAGTTTCAAGAGACAGTATTATTGAAGAATGTAGGAATATGTTACAGCACCCCCCCACCCCCCCTCCCCCCCCCCACCCCCGCCTCCCTAACGCTCTTAGAGGGTGCAACACAAGATTAGACAAATTAAAGACTAACAGAGATATTTAAACAAACATTCTTCCTTCGCTTCATAAGGGAAGAACATTAATAAAAATCTTAATAAGTGGCACAATGATAGGTAACCTCTGATATGCACTTGACAGTGATTTGCTGAGTATGGCTGTAGATACAAGTATAACCTTAGAAAAGTCAGCTAAAGAAATTTTCACGGACGTTAATACATGGTTCTTAACCAATTCTTTGTCACTAAACCTTGAAGAAACATACTATATTCAGCTTAGAACTCGTAAAATATGATGGCAAGCACCTAGAAGAACTTGACACTGTTAAATTCTTGGGATTAAGCTTCATAATAAATTTAACTGGAAGGAGCACATCATAGAGCTTCTGAAGCGCCTAAGCAAATTTCTATTTGCTACGCGAATGTTGTCAGACGTAGGTGATATAAAATTAAAAAAGCTAGCGTGCTATGCTTACTTTCATTCCATAATGTCAAACGGAATTATTTTTTGGGGTAACTCATCAGGTCAAGCTAAAGTTTTCCGAGCCCAAAAAGGTGCAGTACGAATTATTTGTGGCATGAGTTCGAAAACGTCCTGCAGAGGGCTGTTTAAAGAACTGGGAATACTAATTAGTGCTTCCCAATATATTTATTCTTTAATAAAACTTGTCTCAAAAAATATATCTTTTTCTCAAACCAACAGCTCAGTTCGTGGGATCAGTACCGGAAATAAGAGTAATTTTCAGGAACATTTAAAGTAATTTACTTTTTTTCAGAAAGGTGTCCACTTCTCTGCAATACACATTTTCAGTAAAATGCCAGCAGCCACAGAAGTTTAACTAATAATAAAGTTCAACTTGAGAAGAGTTGAAAGGATTTACTGGTGCCCAACTCCTCCTACTCAAGTAATGAATTTCTTAGAGACCCATTGATTTCTATATGTTACTAATAATATCACTTAACATGATACAGTTTGACTTGTGTACAAATTTTGTGCAGTAATGCGATCATTGTAAATAAGTGATGTAGAATGTTTTTTTTATTTTATTTCTTTTATTTGATGATGCATGGCTACAATAGCCTAAGAATTATCGCATGTACCTAAGTATATTAAACATTTAATATCTGTATGCACAAGCCCACACCTACTACAGTAGTACAAGTTTATATGCCAACTAGCTCTGCAGATGACGAAGAAATTGAAGAAATGTATGATGAGATAAAAGAAATTATTCAGGTAGTGAAGGGAGACGAAAATTTAATAGTCATGGGTGACTGGAATTCGAGTGTTGGAAAAGGGAAAGAAGGAAACATAGTAGGTGAATATGGATTGGGGCTAAGAAATGAAAGAGGAAGCCGCCTGGTAGAATTTTGCACAGAGCAACGTAATCATAGCTAACACTTGGTTTAAGAATCATGAAAGAAGGTTGTATACATGGAAGAAGCTAAAAGGTATCAGATAGATTATATAATGGTAAGACAGAGATTTAGGAAAGTTCTGAAAGTATTTGTATGGAGTGTAGCCATGTATGGAAGTGAAACAAGGACGATAAATAGTTTAGACAAGAAGAGAATAGAAGCTTTCGAAATGTGGTGCTACAGAAGAATGTTGAAGATTAGATGGGTAGATCACATAAGTAATGAGGAAGTATTGAATAGGATTGGGGAGAAGAGAAGTTTGTGGAACAACTTGACCAGAAGACGGGATCGGTTGGTAGGACATGTTCTGAGGCATCAAGGGATCACCAATTTAGTATTGGAGGGCAGCTGGAGGGTAAAAATCGTAGAGGGAGACCAAGAGATGAATACACTAAGCAGATTCAGAAGGATGTAGGTTGCAGTAGGTACTGGGAGATGAAGAAGCTTGCACAGGATAGAGTAGCATGGAGAGCTGCATCAAACCAGTCTCAGGACTGAAGACCACAACAACAACAACATGCTCAAGACGATTTTTTGACCTATTCCGCATCCACAAGGGAAATTTCATTTGGGATCTGTGGAAGGTATTTAGCATATCAGTTCTTATTTTGTAAATATTTATTACGTATTCTTGTTTTCTGACATGTTCCAAACCCCAGAGGATCTCCTTACTATGGATCAACTGGAACGATAAGTACATCTAACGTAATCATCTACAGATGAATGTACGAATGAAATCAACTGGAACTGCATAAAGGCTAAACCAGAATGGAAGAAATAAACATGTAATAAAAAATGAGAAACTGCTCATCGTAGGAAATAATAATAGGAAGATTAACAGTAATTTCGGAGAAATGATAGCAAAGGTGTGATTAAGGGGTTGTTGTTGGAAATTTGGGGAGAAAAGACAAACAAACAACTGGTGCAAACAGAAGCTCTGTACCGTAATAAAGACATATCCAAGAGCGAAGGAGGCTGATGTATAAAAAATTGTATGATCCAGTGATGCATCTAGATTTTTATAGAGAATTTAACGATCGAATGTGAAACAAGTAAGAGACAATCGACGTCCTTGCAGGTATTAAAGTCAGTTTTCGATATAGGGAATAAAAGATCAGGCAGTATATGAAAGGTTGGGCAGTATATGAAACAAGAGATTTAGGTAACATCTTATTTTCAGAAGTCATTTCATCATTACCGAAGATGCCAAAAGCGGCTGATTGTAATTCTATTTAATAGACTGTTTGGCACTCATGTTTCTAAGGTGACGTTTAAATTAATGTGTAGGCAAAAGGACAGGAAAGTTGAGGAAACGAAAGGGGAAGCTACATTGGCTTTACTTTTAGTAACAGACGGGAGAAATAAGAGAAACTATTGTATTTTCATAGCAACTGTGGACTTCAGAACTCTAAGACAATGTAAGGCTGTAACCTCCCCACCGAAATTTAAAAGAAAGAAATATGACAATATTTAATTATGAATCCTAATGGACATTGCGCTAAGCGTAACCTGCCCACAATGAAATGTACTGACAATGGCAACAAAAAATGTGAAATTCGCAATCTGACTCAAATATAAATTCCTCATGAAAAATTAAAGTCCATTCAGTGATAAGAAAATTTAATTAAACCGAAATATCGGTCTTTGGCCCTGTGTAAAACAATCAGAATTAAAGTCTTACCTCAGAATAAATGGATGTCACATTTCTGCTCTTGTTGTTGCGCACCGCTTGGAGGAACTGCATTGCAAATAATAATATTCTCTTTTTTTGTGATTTTGGTGAAATTTTTCTTCAAAAGAAGTGGAATGAAATGGGAAGTGCAACGAAATCTTTACTTCAATAAAAAATTAAATTTTTGAAAAAATGCTTTTGAAATAAAAATTATTATTGGGGAACTTGTTGGAGAATAATTACAATAAAAAAATTTTTACATTATCTAATGATTATATTAATTAATGGTATACCTTATTCACCATCTTGACCAGTGTTGCCGACCGCCTACATCACACAACCGCACTGGGCTGCTACTACTGACCGACCGCTCTGCATGACGACTATTAGCGTACAGCACGCGACGACTACTGACAGAGTACTGCTCTCAACTAGACAGAGCTACAGACTCGCAACGACTGACTGACAGACTCGCAACGACTACTGACAGACTGAGAACCGCTCGCAACACTCGCGCGGTCAAGCGCATACTCTCTGGTCACAGATGCTACAATGCCTCGCCATCGCTGCTATGTTACATACGTGTTTCATAACCCTCCACTGGGGGGGCAAAAATTTGGCAGCGATGGTGAGTCATTTGGACTTGCCAAGCGCGGCAAAATTTTTCATTAATTAACAAAATCCTACAACTTACAGAATATTTAAATGTTGTGCACACGCACTAAGTACAAAATATAACAGACAAAGACAAAATGTGAATACTAAAGATAGTAGCAAATCAGAAAAATGTATATACAAATTTTTTGACAGATAAAGTGCACAGGCACTGAAAAAAAATTCTTTAGCATATTCAGAACAAATAAATAGACTGGCAAAAAATATTATGTTGACAAGTGACATAAGTGTACTCGCATTGGAGTTCAGCGAATCGAAAAATGTATAACCTATGAACATAAATGATGTTACCAAAAAAATTTTTTTTTTTTTTTATGTGACAAGAATCAGGATAGGAAAGGGAAGGATTGCATCATGGTTGTAGCACTTTAGATTGCACACAGCTGTTCTGAAAGTCCATATCTTTCCACAGAAGTACAACACCAAGTGACACAACTTAAAGTTCTTTTCCCATCAGAATTTATCAGTGTAGCCAAGACACTGAACTGTCGTAGTAATGTTCCATGTTTTCATTTTGGCAGTACATTAGGTACACCAAACAGTGGGACCATAATAATGTCTTCATCGCTCATGGTGGTGGACAGCATGTCGTGTCAACACCACACTCTTACAAGGCGCACCAACGTAGAATTAGTGCAAAACCAAATATAGTGCTCCATGATCACTAGGATAAACAGGACAAATGGACATTGCAGTAATTCAGGGTAGTCAGCTTATGAGGTGAAGGACATCAAGTCACATAATATTGACAATTACAGACTTAATTAGCAGTTTGTGGCATTCATAGCCCAGTTATTGAACATTTCTGTACCAAGTATGTAGTATTACAGAAAAATGTTCATTAATTGTTTTACATAGAATCAGTAGCCTTCTTTTCCTGGTTACAAAGCATTATGAAATAATCGCATTCTTTTCAGTTACAGGGTATAATTAAGAATCATTAACCTTCTCCTAATTACAGTTAATTAATCATTTGTCATTCCAATAATCATTAGCCTTTTCCTAATTACAGTTAATTAATCATTTGTCGTTAATTAATCATTTGTCTAATTACAGTTAATTAATCATTTGTCTAATTACAGTTAATTAATCATTTGTCGTTAATTAATCGTTTGTCTAATTACAGTTAATTAATCATTTGTCGTTAATTAATCATTTGTCTAATTACAGTTAATTAATTAATCATTTGTCATTTCAATATAGTAAGAATTATTAGCCTTAATTAATTACAAAGCATTATTAAACAGTACCATAGTTAATTAATTATGTGTCATTCCAATCTATTAAGAATCACTAGCTGGCATCATGGGTAATCGTATTACAATAAACAGTGGCGGTCCTTGGCCAGTTACAAAGTATATTTAGTAAGACAGAATAATGTTCATCAGAAGCCTTAATTGAAAAGGAGAGTCAATTATTGGCCTAGCATTAACATAATACATTGAGTGATACAAATTATTGGCACTCATTGGCCATTAACCAAAACATGAAAACTCAACATGGGAAAAAAAAGGGCTAATTAATGGCATAATTAATAACAATTCTTCAAGTGACATTAATTATTGGCACTCAGTGGCCAGCAAGTATTGAATAGAATCATCATTCAGTATTATTCAGATTATTACGAAGTCATTATTAAAAATCAGTTAATTACAGTCAAATCATTAATAATCACAGGCATTATAAGTAATATCATTACAATAAACAGTGTTCCTCCTTCAGTAGTATTCAGATCATTACAAAGTCATTATTAAAATCAGTTAATTACAGTCAAATCATTAATAATCACAGGCATTATAAGTAGTATCATTACAATAAACAGTGTTCCTCCTTCAGTAGTATTCAGATCATTACAAAGTCATTATTAAAATCAGTTAATTACAGTCAAATCATTAGTAATCACAGGCATTATAAGTAGTATCATTACAATAAACAGTGGCAGTTATTAGCTAGTGACAAAGCATTATTTTGAATATAGTCTCATTAAGAGGTCATTACTCAAGTGACATGCTATTCAGAGTTGATCAGTATTATTCAGAATTATCATAAACTAGTGACATTATGTGGGACTGGTAATACATTTTTTTGGTAGCAATGCATTGCGTTGGGATCGATAATTAATTGCTGAAACATAACACTATTTGCTTTTGACCTATTGCAGCAAATGAGGATAGGTAACGTCATTCGTCATGAGTCAGCTGTAGCAAGATTATGTAACAAGGCAGTACATGTGATCACATTTATAAATGATAAACACAAATGGGTAAAATACAAAAAAAAAATGCAAGTTCTAGAACAGGTATAATAAGTAACAGGTTTAGCAAGTATCATGAAAAGCTTCTCCTGAAAAAAATACAAAATGGATTATTGACCTGAAAGAGGAAACGCACACTATGCTGAAAAGTAGTGAACTTCGAATTAACAGGTAGTGAAATGTGTATAAAAATGTGTTCCATAGCTGTCCTTTCCAAAACTTTCCGTCATCCTACTATGCAATATAACACCTGCTGTCAAAGCAAACTGCAACAAATACTTAAATAACTACCATCAGTATTCATTATCATCTGCAAAAAATCACTCTAGCATATTTCATCACTAAAACTAAGATGTGTAGTTCTCTCTGACAGCCTGCATCAATCACCTTGTATTCTGAAAGAAAAAATTAGTTAAGACTGCTATTCTGTGATGAGTATAGTATATTCTTGTTAATGTTTGTTAATCCTGATCCATTTACTCTTCCTCATAAAGTTATCGCATCTCCTTTCGTTTATTCCGTAGGTGAAATTCCCATTTCTGTTGAATTTATTTCTTACATACATCATTTCTTTCTGAAATTGATGACAGAGATTAATGTCTTGCATTTAAATCATATACCCACTAAATAATGACTGGTTTATGGTGACACAATTAGCCATACAGCATAACATGACAGAAAACGTAATATGTTAAAGACGTTGACAGTGTTCAGATGCAAAAATGTACACAGAATAATACAATGCAGTAGCAAAAAAAAAAAAAAATGTTAAACAGTCACGATCTTGAGGTGTCATATGGCAACAAAAAATGTCAAAGTCAACTGGTGTGTGTTATATCTTAACTATTTCACAGTACATACAAACAAAACTTGAAAACAATCATACACACAAAAAAGTGGAAAATGTGCACGGTCTGATGTGTAACGACAAGAAAAGCGACCTGCTAACCTTACCTTGCCGGGCACTTGCCAAGAAAAAATACGATAATCATCAGTAATTAGTCAGGTGAATTAATTGCATTAGTAAATGACATCATAGTGTGTTGAATCATAAAGTGTCTTCATTCAATAAACGGTTTAATGTTTGAGATATGGTGATTGCCTTTCGATTTTCTGGTTCTCAAAGTTTCGACGTGTACAACATTGGGGTGAGGGATGCTGCGAATCCGATATGGACCTGCGTATAGAAGTTCAAATTTACTGCACTTACCTTTTAATTTACTGGATAAATAGTGTGTACGTACTAGTATCTTCTGTCCAACGTGAAAGTCGCGGCGTGTACAAACCTGTTTTTGCTGTCTTCTCCGGCGCTCTGCGGCACGTTTGATGTTGTTCAGCGCAATGTCAATTATTTCGTGGTGTCGTAATCGACGAGATGTAGGAAATGTTATTAATTCTTTAATTTTGTTAGGTGGTTCAGCATTTTTCAGTATAACAGACGGAGATAGCATAGTGGATTCATTTGGAATGGAATTAATTACATCTTGGAATGAAAGTATGTATGTATCCCAATCAATATGTCTTTTGTGGCAGTATATTCGGCACAGCTTACCAATTTCTTTCATTAATCTTTCACAAGGGTTCGAAGAAGCGTGGTACTTGGATATATAGATCGGAGAAATGTTTCTGGCTCGTAACATGCGTGTCCATACGCTACTACGAAATTGTGATCCATTATCAGAAATTACTTTCATTACATGCCCTACATGAGATAGAAAATGTTTTACAAATGCTTTCGAAACAGTTTTGGCAGTAGCTTTGCGTAATGGAGTGAAAGTAACAAATTTTGAAGTGAGCTCAACAGCGACAAAGATGTAGCAAAAACCTCTGTTAGTTCTCGGAATCGGACCAAAAATATCTACAGCGGCCATATGTCTTAATTTAACAGGTATAATGGGATATAATGGAGGAATATGTGAAGTGGTGTCTGATTTAGCTTTCTGGCAAATTTTACAAGACGCTAAAACTCGTCGTATACGTTTCTCCATGTTGGTAAAATAACAGTTCTGTCTCAGTATAAGAAAACATTTTCTTGCTCCGTAATGTGCGTAACTTAAATGAGTGTACCAGATTAATTTGTTAACCAGTTCGTCAGGAATGCATAATAACCAGCTGTTGCTGTCAGGATTAGAGCGGCGAAACAAAATGTCATTGCGTACAGTGTAATGGTTTCTAATCGTAACATTATTCCTATCTTGCCAAAGGTGTTTAATTTCTTTCCACACGTTGTCTTTATTTTGTTCTTGTGCTATGTCCTGTAATGACGATGAAATAAAATTTTCAAATGCTACTTGTTGAATGTACATGACACTGAAATTTGCTTTGCAGAAGTTGGTTGCTACGTCTTGCTGATTGTTGCCGAGAGAACGCGATAGTGCGTCTGCTATAACATTTTGCGTGCCGGGAAAGTGAACTATTGTAAAATTAAATTCCTGTAAATATAGTTTCCATCTGCTTAACCTGTCGTGAGTGAATTTAGCTGAAAGTAAAAATTGTATCGCTCTGTGGTCTGTGTAAACGGTGGTATGTCTGCCATAAAGAAAGTGCCTAAATCTCGTAAAAGCCCATACAACACATAATGTTTCCAGTTCTGTAACGGAATAATTTCGTTCAGCAGGTGACAGAATGCGGCTTGCAAACGCGATGTTTTTAATTACTGTAGAACCATCTTCTTCAATTTCCTGGAAAATGTGTACGCCTAAAGCGGCGCTGGAACTGTCAGTGGCAATGGAAAAATTTCTAGTAAGATCGGGGTGCGATAAAAGTGGAGCATTCAACAAAGCATGTTTCAAATAACATTCTCGTGAGCAAAATTCTGCGTGTCAAAAGTAATGTTTGCGTTACTGTAATATGCAATCTGTGCTGTATCTGGTTAAAAACTATCGTATGTGTTATTATTTACGGGAGAATGTTGTGGCATATCCACTATATGAACTGTTCTGTTATTTCTTACTGACGTGTTATGCTATGGATGACACCTATTGTCTGTTTCATTCATGATTATTTGTTGTTGCTGATGTTGTTGCTGCTCATAAGATCGACTGTTATTAAAATGTACGCTGAAAATTGTGCTCATCATTTTTACGTCTGTCGTGATAGTCATTCCTATACGGTGTATTGCGATACCAGTTGAAATAGAGTGTTGTCTGTACGTAGTTATTTCTTTGCTGCCATGCGTTACCATTTGTTGGAGCTGGGACTATACGTGCACGCGGCGAAACATTAAAGTTTGGTTGACCTTGTAGACTGCATTGTTGGTTAGGTATGCTAAGCGGTTGACTTTCATGCTATTGTGGTGAAAAACATCTATTGTTACAAAAATGTGGTTGCGACTGCCGAAAATTTTGTACATACTGATGATTACGATTTTATCTGTAATTGAAATTACGGCGGTAGTTGTCATTACGGGAGTGCCTACTGAAAATTGTCACATTCGGTAAAAGACTTGTCATATCGGGTTTTCAGTACAATATTTCTTAATTCTACATAGAGCAATAGTTGAAGAGCAGTTTTGATAGATATAAAGGATAGTAGAAGAAAAGGCAGCAGTGCAGAAAACTAAAGATGAAACAGCACTACTACAGCTCGGGGCCCTATGCTCGCTACGGCACATATTCATTAAAGCGTAATGAATCCCCTGAGGTCAATTACGCACTGCAAATAAATTTTAGCTTTTGTGTTGCAAGCAATAGCGGTATAAATTCAAAAGCAAATAGTTGTATCCAAATTAATTCTAGTTTCTTCATTATAGGCAATGCTGTTGTAAATACAAAAATAAATTGTCGCATCTGGTTCAAAGCTAGCTTCTCCATTACAGGCAATAGCGGTGAAAGTACAAAAACAAATTGTCGTATATAGCTCAAAGCGTGTACCTGTGTTCTGTCATTATTAAATTCTTTACATTTTCTTACAAATGCCAATTGCTTATAATCAACGTTCTCGTCACTGAATTTGAAAACACGTTCGGGTTTGTGTGTGAATCTGTTTGTCTGTGTCATTTCGGATGTCAAGTTACGTAGCCTTTCAGATTTTAAGTCGCGTGGCTTTTCGGATCTTAATTCACGTATTCTCTGTAAATTACCCAAATTATACGCGCTGCGTGAGTTTGACACATGTTCATAAAGTGGCGTCTGTTGCGGTATGTTATTAACTGAAATGTTTTTCATCTCTGTTACTTCTTGTTGTAAATTTGACAACTTCCTACGTAACGTATTGTGAGATGAATCGATCTCATTAATTGTCTGCTGTAAATTTTGAAATTCAGGTGTTTGGATAAATGAAACCGGTGCAGTATCGTCTGATTTATTGTCATTAGTATTTTCGATAACATCAATACGACTGGCCAATTCATCACATTTTTCAGTCAGTATCTTAACCTGATCATCGGTTTTAGAATCAGACGCATTAATCTGTTTTTGCAACTTACGCGTAGTTTCGCTCAGTTTTTTAACATCAGCTTTGATGACATCGCAATCCTGTGTTAGATCTAATTGTTCGAATCTGTCTGTCACTGTTTGAATATTTACTGTGTGTGTATCTGTTTTTGATTTAAGATCAGAAATTTCATCCCGTAATTCCGCGTTCAATTGTTCTATGGTATTAATTTTGTCGGACACTGTAGTAATATTATTGTCTACATACGTCTTCGCTTTCGCGAATATTTTACGTTTGTCCTCTTGTCTCTGAGCCGTAATTGTTTCCATGACTTGTCGTTTTACTTTGTTTTGATCCTGAATAAATTTGCGGAAGCGCGTATCACTGTTCTGTATGTGCTGACTAAAGCGCTCGTTTATCTGAGTGTTCTGCTGTTCGAATTTCGCGTCCATCTTTGCGTCCACTGAGCGCGAAAGTTCTACCGTCATTGCTTTAAACTCGTCCCGTAATTGTGTCGCTTTTTCAGAGCATTGTTTAGCGACTCCGCTAATTTCGTCTCTGAGTGTTTCTGTTGCGGCTGTTTGCATTTCCCTTAATTCTTGCGCAACAGACTTAATTTCTTCGCTATTTTTTTGAGAACAAGCCTCAATTTCCACGCGCAACTGTTCCTTAGTGTCATGGCACTGCGCGGCAACGTCTCTAATTTGTTCACTAAGCTGTCTGGAATTGTCGTCTAATTTATCATTTAAGTGTTGTTTGAGATTTTCATTATCTTGTTTGTTCTGTTCCCTAAGTTGTTTAAAATCTTCACTCTGTTGTCTGACCTGTTCACTAAGTTGTCTGAGATTTTCATCATTTTTATCTTGTTTTTTATCTAGTTGTTTGACATCTACACTAAGTTGTTTGCAATTTACAGTAAGGTCGTTCTTAAATTGTAGCATTATTGCCATAAATTGATTCAAATCAAAAGTAGCAGTTGCATTCTCAGTGCTCTGTGATGGAGTACTTGCAATTGTCATGCTCTGTGCGACCATTTGGTCATTCTGTATTTTAGAAAATGGTTTGCCAGTCAAATGTACACTATCAGTCATTGTTTCGGAATTAAATAAATCCGCCCTACTTTGTGTGATCTGTTCATATTCATTAGACAAATTTGTCTGTTCGTTACTTGGGTTTTCCAAATCGGGTGTGTTAAGCTCTGCAGCGCTCATTACAATAGAGCGTTCTGCGTCATCAATTGTCGTCAAGTTAACAGACGAGACAATTGAGTTCGTTTGTTCATCATTAAGGTGAAAGTCATCATTAGTGGTTGGAATGCACTGATTGTTAGTGAACGCAGGATTGTCATCATTACATTGCGTATCACAATTACTATCGGTCACGTTGTTTAAGTCGGTAATTTCATTCACAATACTTCGCGATACACTATTCACAGTCTTTCGCGGCATTTTTACAATAGTCAAAATTTTTTACAAAACAAATCAACACAATGCAAAAGCAACACACAAATACAACAAAGCAACAAATTGCCGTTGACCTGTAGAGAGAAAGTCACAATATTATTAAAAGCGTTGCGCTAAATCCTAATTATATCTAAGCAAACAAGAGCAGATATCTGACTGTTGTTCAAAAGACTCTCAACGAAATACGATCCTGGACTGGGTGTCGCCAAGTGTAACCTCCCCACCGAAATTTAAAAGAAAGAAATATGACAATATTTAATTATGAATCCTAATGGACATTGCGCTAAGCGTAACCTGCCCACAATGAAATGTACTGACAGTGGCAACAAAAAATGTGAAATTCGCAATCTGACTCAAATATAAATTCCTCATGAAAAATTAAAGTCCATTCAGTGATAAGAAAATTTAATTAAACCGAAATATCGGTCTTTGGCCCTGTGTAAAACAATCAGAATTAAAGTCTTACCTCAGAATAAATGGATGTCACATTTCTGCTCTTGTTGTTGCGCACCGCTTGGAGGAACTGCATTGCAAATAATAATATTCTCTTTTTTTGTGATTTTGGTGAAATTTTTCTTCAAAAGAAGTGGAATGAAATGGGAAGTGCAACGAAATCTTTACTTCAATAAAAAATTAAATTTTTGAAAAAATGCTTTTGAAATAAAAATTATTATTGGGGAACTTGTTGGAGAATAATTACAATAAAAAAATTTTTACATTATCTAATGATTATATTAATTAATGGTATACCTTATTCACCATCTTGACCAGTGTTGCCGACCGCCTACATCACACAACCGCACTGGGCTGCTACTACTGACCGACCGCTCTGCATGACGACTATTAGCGTACAGCACGCGACGACTACTGACAGAGTACTGCTCTCAACTAGACAGAGCTACAGACTCGCAACGACTGACTGACAGACTCGCAACGACTACTGACAGACTGAGAACCGCTCGCAACACTCGCGCGGTCAAGCGCATACTCTCTGGTCACAGATGCTACAATGCCTCGCCATCGCTGCTATGTTACATACGTGTTTCAAGGCGAAATATGATCTCATAAATGCTGTCACGAATTGGCATAATGCTCAGAGACAGGCGACTCTTCAACAAAATATACAAAAGGAAAGTTTACCCAGAATAGGTGAAGCAAAGAACATCAAGAAAAAAGGTTGGTGCAGGCGAAGAGAGCTTTCAACAACGAGACCTATATTACCGGTATCAGTGTTGAGAAAGAAGTTCCTTTAAATAGAGTCTAGAGCAAAGGTTTGAATGGAAGGGAAAACTCGAACTACGGAAATGTGGAAGACGAGAAACTGGGAGAATTGCAAAAAAGTATATTACAGAAGAAAGTTTAAATTAGGTTGGCAGGTGGCTTACCAGATGAAGAGGTACTGCAAGGAAGAAAGACATTTACTTATTTATTTATTTATCTGACCCGATCAGATTAGGGCCTTCAGGTCCTCTCTTACATCGGATCTGGGTTTCACACATACAGTATCTATTACACCATAGTTATCTAAGAAATACTAATTTCAGTATGACAACTAGTATTAAAATGATTTGAATGTCTGAAGTGGTTATCTAAGTAAATAATACTGACTATTAACTAATAAAGTTAATAGCGTCAGTACTTGTATTACTGCAGCTGTTGCCAGTAATAGTGATAACAGTAACAACAACAATAACAATAATAATAATAATAATGACAATAATAACAATAATGATTCTCGCAGACATGAAAAGAATTCATAGGTGTGCAAAATAGATATTTTGCGATATATCGATTTCCGGGGAAACGAAATTTAAGGAGACCGCACTAGCTAAGAACACTGGTAAATGCGGAAGATCTGGTTGGAAACAAGGATTTAAAGGTGTAACAAGTGCCCACAGTGACAATGGTAGTCACTATTATTGCTTCAGTTGGTATGTCGTTAACTGTCTTTTGAGATTGGAGATGTTATTCAGTTCTCTAACGTAATGAGGCGATTACTGCAGGGTCAGGTTCCTGCTACTGAAAAGGACTTCGAAAAAGGGCAGAGCGAAGGAGTGAGACAGAAAAGATGTTTCTATCATGTTGTTCAGACAAGAGCATAAGGTAGAGAAGAGATATGATGGACAGTGTATGTGGGATAAGACAGTAGAGGAGGCAGGATATACGGAAATCACAGCACTTGTCTGTGCGCAGGCAGGATAGCTGTTCATATATGATGGTGAGTTGAACGTCAGAGACATATCGAACACAGACGTTCATAACCAGTTCCAGGCGCCTCGAGCTTTCCAGAGAAGGACCTTGCGGGATAACATCGCTGTTATCAATAATTGAAAGTATAAGTATTGTATAAGTTCCTTTCTTGAGTTAAGAGGGAAAATTTTTTATACATCTGTAAGGCATAGAGAGACACTGGTGGCTTCTTACACATTGCAGTTAAGTGCTCAATCAAATTTAGATTTCCATTTTTCTAGAATCTTTCCTGAGGAAGAGAATTTTATGTTTGATCCGTTTAAAATTAAGGATGGTTTAGATTCCCGACGTTGCATACTGTGAACTAGGACGACTAACTGGTAGCGCTTGAGTTTTGGTTAGGTTGAGCTTTAACTCTATATTCCATGCCCATTTTGATGGTGCATACAGCTCACTATTCAAATTCTCGATATCTGTCTTCACGCTTATAGGTTTTGCACTTAGATACAACTGGAGGTCATGAATACATGTGGTATTTGCAGTAGGACAAGACTGATAACATATAATTTACGTGCAATAAAAAGAGTATAGGACCAAATACCGAACCACGGGGGACGCCTGATAATGCCTGCCTCCATTGTGACTTTATGGTGAAGGACATGACACATTGCTAGCAAGACGTCACGTATGAGCGAAACCACTGCACTGCACTTGGCGAGAAAGTTAGGCTGCCAAGCTTGGTAAGTAAAACGTCGAAGTCGACTTTGTCAAGTGCTTTGCTGAATTCTAAGAAGTGCATGATAGTCGCTTTTTGTTCATCCATGACAAGCTTCAAGTCATCTGTTAGCTTTATTAAGACAGATGTTTTGCTGCGACGTTTATGATTTTTATTTATATAGTAGGTTGGTTGTAGTTAAGTAGTTTGTTAGCAAGTCTTGAACTATGTATTGTAAGGCCTTGGACAGTGCCGGAAGAATGCAAATAGATCTCTAATCAGAGGGTGCTGTGGCAACATCCTTTTTGGTAGTGGCTATTTCCAGACCTCAAGAGAAACACTTGTGGTCAAGGAGTCGTTAAAGATAGATATCTGTTACAGAGTACAGTAGTAGGCGAAAATAGAGTTCGTTATTTGGATTTTGTTGCCATCGTATCCAGTATATGCTTATATGATACGCACGAAGGCATTTTTGACGGTATTGGAAGTGACATGGTTTAGATAGAATTTTTCGTGACTGCAGTCGTTCATCCCATGAAGCAATGTATGATTCTCTGTTTCGTTTGCGGTTGAATTGTGGTTGTAGGTAATGTGACATACCGATTCCGTTCTTCGGCTGGGACGATAGGGTCGGCTACAGCTTTTCCTTTGCCTATACCAAGACCACGCAGGGTTTCCATAGGACAGCTGGTCTAGTTCTGCTGTCAGTTAATATATGGGAATGCCTGAGCTTTGTTTTTCTCATGCCTTGGCTGGCTCTGTTCCGCTTCTGCCTGTAAGAGATACGATTTTCAGACGTGGGGCGAGGTTTGTACACACGATGTGCAGCTTCTCTGAGGTTCACGAGCTGTTTTAGTTCTTCGGATAGCCAAGGTGCAGGTTTGCTTCTTACATTTCTAGTTTTTAGGGCAGCATACGTGTCGTCTAGCTGAGTAAGTTTGTTAATAAATCCCTGAAGTTTTGTTTGTGTCCGAGAAGGGAATAGAAGTCGCCCCCCAAACTATTTCTGTTTGTGGAAAATCATTTCTAAAAAAAAATGACAAGCTACTGGGACATCTGCTACTGCTGTTGTATGACAATAACTGTCGTCGACTACTTCATCGCTAAATGCTGCTTATTACGTACATATTCTGAAGATGGTTGATATATGACAGAAACCAATAACCAATGTAAACATCGTTTGCTGTTGTGTGTAAATGAAAAAAGTTTACTTGTGGAAGAAATAACTAATCTGTTTTAGTAAATAGTAGACATATTTTGAATACAGATCTGGACAGGGGCGGAACACTGATGCCGTTACTTCGTCAGTTAGAGTTCTAGGGCGAAGGAGAGCATCGCACACTGGAGATGGGATTTCCTGTAGTGTTTAATGCTTAAGATGTCCGGCTACATCTACATCTACATGGTTACTCTGCAATTCACACATAAAAGCCTGGCAGAGGGTTCATTGAACCATTTTCATACTACTTCTCTACCATTCCACTCTCGAATAGCGCGTGGGGAAAAAGGAACACTTTAATCTTTCCGTTCGAGCTCTGATTTCTCTTATTTTATTATGATGATCATTTCTCCCTACGTAGGTGAGTCTCAACAAAATATTTTTGCATTCGGAAGAGAAAGTTGGTGATTGAAATTTCGTAAATAGATCTCGCAAAGAAAACCGCATTTGAAACTTTCTGGCAGATTAAAACGGTGTGCCGGATCGAGACTCGAACTCGGGACCTTTGCCTTTCGCGGGCAAGTGCTCTACCAACTATTTTTCTCATTTTGTTTGTTATTGTTCGTTTCAATTGTTCGTGGCGGACGTCACCTGACGCCCGTTAAAGTTCGTTATTGATCCAATCACTCAGTTTTTTTATTACAGAGGGTAGCCAACCCTCTGACCGAACACGCTGAGCTACCCTTTCGGCACTAACTGAGCTTAGTATGAAAGCTTTCACGACCGGATGACATATCTTCTGGTAAACCTTCCGGGATGTAAGGTCGTGGTCCATGAAACTCTTCAGCTCCTAACGTTTCGTCCAGAGCTGCGCTGGACATCTTCAGAGGGGTGTTTCTCCTCCGGTAAGACTCACCGGAGGAGAAACACCCCTCTGAAGATGTCCAGCGCAGCTCTGGACGAAACGTTAGGAGCTGAAGAGTTTCATGGACCATGACCTTACATCCCGGAAGGTTTACCAGAAGACTAACTGAGCTACCCAAGCACGACTCACGCGCCGTCCTCACAGCTTTAATTCCGCCAGTACCTCGTCTCCTACCTTCCAAACTTCACAGAAGCTCTCCTGCGAACCTTGCAGAACTAGCACTCCTGGAAGAAAGGATATTGCGGAGACGAGGTACTGGAGGAATTAAAGCTGTGAGGATGGGCCGTGAGTCGTGCTTGGGTAGCTCAGTTGGTAGAGCACTTGCCCGCGAAAGGCAAAGGTCCCGAGTTCGAGTCTCGGTCCGGCATACCGTTTTAATCTGCCAGGAAGTTTCATATCAGCGCACACTCCGCTGTAGAGTGAATATTTCATTCTAAAAACCGCCTTTGTTCAGTGACTGCCACCCCAACTCGCGTATCATATCAGTGACACTCTCTCACCCCTATTGCACGATAACACGAAACGAGCTGCCCTCTTTGCACTTTTTCGATGTCCTCCGTCAATCCTATCTGGTAAGGATCCCACACTGTGCAGCAATATTCCAGCAGAGGACGGACAAGTGTAATGTAGGCTGTCTCTTCAGTGGATTTGTCGTATCTTCTAAGTATTCTGCCAACAAAGCGCAGTCTTTGTTTCTTCTTCCACACAATATTATCCATGTGGTCTTTCCAATTTAAGTTTCTCGTAATTGTAATTCTTAGGTATTTAGTCGAAGTGACAGCCCTTAGATTTGTGCGATTTATCGGATACCCAAAATTTATCGGATTTCTTTTAGTACCCATGTGGATGACCTCGCACTTTTCTTTGTTTAGCGCCAATTGCCACTTTTCGCATTATACAGAAATTCTGTCTAGATTATTTTCTAATTGGAATTGATCGTCTGATGATTTTACTAGACGGTAAATAAAAGCGTCATCTGCAAACAATCTAAAGGGGCTGCTCAGATTATCACCTAGATTATTTATATAAATCAGGAACAGCAGAGGGCCTATGACACTACCTTCCGGAACGCCAGATATCATTTCTGTTCTACTCGATGATATACCGACTATCACAACAAACTGTGACCTCTCTGAGAGGAAATCACGAATCCAGTCACACAACTGAGACGATACTCCATATGCACGAAATTTGATTAATAGTCGCTTGTGAGGAACGGTATCAAAAGCCTTCTGGAAATCTAGGAATGTGGAATCCATCTGAGATCCCTTGTCGACAGCACTCATTGCTTCATGGGAACAAGCACAAGAACTATATTTTCTGAATCCGTGTTGGTTATGTATCAATAAGTCATTTTCTTCAAGGTGATTCATAATGTTCGAGTACAGTATATGCTCCAAAATCCTACTGCAAATTGAAGTTAGTGATATGGGTCTGTAATACAAGTTACTCCTATTTCCTTTCTTGAATATTGTTATGACCTGTGCTACTTTCCAGTCTTTAGGGACAGACCTTTCGTCAAATGAGCGGTTGTATATGATTTCTAAGGAAGGCCACATGCAATAATTGCTACAATTGATGACGGTTTCTTGTCCGGACTGATTACACTACGCTGCTCCTTGTGGGAGAGTTGACTGACGTCAGATTGATGTAGATATGACCATTAGTTAGCTCCATAAGTCTCATTTCATAGTTAATCAGAACAAACATGACGTTTGTATTTATCTGCTGTATCACTTGCTGTGCAGTAACGTGGCGGCGAGTGCCGAGTGATGTGAGTCTGGAACGGTCTAATGCATTGTCATGACGGTCAGCTTGCTACCAGTGACCTTGTTTGCGTCCAGCAATCGCTGAGAGAGGACTTTCAATTATAGAGCGCTCACAAAACACTGCCGCCGTGAGTGTTCACGGTGAAAAAGCACTCCGCCGCTCAAGTATCTGGTCACTTGTTTACTTATCACTCAACGTCCGGTCAGCAGCGAACTCCAGAGATAATGAAGTAAGATGGTACCAGGGTCATGCTGGTCTGCGGAGAAAATAACAGTACGAGGCGCATCTAAACATTTGTTCTCTGACCACCAACTCCTGTGCGTCCATCTACTATCTCAGCAACATAATAGCAGAAAAGTTGGTAATTTTTTGTGTCCCTTGACCTCGAAAAAGTTTATGACATTCTGTCATTTCTTCAAACTCCACACTTTCGCAGTTGTAATTCCCTCTATCCTGATGATCATTTTTTACTACTATGAGCCCATGAGCAACGCGAATTCGTACATTTTCCATCCTCTTGCTGGAGTTCCAAAGGGCTCTGTCCTATCTCCATTCCTGTCCATCCTTTACGCGGCGGACATGATCAAGCTGTCCATCTTCTTCAGTGTATTGATCAACGGCCACGTCCAACCCCCTCAGCGTCCTTGTCTTCCTGTCTCACAAAAGTAATAAATTATTTGTGCACGCTGTGTTGTTTCGAGACGCTTTCTACAAATAAACCAACTGATGGAAGGAGCACATGAAACTTCAATCAGTTCTCTTGTAATTCATCGCAGCGGGTGCGGACGATAGACTAATGTGTTTGTGTGTTATTGAACTTACTTTGTACGCATTGACGAAACCTCGGACCTGCTTACCACCATCGACAAGATGTTGTACATACGACGGGGCTTCAAAATGTAAGTTACACATTATTATGGGAAGCCAATTAACTTTTATTTAGTGCTGCACTACGCTTCAAAGTGACACAGATGCAAGACACTGTTTTGCAACATAGTCACCAAGTTTCTGTAGACAACTTTCGGAACATTCTACTAGGCGTTCAATCCCTCGACGATAGAAATCTACCCTTTGGTGACGGAACCATTCAAGAAGCTCTGTATGAACCTGTCATTGGAAAAACTCATTCCTTCAGATGTGCTTTGAAACTGCCGAGAAGATGGTAAACGTATGGTGCAAGATCTGAACGTTACGGCGAATGCCTCCAAACTTCCCACTGGAAACGTTGAAGCAAAGTTTGTGTTGTGCGCGTCGTGTGGGGTGGTGCATTGTCGTGCAGGTGAACAATGCCTGCTTATTTTTGTACCGCTCTTGCTCTTTACAATTTGCCCAGAAGAACCGTACTGTCCCCCATACTTCAACTTTAAGAGTACGTATCCAGTTACCGCGCCATTTCAGTTGCGCACTGTGATGCACCTCTTATCCGTTCCGCAGCAGAAAGTATTTGCAGGAAACCAAGAACATGTACTCTCTGCTTCACTACGGCTATTGCGCAATAGTCTTACCCTGGGACAACATGTGTAACTTTCTGAAGTCCCTACATCTATATCTACATCTACATAGATACTCTGCAAATCACATTTAAGTGCCTGGCAGAGGGTTCATCGAACCACCTTCACAATTCTCTATTATTCCAATCTCGTATAGCGCGCGGGAAGAATGAAAACCCAAATCCACTCTGATTTCCCTTATTTTATCGTGGTGATCATTCCTCCCTATGTAAGTCGGTGTCAAAAAAATATTTTCACATTCGGAGGAGAAAGTTGGTGATTGGAATTTCGTGAGAAGATTACGTCGCAACGAAAAACGCCTCTCTGTTAATGATGCCCATCCCAAATCCTGTATCATTTCTGTGACACTCTCTCCCATATTTCGCGATAATACAAAACGTGTTGCCTTTCTTTGAACTTTTTCGATGTACTGCGTCAGTCCTATCTGGTAAGGATCCCACATCGCGCAACAGTATTCTAAAAGAGGATGAACAAGCGTAGTGTAGGCAGTTTCCTTAGTAGATCTGTTGCATTTTCTAAGTGTCCTGCCGATAAAACACAGTCTTCGGTTAGCCTTCCCCACAACATTTTCTGTGTGTTCCTTCCAATTTAAATTGTTCGTAATTGTAATACCTAGGTATTTAGTTGAATTTACGGCTTTGAGATTAGACTGATTTATCGTGTAACCGAAGTTTAACGCGTTCCTTTTAGCACTCATGTGGATGACCTCATCTGCAAACAACCGAAGACGGCTGCTCAGATTGCCTCCCAAATCGTTTATATAGATAAGGAACAGCAAAGCGCCTATAACGCTACCTTGGGGAACGCCAGAAATCACTTCTGTTTTACTCGATGACTTTCCGTCAATTACAACGAACTGTGACCTCTGTGACAGGAAATCGCAAATCCAGTCACATAACTGAGACGATATTCCATAGGCACGCAATTTCACTACGAGCCGCTTGTGTGGAACAGTGTCAAAAGTCTTCCGGAAATCCAGAAATACGGAATCGATCTGAAATCCCTTGTCAATAGCACTCAGCACTTCTTGTGAATAAAGAGCTAGTTGTGTTTCACAGGAACGATGTTTTCTAAATCCATATTGACTGTGTGTCAATAGACCGTTTTCTTCGAGGTAATTCATTATGTTCGAACACAATATATGTTCTAAAATCCTGTTGCATATCGACGTTAACGACATGGGCCTGTAATTTAGTGAATTACTCCTACTACCTTTCTTGAATGTTCGTTTGACCTGTGCAACTTTCCAGTCTTTGGGTACGGATCTTTCGTCGAGCAAACGGTTGTATATGATTGTTAAGTATGGAGCTAATGCATCAGCATACTCCGAAAGGAACCTAATTGGTATACAGTCTGGACCAGAAGACTTGCTTTTATTAAGTGATTTAAGTTGTTTCACTACTCCGAGGATATTTACTTCTACGTTACTCATGTTATCAGCTGTTCTCAATTCGAATTCTGGAATATTTACTTCGTCTTCTTTTGTGAAGGCATTTAGGAAAGCTATGTTTAGTAACTCTGCTTTGGCAGCACTGTCTTCGATGGCATACGTTCGACAATGAGATGTTCTGTAGTTCTCTACATGGTTTGATTAGATCAATATTTTCAAAACTACATCGTTCATTGCTGGAAAATTCTTGTTTTGTTCAGTTTTTTCCTACAGCAGTTGCCTCTCAATGTCTACAATTGGAGTGGGTATAAGCATATTTAAATACATGATAATTTCTTATATCATCACACTCTGGTTATTGGTGTTAAGGAGAAACTATAACTTGTCCCATAGTCGTTCATGTGGTGGTGCTGGTGATGATGGAGATGATGACGATGATTTTGATGATGACGCCGATGACAATCATTTTGACGATGATAGTGACAAATTATTCCTTTACCCTTCGTCCAATTTTCAAAACTACTTTTGCAGTTTTATAACTTGCCAGTATCTGTACAGGTCTCACCAGAGCAGAACATGTGTCTGCTTATAAGATATCTTGAGGTATTTCTGAAGTGGGAAATACTGTGAACGCCTCGCACCGCTGTAAGAGATAACGAGTATGAAAGTCCAGTCTCTTCAGAATGGAGGTACAAACGCTTTTCCTTTCATTTGATTGACTTATTGCTGTCCTCTGTCTCATACTATATAGTGATTGTCTTATTGGTTCCGTGTAACCAACACACCCACCATTGTTACAGTTTTGCTTATTCCAGTCTTTCTCTCTACTATTCCTATCCGCCAACAACAAATTAACTATTTCTGGATGTCGTAGCAGATGTTCCACTAGCTTTTCCCTTCTGCTGGTAAAGGTTTCGCAAAGAAGCTTTTTTCTCGGTTATTGTTTTTAGTACCTCTTTATTTCTTACCTTGTCTGCCCTGTAAGTAGTGCAATGGTATCATATTTCGAATTTTTCTACTTTCTTATTCCCCAGATATCACATGGCCCATATTTCACTTCTACACAACTTTGTGCTCCAGGCATGTATTCCAAAGACCTTCTTCCTCAGTTCCAACTCTTATAGGGACCTATATGTCTTCTATCAGGTACCTCAGAAATAAAAAAAATGCTAATATTTCATAGCTTATTATATATTTTGAAGTCTAGTCTTTATGGTCGATAACCTCCTTCAGAACCCCTGTGTTTGGACAGATTACTGTAAGACTGCATGGCAAGTAACATTGCGTCATCAAATCGCACCCTAAGCATTTACTTCAAAAAATTCTTTCATATAGAGTGTTTTACTTCACACCACATTTTCTTCCCTATGCATCCCCAATCTGTGTTTTTGCTCCACCTCTAATAGTCACTTCTCGTTGGGGTGTTAGAACTTAATATTCCTTCCATCTTTACTCTAAGTAATTGTAAACTAATAACCGAAGAAGGATATGACTATGTAATTTCAGAAGATTGTATGACACGTTAATAAGTTGGCAAGGATTAATCTGACTGAGACTCCTTCAGAGGCAAGAGGAAACAATAAGAGATATAAACTTTATCTTTGAGAGAGTATTACTGTTACTCATAATATATTTCACTGAGTTAACAAACGTAAGTTTTGATCACATGCGTCAGAGACGCTACTGTTATCTGAAACATACTACTGTCACGAAAAGACGGAATGGACACTCGGTTCGAGTTGGATGACGCAGCGACATGAAAGGCCGTAAAGATAAAAAGTGCGAGGTGTAACAGTAAATTTTTAATCATCACCTCGAAAAGAACTTGCCCCCCTTCTAACAGCCGTGTACCGCAAGTCTCTAGAGGAACGGAGGGTTCCAAATGATTGGAAAAGAGCACAGATAGTCCCAGTCTTCAAGAAGGGTCGTCGAGCAGATGCGCAAAACTATAGACCTATATCTCTTACGTCGATCTCTTGTAGAATTTTAGAACATGTTTTTTGCTCGCGTATCATGTCATTTCTGGAAACCCAGAATCTACTATGTAGGAATCAACATGGATTCCGGAAACAGCGATCGTGTGAGACCCAACTCGCCTTATTTGTTCATGAGACCCAGAAAATATTAGATACAGGCTCACAGGTAGATGCTATTTTTCTTGACTTCCGGAAGGCGTTCGATACAGTTCCGCACTGTCGCCTGATAAACAAAGTAAGAGCCTACGGAATATCAGACCAGCTGTGTGGCTGGATTGAAGAGTTTTTAGCAAACAGAACACAGCATGTTGTTATCAATGGAGAGACGTCTACAGACGTTAAAGTAACCTCTGGCGTGCCACAGGGGAGTGTTATGGGACCATTGCTTTTCACAATATATATAAATGACTTAGTAGATAGTGTCGGAAGTTCCATGCGGCTTTTCGCGGATGATGCTGTAGTATACAGAGAAGTTGCTGCATTAGAAAATTATAGCGAAATACAGGAAGATCTGCAGCGGATAGGCACTTGGTGCAGGGAGTGGCAACTGACCCTTAACATAGACAAATGTAATGTATTGCGAATACATAGAAAGAAGGACCCTTTATTGTATGATTATATGATAGCGGAACAAACACTGGTAGCAGTTACTTCTGTAAAATATCTGGGAGTATGCGTACGGAACGATTTGAAGTGGAATGATCATATAAAATTAATTGTTGGTAAGGCGGGTACCAGGTTGAGATTCATTGGGAGAGTGCTTAGAAAATGTAGTCCATCAACAAAGGAGGTGGCTTACAAAACACTCGTTCGACCTATACTTGAGTATTGCTCATCAGTGTGGGATCCGTACCAGGTCGGGTTGACGGAGGAGATAGAGAAGATCCAAAGAAGAGCGGCGCGTTTCGTCACCGGGTTATTTGGTAACCGTGATAGCGTTACGGAGATGTTTAATAAACTCAAGTGGCAGACTCTGCAAGAGAGGCGCTCTGCATCGCGGTGTAGCTTGCTCGCCAGGTTTCGAGAGGGTGCGTTTCTGGATGAGGTATCGAATATATTGCTTCCCCCTACTTATACCTCCCGAGGAGATCACGAATGTAAAATTAGAGAGATTAGAGCGCGCACGGAGGCTTTCAGACAGTCGTTCTTCCCGCGAACCATACGCGACTGGAACAGGAAAGGGAGGTAATGACAGTGGCACGTAAAGTGCCCTCCGCCACACACCGTTGGGTGGCTTGCGGAGTATCAATGTAGATGTAGATGTAGAAAAAATGAAACTGTGACCAAGAAACGTGGTGACGGTGTTTGCCGTTACTCTACATACTCACCCTTCAGTACGACACATTATCCCAGAGATAGATGATTTGTGGGAGATGTTGGTTGCAGAAGTCTGTAATTTGGCTGTCCAGAAATGTTCTACCTCGAAAACAACGTCGTCATTTTCCTGGAAATGTCTGTCACGTAATATTTTTTTCATTCGAGGAAAGAGGAACAAATATCTTGGAGCAGTGTCGGGAGAATAATGGGGGATTAGGTAAATTTTTGATAGCCCAAAGGAACAGCTTGTGTGACTGTGTCCCGTGTGCAGAATTAACTGGGCCGCTGTCACGGAACAAAAATATCTCCTTGAGAAGTTGTCAGCGGTTTATTTATTCTCGTCTCATAAACGTACATAGGTGTACATTTAACGCGTCATACAATCTTTGGCCAAAATTTGGCCAGTTCCAGTACGTTTTCTGTCATTTCGTGGAGGTCTTCTGTAATATAGGAAGCTGGACAGAGGCGACACTGAAGCATGTGCTAGACAGTCTGGACTTCTCCACAATCAGACATACTACTGTTTTCTGTACTGTAGCCCCATCTTTCCAGATTAAACCTTGATCTACCCACTCTTGACCTCAGCCTATTCAAAGATTTCCAGGTCATGCATTCTCCGTCATGTCTTGGAGACAGAGCTTGAGAAGCTCTTTTCCAACCAGAGGGCAGAGGAGTCTTATCCCTCCAATGTGGCGCACTGGCATTTTCAGCAGTGATAGTAAGTATCTTTGATATTCTAAGGAAGCTCTTACTTGACTTCAATCGCTGCGAATGCGGCTTATACTCCTACGGGGGATGGGTTTCTTCTTGTTTCACTTTCTTCCGTTCCTTATTCGCCGCAATTTCCCTTCGAATGGCAGGGGGTGCTATTTCTGCAAGGTGGTAAATCCATTCTACAGAAGCAGACTTCTAACAACCTGTTATAATTCTGCAGGTATAGTTGAGAGCTACGTCTACCTGTTTGGCATATGATGAATTATACCAAACAGAGCAAGCCTACTCTGCTGCAGAATAGGCTAATGCAAATTCAGAGGTTCGGATGGTTTCAGGTTGACTGCCTCCTGTGATCCGGCCATGTTTCTTAACTGATTGTTCCTTGTGGAAAGTTTCAACTTACAATTCATGCAGTGTCTCTTGAAAGTAATAAGAGATCCGTACAGCGTCACTCCTAGGTATTTTGGTGTGTAGCAATGTTGTAACTCAACTCTCGACCATACTATCATCAACTTACGAATAGCTTCCCTACTTCTCAAACGAAAAGCACACACTTAAAGTCTTTGAGCGGTTTGGTTTAAGCTAATTTGTGCTATTATCTTGATAGACCTTCAGAAGCATTCGTGGGGGTATTCTCCTCTGATTCGAAGTCTGAGCTCTGAGTGGCAACAGCAAGGTCATCAGCATACTAGAAACTTCTGATGTTGGCTTTCAGCAGTGAGTCGTCACATCATCTTCCCGTAACATTGTGAGAAGGTTTCGATAATATGTTCCTTACGGCCGTAATGTATCAGTACCACATTTTTGCAGTGCCAAAAAACTCTCAGCATCGCCTTGCCCGATGATGGTTGGGTCTTCGCAATTTTTGGTGGTGGTGAATCCACATGTTCCCACTGCTTGCATTATTCCTTTATACACTATCAGAAAAAAATGAAACACCATCATTTTATTTACAAGTGAGGTGATGGATAGTTCATAATTGTAGGAGCATATGATGACAAATTCATACCAAATGAAATACAGATATCGCAGAAAAGATGCCCAGACAGTCTCAGCTGGCGGTGACAGAATTCTGGCATGGTATTCGGTTTCGTCGTGATATGCATTATGTCATTTTCATGCTAATTGTATCAGAAAAAGACATCATACTTTGCAACAGTTTTTGCAGCTTTTCGTTATGAACGTCAGTATGAGTCTAATCCGCCTCTTCATAGATGTGAAGCCTAGTTGATTCAACAAACCGAGGCCCAGAAAATTGGTAGCTTTGTGTGAATTTACTACTACATATCTGTTCTCTTTAGTAAACTATTCACAAGCAACGTCCGTTATGGATTGACCTTCGACCGATATTAGTTGGTCGCTGTAGGTAAATAGTGAACTCTGAAATTCAGTTAATTTTGGATATCCTAAATTTTTACACCTCTGTAGGCAAATCAAATAAATGGAAGAGCCCGTGTAAGTTTGAAATTTCAATGGCATTTTATTTATTCCTGTCATTAGCTGAGAAGATAGCATTCACTTTACTTTTCGCCCATGAAATTTTATTGATTTGCGTATGTTCGTTTTCTTGAAAATTGAAATTTGTGATACGGTCTTATGGGACCAAACTGCTGGGGTCATCGGTCCCTGAGCTTACACACTACTTAATCTAACTTAAACTAACTTACGCTAAGGACGACACACACACACCCATGCCCGAGGGAGGACTCGAACCTTCGTCGGGGGGAGCCGCGCGTACCATGACGAGACATCCCAGACCGCGAGGTTATGTTCGTTTTGAATACATTTTTATTTTTATTATGAACCACTTTTGTGTGCTTAAATGTCTTATTATGTTGCCTGATTTGCTTTGTGTTGCACACTCATTTATGACCTGTCTTTCAGCAGTGAATGCAGTTCGCATTTCTGACGTAAGAGTCTTCGTACTTGGGATTCGCACCACAGCATTCACACGAACGTAACTTTCCTCTGTTGACGATCTGCTGTTGCCTTCTTTTGTCCTGTCACGTCTGCTCACAGTCGCGCTCATGGCTGTTCCGTGTGGATTGTGTATGCATCGTAAACACACAGGAGTATTCGTACTAAAGAACGTCAGCTGATAGTAACATCTGCTTATGCGCCAAGCTATAAGGCAAACACCCTTGTAATGATGGAGTAGTCAAATTAAGAAGGTCTTTCTCTAACTTATTATCTGGTGAATGCATAATGATCATGTGACAAAAGAGAGAATCAGCATTAAGACTTTTATGCACTTCTCATTCTCACACTCAAATTTGCAATCTCTAGTTAGCCTTTGTAATTGTGCCATCCACTCTTTGTAATCTCGACTGGCTGTCTTAAAGCACCGAAAAAGCTGCGAGATGTACTTGAGCCACTAAATAAGATTCAAGCTTATCTTTAAATTCTGAATGTGACAGTTTCACCGGATCTATTTCTGGACATAGCTTTTGAATTAATTTGAATATTTCCTTGGCACAATCAGCGACAAGAAAAGCTCAGCCCTCAACGCCGTCTTATATTTTGTGCGTGATGAAATGTTACTCCATTCAGGATACATGAAATGGCGGCGTCGACGTCTTAAAAATTTGTTTGTCAGGTTCCTTCCCTACTTCTAATTCGGACAGCCACTTCACGAGTAGTCCCTTGATTGATAGCTGTTGTAGCAGCAGAATCATAGGCTGCAAGATTTTGGATTGAGGTATTTCTGAAATATAAAACTCTTAATAGTTCATGAAATTCTCACTTACCTTCTTGAAAAGAAATGGGGGTAGTAACGAAAGTATTGAGTATCTACAAAAATGCTACACTCAAATAATTTTAGTCTTATGTGTTGCCAGGAAAAGTTCACATGCACTCGCCAATTATGTTGTGCTGGCAATGTTTTTACTTCGTTGCCTGTTACGTTGGTTTTTTGTTGTCGCCAGTTATTGTGTCACACTTTATTACTTGTTGCGAGTTATGGTGTTGCTCCTCGCCACCAGCTACAGCGTTTTTCCTCGTCGTCAGGTATAGCATTTTTTCTTGTCACCCTTTTATCCTGTGATCACCAAATACCCTTTGCGTCCAACGTAAAGGTGACATGAAAAAAAATTCGTTACCACAGCAAGTAACTATTATTGTATTTGAAGTGGCTTTTTAGGCATGCAGCAACTGTCTCGTCACAGGTCTAACTATGAACACTGGTCTAGTTTCTGACTCCAGTGAAAAAGGAATGCCGGCCGTAGTGGCCGTGCGGTTCTAGGCGCTGCAGTCTGGAACCGCGAGACCGCTACGGTCGCATGTTCGAATCCTGCCTCTGGCATGGATGTGTGTGATGTCCTTAGGTTTGTTAGGTTTAACTAGTTCTAAGTTCTAGGGGACTAATGACCTCAGAAGTCAAGTCCCATAGTGCTCAGAGCCATTTGAACCATTTTTTGAAAAAGGAATAACTGAACTAGTAGTAGGTCAACTCGACCTCTACTGGAGGTGACAGTATACAGTGTGTCCCAAGAGGAATGCTCAATATTCAGGGCAAAAAAGTCTAATAAACATGGGATCCAAATGCATACCTTAAGAGCTATGAGCACTAGTTCAGTAAAAGAGATGCTTTTCACAGCAGCGAAGATGACCAAGTTTTCATAACTCTTAAGGTATGCATTTTAACCCCCTTGTTAGTAGACTTTTTTGCTTCGAATTATAGTTCCTGTCATATCCCTGACTGTTGACTATCCCACCTGGGACATCCAGTGTATGTTCTGGCATTGTCTGCTGATACACTCACTGCAACACTCGGCGGATGCTGCAACACTGGGACTGACTCCGGCTGCATGGTGCTGTGCGTTCGCTTTTAGCCGCGATTCACGGATGTATGTTCATTTGCGAACTACACTGAAGCCCCAAGGAAGCTGGTATAGGCATGCGTATTCAAATACAGAGATATGTAACCAGGCAGAATATGGCGTGGTCGCGGCGGAGGTTCGAGTCCTCCCTCGGGCATGGGGGTGTGTGTCTATCCTTAGGATAATTTAGATTAAGTAGTGTGTAAGCCTTAGGGACTGATGACCTTAGCAGTTAAGTCCCATAAGATTTCACACACATTTTTTAGAATACGGCGCTGCGGTCAGCAACAGCTATACGTATAAGACAGCAAGTGTCTGGCGCAGTTGTTAGATCAGTTACTGTTGCTACAATGGCAGGTTATCAAGATTTAACTGAGTTTGAACGTGGTGCTATAGTCGGATGGGAAACAGCATCTCAGAGATAGCATGAAGTGGGGATTTTCCCGTACGACCATTTCACGAGTGTACTGTGAGTACGAGGAATCCGGTAAAACATCAGATCTCCGACGTCGCTGCAGCCAGAAAAATATCCTGAAAGAACGGTACCAACGACAACTGAAGAGAGTCGTTCGACATGACAGAAGTGCAACTCTTCCGCAAACTGCTGCAGATTTCAATGCTAGGCCATCAACAAGTGACAGCGTGCGAACCATTCAACGAAACATCATCGATATGGACTTTCGGAGCCGAAGGCCCTTGATGACTGCACAACGAAAAGATTTACGCCTCGCCCGGGGACCGTCAGCACCGACATTGGACTGCTGATGACTAGAAACATGTTGACTGGTCGGACGAGTCGAGTTTCAAATTGTATCTAGCCAATGGACGTGTACGGGTACGAAGAAAACCTCATGAATCCATGGACCCTGCATGTCATCAGGGTACTTTTCAAGCTGGTGGAGACTCTGTAATGGTGTGGGGCGTGTGCAGTTGGAGTGATAAGGGACTGGAACCCTGATAGGTCTAGATACGACTTTGGTTGGTGAAACGTATGTAAGCATCCTGTCTGATCACCTGCATCCATTCATGCCCATCGTGCATTCCGATGGACTTGGGCAATTCCAGCAGGACAATGCGACACCCCATACGTCCAGAATTGCTACAGAGGGGCTCCAGGAACATTCTTCTGAGTTTAAGCACTTCCGCTGACCACCAGACTCCCCAGGCACGAATATTATTCAGCATATCTGGGATGCTTTGCAACGTGCAGTTCACAAGACATCCCCACCACCTCGTATTCTTATGGTTTTATGGACAGCCCTTCAGGATTGCTGTCAATTCCCTCGATTACTATTTCAAACATTAATCGAGTCCATGCCACTTCGTATTGCGTCACTTCTGCGTGCTCGCGGGGGCCCTACACGATATTAGGCAGGTGTACCAGTTTCTTTTGGCTCTTCAGTGGATTTGTCTGATGTCAGCGCTATCTACTGCGTTGGATCATAACTGTGACGGATGAATAGGACCAGTTGTATCACGATTGACGGGAGCATAACCCAGTCCGTTATGAGCGCTCTATACGGCGTCTGATCGCAACTACGTCGCACTACGCTGAGAGGGGTCGCGCTTTGTGGCGCCCTCTGCGTCTGTGACTGCTTACTGTCACACACTTTTGCTTGACCCCTATGTGATCGGTAGAAATCGTCTGATTCCGTACTGTTCCGGAATGTTTACGCTCGTCGCCAGCCTTAGTTATGCAACAGTATTGTTCGCCTTAACAGTAAGTACCCATTGTGAATACAGTGTTGACGCTGTGCGTTGTCACTGATATTATTTACGAAAATGAGCGGTTCGCCATAAACGTTCGTGTCATCTCAGCGATGCATTAATCCATCACAGTTCGTTTCTTTTTACGCTATAAATTGGCTGCTCAGGGAAAAGGAGGCAGGGCTCGTCTCACTAGCCAACGTGCTACGAGCCGACCACAATCTTCCGTTCCCAGCATCATCCACTCAGCAGCCAAATAAAAGTGTGCGGTCAGTACCGTACCAACTTGCAGACACAACTGATGTATTGTTGCCGTACACTTCCAACGATTGACCATGGATTGCTGCAGCGTTGTTCCCCTTTTAACGCAGAACATGAACTACCCGACAATACTCCTCTTTACAAATGGTCTGCACTATTCTGTTTTGCCTCCTCTTGCAGCATGCTACAATAATGTGGCGATGAGATTTCTATGTGCACCAGGCATGCAGGTATACACCTGCAAAAAACAAAAAAACAAAAAAAGAAAAAAATTAACTATGGAAATTAATTTTTTTGATGTGATAATTAAAACTTCATGAATGCCCCTTGTAGTGTACACCTTTCACTGTAAGCTATTAACAGCCTCCAACTATACAATTAAAATATCTGACTGGAAACAGCTATGTTACTTAAACACCTATACTCCGAAAGATATAAACTGAAATAGTCGCGTAAGTAGGCTCAGCCGTACAGCAGACGTTAACGGCAGGATTATATTACTTCCGTTTAGGACCAGACACTATTACACCATACTGGTACAATCTATGCCCGCATCTCGTGGTCGTGCGGTAGCGTTCTCGCTTCCCACGCCCGGGTTCCCGGGTTCGATTCCCGGCGGGGTCAGAGATTTTCTCTACCTCGTGATGGCTGGGTGTTGTGTGCTGTCCTTAGGTTAGTTAGGTTTAAGTAGTTCTAAGTTCTAGGGGACTTATGACCACAGCAGTTGAGTCCCATAGTGCTCAGAGCCATTTTTTGGTACAATCTATGACTCGATGTGGCAGACGCCATATTAGTTCTGGCAAATTTGACTGTCTTATATTATAAACTGCATAATGCCGTTTAAAGGCAACGGCCCATTGAAGATTTATCACAAACATGTTACCATTACCATTAAATGCCAGTTAATGACACATTAACGACATAAGCCTTCAAGAGATACTATGATATTCAGGACAAAATACAGGAACAGTACACCTCCCACAGTTCCCTCTAGTACTAAATTGGTGATCCCTTGATGTCTCAAAATGTGTCTTATCAACCTATCCGATCTTCTAAAAAGCTTGCGCCACAAATTCCTTTGCTCCCCAGTTCTATTCAGTACCAACTCATTGGTTATACGAGCTACAGTCTAATCTTCAGCATTCTCCTGTAGCTCCGCATTTCAAAGGCCTCTATTCTCTTCTTGTCCGAACTGTCTATCGTCCACTTTTCACTTCCATACAAGGCGACACTCCAGATGAATACATTCAGAAAAGACTTCCTAACACTCAAATCTACATTCGATGCTAATAAATTTCTCTTCTTCAGAAACACTTTTCTTGTCATTAACTTTTCACATTTTATACCTCCTTTTCTCCGACCACCATCAGTTATTTTACTGCCCAAACAGCAAAACTCATCTACTAACTTAAGTGTATCGTTTCCTAATCAGATTCATTCAGCATCGCCTGATTTAATTCGACTACATTCCGTTACCCTTGTTCTGCTTTTGTTGACGTTCATCTTATATCCTCCTTTCAAGACTCTGGTCATTCTGTTCACCTGCTGTTTCAAGTCCTTTGCTGTCTCTGATATAATTACGACGACACTGGCAAACCTTAAAGTTTTATTTCTTCTCCCTGAAATTTAATAATTTCTCCAGCAAGTTTTTCTTTGGTTTCTTTTGCTGCTTGCTCTGTGCACAGACTGAATAACATCTGGGATCGGATACAAGTACGATCTGCAATATTCGACGTTATTTACATTTCCGTCTCATCAGAAAACGAAGGATGTTTATTTCCGAATGTGGCGATTTTCCAAGGTGTGGTTAGTAGGAACCTAAGAGGACAGTTTCCATTGCAGTGAGTGAAACGACCAGAGGTAACATTCATATTATTATTTGTCACAAATATTTGGCTGTTTATTTGCGAATATTTGGCGATTTCCGAGTGTGTAGTTAGATAGAAAACTAAGAGGACAGCTTAAATTACTGCGAGTTAAACGAGGGCAATAAAATTCACATTCTGTCTTGTCATAGATATTTGGCTGTTATTTCCTAGCTACGCAAAGCTCATGAAGAAACAATACTGCACATGCCACAGCCAGTGGCACTAACGTTTGGTATATTTCTGCCGCTAATAATGTGTAAGCTCTACTCGACAGGATTGAGTTAACGGGCAGGATACCAAAAACCTGTGCTCATCGACGAAGGAGTCTGTTGTTGTTGTTGTGGTCTTCAGTCCTGAGACTGGTTTGATGCAGCTCTCCATGCTACTCTATCCTGTGCAAGCTTTTTCATCTCCCAGTACCTACTGCAACCTACATCCTTCTGAATCTGCTTAGTGTATTCATCTCTTGGTCTCCCTCTACGATTTTTACCCTCCACGCTGCCCTCCAATACTAAATTGGTGATCCCTTGATGCCTCAGAACATGTCCTACCAACCGATCCCTTCTTCTGGTCAAGTTGTGCCACAAACTTCTCTTCTCCCCAATCCTATTCAATACTTCCTCATTAGTTACGTGATCTACCCATCTAATCTTCAGCATTCTTCTGTAGCACCACATTTCGAAAGCTTCTATTCTCTTCTTGTCCAAACTATTTATCGTCCATGTTTCACTTCCATACATGGCTACACTCCATACAAATACTTTCAGAAATGACTTCCTGACACTTAAATCAATACTGGATGTTAACAAATTTCTCTTCTTCAGAAACGCTTTCCTTGCCATTGCCAGCCTACATTTTATATCCTCTCTACTTCGACCATCATCAGTTATTTTGCTCCCAAAATAGCAAAACTCCTTTACTACTTTAAGTGCCTCATTTCCTAATCTAATTCCCTCAGCATCACCCGACTTAATTCGACTACATTCCATTATCCTTGTTTTGCTTTTGTTGATGTTCATCTTATATCCTCCTTTCAAGACACTGTCCATTCCATTCAACTGCTCTTCCAAGTCCTTTGCTGTCTCTGATAGAATTACAATGTCATCGGCGAACCTCAAAGTTTTTATTTCTTCTCCATGAATTTTAATACCTACTCCGAATTTTTCTTTTGTTTCCTTTACTGCTTGCTCAATATACAGATTGAACAACATCGGGGAGAGGCTACAACCCTGTCTCACTCCCTTCCCAACCACTGCTTCCCTTTCATGTCCCTCGACTCTTATAACTGCCATCTGGTTTCTGTACAAATTGTAAATAGCCTTTCGCTCCCTGTATTTTACCCCTGCCACCTTTAGAATTTGAAAGAGAGTATTCCAGTCAACATTGTCAAAAGCTTTCTCTAAGTCTACAAATGCTAGAAACGTAGGTTTGCCTTTCCTTAATCTTTCTTCTAAGATAAGTCGTAAGGTCAGTATTGCCTCACGTGTTCCAGTGTTTCTACGGAATCCAAACTGATCTTCCCCGAGGTTGGCTTCTACTAGTTTTTCCATTCGTCTGTAAAGAATTCGTGTTAGTATTTTGCAGGAGTCTAGTGGGTATAATATCTCTATTTATTATTCTAAAATACGGTTCGTCCAAGATGAAAACGGGTCCTTTTTGTAAAATACGTTGTGATTTTACTGCATCTCGCTTATCTGATTTTGCGACCACTTGACGGCTGAGATTAACTGCTATAGCTTCAGTTGCGAGTGTTGTATTTCTTAAAAGTATTTTATCGTTTTAAATAAAGTGATTTTCTATTGCTAAATTTGGGTATTATTGATGCGGATTCTCTTTTTTCCTGGACTTCAAGCGTACATTGTACCGAACTGTACAAGGATTGGGAACAAAATATTTCATGGCCGAGATTATTGCACAATTCTTGCGTCTTTCTTCAGTATGTTAGGGGAATCACGGAAAACGTAACCCAGCATGTTCCGTATACGGGTCTAGTGTTTGAGACTCAGTCCGCAGTGCCTTAGGACAGCTCCATTAACGCAGTTGTTAAGTTACCAATAAGAATAGCTTGAGTAATGGCGACTTATCGGCGGAAGCATTTAATTATTTAGAGTGCAGATACTACGAGCCTTAAAGACGGCATCAGAGTGCTGCTAAAATGGGATAACTCGTAAACGTCCACAATATTGTCAGATATAAATGAGAGCAGGACCGATGCTAAGCGTTTCAAAACCTAGACGTCAAGTAAATTTTTTATGCGTAATTGCATGAACTAACAATTTAATCTAGTTGACCTGCTTTAGGAGACGGAGCTCAGGAGAAATGAAGTGACTGAGCACTATGGGACTTAACTTCTGAGGTCATCAGTCCCCTAGAACTTAGAACTAGTTAAACCTAACTAACCTAAGGACATCACACACATCCATGCCCGAGGCAGGATTCGAACCTGCGACCGTAGCGGTCGCGCGGTCGCGCGGTTCCAGACTGCAGCGCCTAGAACCGCTCGGCCACTCAGGCCGGCTAGGAGCTCAGGAGAAACGCAACACCTGTACAGCTGCAGCTAGCGGGGATCCAGTGCACGATAAAGCTCAAATGGTAGATTGCATTCTATTTACTTGATTAGCGAACGGTAGTGTGTGTCAGAAATGCAGATAGCTGAAGATGGTCATGTTTCACTGAAATCGGTTACCAGAATAAATAAATTTTAGTTGAGACCTAGACTTGCTGTTTTCTCAATTTTTAATGCACATAGCGGGACATAAACGTCATTGCTATTGGCGTTTTGCACGTGCACCTAGTACGTGTAGCTTATTTCCGATGCTGGACGCTACTCTCCCGGGAGCCACTCGCATTTCAGCTAACATTTAAAGTGTTGCCTTTTAATTGTCATGCATATGAATTGTTCAGCATGGCTTGTTCCTTCTATTGAACACTCGTTTGAAGGATGCTGTGTGCTTTTGGACTTGGGGAAAGAGGCAGATCAGGATTTATGATACTATTTTTAACTTTCTCTTATAAGCAATCACTCCTCTCTCTTTTGGAGCAGGAGATCTAATACCCATAAGATAGAATGTTTCGTCAGCTCATTTAGATGTTAGAGAGTTAGTAACGATTTGTAGATACATTCGTGACTTCTGTACGTGTCTATATATGTAACAAGAAATATTCATTTTCACCTGCAAAATACTACTGACTGTGATTTGATAGTTTTTGATCGCGGGCTCGAAATGATTCCCGTAGAGTTTGGAACGACGTTAGTCTACTGGTTACTTCAGGTTCGTGTAAAGAACGCTTGATTTACATTTACATCTGTACTTTGAAAGCTACCGAAATGTGCGTGGAAGGGAGTACATAGTTTACCACAATCATTATGATATCTTCCTATGGCGTATGGAGGAAGATATATCGTCGACATCTCTGCATGAGTTCAAATTTTATTTTACCATACGACTCGTTACTCGAAATGAATATTGAAGGAAGAAATTGTGCTTCTTATTGTCTTGGAACGTGAGCTCTTGGAACCGCATTACGAGGCATTAAAACCACATTACCAATAAGGATAGCAAATAACGAAATTTTACTTATGTTAGGGACAGAAAACCTATGAAGTCAAGATCGCACATGAAATCTTTAACTGGATTGATTACTAGTTTCGGCAAACAGTCTAGCCATATCCATATCATAAAACATTCTTGATTAGTTTGGCGCCAATACGGCCTAAATCGTCGTTGAAACTTTCATAAAATGACGACGTCGGTACATGACATGATTTAAACAGATTTTCATCGTTCGTGGCCAGTATAACTGAACTATGGTTATAAAACGAATATGTTATAGTATTTGCATATTTCGTAACAGAGATCATCTTCAGAGTAATACTGATGATGAACTCTTTAACGAAATCATATAAATATTGATCGTGTCAGTTAGGAAATTGAAACAACATAACTTCTTTGTTTTGTGATCGCTGTTCATATACACTGGCCACGAACGATGAAAAGCTGTTTTTAATTATGTCATGTACGGATGTTGTGATTTCAAGAAAGATTTTAACAATGTGTGAAGTCGTAATGGCACCGACACTGATCTCTTGATTTTATGATCTAAAAATGGCTATATTGTTAGCCGCAACTAGTAACCAATCCAAATAAAGAAGATTTCGTGTGTAATCTTCATGAGTTTTCAGTCTATAACTATACAAAAAATTACAACAGATCGCGTATCTCCTGATTGGCAATGTGAACAAAGTTAAACGAAGTTTTACTTGTTGTTTGTATGCAATATACAACGAAGAATAGAAAATTAAATTTGTAGGTGTACAGGATGCAAGATTTAGTACACAGAACGGCCATCTTTGGCAACAACAACGGTTCTAGCCCAGCGGAGCTATTTAGTTCTAACTGAGTTTGTGTGACAGACACGGGTACGTCGTTCTGTGTTGCTTCAACTTTATGCCGGAGTTTATCAGTCGTAGTGACTGGCGAGTGGTGGCGTGCCGATCTCTCAACAACCCACGTCCAGAATTTTTCAGTGGGTGAGACATCTGGAGAACGTGGTGACCAAATTGACAGTCGAGGCAGGTCGTGCAGCATGGACAAGATGCGGTCTTGCGTTATCTCGTTGAAAGACAGAGAGCTCGAAAATAGGGCACAACCACTGACCTTAACACTTCATAAACGTAAAGCTTGCTGTGCCATTTGCCGTTTATGCGAACCAGAGGTGATCGTGTTGGGTATTCAACGGCACCCGTGTCTGACTAGTAACCTGGTGTGTTGGCACAGTGCTGGGCAAACAACTGCGGCACTCGGTGGGCCTATAACTGCTACCTCCTCGCTGGGATAGCGCACGGAAGTTGTGGTTATGGAGGCCCGTTACCACAGTCCTCCACGCATGCAGAGATGATGGCAAGCCGGCGCCAAAGACGTGGATGCAGACAGAGAATGAAAGGCCCACTTTAGGGCGCTGATTTAGACATTGTTCCGAGTCCCAACAGGTCCGATGATGCCAGTGGTGATGTCAGTGCCGCGAACTTCGTCATGGCGGCAGACCCGCTGGCATCCATGTGTTCGAGCCGTGGAGGCGACAGAGGCCACATTAGATCTCTGTTGACCGAAATAGCCACATACAGTTGGTACCACACACTCCAGGAGCTGCTCCGGCAATGCTATTGTGCCGGTATGCCGGCTGTGATAGCCGGTTGCTTTCCTACAGGTGCAGGCAGCATTTCTGTCCTGCTCCTGTCCTGGGGGCTGACAGCGACTGCTCATGACATGACAGGTGGAAATGCTTAGAGCAGGGCTACCGGTGGCTTTGATAGTGGTTCAAATGGCTCTGAGCACTATGGGACTCAACTGCTGTGGTCATCAGTCCCCTAGAACTTAGAACTACTTAAACCTAACTAACCTAAGGACATCACACACATCCATGCCCGAGGCAGGATTCGAACCTGCGACCGTAGCAGTCGCACGGTTCCTGACTGCTTACTTTGATAGTGGGGCATTCAGAAGAAACCTGGAGCATGCGCAGTCGAGGTGTGCTGCTTACGGAACCGGTGAGGTATGAAGATGGAGGCATAGGTATTGGATGGCAGGTTGGAGGGTTCAGCAGCAAATGGTAGTTGGTGGTGTTATAGTGCTGGCCCGAAGAGCCATTGGTGGTGAGGCGCTGCCAGTAGATGCTTGTCCCGGTGAGGACATGGCTGGTTCTTGCCGTAAGCTATCTGCCAACTGGAGGAGTGTAGTGTGAAAAGACGCTAATTGGTCTGCTGCTGTAAGATTGATGGCACCCAACCGTCTCAGCAGCCATTCACGAGGCCCAAATCCATGAACTTTCCTTGAATGTGGAGTATGGTGCTGGTGGTAGCAAGGGGTCTATTGTCCACAGGGCTTCATCATCCAAATGGAAGCCTAAAATTTCGTCACTGTTGACTGATGGATGTGGGCCCAAAGGTAACTGAGGCAATGCATCAGCGTTTGCATGTTGGAGAGAGTAAAACTGAATTCCGTAGTTGCAATGACTAAAAAAAGTGTCCATATGTTGAAGATTCTATGTTGTCTTATCTGGTAGTTGAGAATAAGATCTGAACACCGGAATGAGCGGTTTATAGTTTGTTATGAGATGGAATTTACAAGCATAGATGAAAATTCTTAACTGCATGTACAAGACGTATCACAAAGAATCACCCGATTTAAAAAAAAATCATAATTGTTATTTGAGATATGTACTTGATCAACGTACTGTAGGAAAAAGCAAACTCTAGAGTTTTACATGGTTCCCGTAAGATAGCAGCAGTGTGCGCTCACTTCAGTTCTAGTAAAAATGGTGTCGGGACGACAGAAAGCGTCTTGTTTTCTACGTTTTGCGCAGTGCGGGTCGGTAATAACTGTTCAGCGAGTAACGAAATTGGCAGGGGGGATACTGGAATTGTGGCAAAAATACAACAAAAATAGTCATTGAAAGATTATTTGATTAAACAGAGAATTTGAAAAGTTTCTTGTTATACTTGTGTCCCAATGATATCAAGAACGTGTGATCATGGGAGTGTCTATTATTGATCACTCTGGCCTCCACCACTCAAGGATAACTTTGAAACAGATACATATGTTTACTGCTAAAACAGTTTCCAAACATTACAATTTAGTAATTAGTTCTGCAGTGACATATAAAGTTTAGTTCACTGCTTATACATATCTTAGTTCGGTGTAACTCTGAGTAATCTGCTTCCTGCCACTGCTGCTGAAGTCGTCGTCCCGGTCCATTTCATCTGCAAACTGGTTCTAGTTACGTGAATTCCATGAAATAATCCAGGTAGCAAGTCGTTTTATAGTGCTTTATTAATGACAAGCTGCTCAACTTCTCCTTGGTGGGAGCCCACTCCACATAACAGGCTACATAGTCACAAAACCGTAGTACAACAATTAGATTATTACACTGATGTGCGACATAGTGGTCGCGTCATGAACTGTCTCCAAATGACCTTTCCTGAGCCTTCTGTTCCCCCTCTTTATATGTTCTTAACAATGAAGTTAACAAAACTATAGCGCAAATTTATAAAATTAACAATTAAAAGTTTCAAACTGGCGTATCCAATATAAAAGATTTTTACATAAGATATACATCACATTATACAATATATTGAAAAACAACATTGCCACCTAATCTTTCTGAATTGTTGCTTAATTAGTGAATACAAAATAATGCTAGCATGTATTGGACAAACATGACATACACGTAAACAAATCAATTAATGAAATTTGTGAAATTTAATGTATTACACGAAATCACTTATTAGATACAATTGGAATTACGAAACTTTCAATTAATTGCTTCTACGGAGAGTTTTCCATTAGGGTATCGAAAAAGGAATGCAAAACAGGGGGTTGTTTTATTTCAAAAGTGACTTTCGCAATAGGTATTGTGTGGATCCTCCTATAGCACAAAGTATTAGACGATGGCATGAACAATTCCGAGAAAGAGGTTGTTTGTGCAAAGGTAAATCGCTGGGCTGTCCCCGATTGTCTGACACAGACGGCGAACTCATCCGCCGTAGTTTCACAACGAGTCCGCAGAAATCCGCTTGTCGTGCAGCCCGACTGCTCAACATTTCCTCGTTGTCCGTCTGGCGTTTGTTGCGTCCACGTATACACACGAAACCATACAAAATTTATGTGGTGCAAGCTCTTCGTGAAGGTGACAAACAACAACGTGTGGAGTACTGTAATTCCATTTTTGACAAGACGGTGGATGACAGTTTTCTTCCACGCTTAGTGTTTTGTGGCGAGGCAACATTCCATTTAAATGGAAAAGACAATAGTCATAATGTGAGACTATGGGGTACGGAACAACCACATGAAGTAGTACAATATGAGAGGGACTCTCCAAAATTTAATGTATTTTGTGCAGATTCACGGGAAAAGATGTATGGTCCATTTTTCTTTGCCGAGAACACTGTTTGAGGAAGCATATATCTCGATATGCTTGTCAACATTCTTTTCCCCACAGTTGGAGATTGATTCGAACGACTTCATTTACCAAAAAGGTGGGGTACCGCCACACTAGCACTTGGAAGTGCGGGAATTTTTAAATCAAAGGATTATTGAACAATGGATGGGTCGCACTGGACCAAATGTTTCTTGTGGGGGTTTATAAAAGGCAAGAAAAAGGATGCCTAAGTTCAACAAATAATTAAATCATAAATGATCTTTAACCCCTCAATCAAGAAACTGAACACAATATGGCTAAGACCGAAATTACACGTCCACATACAAAGTAAGAAAGGGGCAGAAACCAAGTCCTCCAGTATAAAAAAAAAGGGGGGCGCCAGGATGGAAAATTATTCTCGGTCAGGCGGCCCCAGACGGAATACTGAAGTCCAGCCGTCCAATCGTCCAATAGGGAAATCGCACGACTCAAATCTCAACACGCCGTGCCTGAGCAGCCCTTCCTGCTCCGCCGCTTGCCACTTCTCACAGTGCCATTTGTTGACACCAAAACAGCTCACCCTCCGCTAGAGGCAAAGATTCGGGAGACGTACCACGACCTATCCAGCCGTTACTGGTTAAACGCTGACGTAACAATTGGTGATTGTTTGGAGTCAGTGGAATGCACGCTGCAGGCTTCTTGCCCGGAGCCGTCCTTGAAGTAACCGGTTTGTGACAGTTTGTTGTGTCACTGTGGTGCCAACAGCTGCTCAGATTGCTGCTGCAGATGTAGCAGGATGCGGCAGAGTCATATGCCGAACACGATAGTCTTCCCTCTCGGTAGTGCCACATGGCCGTCCGGAGGCGGGTCTTCTTGCGACTGTCTATTCTCGTAATCACCGCTGCCAGCAATCACGTACAGTGGCTACATTCCTGCTAAGTCTTTCTGCAAAGGAAGAACATCCAGAGCTCTATTAAACGACCTCGTTCAAACTCAGTGAGGTGTTTTTAGTGGCGCCTTTGTTACCTTAAAGGCATTCTTGACTAAGATCAGCTCATCATGTTTAACCTCTAAGGTAACTAACGCTCATGGCCGTTACAGCGTATATTTAAAGTAAACCTGATTTGCATCCTCATAGCGGCACTACTAGCACCATTCTTATACGCCTGGCGCGAAATGTAAAGAGACATCATCTCTCAGATGTAGAAACACGCCGACCAACTCCTTCTTGGTTCAAATGGGTCTGAGCACTATGGGACTTAACATCGGAGGTCATCAGTCCCCTAGAACTTAGAACTACTTAAACCTAACCAACCTAAGGACGTCACACACATCCATGCCCGAGGCAGGATTCCAACCTGCGACCGTAGCAGTCGCGCGGTTCCGGACTGAAGCGCTTAGAACCGCTCGGCCACCCCGGCCAGCTCCTTGTTGGTGTTGCAATATTTTTCCGCCTGTGTATTTACTTTTCCTAGCCACGGGAAAATATCTGTTCCACTTCTTGGAAAGGAACATCTTCTGAAATAAGGTTAACTGAATCGCTAAAGACAAGTCTGAACGAAGAGAAGGCATCCAATCCGAAAATATTTCATGTTACTGCGCTATTTACCACAAGGAAAGTTTTTCAGCGACTGACATTTTTTTATGAGTTTACAGCTGCTGCCTGTGCCACCACAGCAGAGCAGCAAGTTACGTATTTTGCTTTATCTGTGTTTTTCTTAGTTTAATTCGTAAATTCCGTGTGTGGTTTTGTGTTTAAGAGGTGTAATTGCAAAGTGTAAATTCGCGCAGGCTGTAGCACGGTTGACATTTCATTTCAACGGCAAGCTACACAGCTCACTAAAGCGTCAGTCTGCTTTAGGCAGACATTAGGAGGGTGTCAACTCACATGTTTATCTGTCTATTTGTAGATTTATAGTTACATCTATATCTACATCTACGTACATACGCCATTAGCCTCAGTACGTTGTACCACTACTATTCATTTTCTTTCCTGTTGCACTTGCAATTAGAGCGAGGGAAAACGACTGTCTACATGCCTCCATACGATGGAGTACCTGCGTATTGTTCGATCCTAACGGGAACAAATATAGCAGCTCGCCTCTTGCTTTAAATCGACCTGGTGCGGGTCCCGTGCACTCAAGCACTCGTATTTTTTATTTGTGGTCCTCACGTGAAATGTATGTTGGCGGCAGCAGAATCGTTCTGCAGTCAGCTTCAAACGCCGGTTCTCTTAATTTTCTCAACAACGTTCCTGGAAAACAAGGTTGCCTTCCCTCCACGAATTTCCATTTGAATTCTCGAAGCATCTCCTCAGTACCTGCGTTTTGTTCGATCCTAACGGGAACAAATATAGCAGCTGGCCTCTTGCTTTAAATCGACGTGGTGCGGGACCCGTGCACTCGAGCACTCTTGTTCTAGCGTCCTATATGCAGTCTCCTTTACATATGAACCACACTTTCCCATATTTCTCCCAAAACCGAAATCGACAATTTGCTCTCCCTACCACTGTCCTCACATGCTCGTTCCGTTTCATAGCACTTTGCAACGTTACGCCCAGATGTTCAAACGACTGTATCAAGAAGGGCACTAGTAATGCTGTATCCGAAATTTACGGGTTTGTTTTTCCTACTTATCCGTATTAACTTGCATTTTTCTAAGTTTAGAGGTACACTATGTGATCACAAGTATCCGGACACCCCCAAAAAGCATACGTTTTCATATTAGGTGCATTGTGCTGCCACGTACTGCCGGCTACTCCATATCAGCGACCACAGTGGTCATTAGGCATCGTGAGAGAGCAGAATGTTGCGCTCCGTGGAACTCACGGACTTCGAACGTGGTCAGATGCTTAGGTGTCACTTGTGTTATACGTCTGTAGGCGAGATTTCCACACTCCCAATCATCCCTAGGTCCACTTTTTACGATGTGATAGTGAAGTGGAAACGTCAAGGGACACGTACAGCACAAAAGCGTACAGGCCAAACTCGTCTGTTATCTGACAGAGACCACCGACAGTTGAAGAGGGTCGTAATATGTAATAAGCAGACACCTATCCAGACCATCACACAGAATTTCCAAAGTGCATCAGGATCCACTGAAAGTACTACGACAGTTAGGCGGGAGGTGATAAAATGCCAAAAGACGCCTCGCTTGGTGTAAGGAGCGTAAACGTTGGACGATTGAACAGTGTGTGTGGAGTGACGAATCACGGTACACAATGTGGCGATCAGGTAGCAGGGTGTGGGCATAGCGAACGCCCGGTGAGCGTCATCTGCTAGCGTGTGTAATGCCAACAGTAAACTTCGGAGGCTGTGGTGTTATGGTGTAGTCGTGTTTTTCATGGACGGGGCTTGCACTCCTTGTTGTTTCACCTGGCACTGTCGGAGCACAGGCCTACATTGAAGTTTTAAGCACCTTCTTGCTTCCCACTGTTGAAGAGCAGTTAGGGATGGCGACTGCATCTTTCAACACGATCGAGCGCCTGTTCATAATGCAAGGCCTGTGGCGGAGTAGTTACACGTCAATAACATCACTGCAATGGACTAGAGTGCAGAGTCCTGATCTGAATCCTATAGAACACCTATGGGATGTTTTGGAACGCCTACTTCGTTCAGGCCTCACCGACCGACATCCATACCTCTCCTCAGTGCAGCACTCCGTGAAGAATGGGCTGTCATTCCCCAAAAATCCTTCCGGCACCTGATTGTACACATGCCTGCGACAGTGGAAGCTGCCGTCATGGCTAAGGGTGGGCCAACACCATATCGAATTCCAGCATTACCGATGTAATTCGTCACTAACTTCTAAGTCACTTTCAGCCAGGCGTCCGGATGCTTTTGATCATATAGTGTACCTGCTATTTATCACACCAACTAGAATTTTTGTATAAGACACCTTGTATCCCTGTATAGTCTAGTAATATCAAATTGGATAAGATGGGCCGGCCGATGTGGCCGAGCGGTTCAGTCCGGAACCGCGCTGCTGCTACGGTGGCAGGTTTGAATCCTGCCTCGGGCATGGATGTGTGTGATGTCCTTAGGTTAGTTAGGTTTAAGTAGTTCTAAGTCTAGGGTACGGATGACCTCAGATGTTAAGTGCCATAGTGCTTAGACCCTTTTTTTTGGATAAGATGTGTGCATGTCGCGTCAGATTCAGCAGTAACTGGCCGCAATTTGCGAGCATTTGAAGACGTTCTTGCCCACAGTCACCGACTTTACGTTGCTTCCTCGGGGTGTAGCGGTGGCGGAGCATCTGGCTTGTCGCAAGAGGCACCTCAGGTGTCGAATCTTTCGCCCACTGGCTCTGCTGTTGAGGCACCTCGTAGTGCACCCGACGCGGTGGATCCGCCCTCAATGCAGGATGAGCAACAGGCTGTAGCGCGCTCGCGTCGCTCGGGGCAGGGAGTCAATGTGCAGGCTGCCTGTCTGGCCTTGCCCATTCACCCTGTGAATGAACAGGTGGCAGTCACGTCGAAAAGACAGATTACCCGCCATAAAAAAGGGTGCGTTCATTGCTGTCAACGAAAATATTGTATCTATCGAAGTAGAAAGTGAGTCTGACTGTAAAGTTGTCTGGACGCTAGAAGCAGGCCTAGGTGAACTTAAGTTAAATATCGGCTAATTTTACCAACTACCCGATCCCAGAATCGTTCAAAGAAAGTCTGCGCTCAGTAACGCGGAAACACACAGATCGTGCAATATTGGTCAGGGGTGGCTTCAGCCTACCGAACATAGACTGTGACGTATATACGTTCATTGCAGGTGGTACGGACAAGCAGTCTTGTGAAGTATTTTTCCGAAAACTGTCTCGAACCCACACCCAATGCAAATATTGTAGATCTTGCTACAACCAGGACTGCCCTTATTGACAGCTCAGTATAGATACACATTTTTTTGGTTGTGATGTCATCATAGCGGCGATTGTTACGAAAATAAATCCGTCAAGAAGGCTAGAGGGTATTTTTGCTAGAAAATGGAGATAAACAGTTGTTAGCACCCGACTTAGACAATGAATGGCCATAATTTAGTTCCAATATGATGGACGTAGAGGAATTATTGACAAAGTTTAAACGAACTGTAAAACAAGCCAGGGAGAAGTATAGACAAAGTAGATGGATTAAAGACGGGAAAAAACCCTCGTGGTTTAATAACAGAACTCGGAAAAAGCTTCTGAAAGAGAGACTGTTCCACACTCTGTTTCAAAAAGAACACACACACATGACGATAGGAAAAAGTTAGAGGAAATTCGTGCGTCTGTAAAAAGATCGACGCACGAAACCACAGTCATAGCTTCGCAAAAGACCTTGCCGAGAACCCAAGAAAATTCTGGTCCTACGTAAAATCGCTAAGTGCGTCGAAGGCTTCTATCCAGTCACTCGTTGGCCATTCTAATGTGGTAATACAAGATAGCCAAAAGAAAGCTGAATGTCTAGATTTCGCACTTAAAAAATAATTCACGCAGGAGGTTCGTACAAATATACCGACCTTTGACCGTCGCCCAGATTCCCGTATGGAGGATATGGTGATGGGCAACCTTGGCGTAGAGAAAAGAGAAGCAACTGGAAGAGTTGAAAACAAATAAGTCACCAGGTTCGGCTGGAATCCCCACTCGATTGTTACAGAGAGAACTCTACGGCAATGGTCCCTTAATTGCACTGCTGGCCATTAAAATTGCTACACCACAAAGATGACGTGCTACAGACGCGAAACTTAACCGTCAGGAAGAAGATGCTGTGATGTGCAATTGATTAGCTTTTCAGAGCATTCACACAAGGTTGGCGCTGGTGGCGACACCTACAACGCACGTTTCCAACCGATTTCTCATACACAAACAGCAGTTGACCGGCGTTGCCTGGTGAAACGTTGTTGTGATGCCTCGTGTAAGGAGGAGAAATGCGTACCATCACGTTTCCGACTTTGATAAAGGTCGGATTGTAGCCTATCGCGATTGCGGTTTATCGTATCGCGACATTGCTGCTCGCGTTGGTCGAGGTCCAATGACTGTTAGCAGAATATAGAATCGGTGGGTTCAGGAGGGTAATACGGAACGCCATTCTGGATCCCAACGGCCTCGTATCACTAGCAGTCGAGATGACAGGCATCTTATCCGCATGGCTGTAACGGATCGTGCAGCCACGTCTCGATCCCTGAGTCAACAGATGGACACGTTTGCAAGACAACAACCATCTGCACGAACAGTTCGACGACATTTGCAGCAGCATGGACTATCAGCTTGGAGACAATGGCTGCGGTTACCCTTGACGCTGCATCACAGACAGGAGCGCCTGTACTCACGAACGAACCTGGGTGCACGAATGGCAAAACGTCATTTTTTCGGATGAATCCAGGTTCTGTTTAGAGCATCATGATGGTCGCATCCGTGTTTGGCGACATTGCGGTGAACGCACATTGGAAGCGTCTATTCGTCATCACCCGGCGTGATGATATGGGGTGCCATTGGTTACACGTCTCGGTCACCTCTTGTTCGCATTGACGGCACTTGGAACAGTGGACGTTACATTTCAGATGTGTTACGATCCGTGACTCTACCCTTCATTCGATCCCTGCAAAACTCTACATTTCAGCAGCCAGCACATTCTCGAGATCTCTCAGCAATTGAAAACGTCTGGTCAATGGTGGCCGAGCAACTGGCTCATCACAATACACCAGTCACTACTCTTGATGAACTGTGGTATCGTGTTGAAGCTGGATGGGCAGCTGTACCTGTACACGCCATCCAAGCCCTGTTTGACTCAATGCCCAGGTGTATCAAGGTCGTTATTACGGTCAGAGGTGATTGTTCTGGGTACTGGTTTCTCAGGATCTATGCACTCAATTTGCGTGAAAATGTAATCACACCTCAGTTCTAGTATAACATATTTGTCCAATGAATTCCCGTTTATTATCTGCATTTCTTCTTGGTGTATCAATTTTAATGGCCAGTAGTGTAGATTGCATTTATCGCGAATCTCCCACCCAGCGCCAAGTCGCAAATGGCTGGAAAAAGGCGCAGTTGACTTCCGTACATACGAAGGAGAAAAGAACGTAGCCGTAAAATCGCAGACCAATATCATTAACATCAGTTTGCTGTAGAGTTCTTGACCGTATTGTGTGTTCGAAAATATAAAATTTCCTTTGGTACGGATGGGTTTGACTCCTGCACGTAAGAAGTGTAAAAGAACTGACCCACAAAGTTACAGACTACTATCGTTAATATCGGTTTAGTGCGAAATTCTTGAATTTATTCTCAGTTCAAATATAATAAATTTTCTTGAAATGGAAAAGCTTTTGTCCTCAAATCAACACGGATTTAGAAAGCATTGCCCATGCGGAAGCTAGCTTGCCCTTTTGTTACAAGAGACCTGCGAACCATGGATGAAGGGCAACAAAAAGGCTCATATTATTAGATTTCCGGAAACCAATTGACACAGTGCCAATATACGGAATGGGTTCACAAATACATGAGTGGCTCAAAGACTTCTTATGTAACGGGAGTCCAGGACGCTGTCCTCGACGGCGAGTGTTCATCAGAAACAAGGCTGTCGCCAGGAGTGCTCTAGGGAAGTGAAATAGGACCTCTCTTATTCTCTACATACATAAATGATCTCAAATGTTCAAATGTGTGTGAATTCCTAGGGAACCAAACTGCTTAGGTCATCGGTTCCTAGACTTACACACTACTTAAACTAACTTATGCTAAGAACAACACATACACCCATGCCCGAGGGAGGACTCGAACCTCCGGCGGGAGGGGCCGCGCAGTCCGTGTCATCACGCCTCAAGCCGCGCGGCCACTCCGCGCGGCCATAAATGATCTGAAGAACAGGGTGAGCTGCAGTCTGCGGTTACTGATAATGATGCCGTGGTGTACGGGAAGGCGTTGTCGTTGAGTGATTGTAGGAGGATACGAGATGACTAGGACAAAAGTTCTAGTTGGTGTGATGAATGGCAACTAGCTCTAGATCTAGACAAATGTAAGTTAATACAATGAGTAGGGATAAGTATCCTGTAATATTCGAATACAGCATTTGTAATGTGCTTCTTTACACAGTAACGTCGTTTAAATGTGTAGGCGTAACGTTGTGAAGCGATAGAACGAGCTTGTAAGGAAGGTAGTTGGGAAGACGAATGGTCGACTTCGATTTACTGGGAGAATTTTAGGTAATCGTGGTTCATCTGTAAAAGTCGTGTTAGGAACACTAGTGCAACCCATTGCTGAGAACTGCTCGAGTGTTTGGGATCCTCACCAAGCCAGTTCAGAGGCGAGCTGTTGAGTTTATTACTTATAAGTTATATCAAAACACGAGGATTGTGGAAATGTAGGTAGTATCAAATCTGGCAAGTGAGTGCTGGGCGATGGGAGAGGCGGCTTAAATGCCGGCAGATAGTACGTGGGCTGGTCGCTACGGTGCTGGCGGAGGTAGCGCCGGTGGCGGCCGCTGGGACGATGGAACAGCGCCTTCTAGTGTGATGGCCCAGGGCTGCGCACACAACTGTGGGGCTCGGCGGCCCGGTAGCAGCTACTACCTCGCAGGGATAGCGCGCCGAAGTTGGGATGGCGCAAGCCCGTTGCCACCGTATGCGTCCTCAGGTGCTACATGCATGGAACCCTTGAGATTCTGCATGACGTCGAGAGTGGGCATCCAGAGCCTAGAGGTTCAGTATCAACACAACAGTCGAGGGATCCCGACCAATGCGAGGAGAAATTTTCAGTTGATAAAATGCAGTCTCTGCAGGCCACGATCCTGCCGCTGTTGAATTCTAATACACTACTGGCCATTAAAATTGCTACACCAAGAAGAAATGCAGGGGTGATAAACGGGTATTCATTGGACAAATATATTATACTAGAACTGACATGTCTACATTTTCACTCAATTTGGGTGCCTAGATACTGTTCGCAGCTCGTGGTCGTGCAGTAGCGTTCTCGCTTCCCGCGCCGGGTTCCCGGGTTCGATTCACGGCGGGGTCAGGGATTTTCTCTGCCTCGTGATGACTGGGTGTTGTGTGATGTCCTTAGGTTAGTTAGGTTTAAGTAGTTCTAAGTTCTAGGGGACTAATGACCATAGATGTTAAGTCCCATAGTGCTCAGAGCCATTTGAACCATTTTGCATAGATACTGAGAAATCAGAGCACAGAACAACCACCTCTGGCCGTAATAGCGGCCCTGGTACCCCTGGGCATTGAGTCAAACAGAGCTTGGATGGCGTGTACAGGTGCAGCTGCCCATCCAGCTTCAACACGATACCACAGTTCATCAAGAGTAGTGACTGGCGTATTGTGACGAGCCAGTTCCTCGGCCACCATTGACCAGGCGTATTCAATTGCTGAGAGATCTCGAGAATGTGCTGGCCAGGACAGCTGTCGAACATTTTCTTTATCCAGAAAGGCCCGCACAGGACCGCAAAATGCGGACGTACATTATCCTGCTGAAATGTAGGGTTTCGCAGGGATCGAATGAAGGGTACAGCCACGGGTCGTAACACATGTGAAATGTAACGTCCACTGTTCAAAGTGCCGTCAATGCGAACAAGAGGTGACCGAGACGTGTAACCCCATACCATCACGCCGGGTGATACGCCTGTATGGCGATGAGGAATACACGCTTCCAATGTGCGTTTACCGCGATGTCGCCAAACGCGGATGCGACCATCATGATACTGTAAACAGAACCTGGATTCATGCGAAGAAATGAAGTTTTGCCATTCGTGCACCCACGTTCGTCGTTGAGTACACCATCGTAGGCGCTCCTGTTTGTGATGCAGCGTCAAGGGTAACCGCAGCCATGGTTACCGAGCTGATAGTCCATAGTGCTGCAAACGTCGTCGAACTGTTCGTGCAGATGGTTGTTGTCTTGCAAACGTCCCCATCTGTTGACTCAGGGATCGAGACGTGGCTGCACGATCCGTTGGAGCCATGCGGATAAGATGCCTGTCATCTCGACTGCTAGTGATACGAGGCCGTTGGGATCCAGCACGGCGTTACGTATTACCCTCCTGAAGCCACCGATTCCATATTCTGCTACCAGTCATTGGATCTCGAATAACGAGTGCAGCAATGTCGCGATACGATAAACCGCAATCGCGACGGGCTACAATCCGACCTTTATCAAAGTCGGAAACGTGATGGTAGGCATTTCTCCTCCTTACACGAGGCATCACAACAACGTTTCACCAGGCAACGCCGGTCAACTGATGTTTGTGTATGAGAAATCGGTTGGAAACTTTTCTCATATCAGCACGTTGTAGGTGTCGCCATCGCCGCTAACCTTGTGTGAATGCTCTGAAAAGCAAATCATTTGCATAATACAGCATCTTCTTCCTGTCGGTTAAATTTCGCGTCTGTAGGGCGTCATCTTTGTGGTGTAGCAATTTTAATGGCCAGTAGTGTACGTGTTCGTGGACGCATCTGCTTCTTCTACATCTACATCTACATTGATACTCCGCAAGCCACCCAACGGTGTGTGGCGGAGGGCACTTTACGTGCCACTGTCATTACCTCCCTTTCCTGTTCCAGTCGCGTATGGTTCGCGGGAAGAACGACTGCCGGAAAGCCTCCGTGCGCGCTCTAATCTCTCTTATTTTACATTCGTGATCTCCTCGGGAGGTATTAGTAGGGGGAAGCAATATATTCGATACCTCATCCAGAAACGCACCCTCTCGAAACCTGGCGAGCAAGCTACACCGCGATGCAGAGCGCCTCTCTTGCAGAGTCTGCCACTTGAGTTTATTAAACATCTCCGTAACGCTATCACGGTTACCAAATAACCCTGTGACGAAACGCGCCGCTCTTCTTTGGATCTTCTCTATCTCCTCCGTCAGACCTATCTGGTACGGATCCCACACTGATGAGCAATACTCAAGTATAGGTCGAACGAGTGTTTTGTAAGCCACCTCCTTTGTTGATGGACTACATTTTCTAAGCACTCTCCCAATGAATCTCAACCGGGTACCCGCCTTACCAACGATTAATTTTATATGATCATTCCACTTAAAATCGTTCCGCACGCATACTCCCAGATATTTTACAGAAGTAACTGCTACCAGTGTTTGTTCCGCTATCATATAATCATACAATAAAGGATCCTTCTTTCTATGTATTCGCAATACATTACATTTGTCTATCTTAAGGGTCAGTTGCCACTCCCTGCACCAAGTGCCTATCCGCTGCAGATCTTCCTGCATTTCGCTACAATTTTCTAATGCTGCAACTTCTCTGTATACTACAGCATCATCCGCGAAAAGCCGCATGGAACTTCCGACACTATCTACTAGGTCATTTATATATATTGTGAAAAGCAATGGTCCCATAACACTCCCCTGTGGCATGCCAGAGGTTACTTTAACGTCTGTAGACGTCTCTCCATTGATAACAACATGCTGTGTTCTGTTTGCTAAAAACTCTTCAATCCAGCCACACAGCTGGTCTGATATTCCGTAGGCTCTTACTTTGTTTATCAGGCGACAGTGCGGAACTGTATCGAACGCCTTCCGGAAGTCAAGAAAAATAACATCTACCTGGGAGCCTGTATCTAATATTTTCTGGGTCTCATGAACAAATAAAGCGAGTTGGGTCTCACACGATCGCTGTTTCCGGAATCCATGTTGATTCCTACATTGTAGATTCTGGGTTTCCAGAAATGACATTTTACGCGAGCAAAACACATGTTCTAAAATTCTACAAGAGATCGACGTCAGAGATATAGGTCTATAGTTTTGCGCATCTGCTCGACGACCCTTCTTGAAGACTGGAACTACCTGTGCTCTTTTCCAATCATTTGGAACCCTCCGTTCCTCTAGAGACTTGCGGTACACGGCTGTTAGAAGGGGGGCAAGTTCTTTCGCGTACTCTGTGTAGAATCGAATTGGTATCCCATCAGGTCCAGTGGACTTTCCTCTATTGAGTGATTCCAGTTGCTTTTCTATTCCTTGGACACTTATTTCGATGTCAGCCATTTTTTCGTTTGTGCGAGGATTTAGAGAAGGAACTGCAGTGCGGTCTTCCTCTGTGAAACAGCTTTGGAAAAAGGTGTTTAGTATTTCAGCTTTACGCGTGTCATCCTCTGTTTCAATGCCATCATCATCCCGTAGTGTCTGGATATGCTGTTTCGAGCCACTTACTGATTTAACGTAAGACCAGAACTTCCTAGGCTTTTCTGTCAAGTCGGTACATAGAATTTTACTTTCGAATTCAATGAACGCTTCACGCATAGCCCTCCTTACGCTAACTTTGACATCGTTTAGCTTCTGGTTGTCTGAGAGGTTTTGGCTGCGTTTAAACTTGGAGTGGAGCTCTCTTTGCTTTCGCAGTAGTTTCCTAACTTTGTTGTTGTACCACGGTGGGTTTTTCCCGTCCCTCACAGTTTTACTCGGCACGTACCTGTCTAAAACGCATTTTACGATTGCCTTGAACTTTTTCCATAAACACTCAACATTGTCAGTGTCGGAACAGAAATTTTCGTTTTGATCTGTTAGGTAGTCTGAAATCTGCCTTCTATTACTCTTGCTAAACAGATAAACCTTCCTCCCTTTTTTTATATTCCTATTAACTTCCATATTCAGGGATGCTGCAACGGCCTTATGATCACTGATTCCCTGTTCTGTACATACAGAGTCGAAAAGTTCGGATCTGTTTGTTATCAGTAGGTCCAAGATGTTATCTCCACGAGTCGGTTCTCTGTTTAATTGCTCGAGGTAATTTTCGGATAGTGCACTCAGTATAATGTCACTCGATGCTCTGTCCCTACCACCCGTCCTAAACATCTGAGTGTCCCAGTCTATATCTGGTAAATTGAAATCTCCACCTAAGACTATAACATGCTGAGAAAATTTATGTGAAATGTATTCCAAATTTTCTCTCAGTTGTTCTGCCACTAATGCTGCTGAGTCGGGAGGTCGGTAAAAGGAGCCACTTATTAACCTAGTTCGGTTGCTTAGTGTAACCTCCACCCATAATAATTCACAGGAACTATCCACTTCTACTTCACTACAGGATAAACTACTACTAACAGCGACGAACACTCTACCACCGGTTGCATACACTCTATCCTTTCCAAACACCGTCTGTACCTTTGTAAAAATTTCGGCAGAATTTATCTCTGGCTTAAGCCAGCTTTCTGTACCTATAACGATTTCAGCTTCGGTGCTTTCTATCAGCGCTTGAAGTTCCGGTACTTTACCAACGCAGCTTCGACAGTTGACAATTACAATACCGATTGCTGCTTGGTCCCCGCATGTCCTGACTTTGCCCCGCATCCGTTGAGGCTGTTGCCCTTTCTGTACTTGCCCAAGGCCATCTAACCTAAAAAAACCGCCCAGCCCACGCCACACAACCCCTGCTACCCGTGTAGCCGCTTGTTGCGTGTAGTGGGCTCCTGACCTATCCAGCGGAACCCGAAACCCCACCACCCTATGGCGCAAGTCGAGGAATCTGCAGCCCACACGGTCGCAGAAACGTCTCAGCCTCTGATTCAGACCCTCCACTCGGCTCTGTACCAAAGGTCCGCAGTCAGTCCTGTCGACGATGCTGCAGATGGTGAGCTCTGCTTTCATCCCGCTAGCGAGACTGGCAGTCTTCACCAAATCAGATAGCCGCCGGAAGCCAGAGAGGATTTCCTCCGATCCATAGCGACACACATCATTGGTGCCGACATGAGCGACCACCTACAGATGGGTGCACCCTGTACCCTTCATGGCATCCGGAAGGACCCTTTCCACATCTGGAATGACTCCCCCGGTATGCACACGGAGTGCACGTTGGTTTTCTTCCCCTCTCTTGCTGCCATTTCCCTAAGGGGCCCCATTACGCGCCTGACGTTGGAGCTCCCAACTACCAGTAAGCCCACCCTCTGCAACTGCCCGGATCTTGCAGACTGAGGGGCAACCTCTGGAACAGGACAAGCAGCCATGTCAGGCCGAAGATCAGTATCAGCCTGAGACAGAGCCTGAAACCGGTTCGTCAGACAAACTGGAGAGGCTTTCCGTTCAGCCCTCCGGAATGTCTTTCGCCCCCTGCCACACCTTGAAACGACCTCCCACTCTACCACAGGTGAGGGACCAGCCTCAATGCGGGCAGTATCCCGGGCAACCACAGTCGTAGTCCGATCAGGGGATGCGTGGGACGAGCTGGCCGTCCCCGACAAACCCCCATCCGGACCCCCACAGTGATGCCCATTGGCAACAGCCTCAAGCTGTGTGACCGAAGCCAACACTGCCTGAAGCTGGGAGCGAAGGGATGCCAACTCAGCCTGCATCCGAACACAGCAGTTGCAGTCCCTATCCTTGCTAAAAACTGTTTTGCAAAAAACGTCTGAACTAATCTACAGAGAGCGCAAACAAATCGACAAAATTTAAACGGTTATTAAAATACAAGATTGCCTAGTAAATGCAGTAATGCTGCTACTTGCGCACTGCTGACACTGCTCGGCGGCGGAAGGAGACTAAGCGAAATTACACTATTCAGGTACTAAAACGCGATGCTACGCTCTCAAATACTATAAAACGCCCGAAATTTATGAATTAAACAATGCAAGTACCAAAAACACGCAAAGAAATTAAGAATTAAACTATGTAACAAACGAGTGAGCTAGGAGTATACGACTTGCTGCTCAGCTGCTTATCCAACGGCGGCAGGGAGCACACTGACTGTGACCAACCGACACTGGCCGTTCAAAACAAAAACAGTAGACAAACGACTACGCGAATTTACACTATTCAGGTACTAAAACGCGATGCTACAACTCTCAAATACTATAATACGCCCGAAATTTATGAATTAAACAATGCAAGTACCAAAAACACTCAAAGAAATTAAGAATTAAACTATGTAACAAACGAGTGAGCTAGGAGTATACGACTTGCTGCTCAGCTGCTTATCCAACGGCGGCAGGGAGCATAACACTATTTTGTCACAAACAACCAACATCCAAACCCGATTTATGAAAGAGAAATCTGTTGCGCAATAAGTAAGGTGACGCATTTTTTCTGGGCCAGTTTCGGTTGAAGAAATTCGGAAATTGTTGTGGAAAGTCGTGAAATATTCCCGTTTCAGTCCCTAGTGGTTCAAGAAGTTTCGAAAGGTGGTCGCACTACACATAGCCTTCAAAATGGCGTCTGTAACGCGGGTGTGTTCCAGGCAGAGAGCTGTCATCGAATTTCTTTAGGCGGAAGACATGAGCATCGCAGATATTGGTAGGTGCTTGCAGGATGTTCACGGAGACCTGGCAGTGAACAAACGCACGGTGAGCCGTTGGGCGAGGTGTCTGTGATCAACGCAATAAGGTCTTGCAAACGTGTCCTATCTCCCGCGCCCCGATCGGCTGCACACAGCTGTGACTCCTGCAGTGTTGGAAGTTGCGGACACTCTCATTCGAGGAGGTCGACGGATCACAATCAAACAACTGGCTGCATGACTGGAGTCTTTGTTACTAGTGCTGACACACTCGTCCACCAGTAATGTTACTCAAAGGTGTGTGCCTACCTAACGGGAGGCCATTAAGAACAATAAAGGACCATCTGTGTGGAATCGTTTGCACTTTACGAGGCTGATTATGACAATTTTTGTCGAACATCTTCACAGGCGATGGAAACATCATGACTTCGACCCGGAAACAAAACAGCCATCCATCGAGTGGCACCGCAGCACCTCTCCTCCGAAAATAAATTAAAGCCGAAACTCAGCCGATAAAATCATGGCGAGGATCTCCTGGAACCCTAAATGGATTATTCTGTTTGATGTCCTCCCTCATCGTGCAACGATCAAGTACGAAATGTCTTGTGCTATCCTAATGAAATTGAAGATACGACTTCAGGGTGTTCGTCGCCAAATAAATGCAAAGAGAACTTCTCCTTCTCTGAGACAACACAAGACCTTACACAAGTCTGCGCGTCCGAGAGAAGCTCACAAAACTTCGTTGCATTGTTCTTTCTTGTCCACTCTACAGCCCGGATCTCGCATCTTCCGACTTCCAGCTGCTTGGCCCAATGAAGGATGCACTCCACGGGAAGCAGTGCATGGGTGATGGGGACGTTATTGATGGAGCAAGACGGTGGCTCCGACGTCAACCAGCAGAGTGGTACCAGGAGGGCATACAACCCCCCCCCCCCCCCCTCCCTCTGTAAGGTGGCGTAAGGCCGTCGCATTGAACGGAGATTGGACACTGGAGCACCAAAGAAACTGGTATAGGCATGCGTATTCAAATACAGAATTATGTAAACAGTCGAAATACGGCGCTGCGGTCGGCAACGCCTGTGTAAGACAACTATATAAGACAGCAAGTGTCTGGCGCAGTTGTTAGATCGGTTACTGGTGCTACAATGGCAGGTTATCAAGATTTAACTGTGTCTGAACGTAGTGTTATAGGCGGCGCACGAGCGGTGGTACGCAGCATCTCCGAGGTAGCGGTGAAGTAGGAATTTTCCCGTACGACCATTACACGACTGTACCGTGAATATCAGGAATCCGGTAAAACATCAAATCTCCGACATCGTTGCGTCCGGAAAAAGATCCTGCAAGAACGGGACCAACAACGACTGAAGAGAATCGTTTAACGTGAAAGACGTGGAACCCTTCCGCAAATTGCTTCAGATTTCAATGCTGGGCCATCAACAGGTGTCAGCGTGCGAACCATTCAAAGAAACATCAACGATATGGGTTTTCGGAGCCGAAGGCTCACTCTTGTACCCTTGATGACTGCACGACACAAAACTTTGCTCCTCGCCTGGGACCGTCAGCACCAACATTGGACTGTTGAGCCGGCCGAAGTGGCCGTGCGGTTAAAGGCGCTGCAGTCTGGAACCGCAAGACCGCTACGGTCGCAGGTTCGAATCCTGCCTCGGGCATGGATGTTTGTGATGTCCTTAGGTTAGTTAGGTTTAACTAGTTCTAAGTTCTAGGGGACTAATGACCTCAGCAGTTGAGTCCCATAGTGCTCAGAGCCAATTGAACCATTTTTTGGACTGTTGATGGCAGAAAACATGTTGCCTGGTCGAACGAGTCTTGTTTCAAATTATATCGTGTGGATGGATTTGTACGGATATAGAGACAACCTCATGAATCTGTAGATCCTACATGTCAGGAAGACACTGTTCAAGCTGGTGGGAGGTCTGTAATGGTATGTGGCGTGAGAAGTTGGAGTGATACGACTGTGACTGGTGACACGTACGTAAACGTCCTGTCTGATCACCTGCATCCATTCATGTCCATTGTGAATTCTGACGGACTTGGGCAATTCCAGCAGGACAATGCTACACCCCACATGTCCAGAATTGCTACAGAGTGGCTAGCGCAACCATATTTTTGTTCTAGTGGTTGTATATGACTTTATTAAAAATAACCAGTTTCGGTCAAACAACAGACCGTCTTCAGATATACTTCGTGATTCAGCTGCCCCCACAGCTGTCGTTTTATCTAACTCACAATGTTATAGCTGGCGTTCATAAACCACACGCGAGATTTTCAGATTCGTTCGCTCACCAAGCGCAAACTATTACTCCTATATAAAAACGATCAATAGGACTTTTTGTAGGAAATTTAACGTCATTAAATTTCCTGTTGGGATACATTTCGACAGAGGTCGTAGTTTTAGAGTTATTCAAGAAAAACGTGCAAAAATGTCCTTCAAACGCACCCCACTCCCTCCCCTCCACTCAACCCCCACCGGTCGGGATTTCTGGCATGTTGTTCGTGGCACTCTCTACTGCCACTGTATAAGACTTTTCGACTGCACGAATGATTTCCCACACTCGACCTTTGTTGTCCTTCATTGACTGGCCTTATTACGTCATAAGCTTAGTTGACCACTTACAAATTGTGAAATTAACGTTTGTGTAAATTTTGTCTAATAGTTTTGCGAATTTTAACAGCATACATCGTTGCATTCGTCGTACCATCTGACTTCGTTACTAGTGTTCTTGTAGGGGTAAGTCTGGAATGAATTTTCAACGTATTTAATACTAGCCTAACGTTTACAAATTCGCTTTTTTTATTACTCTCATGTACACGTTTAAATTAATACTCTCAAGGACACGTTTAAATTAATAATATTAACGAAATTGCCGACTATGTTGGTGAGGTGACAGCCCAATCAACAGAGACCAAAAGAGGTCGAATATCGGGAATAGTTCGCGTAGTCGGAAATTTTTGAACAGTGGTGGGAGGGAATGTCACGAACAACATACTAGAAATACAAATCTTAACTGGTGACGAATGAGTATGTAGTGAATTTTCAAAAATATTGAAAATCTATAAACTATCGGCCCCTTCGAATAGTGGCTACTGACAATAGATTTAGTGATATGAAACCTCCTTGCCTCACTCTTCTTTCAATTCTTTGTTTATTACTATCCTGATAAAATCTTTTGGAAACTGTAGGTTGATGTACATGTTCTTCAGTATACTAATACATACTGAGTCTCTGCCTTCTTTCTTAGATTGTTAGACAACTCAGCCGTATATCATGTTAAATGTGACGCGCCTTTTGGAAATACTCGTCACACATCGTATTTACGTATGGTAACTAATTATGCAGTGGAAACCCATTTATCCGGACTATAGGACCGTAGCTCATCCCAATTATGAAACTTCAGGAAATTCGGAAAATTTGATGTGGAGGCAATGTGCCAGAGGAAATAAGATTTTCAAATGTCTTTTTCAAATGTCTTGTTCAAATGTTCAGCAGCCGCTGTATCCTTTGAAACGCTTTCGTTCAGTGACAGATAACGTATTCCATGTCGGTCCTTACACATTTGTGACCAACCCAGGCTGGTCGTAAAGTTAAGATGGCCATTAGAAAGCTTCTGGTTTAAATTTACCACTTTTTTCAGTAATATCTGACCTGAAATCGCTATGGTACTCTGCGTCTTTGCGTTAAACCACATGAAAAGCGTGTCATCTAGTCATTCATCCTTTACTTTTTTCGTTATCCTGTGACTGTCTAAACTCCCCTTCGCCATCATTTTGAAACAAAAGCCTTCAATTTCTTCCCCGTTATTCTTCCGTTCTGACGCCGTTGACATTAAAACGAAATTTGGCAGCAGTGTTTTTCAACAATTCTCATTTACCCATTCTAAGCAGTGCATCTAACTTTTTCTCCGTGGACACGACCACATTCGCTCTCATTGATGTCATTTTATACTGAGAACAAACAGGGACAGTACATTACTCAGTGTTAACTTGTTAATGGACTCCCTGCCACGATCGATATATGGTGGTTGGCTGAATTTTACTTAAGTAATTGTCATCATCAGTCGCTGCCGCTATTACGTCCGGAGTATTAGATGCTGTACCATTACAGTAATTAAAAGAAAGCGGACAAGAGCGATTAAGACTGAGAGTTCCGTATAAACTAAATTATATAATGTATATAAATAGTAATAATGATAATAATTTCATGTGGCTCAGTGGCCTGGTCCAAGTCTTTCTATTGGACGCCACTTCGACTACTTGCCTGTCCCTATTCTGTCCCACTTATCCAATTGGGGAAGAGAACCAACAGTGTAATGTGGAATCCAAAACATGTAATGTTCCTGCCGACTTCTCACAGCGTTGAAAGGCGAAGGCTAGGTTAAAACGGAGACTGAAAAATGCGTGGTTTCGACACACTCGCTAGACCCCCGGACCCGACATGTATATAGACAGTCATCTATAGGTTCTGATGAGTTAATTTGCGAGGATCAAAAGATGTGATTGCCTTATCTTTTGACTGCATTGACTTAGAAGCTTAAATTATTTACACCGCCAAGGTTCAAATGGCTCTGAGCACTATGGGACTCAACTGCTGAGGTCATTAGTCCCCTAGAACTTAGAACTAGTTAAACCTAACTAACCTAAGGACATCACAAACATCCATGCCCGAGGCAGGATTCGAACCTGCGACCGTAGTGGTCTTGCGGTTCCAGACTGCAGCGCCTTTAACCGCACGGCCACTTCGGCCGGCCACCGCCAAGGGACCGGAGGTCTTTGTACTTGGTATAAATTTCAACTTTATATCCATAACTGCCCCCTAGAAAAAGGGGTTTTTGCCTGAAACTAGCATTTTATTAATTTTGTTTTGAAATACCAGTCCCTTTAGCATGAAACCACCAATGTATCTGCGAGACAGAGACATCTATTGCTACACTGAGATACTTCCACGAATGTAGTGGACTGTGGCAGTCACATGTAGCATGCAAAGTAACTGTCAGTACGGAGATTGTGACGTGCTTATTTTTTATTGTGTCTGTATTAAGGAGGTCATGGACAATGAAGGGCCGGTAAGTGTGGCCGATCGGTTCTAGGCGCTTCAGTCTGGAACCGCGCGACCGCTACGGTCGCAGGTTCGAATCCTGCCTCGGGCATGGATGTGTGTGAAGTCCTTAGGTTAGTTAGGTTTAAGTAGTTCTAAGTTCTAGGGGACTGATGACCTCAGATGTTAAGTGCCATAGTGCTCAGAGCCATTTGACAATGAAGGTGAGTGTACCTAAACTTACGGTAAGGTAAACTTGAGTTTCTACTACTGCTTTTATGTGTGGTTTCGAAATGAAATCACTGGGGCAGTAAGTAGTTTTTATAGAAAATGTCTTAAATTTTATGCCAATTTTTGTTTTTTATTTACATTCATAATTTATTTTAGGTATTATAAGCTCGTTAAGTTTCGAGATATCGTATTGTTTCTAGGAAAAATGTGAATTAGCCTTCAAATACATCACATGAAATGAAGGGTGCTTGATAACTGTATGGCCTAGTTATTCCAAAGCCAAACCACCTCCTTAAAACCATTGACCGTTTACTTTGAGGCAATTTATTCTTATATTCGTTGATTACTATCGATAATAAAAGCTAATTTTGAGCGAAATTTTGGAGCTATAATCCAAAGTGAAACCACCACCTTAAAGCGATTGGGGTCTGCTTGTATTCGTTGCTTACCATGACAATAAGGGTAACTCTTCTGAAAAATTTTAAAACTGTATTTTTTTCGTATTATTGGGACTCAGTGGGTTAACGGAAGGACAGACAGATGGGCAAAGTATGGCAAAAACAATATTTTCATTTAATTGATATAATGACAAATTAATGGGCAACGGCCTTGCCGCAGTGGATACACCGGTTCCCGTGAGATCACCGAAGTTCAGCGCTGTCGGGCGTTGTCGGCGCTCGGATGGGTGACCATCCAGGCCACCATGCTGTATTGTCATTTTTCCGGGTGCACTCAGCCTCGTGATGCCAACTGAGGTGCTACTCGATCGAATAGCGGCTTCGGTCAAGAATACCATCATAACGACCGGAAGAGCGGTGTGCTGACCCCACGCCCCTCCTATCCGCATCCTCCAGTGAGGATGACACGGCGGTCGGATGGTCCCGGTAGACCACTCGTGGCCTGACGACGGAATGCTTTTAATGACAAATTAATATGTTTCGTATTTTTTTCCTTTACCTGTACTGTGAAACCTTGCTTCTTGTCAAATTTCATGATTGTAGGTCAAGTGGAAGTACCCTACACATTTTGATGAGTGAGTTTTTGAGTATAGGAATATGTTACATAAATCTGATTGAATTGCCTTAGAAGCTTACATTTTCCGTATTGCCAAAGGGCCATAGAACTTAGTATGTGATATGAATGTCATTTGATACCTCTACCCATTCCTACGAAAAAGGAGTCTTAATAATCGGACAGACAGGTGGACAACAAAGTGATGCTGTAAGTATTATGGTTGGGGGAGAGCGGAAGGAAAGAGAAAGAACTATCGATGTCAGCTGCATCGGAACTTCATGCGGAATCAGCGGCGACGAATGAGAATGCGTGCCAGACCGGGATTCGAACCCGGGATCCCCTGCTGACTAGGTAGTTGCGTCAACAACTTTGCCATCCGGACAGTGTTTATCGCAGCTGCGCGGACTGTTGCGGCAGGTCTGCCGGCGGACCCTCATTCCCACCTGCTATTACCTGTCCGCGGTCCCCTCCATGTCACCCATGCTCGCTAATCTCTAATTCCCGTAGGAGGTTCAAAAATGGTTCAAATGGCTCTGAGCACTATGGGACTTAACACCTGAAGTCATCAGTCCCCTAGAACTTAGAACTACTTAAACCTAACAAACTTAAGGACATGACACACATCCATGCCCGAGGCAGGATTCGAACCTGCGACCGTAGCGGTCTCGGGGTTCCAGACTGAAGCGCCTAGAACCACTCGGCCACACGGCCGACCCATAGGAGGTCGAAAGTAGTTGTGCATCCGCACTGGAAGTGGTGGATTCACTTGTCTGAAAGAACAGACACCATGCACTCATGTAACTGATCCCATATAGGTTCCGTTTTTACCGATGGAGGTGCAGAACCCTAAAAAGATCCAAATGAATGAGAGATCGGGATTAATTAAGACCGTGTACACAAGATTCCACCGTACATATATGTTGCCCGAGGCTGGACTCGAACCAGAGATGCCTTCTTTGAGAGGCTGCACCGCCAAGGCGAGACATCAGAGGCCGTCCGTGACGAGTCGAAGCAGTAGCTTCCGCTGCCGTAGGGCCATCTTCTTAGTGTCACCTGCGCTACCACTCATTTAAGTAATCATCTTACTAGGCGACTGTGTGTCTGCCTTGATGCTAATGGCAGGGTATTACAGTCATTTTTCTCTTTCGCAGAGAGCAGCTCCGAGCCGCCCGCCGCGCGGTGGACAGATAAACTAGTAGAGAGATAGACGGCCGGGGCTTCTAATCAGCGCCGGCAGCAGAAGCGCCGCGTTGCGCAAGTGGTCGGCTGCCCTCCGCCGCCGCGGAAGGCCCGTCTGCACAGAGGTGGGAGGGGCGTGACGTCACGGCCACGTGACGGAACCGTCGCGGGCCGGCCGGGCGCTCCGCTCGCACAGTTCGCGGCGGGTTCTGATCCGGGCAGCACACAGCAGGCAACCATGAGCGACTGGGGGTACGCGCAGAGCAACGGTAAGTGCCCCTGGCGCCTGCAGGCTGGCTGCCCGCCGGCCCCGGCGGCGAGCCGCTTGCCCCCCTCAAAGGCGCGCGTCTGTTTACACACACGGCAGCGTGCTTCACCGGCCGCTGGGTCCTCTCTCCCGCTTGTAACCGTACAAAGCAAACGATTGTCGACAAGCTGTTACTTGCTCGTTTCTTGGCTGATGTCTAAGACCCTTCAAATAACGAAGTGATGTAGAAAGATTAGCAAAACTTCATAGGCAAAGAGGCCATAGCCAAACAACCGAACTAACTTTGCATCTATGTGATAGACCTAAAAGAAAAATAGAAGAATCAAGGACGAGAAATCAGTACCCAGTACTATTTCACACATCACACATGTAACCAGCCCTCGGAAGAATAAAAAAATTTGGCTTCAGCTCTTAATAACGAACAAGAGTAAACAATCAGAGATCAAGTCTTAAAGTTGATGATTTTAGTTAAGAACTCTTCTGTATACTGAGCTGGGATACGAAACATTTTTATACATTATTTCTCAGTTGACAAGAAGGCTTCCAGGCAGCCAAAACCGTTACCTTTATAACAATCTTCAGCAAATCCTTCTTTAATTGACGCTTTACTGAGCAAAACTTTGAACATAGCTGCTAAGATTCAGTGACCGTGTCAGAATTATATTAGAACAAATAAGCCCTCGGTCACAAATATTAAGTCAAAATTGACCCGGTTTCGACGCTACTATGAGCGTCGTCTTCAGAATTAAACTAACTGTTCTAAAGCATAATAGGTATATAAGACATTAATAAACTAAAGTGTGTACTGACTGGAAAGAGATGCAGTACTTGCAAGTCACATTCTAAAAAAATCTAAGCCGGAAGGCGACGTCATGACAAGTTGTAAATAAGATAAGATGGCGACCCGCTAAGGGCTGCTCGTACCTGAGTGAACACGGGTTGCAACAAAACTGAGCCTTTTCTAATATAACTTTACTGAGCATTTTCTGGTTTTTTATTTTCTTATTACGTACCTATACGATAGAAGATTGCATTAGTTGCTGGAATCTGGGTATATAACTAACAGTGGAGGCAATAATTCATATTAAACAGATTTCTTGCAGCAGACCAGATAAGGCACAAAAAACAAAAGCATTACGCACCCGAAGTACAGCACCACTGTCAAAATACTAGGCTTCTACATTGATTGGGAGAGTTTAGATATGAGGCGTGTACAGTAAGGGTAGATCATTCCCCGACTAGCTGAATACGGAACAGGTGGGGCGTTTACTCCTGTAACGAAAATTCAGACTCGACTCTAAGGCCCAAAAGCGTTTACGTGTTCTCGAGGAATATCTCTGGGAACAAGTAGCGTTCGCCCTATCTGATTTGTAAGTTGTCAGTTATGAAATGGTCTTACGAGGAATTTCAGTTACCTTGTCTTATCGTAAAACTAAGCCGCAACGTGGATCACCACGTTCGTACTTCGTACTGTCGCGGAAATATTTTTGCATTCACACTATGAGGAAAGATAAAGTAATACTCCAGTGGGCCGATAAATGCCGGCTGCTCGATATAAGTTTTTAGCGAAATATTAGTAGTATCAAACTTATTTCTACATCAGTCGCTTTCCGTAGCGTCCTGGTAATGGGGCCATTCTATTATTGTTTTCGATAAGAATGACAGACTCCTATCTGAATGGACGGCGTATTTTCAGTGTATAGCCTGCTAGAAGATTACATTTTCCGGTTACGCTCAGTATTTCGCCTGCTGACCTAGATGTCTTCGTCCTGGGCTGCAAACGTCTGTGTCACTGTTAGTAAAATGTATAGTAATATACTTAGATAAAAACGCACGCTTTTATCATGAACGCGAACTATGACAGGTACACCCAGCAGCGATTCAGACGAACAGAGCCATTGTACGCGAGCGAAAAGGCGGTCCACAAGCGGCATCCTGCCTCGTGAGTGACCCTTATTCCGTAAGGTTTCACATCGATATGTTGATTTGCTATTCGAATCAGAATTGGAGTCACCAAACAAGAAGCAACGTTACAAATGTTGGACGGAGAGAAAGCAAATTGCCCGAAAACCACGTTCACGTAACTGACAGAAGCTACGCTTCTGAACGAAAGGTGAAATCAATCTACCCTTTTCCTGTTGAGTTCACACTCAAATAAGAACTTAGAACGGAAGTATCTCAACTGATATTTACTGGATTTCGTTCGAAAACATTCAGATACCGGCCGAGTTGCTTTTGCACGTTGAAGAATCACGGCATTAGCTCAAATGGCTCTGAGCACTATGGGACTTAACATCTATGGTCATCAGTCCCCTAGAACTTAGAACTACTTAAACCTAACTAACCTAAGGACATCACACAACACCCAGCCATCACGAGCCAGAGAAAATCCCTGACCCCGATGACATTAGCTACGAAGTAATAAGCAGCTGACTACTGAGAATTCGCCACAGACGAAGAAAACTTTCGATTCAGACGTTGAAATATTGTGAGTAAAAATGGAATGTTTTATATCTATCAGTTACACCAGAAGAGCTTTAATAACTGTGTCACTGCACGCTTGATTCACAAAATCGTAGAGCGATATCTGCTGATCAATAAATCGCAAACTGTTTTATTGTCCACTCATAGATTCATAACAACAATGTTTCGTAAATGCTGGCGCTTAAATAAATGAGAAAAACGACCCATTACGTAGCGTATAAACTTTCTGACAGTCTAGAGACACCAAAGTTATACATTATGCTACCGATAGCAAGACGTATTCGTTCTAATATCTTCTCAATAAACACTTATACCTTTGTGCAGCAAGCATGCAGAAAATAGGTGAAGAATTCTCAGTAGTCAGGTGTTTATTACTTCGTAGTTTTTCTTCAACGTACAAAAGCAGCTTGGCCTGTGTCTGAATGTTTTCTATCGAAATTCAGTAAGTATCCATTGAGATGTTTCCGTTCTAGGTCCTTATTTGATTCATACTCAGCAGGAAAACGGTAGACTGATTTTACCTTTCGTTTAGAAGCGTGGCTGCTGTCAGTTACATGAACGTGGTTTTTCGGGAAATTTGCTTTCTGTCCGTCCAACATTTGTAAGGTTGCTTCTTGTTTGGTGACTCCAATTCCGATTCGAATATCAGATCAAGATATCGACGTGAAACCTTATAGAGGGAGAGTCACTCAGAAGGCAGGATGTCGCCTGTGAACCGCCTTTTCGTTCGCGTACAATGGCTCTGTTGTCTGAATCGCTGCTGGTGGTACCTGTCATAGTTCGGATACAAGATAAAAGCGTGCGTTTCTAACTAACTATATTACTAAATATTTTATTTACAGTGACACAGAATTACTTTCTATTACCTTGTGTCATCACACTGTGTTGTAATGATAAAAGTAGGCGGATACAACTTTATTTAAATGGGTTGGACTTAATTTGTTTCGTGAGCATGTTCACTACATCCCGTTCCATTAATAATTAGATGATGAAATATGTACTCCTTCTCTTCTAACACAGTTCGTATGATTATTTCGATTGAAACTGGCAGCAAATAATGGTTTGTTTCGTCACCAACTCTTGGTGATACACGTTACTGATTTCCCTTAATGATTTACGAGCGTTGCATACCGTCGACACAAAACCTACGTCTACATCTATAAGTCAACAAAATACGCGGGGGGGGGGGGGGCGGTTATAATTAAACTTTCGCTAGTTGAGAGAGCCCTCAAGCAAACGAATGATCGTAGGAAATCGAAACTTTGTGGAAACGTTTTTAAGGGCATGCAGAAGATAAATAACGAATAAACCATTGGAAGAGTCAGGTTTTAATTTCGATATGAGAGGGTAATAGTTGTTTACTGCATACCAACTTCTCGTTCCAGGTTACAAACGTTGCTCTGTGAGACGACCATCTGCTTGCCGACAGCCTGGAACCGCAATAGAGATCGCCCTACTGCTGCCCGAAACATCTCAGGTGGGATTTTGGCTACCTCCCTCTGCACGCTCATCTTCAACCTCCGCCGTGTGTTAGTTATCCCGTTGATAAGCCCTCTTCTTCAGCTAACCCCGTAGTCAGAAATCACACGGGTTCCAGTCTGGTAATTCTGGTGGCCACACAGTTTGGGACGATAAGCCAACGATTCAATTTTTTCAAAGCGTGTTACTGACTGAGTGACCTCACGAAGCATGGAGCTCCATTGTGCATCAAACCAGTTGGGTCCAAAGCACCTCTCCTCCGCAGAGCAGAGATCCCATGTTGGCGAAGCAGATCATAGTAACGTTTGCCGTTCACGCAGAATATCCTCGGTCCTTTGGGTCAGAGTTCCTCCAACGTCGCCGAACCAGTACCGGCGCCTAACGGCGAGCCATAGCACAAGCACTACTATCAACGGAAAGCCTGCAGCGCACGGTCAGAACATCGTTCCTATTAAGTTGGGTACAGATACGGTAAATAGTTTTCCGTCTACAATGGCTAAAGTAGCGAAAGCACCGTGCATTTTTGCATTCGGAGAAAGTCGGAGATTGGAATTTTGTGAAAAGGTCGTGCCGCAAAGAAAAACGCCTTTGTTTGAAAGAGTGTTACCCTAACTCGCGTATACAATCCGTGAAACTCTCTCCCCTATTTCGCGATAATACGAAACGAGTTGCCCGTCTTTGAACTTTTCGATGTTTTCTATCAATGGCGTGATCGAACGGTTATGTTATGTTATGTTAACCAGGAACCTGGAAACGACGGAGAGGCTTCGTCCCCGCAGCAGCCGCAGTGGTCCACTTCACCCCTCCGCCGCCCCACACCGAACCCAGGGTTATAGTGCGGTTCGGTCCCCGGTGGATCCCTCCCACCCCCCCCCCCCCCCCTCCCCAAGGAACGTCTCACACCAGACCAGTGTAACCCCTATGTTTGCGTGGTAGAGTAATGGTGGTGTACGCGTACTTGGAGAACTTGTTTGCGCAGCAATCGCCGACATAGTGTAGCTGAGGCGCAATTAGGGGAACCAGCCCGCATTCGCCGAGGCAGATGGAAAACCGCCTAAAAACCATCCACAGACTGGCCGGTTCACCGGACCTCGACACAAATCCGCCAGGCGGCTTCGTGCCGGGGACCGGCGCTCCTTCCCGCCCGGAAAGGATCGAACGGTTAGTGATACCTTCGCTTCCTAGTGCGCAGTACGTAACATTATTTACGTCCAGCGTCAACTGCCAGGCCTGGCGTCAAACGACGATACTACACAAGTATTCCTGCATTTCACTACAGTCTCCTCGCGATGCAACCGCCCAGTAGACAACAAAAATGTAGAAATGTAGCAGTTGTTGAAAATCGATGCTGCCTGAACAGAACCGGCGAAGGGCGTCCCCGCGGGTGCCGTGGCAGCAGCGACGCCAGAACTGGCGCCTGCCGCGTAAATCAGGTGGCGTCGCCTGCGCCGTGCCGGCTTGCCAGCTGCGGCGACTGGCGGCATCGCCGACTGCAGCCAAGGCGCCTTGCCACGCAGTCCGAGGCGAATTCCTGCCACTGGTACTCCAACAGCGCTGTGGCCTCCCCCTGACTCAGTTTTAAGCCCAGCTCCTAAATCTACACTCAGGTGACGAAAGTCATGGAATATCTCCCAATATACTGTCGGACCTCCTTTTGCCGGACGTGGTGCATCAACTCAACGTGGCGTCATAGTAAGCCCCCTGCAGAAATATTGAGTCATGCATGCCTCTACAGCCGTCCATACTTGTTAAAATGTGCGAGTTTTTACACGAACTGACCTCTCGATTATGTCCCATAAATGTTCGAAAGGATTCGCCAGGGTGGCCAAACTATTCGCTCGGATTGCCTAGAATGTCCTTCAAACATTCAGGACAAAAAAGGTTAACCATTGTGGTCCGGTGACATGGCGCATTGTCCTCCATCGTTGTTTTGGAATACCAAGTCCATGAATGGCGGTAAATGGCCAATGATCGGTTCAGCTAGACAAGAGCACCCAGTCCATTCGACGTAAACACAGCGAATACCATAAGGAGCCACCACCAGTTTGCGCAGCGCCTTGTTGACAGCTTGGATTCATGGGTACATCTACATTTATACTCCGCAAGCCACCCAACGGTGTGTGGCGGAGGGCACTTCACGTGCCACTGTCATTACCTCCCTTTCCTGTTCCAGTCGCGTATGGTTCGCGGGAAGAATGACTGCCGGAAAGCCTCCGTGCGCGCTCAAATCTCTCTAATTTTACATTTGTGATCTCCTCGGGAGGTATAAGTAGGGGGAAGCAATATATTCGATACCTCATCCAGAAACGCACCCTCTCGAAACCTGGCGAGCGAGCTACACCGCGATGCAGAGCGCCTCTCTGGCAGAGTATGCCACTTGAGTTTGCTAAACATCTCCGTAACGCTATCAAGTTTACCAAATAACCCTGTGACGAAACGCGCCGCTCTTCTTTGGATCTTCTCTATCTCCTCTGCCACCCCGACCTGGTACGGATCCCACACTGATGAGCAATACTCAAGTATAGGTCGAACGAGTGTTTTGTAAGCCACCTCCTTTGTTGATGTCCTACATTTCCTAGGACTCTCCCAATGAATCTCAACCTGGCACCCGCCTTACCAACAATTAATTTTATATGATCATTCCACTTCAGATCGTTCCGTACGCATACTCCCAGATATTTTACAGAAGTAACCGTTGCCAGTGTTTGTTCCGCTATCATATAATCATACAATAAAGGATCCTTCTTTCCATGTATTCGCAATACATTACATTTGTCTATGTTAAGGGTCAGTTGCCACTTCGTGGGGTCTGCGCCACACTCGGACCCTACCATTAGCTCTAACTGAAATCGGGACTCATCTGACAAGGTCACTGTTTTCCAGTCGTCTTGGGTCCAACCGATATGGTCACGAGCGCAGGAGACGCGGTGCAGATGATGTCGTGCTGTTAGCAAAAACTCTCGCTTCGGTCGTCTGCTGCTATAGCCCATAAACGCTAGCCGCATTGTCCTAACGGATACGTTCGTCGTACGTCCCACATTGACTTCAGCGATTATTTCACGCAGTGTCGCTTGTCCGTCAGCACTGACAACTCTATGCAAACGTCGTTGCTCTCGGCCGTTATCTGTGGTGAGAGGTGATTCCTGAAATTTGGTACTCTCGGGACCCTCTGACACTGTGAATCTCGGAATATTGAATTACCTAACGATTTCCGAAATGGAATGCCCCATGCGTCTAGCTCCAACTACCATTCCGCGTTCAAAGTCTGTTAATTCCCGTCGTGGGGCCATAATCACATCGGAAACGTTTTCACATGAATCAGCTGAGTACAAATGACAGCTGCGCCAATGCACTACCCTTTGTGTAAGCGATACTATCACCATCTGTATATGTGCATATGGCTATCACTTGCCACCTCAGCGTATAATTATCTCCCGCCTTCCTACTCAACTCCTAGTGGGAAGAACTCCGAAGGCTCCAGTTTTACCATCATCGTTATTTAGCTACACGTATTTTGGATAAAATGTCTTTTCCCTCCTATCGGAATGTGGGCTCTCGAAATCTGAGAGTAAATAGCTGAGGGATGTACAACCGTTTTCTCGTGGCATATCACTACTTTGTTGAACAGAAGCGCCGCGCTAATTATACAAACCAGTGACGAAACGCGCAGCGGTTGAACTTTCTCCATCTCTTTTGTTAACAGCTTTGTAAAGTTTGCAAACTTATGAACGACTAATTGGTTCAAATGATTCAAATGGCTCTGAGCACTATGGGACTTAACATTTGAGGTCATCAGTCCCCTAGAACGTAGAACTACTTAAACCTAACTAACCTAAGGACATCACACACATCCATGCCCGAGGCAGGATTCGAACCTGCGACCGTGACGATCGCGCGGTTCGACTGTAGCGCCTAGAGCCGCTCGGACACCCCGGCGGGCGACTAACTGGTGAAACGGGAGTCTTATAACTTATCTCGTTCGTAAATTAAATTTCTGTACGATTCTTTGAATTAATCTTTCGAGAATCTGGCTATGTTTGAACTTATTTTTTGTGTCCGTTCCACCTTGACTCGATGAGACCTGAGTTTTCTCTGGTGGAAAGAAAAGTTTTGTTTATGTGGTAATACTCGTGATTTTTTAATGATTTCAAATGCAGGTTTTATACACAAATATGTACCCGTTTTCAAAACATTGTACACTTGACTTCATTTATGGGCTAAAATAACTAATTGCGAAATATTCTCCATTGTAATAAATAGTAAAATTATCATTCAATAATTACCATGCAAAATAACGACAACAATATTCAATTATACAGTGGAATATAGCGAATCGACCGCATCATTGTATTATGGTGGTCACGACCTGCTGCGCACTGACTTGCTAATATTTTCATCGTGATGCCAAACAGTAGGCAGCACTTGCGCATGATGAAAAGGTTGAACATTCACAAATGTGTCCCTTAGGTTTCTATTGGGAAAACACAATTCTGTTGCAGTTGACACACAATAAAAGTTAGTTCAAATGGCTCTGAGCACTAAGAGACTTAACATTTGAGGTCATCAGTCCCCTAGAACGTAGAACTACTTAAACCTAACTAACCTAAGGACAGCACACACATCCATGCCCGAGGCAGGATTCGAACCTGCGACCGTAGCAGCAGCGCGGTTCCGGACTGAAGCGCCAAGAACCGCTCGGCCACAACTGCCGGCATAAAAGTTAGTACAAACAGCTGTAGCCAGAGAGTCTGAACAGGCTAAATCACTACCCGCCTACGCAACCGTGAACCCTAACGATCATTTATGCGGTGGCACGCGACTGCGAGGTAAGCTGGTTACAATGGTAGTGGCGGATGAAATTTTCATGGCCATTATTTGGCTGGCAAGGGGAGGATGAATGGTGGCTTAGATCTAATGATCATCAGCTTTTGGGTCATTGTGTTAGGTTAAATTCCAGACCTCTTCAGAGTGTCTCGTGAAGCGAGGGCCTGTGCATTGTGTTGATGATGATGCGTTCGTCGGACGAAGACGTTAAGCCCGGCGGCCCCTTTGGTGCTTTTCGAGAGGAGTAGGCAATGTGTCGGCACCAGGTTTCATCATCTCCCTTCCCATTATCAGCATACATCACAAACATAGGACATCATCACAGAAGCATCCATTACGTTCACCTGCACTTCACACATACACAAAGAACACAATTCCCACATGTCCGGGAGGAAAGGGCCCATTGTACGCGGAGGAAGAGAAAACCGTTTCCCACTCGGCAGCTGAACCTACCCCTTTAGTGTGTCCCAGACAACGATTTCATACGACTTTACTTTAAATCATTCCAGTCTCTCACCTGTAGACATTTTATGGTTGTCTTTCCGGTGATAAATCGCTAACAGTGTTCAACTGTGTCTCTCTTTATGGTGAAGGTTAGCAACGAATCTCTGCGCTAACTCTGAGTTTCTGCTGGTTTCCTATTTCGCTACAGTTTTGTGTAAGTATCCCATATGTAACAGCATCATTCCCGAAGAGCCTGCTGAAGCTGTTAGCCAGAAGGTTACATATATGTATCATGAAAGGTAGAGGTGCTATAGTACTTCCTTGGAGTGCACTCGGAGCTACTACCACATCTCACGACTATGTCTTATTGAGAAGAATGTGAAAGTTCTGTTTGCCAGAATATCTTATATCAATCAAAAAACTGGCCTGATAAGTTCGTATTTTGTTTGCTGGAAAACAGATACGAGCTATATCGAGGTATTTATTGAGCTCGTGAAGAAAATAACAGCTTGAGTTTCGCACTTACGGTACCTGAGAAATATGTGTTGGAACCTGCGAAGGAGTATTTCGGCCTTTAAAAGGAACTCGTAATACGTAATCATGATGTTATATTAACGGGCAGAGAAAAGTCTCATTACTCACTGGAAAAAAAATCGTGTTTCTTTGAGTCATTGTTAATTTGACTAGCGACTAGCTGAGTTCTTCAATGTTATGGGAACAGTCTTCTGTGGAGGAGCCACTTTCAACCTCCCTAGCTGAATAGAAGCGTGTGATTGGCTGAGGATTCATGTACCGAAATCTCCCCCAGTGAGCCACCAGAGCTCGAGAAATTATTGCAGATGGAGTAGCGAACTGAAGCTTTGCAGCAAGTGTTAAGACCAAACACTCGGACTCGCGAGCAGCGGGATTCATGTCCCCGTGTTACAAACCAAGCTCATATTTCCAATCGTTTCTCAAAATCACCTCAGACGAGCTGCAGGACGGTTCCTTTGAAAATAACACTGTCCATTTCCTCCATATCCTTGTCCAACAGAACGACTGCGCACCTTCTTTAAGGATCTTCGTGTTGACTGGACGCCAAACTCCAACCCTCCTCTCTTTTACAATACGAACCAGTTTGGGCCACACAGCCTCGAAATTTTCATCTGTCAGCAAACTTCTGTATGATTACATAGCCGGGAAGAGTGAAAATGAATTTCGGCGTGATCTTATAAAGTGACGGCGCGGTTGCTGTAAAAGGTTCGTCAAGTTTGCTTGCTGTGCTGTCGAATCTACTTCATTGTTTTATTGCAATAAATATAACGGGACGGGACTGTAAATCTAATCTTCAGTTCATTTTCAAAATATCAAGGCCATAAGATACGATAGTCTCTTCCACCAGTTGTTCCCTGCTGCCTAGGCAAGGGGAGGCGCGGCTTCAGTACACAAACCTCGTTCCGTGGAAAATAATTTGCATCCGTCTCCACCTCTACCAATAAAAGTAGGAGATATTTATAGATGCTACAGCCATCGGTGGACAGTATTCTAGTTGAGGCTGCGTAAACGACAAAAATCACGCCCTAAGATTACTTAAATGATAATTATATTAAATTACGGCTGGTCTTTCTCTTTAGCTTAACAGTTAACGCTTCAGCATTGTAAAAAAAAAGTAACTACTTCACAATCACCGCAGGAAACATATATTAAGAGCTGAAAACTTGGTGAAGACAACATTGGAGGGCATTGTGGGGGGAAAACAGCAGGAAGGGACCCAGGCAGAAGTTCGTCCATTGATACGTGAAGAACGAAATTTACTGAACTTATCAACAGTTAATGAATGTATGCTTCAAACTCAACCAAAGTCTAAATAAAACTAGGTCTATCCGTAGTAATATAATGTGGTAGTAGGCCCAACAGTAGTGTTATTCTGCACGAAGTAGAAGTCGCCCGCGAAGAAGCACTCATTCTCTGATGCGGTCACCTCTTTATTTTCTTGTTTCTAGATGCTCTGTTCTGATACTGGCAGTAAAACTAACTTCGTGTTGTAGGAATCATATCCTTCTAGCCTAATATTAATGGAGCTTATCTGAGAATCACCTACTAACGAACACAATTTACTTTGCAGTGCAGTGAAATTAACATTCTTAAATGTCTGATGCATGAATGCACGAAATAATCAGAACCATTAAATATTTCGATATATATGCCCTGAGCGATTTTAAGTCGCCCTGTTACAGAAAGCAAATGCCAAACTGAGTTTCACTGGCAGAATCTTAATGAACAGGAAGGATCTTGTAAAGAAGGAAGTTTACAAAATCTTTGTTCTGCCGATCGTTGTGTTGCTCACCTTTCGGTACCATTAGAAAGTAGGATTAACAGAGGAAACAGAGAATATACAAATAACAGCAGTGTATTCCGTCATCGGATCCGTGTAGAAAGCGTAAGAGCAAGGTCTCATGCACCATTACAAAAGCAACGTACGTCAGAAAGAAGTTTACCGTTAAAATTCCTAGAACTTAACGTTCCAAGAAAACTTAAACAGCATGTCACTTCTCGCGATACACTGTATACCTCGCCAGACGACCATGGTTGTAAACAAAGACGAAATCGATCTCATGCGGAGGTTAACAGAGAGCCATTCTTCTCGCACGCCTTTCACAAATGGAGAACAACAAAGGGAGGAAATGATAGTCGTCCCTGAAGCATCCACGCTGGTTTACGGGCTATACTTTCAGAGGTGTCACAACTCGTGGCTCTACGCAGGATCTTTCGCTGGTGAGCTCTTCGAAGAGAGCTCAGTCTTTAATCCACCAGGACATTGCATTTACAACTAATCTCTTACATTTTTCTTCTCTCTGTCGAGTCGGTTCTTAAGTTATATTCAAAACCCAGACGTAGATCAAAATGCTTCGCTGGTAGCGGTTCAGTATTTGAGATCTTCCAGTATGCTTCTTAGTTTGAATCACGACACAATTCTCGTAATCCGCATTTCCTGTTGTTACAGACTTCACCATGTCTGCTTTAGAACTGAAAACCTGTTATTTTCTACTCCTCCGTAATACTTCCAGTGATTTTCATATCTCCGTCGGGAATGACATCGCATTTGGAAACAGTTCTATCTGTGTTCCTAACGTCAGCTTATTAAAAACAAATTTGGTTGCATTAAACTAGTAGAACAGCCATGCAAAAATATGTAAACATTTGTAAAACATTGACAAACAAGTGTTCTATATGAAATAATTACACAGTTGTGGACCTTCGTAAATTCGGAGCAGTGTGTGTGTGTGTGTGTGTGTGTGTGTGTGTGTGTGTGTGTGTGTGTGTGTGTGTGTGTGTTTGTAAGTAAATTTTTGCCAGAAATCATTGTTGGAAGCTGTACAAGGCAAAAAATAAAAAAGTGTCGTTTTGGGCAGCCTCTCCTCAAAGCTTGCATATATTTTGTGTTGTTTTAAGAAATACATAAAGAGTAGTGGGAAGAATATTGCATCTCAGTTTACTTTCTGATTATCAAGAATCTATGCCAAATGTTGTTTGCAACAAAGTGAAAAGCAACATCACCCTCGTTGGAATTACGTGAAATTACGTTCGAACAGTGGCGAAAAAGTAGCGCACATCAAAACTCATGCAAGTAGACGGGGCAGGCTACAACGAAACGTAAGGATTGTGTTATGGGGCAGTAGAAAGCCTAAGTATCAAGACATGCCTCTCGTGGCGTGACGGAGACGAACTTGAATCTCCCTGGAACGGCGAATACAGATAAAATGAATTTTGCGTTAGCGAGGCTGAATTATAGACGTTACGGCTTCTACGAGTATTTGTGTAGACCACTCACGCCCAGCATCAATTTAATGGCCCTTTTATGACGTACGATATTTTTATCGCGTGAAAACTACCGTGATTACTATATTCGTCCAAAACAATTTTTATTTTCTGAGCATGTATAACGTGACTAAAACTGCCGCTTTGCACATTGATCTCAAAGTGGCCGTTGGAAGCTGTTGGAATTATTAAAATATAAATCTGACAGTCTCAGTGCTTCAAACTTTCCTTGAAATCTCGCAGGATCATCCGAATGCTTCGTTATTGGTGAAATTATGATAGATTCGACGCTTCTTTTGTCTTTCGATGACCATGCCCTTCACATTTTATAATATAAAATTAGTTATCCTCCGATTGAGGTGAATGAACTCGATCATCCTGGATGATAAGAGACGTGAAACTGATTTTACTGCCGTCGCAATAAAAATTTCATCTTAAACTCCCTTGTTGTTGCCATGCTATAATGTGACTCCCATAAAATTAATATAGAAATAAATTTTATTGGCGTTCAATGTTGTGAGTTTATACTCAGCAGCTACAGCCTGTCGCTAAAAGGAAGTTTGAGTATTACAATTTCTATCCTTCGTTAATACGAAGTTTGCGTTCTTACTATGTCAAATTTTTAACGTAAATGTTATTTAGCCAAAGCTAGCATTCTTAATAATTTTGTTTAGATTTAGTTGTGTTCTCGGAAGAGCTGATTCTTAGGCGGGTATTTAGACTGTGTCTTGGATGTCGTCAGGAGATTAAATAGAGAGATTACGTAACTTGTGACGTGTGTTGTAGTCATACTAGCCTCGATTGATCTTGAGAAATTTCTCGTCGCTTACGATGCAAGCGAGTTAAGTTTGGTCAATTATTTACGAATTGTTAATTTATTATCTCTATGGAAAGAAAGCTTCGTGATAAACTAGAAATATTAGCTGCAATAATCTTTTGTAGCTCGCCATACAGCGGCGTAAGTGTAACAACTGAAACTTGCAGTAGGAAAATACGTGAAGTAATTCGAAAGGAAGGGGTGGTATAATAGATAAAGAGTAGGTTTCCTATAACACACTGGTTGGGATAGCAGCACTAGGAAATGCTTCTCTATACAGGGTAAGTAAATGTAGATTTATCTGATTATACGTCAATTCACGCTACCTGAGTCTAAATGAAGTACCATAGCTTATATTCTATAAAAACGAAATTTAAAAAACTCAAACTTTCTAATTGCACTACTTATTATCTTTCATATATTTGTTCCACAGAGATCTTAGTTACAGTATCTGTGATTTCTGCAAAGGTTAAATACACTTCTGTTGCATTAAATTCGTGTCATTTTGTTAGTACGTTCTGAATGACGTGAAATATTTGTATATCTAGCAAGAAAATTCCGTGTTCAAATGCTGCTTGAAATTGTATCGCCTTTACACAGACGTTGCCAGGTTCCAGTTTTTCCGCTTTGGACCATTATATGCTATGCCCAACCTCTTACAACGTAATAATACGCATTACAATAATCAAAAGAGCAGTTCTTGCAGTTAACTGTAAATATAAGACAGATCTCATTTGAACACGTAATTTGTAATTAAAAGCGTATGTATTTCAGATTGCCGACGATGGGTGCAAAATAAAACGATACTCACTTAGTAAGACGTGCATGTATTCAGTCGTACCTTATACATAGATACGGCATAGATAGTATGTCAACACCAGAAGGAAAGTAATTTGTATCAAATGACAAACAACGAAATTATTAAACGGAGAGATTTGAAGGCTTTACTTGTATGACAATATCCTTTGCATTATAAAATTTCGATACATCGTTACTTCATGTCTCTAGTTATGAAAAGTTATTTTATCAGATCTTGGCCCAAGTCTCGACGCGCAAGTCGCCGAAGTGGCGTCAAATCGAAAGACTTGCACCCAGCGAACAGTCTACCCGACGGGAGGCCCTACTCACACGACATTTACATTTTAGCCCACGCCCAGAAACCTATACCAAACTATTCGCTAATACTCTTTCATTGTTGTTGTTGTGGTCTTCAGTGCGAAAACTGGTTTTATACTCTGTCCATGCTAGTCCGTCCTGTGCAAGCCTCCCCATCTCTACTCAACTGCAGCAACGTACATCCATTTGAACATGCTTACTGAATTCAAGCCTTAGTCTCCCTCTACAGTTATCCCCACACTTCCTTACATTACGAAACTGACGATTTCTCTACGCTTCAGGTTGTGTCATATGAAAAAAAAAAATTGTATGGCATTGATAGCGGGGAGGCTCCATCCGGGGAAGTTCGGCGGCCGAGTACAAGTCATTTCAGGTGACGCCACATTAGGCGACTTGCGCGTCGGTAATGATAAGACGATGATGAGGACAACACAACACCTAGTCCACGAGCGGGCCCGCTGCATGATAGGTGGGCATGTAACACTTAGCTAAACAGGCGGACTGTATCTTCGGGAAGCCAAATGAATACCAAACGTCCGCCACAACGGGACCATAGAACGGTTTCGTTCAAAACTAATCAGCATACGCGTTGAGACATTCATTCCACGAGGGGACGAGACGATCAATTCCTGTTTCGTAGGACGCTTTCGGCCGCTGATGGATCCACAACCGCACCCACTGTAGCACTTCCTCGCCCGGATGAAATTGAGGGCCACGCATGTATTTCTTGAGTTGGACAGCCCGGATCTTTCAGCTTGTGCTTTCCACATTTTTGGCAACCTGAAGAAAAACATGCGTTGACTTCGGTTTCAGCCATATGTGCAAGAGTGGATGCAATTGTGTATCCATCAGCGGCCGACCGCATGCAACAAAACAGTAACTGATCGTCTCGTCTCCCACTGGGGTAAGTGACTTTAGGCGTGTGGTAATTACTTTTGAATGGACTCATTCCATGGTCCCTTTGTGGTGAATATTCGGTCCTCGTTTGACAGTCCCTTATAATAAGCGATTCCTTCTTTTGTGTCACATTTCTTCTGCCCTAATTCAATTCAGTAGTTCCTTGCTAGCTATTCGATCCACCCGTCACACTGAACATTCTTCGGTAGCGTCACATTACAAAATCTATTCTCTTCTTGTATGAACTATTTATCTCTCACGTTTCACTTGCTTAAAGGACCACACTCCCGGCAAATACGTTCAGAACGGACTCTCTAAAATTTAAATTTGTTATATGTACGCGTGGCGCCTGTTCTTTCGGATATGTCCGAAAAAACAGACTACAAGCATACATACAATTGATTCGCTCCAGTGGGCAATGAATCCACCACCTTCAATGCGGATGCACAACTACGTTAGATCTCCTGCGGGAATCTCAAAGTACCGAGCTTGGAGAACATGGATGGAGATTGCAGTTAGATGGCGCTAGATGAGAATGTGGGTCGTCCGTGGGCCATACCGATATAGCCTGCGCAATTGTGATAAACACAGTGTCCAGGTGGGGCAATGGTTAACGCAGTTGCTTAGTAAGCACGAAATCGTGGGTTCGAATCCGGGTCCGGCACATATTTTCACTCGTCGCCGCTGATTCCGCCTACAGTTCCGATGCAGCGGACATCAATAGTTCCTTCCCTTCCGTTTCCATTCTCCTCCCTCCACATTCAGTTTACATTATATTTAAATTTATATGAAATGTTAACAAACTTCTCTTTCTAGGAAATGTTTTTCTTACTGTTGTCGGTCTGCATTTTATATCCTGTTTACTTCTGCCATCGTCAGTTATTTTGCATCCTAAATACCAACACTCATTCATTACTTTTACTGCGTTATTTCCTAATCTAACTCTTCGTAAGCCGCCGATTACAATAATAAATGCAGTCCCTTATACGTTGCTTCGCACCGTGGTTTTGCACAGTAATGCAGTCTATTTTGCAAGTTACACGACACTACACAGCTTGTCGTTTCAAACATTACAAGTCCTTTTTCTCGACTCTCTTCGCAAATGTCAAGGTTGATGATCACATCTGATTTTACTGCAACAAAATTCTTTGCTGAAACAGAATTGTTGACATTCGTCGAGTCACATGAATCGCATTTTGTTTGCAGACGTCATACCAGCAAGCTCACCAGGCTCAGCGAAACTCGGCAGCAGTGCTGCGTGCTTCTAGCCAACTTCTAGTCATGCTAATTGCCCTTACCGAAACACATTCATCGTGCTGTTTTACAGAAGTGAGATGCTGTTGTCATTCTGTTTTCCGTGTTCTCGCACTTAACAGCAGTGCAGATGCAATGCACGTGTCATCCCGACGGGGGAAAATTCTTATCAGAAGTGAGAGAGGAGACACAGTCATTTAGTTATCTGGCAGCAGATGACCCTTCATGTTGCACACAATATCGCGCGCAGCAGTCTGACAGACAGGTACTCGGCACAGGTTGTTCTGAGCCATTATCTGTGGCGGTTATTGAAAACGATCTGTCTTAGTGAAACATCAGACAGACGTGCTGGCTATATTACCTAATGTCCAACCCCATTCCCCTTTCGCTAGCGCTATGCAAATGAGTTTTATGTGCAGTGAATTAAACGTACTAAACTGAATTGTTCGATGGAGATGAAATCAGTGAAGATGAAATGGCACGAAATTAATCAGTGCAAATCGTGTAGAAATCCGATTCTTACACTTCGCGAGCAGGTGCCTTACCTTTGCCATGTGAGCACGCCTCCAGACGTCATTCAGTTTCATCTTACTGCATTTGCATCGATTTCATCCCATCATTCCATTCATTTCAATTCAGTGACAACCGTTACGCTATCACTGGTAAGAGTCAAAGTACTAGAATCAAAAGAAAAAAATTAAATGCTCATGTATTATTTTAACCAAACTCAATGTACAGTCCTAATTTCAGCTACCCGACGCTAAGAATGCAATCACCTCAAATACTAGTTCAAATCCGTTCTCAATTTACGTTTGCTAAAAAATACACTTAATGTATCTTACAACCGTCGTTTATTTTTAACGTAATGTGTGCAAAGATTAGTGGCTGGAATTCAGGTTCGCTAAAACGTAAATGACCCAAAAGCAATCGAAAATCAGTTGCCTGATGCTGACCTTTCGATGTTCCAAACATTCTAAATGTATTAAATGTACTAAATGTTAATTAAAATCTAAAATTTATTAATCATCAGTAGTTATAGTAGTTGACTCAGCAATTCATAACGAACGTAACACCCAGTGCGTTTCTGACTCCCATGAAATAAATGAAATTTATTGGCAGGCTTGCTAATCTAGAGAATGCTACCACCATTCTAATTATTTACACACATTAAGATGCTTTTTTTTAAAAAAAAGATAACATCTTTTATACAGGATATCTACTATCTACCTCTGTGCCAATACGCACGTTCACTGGTCAAGGCAAACTCCGATTGCCGTGCAGATCTGGAGCATGACCCCGTATTACTAGAAGGCTACGTTCATGTGACGTTGCAGAACGCGTGTTCATGTAGTACCTCCTTACTTTGCACGTGAACTGAGAAGACTTGCACCTTCTACTATCACTCTCATATTTTGCCGAGCAATGTAATAAAATAATATCGAGTACTTCACAACCGAAGTGATGCTATCTAAATAATTGCGACACGGCGCTGTTGCGTATTTGTCTGCGATATATATCGTAATCTCGACATGCACCACTACTTAAAGTGATATACAGTTGGACTACCCTTTTGAAGGGAATCCGATTGCGCATTTAAGACAAATCTTAACCTTGATCACAGTTCTGTTCCTCAGAACAGACCAGAACTTAACCCTCTTCGTGCTATAGCGGCGAGAATAGTTGTGGTACAATGTGACACTAACGTGATGGAAGAAGACAATTAGGCAGTCGCTAACAAAGGATTGTAATCTGTTCTACCACCGAGTTCTTTTAGACGCTATGGGACATGTGTCTACTATTATGGGTAATTGAAATACGCGAAATATCTTGCATTTTCATCTACATCTACACTGATACTCCGCAAGCCACCCAACGGTGTGTGGCGGAGGGCACTTTACGTGCCACTGTCATTACCTCCCTTTCCTGTTCCAGTCGCGTATGGTTCGCGGGAAGAACGACTGTCTGAAAGCCTCCGTGCGCGCTCTAACCTCTCTAATTTTACATTCGTGATCTCCTCGGGAGGTATAAGTAGGGGGAAGCAATATATTCGATACCTCATCCAGAAACGCACCCTCTCGAAACCTGGCGAGCAAGCTACACCGCGATGCAGAGCGTCTCTCTTGCAGAGTCTCCACTTGAGTTTATTAAACATCTCCGTAACGCTATCACGGTTACCAAATAACCCTGTGACGAAACGCGCCGCTCTTCTTTGGATCTTCTCTATCTCCTCCGTCAGACCGATCATTGCAATAATCTTTTCATTTTCCCGAATGTAGTCAAAGACATTTTTGGTCTCGTTTTTATAATATGTCTGAGTGTCTATCGCGTTATGAAGTTAAGTGAGGTACCTGAAATCGTCGTCGTTCCAATAAAACCATTGCTACTTTTTTGTGGTGTGGCACTGACCTGAACTGTTGAGGAAGTTCTCTCAGAGAGAAGGGCGTATAAAGATGGTGAGAGAAGAGGGGATAGAGGATGAAAAGAAGTAATTACTCGAAATTCAACTAATCTGTATCCTATAATTTCGTGGATGGTCAGTAATATTTCTGTTGAGTTTCGCGTTAAACATGATGTAGTAAAAGCCTTCTTAGGTGGCACTACAATTTGAAGATACAACAGCTCTGCTAAAGCTGCGTATACTACACTTCTTCGTACTCTTTAGGAGTACTAGTGCGCGATATGGGATCCATATCGGCTAGGATTACCGGAGTACATCGAGAAAATTCAAAGGAGGGCAGCACGTTTTGTATTATCGAAAAGTAGGGGGGAGACTGTCACGGATATGATAAGGGATTTGGGGTGGACATCGTAAAAACAGAGGACTTTCTCGCTGCGGTTAATCTTCTCACGAAATTTCACTCACCAACTTTCTCCTCTGAATCCAAAAATATTTTGTTGCCGCTAACCAACGTAGAGAGAAACGATCGTTGTCATAAAAAAAGGGAAATCAGAGCTCGCACCGAAAGATGTAGGTGTCTGTTTTTTCCCCGCGCTGTTCGAGAGTGGAATAACAGAGAATTATTGTGAAGGCGGTTGGGTGATCCCTCTGCCAGGCACTTAGTGTGATTTTTCAGAGTAGTGATGTAGATGTAGGTGGCAATTACCAGCTAAGCTCTACGCTTCTCCACTGTACACGAAGAGCTATTTTTTCTTTCATTTTCATGTCTATAGCCACTGACAGTGTTGCAATATTGTTAAAAGTTACTACATGTAAGGTTACTCTTAGAAGAAACCCGTCTTCTGAGAATTCTCGGCTGAGCTCCTGAGTCCCTTTGTAAGAATTTTCTAGTAACAGTGAACACGACGATATTCCCAACAGGCACTACCGTCTCACTCACCTGAGTCGCTGTTAACTCAGCCACGTCACGAACGACCTCCAGTGCTGCGACCTGGTAATTAACGACAGACGCCCACTGACAACTAGCATTAAATTGGCCGAGGGTGGGGAGGAGGGAGGGTGGCGATTACGAACTGTAACTACACACGGATACTTGGAACACCAAGCTCCAGCATTCGTTATTATCCTGAGATATCTCTGGCCTCTTTTGGGAAAGAGGCCGCCTTTACACCCCGCTTCGTTTCTACCCATTCACGTCTCCCGTAGTTTCTGTTCCAGTGAATACCTCAATCTTGCGTTTAACGTGCCCACTTACGTCTTCCAATGTACTGGTCAAACAGAAGTCGGTTACCGCCATCGATGGAGTGTAAAATGTAGCAGAAAAAAATCTATCTGAACAAAAATACAGACTAATGACTGCATAAAACTGTAAAGGTCTAGAACTTTTCAGAAAAGCGTTTAACTTTATTGGGATTGCGGTGTTTGATTTTAATAGCGTGCGGAAAGATTGTACTACGGTAAACAATGAAGTTCTGTGCGGATTAAGCGGAGACCACGATTTGCGGTAATAGTTTTTGCAGTTAGATGTAAGAAAACGGCGTTATAAAGAGTTTTGTAACGATTGTATGTAAAGTGCGTCTGTATACATATAGCTCCTCGATCATTGTGTAGATTCTCAAGCTGAGGTAGAGATCCCGCACCTACGTTAAGTTTTGATCTCGTTCTTATTGATACATTCCGTAGAAAAATATTAGTTAATTTTATTATGACCAGTGCACTGATAGAAAAATCGTACTGTGGCACACATTAAAATTTAACCAGGCTTCCAGCCGCTTCATGTGATTAAAATGCCACCAGCTTTCGGCCATTGTCAAGTTGGGATAACTGCTGTTGGTTGTTGCTGCGAGCTTCATTATTGGAACATCTCTTCCAGTTTGGGCTGAAACTTTAGCGCGAAGTGTTTTTACTACAGTCGAATTGCCCGACAGGTTTTGGGCACTTCTTCATGCTTGTCACTGCTGTAAGCAGTATTTTACTGCTGCTACCGAAGAACCGCCTGCCTTTACAAGAACGTTACGAGCGGTTACTTCACGCGGGAGCAGGTAGAGTTCCTGATGGCTTGCAGGCGCTGCAGCTGTGTGTCGCAACAGGTAGTCCGCTGTCCTCGGCGATGTGGGCGGACCAGCGTCCCACCTAACGCTGCCCTACTGGCATCGCGTCGACGACGCAACTGGACCGGCTAAGAGGCCATACATTTAGCCGCGGAATCAACATGGCCCCCGTTGAATTCTTGGATTAAAACTCAGTCTAGGTCGGCTATATACTACCTGGGAGCGACATCTAAATCAGATTCTGTTTCTAGCTCACTTTCACACCAGTAGTCTCTTCAGTTGTAGAATTAATTTTTCTTGGTGCACGTTCGCATGCTAAATGCTGCATGGTTTGCAGGACTGCACTTGTTTTTCCATTCGAAGAACTTAAGACGGCTCCAAACGTCACCGCATTTCGTATCTGAGATAATCTTGGTCTACAAATAATGCTGCAGCCACCGAGCTTTCACTAAGTGATACTATGTGACTGTCTGAAATATTTCTTGAAGAGTTCTGCCCCCTCATCGGTATCAAAACCGAAGCGACATTCCCTCTCTGCGATCTCACCGAAGAGGAAAGATTACAACGAAAAGCGAACAATTTTTTTCCTGAAAACTAGCGAAATGCATTAAGTACTCTCCAATTTCCAATAAGTGAAACCATTTCTATCCTGTCTTTTCCATAAAATATAAATTTAACCTCTTCCACCGAGCTCATTTATCTTATCGCACTCTCTTCCACTGAAACAGTTCCTCCGTCCTCTACCTAACGCTGAAGACATTTCGTATCATAGCGACAGGTCTTCAGAATAGCTATTCATTTCAGTGGCGTTACAATCTATAACAGCTGACGCCTGCTCAATTTTCCATCTAAGATAAAGCTACATCCAGATCAACCACATTTTATCTTCAGCCGACTCTATCCTCTAAATAAGAGACTTCCTTCGTCTCCATTCTGCCCTCAGCTCCCAATGAAACACTCATGCCCTTTCTCTTCGAAAAAAATGTGCTACGACGGGATATACAGATCTTCTCTAAATATTCTCTTTCTTTCGTTCATGGAAGTCGGCAAGTGTTTCACACCAATGAAAAATTCTAACAAAATCGTCAGATGAGAGTTTTATAAACAACCTCCTTCGAGGATGAATTACACGTTTTTAGAATTTTTCGAACGAATCTGTCTGGCATCTGTCTTCCCGCGTGCAGATTTATATAGTAGTTCCACTCTCTCAAGAGCTGAATTCCAGTGGATGAGTGTGTGTGTTTTATTGATCACTGATATTGTAGTCAAGCAATAACGAACCTTTTCTCAGTAATAATTGGTTGCAATTAACCGTTTTGTTTTATGTCCTCCACACAACTAAAAAAAGAGCATTTCGAGAGACAATGCTCTCATCATTAGAGTGTCAAAATCAGCTCACGAGGCACAGACATTAAAAAGTCTACCAATCTATCTGCGGCGTTCATAACACGAAACAGAAAAGAAACCCATGGACCTACAGTTAAACGTCTTTTTGTTCTATTTAATCTTCTGAAAGCCGCAAATGTGTTGGACTATTTAGTGTTTTAACCCCATGAGCTGGAATGAAATTTTCCCTCTGCAGCGGAGTGTGCGCTGATATGAAACTTACTGGAAGATTAAAACTGTGTGCCGGACCGAGACTCGAACTCGGAACCCTTGCCTTCATGTGCCTTCTACTAGCTCGAGTATTTGCCAATGCTGCGCGGAAACTGACAGTCTTTGCACTTGCTAATATTTGCACATCACCCTAAATTTCGTTACGATGTTCTAAGCATACGACGAGCTAAACAGTCCGCGAACAGTCTCAGAAAATGACCGATGTTACCTGCCACATACATTTGTCGTGAACAATAACGATGTGGCCGCGTGCGTCCTTGCAATACGTCTGGAGATTCTCTCTCTCTCTCTCTCTCTCTCTCTCTCTCTCTCTCTCTCTCTCTCTGTGTGTGTGTGTGTGTGTGTGTGTGTGTGTGTGTGTGTGTGTGTGTGTGTGTGTGTCCACACTGAAAACTACACACCGAACTGAGCTACAATACTTTGTTCCTGTACCCGGTGCATATGGACTAAACAGACGCTTCACTGTCACGTGCGAAACCGTTCATTGCATGGATGCTGTAGATACAATCACAACAGTCGAGAGACGTTAACTAGTTTTATTAATGGCATAATGAAAGCGACTGTCATCGGAATGAAGTTGATGGGGAACATAACTGGATTGTAAAATAAATCGCTGTTAATGCTGGAGACGCCAGCACACGAATATCGCTTGGACGCACAAAAAAGAAAACCGCTCATGACATTCGGCTAAATGTTCCATTCATGTACGGAGCGTCAAAAGAGTTACTGTTTAAATGTGTCTGTGTGTGCTGTCATTAATCTTCGCGGTTGCTGTGAGAGCTATACATAAGGGGGATTGAATGATGTCTCTAGATTCTTCATTAATTTCTCGCGGGGTAATTGGTGACTACTTCAAGCATTGCCATTTCGGGTGTTTCAGAATTTCCGAGACGTTCTCCTGTGAGGCGTAACGGACCAGACACATTAATGTGACGACCACCTACGTTCGGCGTCAACGTGTGATAACCACTCACAAACATCAGGTGGCAGCTGTGGTGTCACCGCCAGACACCACACTTGCTAGGTGGTAGCTTAAATCGGCCGCGGTCCATTTAGTACATGTCGGACCCGCGTGTCGCCACTGTGTGATCGCAGACCGAGCGCCACCACAAGACAGGTCTCGAGATACGGACGAGCACTCGCCCCAGTTGTACGACGACTTTGCTAGCGACTACACTGACGAAGCCTTTCTCTCATTTGCCGAGAGACAGTTAGAATAGCCTTCAGCTAAGTCCATGACTACGACCTAGCAAGGCGCCATTAACCGTATCTGAAGATAGTCTTATTTGTATTATCAAGAGCGATGTACCACAAGGATAAATAAAAGTTAAGTATTCGAGGAGCTGCATACTTTTCTTATTAGCATTCAATACTTATCCTGTTCCAGAATTCAAGCCCGTCTGCGTTAGATAGCGTGCATTTCGGCCTCCTCTATCTACAAGGTGTTGGCACATTTGCCAACGCATCAGCAGCACTAGCAGTCTATGGTATATAAAGCGTGTCGGGGGATGCGGAAAACAGTGCGGAAACAGAATGATTCATCTGACGTCCGAAAGGGGGTGATCATTGGCTATCAGCCCAAGTGTGGAAGCTTTTCCGAAACGGCGAAGTTTGTCAACTGTTCGCACGCCGCCGTCGCTAAAGTATACCGAGCATGGCAAAACGGCGCATCAAAAACCGACACTGATGCAACTGTGGTGGACCACGAGCCATAAATGACAGGATTGAACGACAGCTGCGGATTTATGTACAGGCGAAAAAGAAGAATGGTTCAAATGGCTTTGAGCACTATGGGACTTAACTTCTGAGATCATCAGTCCCCTAGAACTTAGAACTGCTTAAACCTAACTAACCTAAGGACATCACACACATCCATGCCAGAGGCAGGATTCGAACCTGCGTCTGTAGCGGTAACTGGACGTCCACTGAGCGGCGACAAGTGGCCTTTTCAGATGAATCATGTTTTAGGATCCACTGGAGAGATGGTCGCTGGCGTGTACGGCGTGATATGTCTGAAAGGAAACACCCTGCATGCGTTATGGGCTGGGGAATGTTTTCGTGGCATTCCCTGGGTGATCTCGTTATTCTGTAAGACGCAATAGATCAACACATGCATGCATCCGTCCTTGGGGGCCATGTCCAACCCTACATGCAGTTTGTTTTTCCTCGCCACGATGGCGGCTTCCAGCAGGACAATGCAACGTGTCAAACAGATCACAGTACAGTGTGTGGTTCGAAGCGCACCAGGGTGAGTTTACCATACTCCCCCGCCCATCAAACTCCCAATATTTAGAACCAGTCGAGAATCTGTGGGACCATCTCGATCGGGCTGTTCGCGACACGGATCCTCAACTGAGAAACCTAGCATAGTTTACCAAGGCGCTGGTGTCAGCTTGGCTCCACATGCCTGCCGATACCTTCCACAACCTCAATGACACTCTTCCCACACTTCCGCGCAGCAGAAGTAGTTATTCAGGCTTTTGACAGGTGGTCACTTTAATGTGACTGGACTGTGTAAATAGCTGTGACCACTTGTGCTGTTCTTCTTTGTATGCGTTCAGTAACCCTTGTTAGTCCTATCTGATATGGATCCCACACACCTGAGCTATATTCTGAGATGTGGGGCACAAGTGGTTTGTAAGAAGTCTGCATTGCAGAATGACTGCATTTCCTCAGTTCTTGCCAATGCAAGGAAGGCTACCACTTGCCCTTCCTAGAATTGGAGACCGCTACAGATCGTTTGTGTATGATAGCGGGAAATTTTGACTCCTTTTTGTAATCACTAGAACATTAAACTTCTGCGTTGTGGAAAGTGCTAAATTTTACATTTCTGTACGATAAAGGTAAGTTACACCACTTTGAAATCTTACCAAAATTTCAATGTGTAACTTTTTAGTTTTTTCAGATAATACTCAATTATAGGTGCTGCACCACGTGCAAAAAGTCTGAGGATACTATTATTATTGTACAAAATGTAGCGAAAGAATCGCAACATACTTGTACATCGACTGTGCTGCTGGTCCCGGCGGAGGTTCGAGTCCTCCCTCGGGCATGGGTGTGTGTGTGTGTGTGTGTTTGTCCTTGGGATAATTTAGGTTAAGTAGTGTGTAAGCTTAGGGACTGATGACCTTAGCAGTTAAATCCCATAAGATTTCACACACATCTTAACCTTTTTTTCAACTTGTACATCAGCCGTGTCACGCGCTATAAACCGGGAAGATTGTAATTGTGCTCACGAATAGGCGATAACTAGACGTGAGTGGTTTGACGTAAAAGTGACTCACAAGGGAACCTCCCCATCGCACCCCCCTCAGATTTAGTTATAAGTTGGCACAATGGATAGGCCTTGAAAAACTGAACACAGATCAATCGAGAAAACAGGAAGAAGTTGTGTGGAACTATGAAAAAAATAAGCCAAATATACAAACTGAGTAGTCCATGCGCAAGATAGGCAACATTAAGGATAATGTGAGTTCAAGAGGGCCGCGGTGCCGTGGTTAGCGTAACCACCTGCGGAATGAGAGGTCCTTGGTTCAAGTCCTCCCTCGAGTGAAAAGTTTACTTTCTTATTTTCGCAAAGTTAGGATCTGTCCGTTCGTTCATTGACGTCTCTGTTCACTATAATAAGTTTAGTGTATGTGTTTTGCGACCGCACCCCAAAACCGTGCTATTTGTAAACGAAAGGACGTGCCCCTCCAGTGGGAACCGAAAACATTTGATTGCAAGGTCATAGGTCAACTGATTCCTCCACAGGAAAACACGTTGATATATTCTATACGACACTGGTGACGGCATGTGCGTCACATGACAGGAATATGATGTCGACCCACCTAACTTGTACACTTGGCGAATGGGTAAAAAGATTCTCTATCTTGCACGATTTAGGTTTTCTTGTGGATGTGATAATCACTCCCAAAAAAGTGATGAAAACATAAGAGTTTGTCACATAAACTGAAAATAAAAAGTTAAAATTTTCACTCGAGGGAAGACTTGGACCCACGACCTCTCATTCCGCCCCTGCTCACGCTAACAACGGGACCACGGCGCTCCTTAGACCGTACTCTCCCTCATGTTGCCTATCTTGCGCATGAACTACTCAGTTTGTATATTTTGCTTATTTTTTTCATAGCTCCCCACAACTTCTTCCTGTTCTTTCGATTGATCTGAGTTCAGTTTTTCAAGGCCTATCCACTGTGCCAACTTATAACTAAATCTGAGGGGGGTGCGATGGGGAGGTTCCCTTGTCAGATTCGTTTATGAAAGCAGCTAGAAATCAGTGCAGCCCTGAGGAAAATCCGTTGCAGAACAGATTTTAATTTTATCAAAACTGAGTTACCGTAATCAGTCCAGTAGCACTCACCCATTCACTCATTGCCAAATCATTAAAACAGACGTTTTTCGTTGCTGCGAGATCTTTTCGCAACTTTCTCCACTGAATGCCAAAATATTTGGTGTTCGCCATCCTACACAGGGAGAAATGACCATCGTAATTAAAACCACGCACAGAAAGATTTAAGTGTTCAGTTTTCCCCGCGCTGATAGTAGATCGGCAGAGAAATAGTCCGAAGGTGGTCCGGTGAATGCTCTGCCAGGCATTTTAGTGTCTGGGTCTGGTGTTATGGATGTGAAAGTACAAGCGCGTTTTCTAAACGTTCGCGAATCGTGTAGCTCTAGCAGAATGTGGGTCCTAGCCCGGTTTTCACCTATCAGCATGTGGGAAACAGTCTAAAAATTACATCCGGGCTGTCCGCCACGCCAGCCCTCGTCGTTAATCCGCAGGACGTATTCGAACCAGGGCCAGCGCGCCTCCCCGAATCCAGGAATCGGCATGCTAACGTGCCCGGCTATCCAGCCGGATAGGGTTGGTGAGTCTGATAATTTATTTCTGGACACCATTTACATCGAGACAGCAGTTTTAGCCACATCAAATCCTTTAGGCTTTGTAAATCTCGAGAAGGCGCGTGACACAGTGCCACTGAAGAAACTCAGGGGGAATGGGCTTGAAAAGAAATATGTTACAAAGATGAGGAACCTGTATAAGCTTGCAGAGTATGTTATCAAGGTAGGAAATAAAGTTTCGTCACAGCCTTTCAAAATTACGAAAGGATTGAATCAGGGATGCAGCTTGTCTCCTACATGGTTTAAAATATACATTGAGAAAGCTTTAAACTTGTGGTGTAGAATCAGGGTGTGTAGAACTTGTTCTTCAGAGATGATCGGGTAGTGGTGATTAGTGAAGAGGAAGATATCTGCTCTGTGCTAAGAAAATTGTAAGTGAGGATTGAAAGTAAAATCTGAAAAGACTGAATACTTAGGCACCGGAGAAAGTGTAGCAGATATAACAGTAGATGGCCAGCACAAGAAGGCACGTAGAAAATTGAAACATTTGGTAGCGTCCTATCGGAAGACGGAACTGGGTAATACAGCCACGAGTAGCCCGCGGGAAAACGGCAATCCAGAAACTAAATCCTCTGCTATGGTCTTCTAAGATAAGTTGGAAAGTAAAAAAAAAGATGCTTTACAGAAGTATTGTGAAACCTCTAACTACTTAAGGACGTGAGTGCTAGGAGCTTATGGGTAAAAAAAAATGAGAGTTGTAGAAATGTACTATCGCAGAACATCGTATAGATCATCTCGGCGAGACCACGTAAGAAATACTACCATTAGGGAAATGACGCAGACTCAAGAAATCATTGTAGGCGCAAGAACGGCTACTATGAACATACAATGAGAGTGATAGATGAGCGGTAGCCTAAAAAGATCTTAATTACCACCCTCCGGGAAAAGCAGACGTAGAACGAAGGTTGCCTAGGTAGAAGGGATGAAGGAGGCCACGGGAAAAAGAGGAATCGAAAAAGACGAGGAAGCATGGGGCGATAGAAGCCAATGCCAGCAGGTGGGTGGGATGCGACGACAGTTGCAGGAACCCCACAGGAAAGAGATAAGCCACATACAGGCAAAGAAATCTCGATCTATGAAATTTTCCCTTTGATGGGCATAGTTGTTAGACACAAACAATTTTAGTAATTTCACTGCGAAATTAAAACATTTTCTGTAAACAGGGCTGCACAGTTTCAATGTTTTAAAGAACTGCGTCATGTAACAACCACAAATTGTCTGAACACTGCAATGGACTGAAGATTTTTGCACTAGGCGATAGATGAAAAATGTATAAGATAATACATTGAGGTGAGAGAAGTCATGAGATAGTGCCTAACATAGCGTCCACCGTTTGCCCAGTGTAGTGCAGCCATCTCGAAATGGCGTGGATTCACAAGTTGTTCGAAGTCTCATGCAGAAATATTATGCCATGCTGCCTCGACAGCCGTCCATAATTGCGAAAGTGTTGCCGATACAGGATTTTGTGTACGAAATGACTCTCGATTATGTACCATTAATGTTCGACGGGATTACTGTCGGCTGGTCTGGTCTGGGTAACCAAATGATTCGCTTGTCGTCCATAAAAATTCCATTGTTGTCTGGGAGCATGAAGTCCGTGAATGGCTGCAAATGGTTCCAAGAAGCCAAACTTAACCATTTCCCAATCTGGTGCATGTAAACACAGCCAACACCATTATGAAGCCACCACCAGATTGCACAGTGACTTGTTGACGCCCTGGGTCCATGGCCTCGTGGGATCTGGGCCACACTCGAACCCTACCATCAGCCCTTACCAACTGAAATCGGGGTTCATCTGACCAGGCCACAGTTTTCCAGTCGTCTAGGATCCAACCGATATGGTCAGGAAACCAGAAGAGGCGATGCAGGCGACGGCGTCCTGTTGGCAAAGTCACTCGTGTCGGTCTTCTGCTCCCATTGCCCATTAACGCCAGATTTCGCCACACTGTCCTCACTGATATGTTCACCATACATCCCAATTGATTTCCCTCATTATTACTTGTCCCTAAGCTCTGACAACTCTATGCAAACGCCGCTATCCTCGGTCATTAAGTGAAGGCCGTCGGCCACTGCTTTGTCTATGGTGTGAGGTAATACCTGAAATTTTGTATCCTCGGCACACTATGCACACTGTGGATCTCGGAATACTGAATCCTCTGACGATTTCAGAGATGGAATGTCCCATGCGTCTAGCTACGGCTGCTGTTCTACATTCAAAGTCTGTTAATCCCCGTCTGCGGCCATAGTCACTTTGAAAACCTTATCACCTGAATTATCTCAATACAAAAGACGGCTCTGTCAATGCACTGCCCTTAATACATTGCGTACGCGATACTACCACCATCTGTATAAGTGGGTATCGCTATCCCATGACTTTTATCACCTCAGTGTGATGTATGTATATGTGATATATGCTGCATCTGAAAATAATTGTTTGACGCCAAGCAGCCTACATGTAATTTGCTGCAGTGTTATCCGTAACTGGTCGTGCATGAATAAATGTACGTTATAACAGTTTCTAGTAGATTGATGATGTTTTTTAAAATTAAAATATAATTTTGATACTTTGCCTCAAACTAATATACTGTATATGGCAATTATGTTGTCGACCCGAATTTAAGGGGCATTTCAAATTAAATCTCAAAGAAAAACGATGTTTGCTCTAACTTTTTCTGGCCATTAACAGAATGCCGTGAAACGTAGAGCTGTCACCTCGTATGACTAGCTACCTACAGCTGCGAGAGCGTACATAAAACTGTCGTCAGACAACTCAATAGAACGTTACCTTCTCATCGACTCTGGCCGAACTGCAGCGCCTAACCGCAACCTAAAGTCGCTCATAGGACCATTCTGATACTTTTCGATTACTTCCCTAAACCTCATAAGTCGAAAGGTTGGATGGTCTTACGAACAAAGGGCTTACGGCCAATTTCCTCCCCACTCGCATCGAGCAGTTCGCATCTTGGCTCGTGTTGTGTGCGTAACGACCTCGACGTCCACGCGAGGCTCACCTTTAGACTTCTTCCAACTGGATGAAAAAGTCCCCGAGACGTCTGTGTCGGGCAGTGGGCGGCCTGCCAGTGAAAACACGGCCAGCAGCGAATCTAGAACAGAATGAAACAGACGAGTCGGTTATAACAGTACCAGCCGAAATTAATTAGCCAGTGGGTGTCTCCCGTGTGCAACGTCACGCTGAAAATGCTGCGAGGAACACCGGCCATCGGTATGTCGGCAACATCGGAGCGGCTGCTCGCAGCAGACAAGGTCGTCCACTGATAAAGAGTGCTCGGCACCTTCCAGTTTTTGACGGTTATTGCGGGGGTTCACAGCAGATAATACTGGTCGTAGCTTTGTGCAGAAAATGTGCGTATGTACGAAGCGTAGCATTATTTGGGCAATATGTTTGACGACCACCATAATGCTTTTTTTTCTTTTAATACTCAATTAACCAATAGTTAATTGTTTGTCTTTAACCTTAGTACTGTGAATCTGTCCCGTGTTCATACCATCTGTCGCAACTGAGGTTAATGATTTTGGGTTTATAACGCTCAACAGCACTGTTATCAGCGCCATTGTTGGAAATAAACATATCTCGCAGTTTGAACTTTCTGTTCGCACAAGCAAAATTGCTCCGGCGATTCCCCAGGAACACAGTTGGCAGTTTTCTTCAGAATATCTGACTATGTTGGCACAAATATGTGGCTCATTCGAATTAAAGCTCACCAGTTGTTTGGTAAGACGTCACTGACACACTACCTTTATATGGATTGCTGGCTAAAGCAAGAAAACAATGACAGGCATCCATTCAGAGCTCACTGACTTCCTCTCACCAGCTCTTTAGGTAAGAGATCTGACACTTCACAAAATTTTAAAATGCGTGTTATACTTTAACTGTTGTCATATAGGATGATAGACAGGTCTCAGACCATCCAGAGGTTTGCCCTTATGTCAGTACATGAAACACACGTTGTTAAAATATGTTGCACTAATAGTGGTATTCCATAAGCTTTACGTATCAGTGGAACATCCCGCCAGTGAAGGAACTTTAGTCTCGAGGCCATCAGTTCCTTTCAAGATGTGCCCAGTATGAGGTTCGCCACGTCTGGGAGGTAGATTTCATGACCGCACTTCGTTGTTTACCACCTCCACCATTCGTGTTCCCACTGACGAACGAACGTTCTGTTCGACAATGAGATACAGCATGCAGTGGGCGCCACGCCGACTCACACAACTATCTTTACCTAATGGAAACTGTATATAAACAATTATTTCATCGAGAGCTGCAAAATTATCAAGACCGTCAACAATGTACTAGATAATCTGTTATTAGAATGTCAAGACAGTTCGATACTAGTCAACGCATATGGAAGCTCAAAAAATGGTTCAAATGGCTCTAAGAACTATGGGACTTAACATCTGAGGTCATCAGTCCCCTAGACATAGAACTACTTAAACCTAACTAACCTAAGGACATCACACACATCCATGCCCGAGGCAGGATTCGAACCTGTGATCGTAGCAGCAGCGCGGTTCCGGACTGCAGCGCCTAGAACCGCTCGGCCCTAGCGGCCGGCCATATGGAAGCGAATAGGGGAATTCCACTTCGAGGAGGTGGTTGAAAGTTGCCTTTTTTTAAATTCGTATGAAGAGTCAAGCGTATACATATATCGTGTTACTGACTATGGTGAGTGTTAATGTAGTGTTATCTGCGCCGGCAAGAGTGGCCGTGCGGTTCTAGGCGCTCCAGTCTGGAACCGAGCTACCGCTACGGTCGCAGGTTCGAATCCTGCCTCGGGCATGGATGTGTCTGATGTCCTTAGGTTAGTTAGGTTTAATTAGTTCTAAGTTCTAGGCGACTGATGACCTCAGAAGTTAAGTCGCATAGTGCTCAGAGCCATTTGAACCATTTTTTTTTTATCTGCATTAGTGAGAAATAAAGAGACCTGTTACTGAAACAAGTGTACTGAAATCGAAAATCGCCGAAAGATCTACTGAGACTAATCTCCTTATCCAACAGATAAATTACCGTCAACAATTTCATGTTGTCAGCGTATGACAGATTGTAAAGATTTTCCGTACTTCTGGCAAAACTGTACGGTGACTTTCTTAATTATGTACTTTTGCTATTAAGATTCTGCTTATGTGTCTGTATATCTTAACTGTTGTATTTGTACACACTTTCTGAAATAAGACGTTGTATTAATAGATCGACCAGAAGATTGCATTAGCGAAACTAGCAGTGAATAAAGAAGAATCATATTGCAGCTGTGAACATCTGCACAAAATACATTCTGGATGCTATAAAGTAATCCGTGGTCGCTTAGACGCATCTCTGCCGTAGCTTTTGACATCCTTTTCCGTCGAGATGTCGTCGAAAACTCGTCTTGGGACAGAACTGAAGATTCCGACAGCCAATTTCTACTCAGCAGCCTCCCCCAACAGTCGAAGTTTGATCGGGGAAGGGCCGACGGACAGTAGATAAAGCCACAAACACATTCAAGAAGGCTGATGTAGCAACTCATGTTGCCCTTTGGAGCAAGCTAGCAACCTCAAGCTCGTGATGTGTTCATCGACGTACCCTGACTAAATTCTGGGGTGAAAAGGCTCAGGTACGGTCGTGCTGAGTCTCACTAGATCCCTTAGCGCTTTCGATATGGCTTTCAAAACATTCGTAACTTGTAACTGGTTTGTAGGAAAATAAATTGCCACTTATCATTTCATGGATCCATTTTAAAGGTGTGGGCGTCCGATAGGGCGTTACATCGCCTACACTAATTTGTGTGCCTCTTGACGGTATTCCTAAGGGACAGAGGCTTCGGTACCTCACTGCGAGCTGTTATTCTGGATGGTATGGATATTTGAGTATTATTTGGTACCACGGACTTAATCTTGTTGGAGCATGAACGCAGAAGGCCTGCACGACCTCTATTATGACCTCTACTACGAAACACTGTTTCGTCATCACACGTGCAGTGAACCCGTTTCGAGGCAATGGACCGCTTTTCATTGTGAGGAAGAGTAGACGGAAGTGAGATCGAATAAGATAGGATTAGAGTGCGGTCATAAGAGACGGAGCACAAGCTCTGGTTACGAAAGAATGGGGAAGGAAATCGGTCGTGCTCTTTTCAAAAGAACCACGCAGGCTTTTGCCTGAAGCGATGTAGAGAAATAACTGAAAACCTAAATCTGAATAGCCGGTCGGGGATTTGAACCGTCGTCCTTCCAAATGCGAGTCCAGTGTGCTAACGACTACGCCACCTCTCTTGGTGAGAGAGGAAGTATGAGCTTGTGAGTATACCTATCCAGCTGTGGAGTACCTCCTTGCTGCCACCGACATGGAATGCAGTCCTGTTAACACGCCTCTGAACTCGAAACTGCTCCCTGACCCATTGATCCCATCTCTTTCAAAACGACACACCTGTGTGCGGTATCTATAGCGCATCTGCAGCTGTTCGACACATTTTATAATCTTGAGTGCAGACGATGAATTGGCTCGGATCTTGCCCTCTGATTTGGATGACGACATTCAAAAAATGGTTCAAATGGCTCTGAGCACTATGAGACTTAACATCTCAGGTCATCAGTCCCCTAGAACTTAGAACTACTTAAAACTAACTAACCTAAGGACATCGCACACATCCATGCCCGAGGCAGGATTCGAACCTGCGACCGTAGCAGTCGCGCGGTGACGACGTTCATGTGCCCGATACTTATTCCCTGTTTTTTCTCTCTCCGTGTCTACATCCTACCAAAATTTTTCGGAATGATCTATTAAGATATGCCCCAGATGGCAGACTTTAAAACCATTCTAATTTTTGGCTCTTTGTTTATTTTCAAACTCATTTGTATGCCGTTATCCTCATCTGACAATTCGCTATTTTATTACTATCTTTGTGCTCAGTTATTTTATTTCACTTTGTAATTTGTTTACCACGAGCGCGTTTTCACTTATCTCTGCAGCCGAGGGCACTAATGCACGTCTGCGCTAGACTCTGAAATAGCGCAGTTCGAATCTTCCTAATGGGCAAAAAACCAGTTCCAGTATTTGGCCGGCAAGTGGAGTAGTGGTGGTGGTATCAAGTTCCTTATCACCAGACCATGTGCCAGTGTCCTGGATTAAATTCCAAACCTCTCCGCTGTGTATCACGAAGTGAAACTGTTCGTCTGTCCGTCAGATCGCTATATCACGACGGTGTCATTGGTGGTGATCCAGAGGTCTAGGCTACTTGCCAGCACCAGATTTTACCCTCTCGATTCTCTCATCATCATCATTACTACTAAATAAGTGGTTGTTTAACGTTGTTACCAAAAATCTCGAAAAGTTCCTGACCGATTTACTTCAGATTTTTGCACGATACTGCAATAAATGTACGGATGAACATAGGCTACATATTTTTAATATATGCGGTATATAAATTGGAAACGTTACTAACTAAAAATTTCGAAAAATTTTTGACCGATTAACTCAAATTCTTATACGACACTCCAATAACCAGTTGGATGGACGTAGGCTACATATTTTTGATATAAATTGTATATAAATACATATATTATTTATATGAATGGTAAACATTGTTAGCAAAAAATCTCGAGAAGTTGTTGACCGAGTTACTTAAAATTTTTACACGATACTCTACTAAACATTCGCACACACGTAGCCTATATACATTGTTTTAAACAACAACATACAGGTTTTCTGTCGAAATACACTACGATAAAGAAAATGCTTTGCTGTGAGAGTTTGCGGGTTCGTTTTCTTTCTTGCAGTCAGTTTTAACTGCGATGGGAAAGCATTTAAACCATTAGACAAACTGTTTCTTCGAAATATATTCTTTGTATTTTATATAATTTCAAACGTTGTATGTACAATTACGTTCTGTTTTATTTTCTTCCTTGCAGTCGGTTTCAACAAGACTGTTGTATTCATGGCTTATCGACTTACGATTGGAATTATACTACGGAACCTGAATCGTCCGAAACTTTGTAATCCTATCCGTTTGCAGGTTAAAACTATGCGAAATACTCTCACTGAAGCTACTATCCTCATAGCTTCGGCAGTAAATGGGGTCTCGCATACCCCGTTTACCAGCTCTCATACACCTCTTGGAAAGATGCCATTGTGTGCGGAATAAACACCTTTTCTGATTAGGCGGCTGAACATCCACTTGGGATCAGCCAACTAACAGTCCTACAAGACTCTTTCTGTTACCGCGCTGTCGTGCTTCCTTTGCCCGATCAACAACAAAATTGAGCCCATCCAATACTGAGCCCTGTAACAATTGCGCTGATGACCACGACAGTTGACCCTAGAGCTGATAGTTTCACCCGAAACCAGATACTTGAGGCAGTCTCATATGAAGCTCGGGACCTGTGCGAATTCGAAGACGGAGTGCCACACCGAACACGAAGGCGTCATGTAAGACCTTGGACTCGAATTCTGGAGGGCGACGATTAAAGTACTCTTCCAGCCATCCATAACTATATTTTCCATGATTTCCCTAAACAGCTTAAGACGAATTTCGGGATGGTTCCTTCGAAACGACGCAGCAGATTTTCTCACCCATCATTCTCCTACACCAATTCGTGCTCCGCCTCTGATGACCTTGTCGTAGATGGGCCGTTAAATCCTTCTGTCATTCCTTTTACACAGTGCCACAAATATTTTCTCCGATGATATAGTTACAATCAAATACAACGATATAACATAAATTGTCCGTATCTGTCATTTACACTGCCCGAAAAATTATCCGTTTAGAGGTTTCCAATTCACTCAAAATTTTTTGTTGCAAAAGTGCATATGGAGCAAAAATGGCTCTGAGCACTATGGGACTCAACTGCTGAGGTCATTAGTCCCCTAGAACTTAGAACTAGTTAAACCTAACTAACCTAAGGACATCACAAACATCCATGCCCGAGGCAGGATTCGAACCTGCGACCGTAGCGGTCTTGCGGTTCCAGACTGCAGCGCCTTTAACCGCACGGCCACTTCGGCCGGCGCATATGGAGCACATGAAATGATTATATTTACAGATGAATAGCAGATGCGGTTCTGAGGTACCAGGTATCGATCCGTGATGAAACATCCATATTAGTACGTCGTGTAGCAGGCAAAGCAGGCGCTGACTCCGGCATGCAGTCGATCGTGCAGAAGGTGAATACTGTCCTGGGATACGTTATGCCATGCGTGCACAAACTGTCCACGTAGTTCTGTAAGAGCTGTTGGTTCACGAATCCCACGAGTCACTTTTCATCCTGTCTGTACCAGAAGTGCTCGACTGGAGACCAATGCTGGCTAGAGAAATTGCTGCATGTCTTGCAGAGCTGTTAGAGTTTTCCAGCAGTGTGTGGGGGAGTATTACCCTGTTACAAAGACATATTACCTTCCCGTTGCAAGAACGGCATGTGAAAGTATCTAAGAAAATTATGTACGTACCGAGCGCTGGTTAGCGTCCTCTTCAGAAATAGCAATTGTGAACGAGAGCTGTCTCTTATCGCACCCCAGACCGTAAGAGCAGTATGTTTTGGACGACTGCGCTTTACGAGACAGCGCTCAACAGGTCTACGCCGTATGCACAAATGACCACTTGCGTGCAGGCAGAATCTGCTTTCATCGTCGAAGACCACGGCGCGCCATGCCATCCTCAAAGTGATCCTCCAACTGCACCAGTTGAGCCGCGCACGTCGATGCTGCGGCGCGAGCGGGAGGCGGGCTACAGGTATGCGTGACCCTAGTCCCACTGCTAATAACCGGTTCGCAAGAGTTAGTGTTGACACGTATGGGCTCACCAGGCCTCTTATTTGTGCCGTGGTAGCTGTACGATGTGCCACTGTTGCCCTTACAATACGATTATCCTGGCGGGCGTCAGTGCTACTTAAACGTCCAAAACCTCGTCTACAGGTGTCTACATCTACATCTACCTCATTACTCTGCTATTCACAATAAAGTGCGTGGCAGAGGGTTCAATGAACCACCTTCAAGCTGTCTCTCTACCGTTCCACTCTCGAACGAGGGGACTGATGACCGCAGAAGTTAAGTCCCATAGTGCTTAGAGCCATTTGAACTCTCGAACGGCATGCGGGAAAGACGAGCACTTAAATTTTCTGTGCGAGCCCTGATTTCATTAGAAGATCCCGTCGCAACGAAAAACGCCTTTGTTTTAATGATTACCACTCCAATTCACGTATCCTGTCTGTGACGCTATCTCCCTTATTTCGCGATAATACAAAACGAGGTGCCATTCTTTGTACTTTTTCAATGTCATCCGTCAGTCCCACCTGATACCGATTCCACACCGCACAGCAATACTCCAGAATAGGGCGGACAAGCGTGGTGTAAGCAGTCTCTTTAGTAGACTTGTTGCACCTTCTAAGTGTTCTGCCAGTGAATCGCAGTCTTTGGTTTGCTCTACCCACAATATTATCTATGTGATCGCTCCAATTTAGGTTATTTGTAATGTGAGAATATGCACTTGACCACTGCTACCAGCGTCCTTGCACAACAGACGCAGCACGTCCAACGTGTGTGGCAGTTCTGCGAAAGCACCATCCCGTCGCTCGGAAGCCTAATTTGACCCCCTCTGACTCCCTCAGTTGGCTGTAGGAAGCACGAGTGCGTCTCCGTGATATGGTTGCCTGCTTACTTCACACGTTTGAACCACACTGCGTCTTCTGGCTGTTAGCGTTCCCTATTAAAGGGTAGACACAGATGGCGCTCTGTTAGCTATGCCACTACCCTGCCTGTTGGTGGACGACGTTCAAACCATTTTGAGTACGCCTACTATCTCCCAAGTGACATATGCCGCCACTGGATCAAAATCAACGTCGTCTTTCCAGTTGTCTTTTTACCTGCAGTGTAGGATATCTGTACGAGCAGGTATCCCTGCTTAGCAGTTAAAACGTCCCCTTAGAAAAATTATTGAATTACTTTGTTGGTAAACCCCTTATGTTATTTGATTTTCAAACACATGAAACATCCCCTTAGAAAAATTATTCAATTACTGTGCTGGTAAACCCCTTACGTTATTTGATTTTCAAACAGCTGAGCAGAACTGAACGTACTCAGACATTTCGCTCTTTACTTATTCTGATCATTACTAAACTGACACACAATATTTTTAGTGCAACGCAATCTGACTTTCAAAAATCCCTACAAAAGAATGGCCCTGACTAACAATAACCTATACCTTTCGTAACTCACTTACCTCACAAAAATCTTCGTTACTCGAACTACTGCAATACAGCGAGCGCCACTACTGCCAGCTAAATAAAAGATTCTAAATGCTAAAGGCACTAACTACTGACAGGCACAGTTAGCAACTGAAAGATTTTGATAGAGAACAAACAATGTATTTACCTGAATAATATTCAAAAGTGATATATCAGTTCATGATATACAGTATTACAAATTTACTGTCTCTGATGGACACACGTCCAGATAATCCGCTCTCAAAATTCTGCCATCTCTCTCCCCACATCCACCACTGCTGGCGGCTCACCTCCAACTGCACAACTCTACGCGCTGTCACATCCAACTGCCCAACACTACAATAGCAAATTCCAACAATGCAAACCAGCCACAGACTGCACACAGCACAGTCAGTGATTTTCATATAGAGCGCTACATGGCGTTACCAACATAAAAACCTAAACAGCCTACTTACACAGTGTAATTTGACGTGTTGGACAATTGGATAATGCGCTGTCATTGAAGTGTCCCGAGGTATTGCTTGTTATTCCAAGCAGCTGCTGTCCAGCTAGACGCCGTGAACTTAGCTCCAGCGAGCGGCCTGCCGCGTTGAGTCACCTACCCGGTTGTGATCACGGCGGACCGGCAGCCATAAACATCTGTGTCGGATTTCCAGCCTGGCCGGTGTATCGGCGTTTGCATCTCGGCGCCGGTGTCCTTGTACTCCGTGAGCCTCGACACAGAAAGCGGTGGGGTGCGGCGCGGTGTGTCGGCTGCAGCAACAGGTGCGCTGACCGCTGCGCCTGCGCAACCTTGGCCCACATGGACGCAGCTTGATCACTGCCGCTTGCTTTCGCTGCTCTAATTGACTCGCCCCTCTGCCTCTGCGTCGTGGCTTACCAGTAGTCGGTTCTACCGTCTCGCAACGCAGCATGTTGACTGCTGTAGCACACAGCTGAGCGTGCAGAGGCAGGAAGCGCACGCCTCTTCTGCGTGAAAGGATGGATGAATTAGTTCGCTTCGTAACGTTTGCTAATTAGTAACTGGACCAGAAATTTGCTTCTCTGTTGCTGATCCACATTTATTTATTGTAATGATCATGCTGCTTGTAACCAGTTTATAGCCCGACTTCCATTATGTTTGGAGTGCGTGAAAGTGTAAAGAACTATAAATTTTAAAACAGGTTTATGAGGTACGACAATAAAGTAATGAGACTGATGTGAAAAAAATGTTGCTTACCGTTTTAGTCAAGTTTAGTGTTGTCTCCTTCAAAGTTGTTCCCTTCTGATTGCGCACATTTTATCCAGCGCTTCTGCCATTGATGAAACATTTCTGGAACTCATCTTCTGTAATATCCTCAAAGACCCTCGTCATAACTTCTTGCACATCCTGCATTGTTTGAAAATGGTGTCCCTTGACCGCCGTTTTGACTCTCGAAAATAGAAAAACGTCGCATGGAGCGATATCTGGTGAATAAAGTGGCTGTGGTAGAACTGAAATTTGTTTTAAGGGTAAAAATTGCTGTACTGACAGCAGTATGGGATGGCGCATTATTGTGATGCAGAATCCAATTATCAGCAATGTTGGCACAGACACGAAGAACTCTTCTACGAAGTCTTTCTAATATTTCTTTGTAGTAATTTTGGTTAACTGTTTGTCCAGGAGGCACCCACTGTTTACGAACAATTCCCTTGGAATCAAAGAAGCACACAAGCATGCATTTCACTTTTAACTTTGACATGCGAGCTTTTTTTGGTCTGAGTGATCCCTTTGAGCTCTTGACATAACCTCCTCTCCAAAAGCGTTCTGAAGCTTAGCGTAAGTTGCCGTCGCGTTTTCACCCAGTTTAAAGCAAAAGAAATGGTATACCGATGCGCAATATTATGCGGTTCCATTTCCGTGACGAGAGACACAAACACGTGTTAACTTATTACAGCACGACTCACGACTGAGCAGTTGCATCAATGTGCCACTTGGACTAGAAGCAGCTTATAGACCAAGCTCAAAGATATTGTGCCTACGCAAGCCTGTAGGGTTGCCACATCTTGCGAAGAAAATCAGTCTCATTACTTTATTGTCGCACCTCGTATATGTAGGTTGGGTTGGGTTGTTTGGAGGGAAGAGACCAAACTGCGAGGTTATCGGTCTCAACGGATTAGGGAAGGACGGGGAAGGAAGTCGGCCGTGCCCTTTCAAAGGAACCATCCCGGCATTTGCCTGGAGCGATTTAGGAAAATCACGGAAAACCTAAATCAGGATGGCCGGACGCGGGATTGAACCGTCGTCCTCCCGAAGGCGAGTGTATATGTAGGACCAGATTCAAACGTAAAAGAAAATTAGGACACGTAACAATATCTTTTTTGTCAATTAGTTTTCGTAAGTGTCTGCGTTAGTCAGTATATTTCGTATTTCATCTGTATATGGTACCATAACTTGTACAACTGCAAGCGGACTAGTTCAGAATAGTCATCAAGGCTAACGTGTCATTCAATTTATGGTAAGAAATATAAGGATGTTTTACTAAGTCGGTCAGATTTTAAAGACGTACATGATGAAGAAATTCGGCTATTTTTGGTCAAAACTTAATTGATTTCGCATCTTGTTAATATAAATCTACTTAATTTAAATGATTTATGTTTTCTGTTCCAGTGTTACAGTCTGTATTTGACGTACATTTTACACTGAAAGGGGAAAAAACTGCAACACCAAGAAGGAGTTGTGCTACATAAACGAAAGTTGGTAGGCATGTATCTACATCTGGAAGATGGTCTCTCTTCAGATTTCGCGCCAGTCCCAAAAGAGAGGCGCTAGTAGCGCCATTATAAGGTTGCAAATCAGGTTTGCTTTAAAAACTTGCTGTAACGATCGTGAGGGTTTGTATCCTTTGTGAGTGAACTTGGTGAGTTGATGTTAGTCAAAAATGCGTTTAAGGCGACAAAGACGCCATTATCAACACCTCACTGAGTTTGATCGAGGTCATGTAATAGGGCTACGAGAAACTGGATGTTCCTCCTGCAGAAAGACGAGACAGTAATATAGCCATTGTATGTGATTCCTGTATGTGATTCCTGTATGTGATTCCTGGTGGATGTACTCACGAGAATGTACGGTCACCAGAAGACCGTGGTCAGGATGGCCACGTGGTACTAACGAGGGGGTAGACCTTCCTGTTCGGTTTATGGCTCTGGCCCATCACACTGGTTTCGCTGCAGCAAACTGAGCAACAGTTGGCACCACAGTGACACTACAAACTATTACAAATCGGTTATTTCAAGGACAGCTCACACCTAGGTGCCCTGTAGCTTCTGTTCCACCGACCCGAAACCACAGCCACTCGCGACTTCAATGGTGCCAAGCGAGGTACGTTTACGTATGACAGCCGGAGCACTCTCGTGATCATCCCAGGCATCTCACTTCAAAATCATACTTCAGTCTGGTGATTCGACCTGTCCTAATGCCGTTCATGACCAGCGATCCAGAGGGTGTTTCCCAACAGGATAACGCTCGTCTACATGCCGTTGTTGTAGCCCAACATGCTGTAGAGTGAGTCAACGTGTTGCCTTGGCCTGCTAGATCACCAGAGCTGTCTCCAATCGGGCACATACGGGTCATCATCGGACAAGTTAGCGTCATCTACAAACAGCATTAACCGTCCCTTCGTTGACTGAAAAAGTGCTCTATCCCACAAACGGACATCCGGCACCTATACAATACAATACAGTGCAAGTAGGTTTGCATGCTTGCATTCTACATTCTGATGGTAACACTGGTTATTGATGTACCAGCATTTCATATTTGCAAATGGCTTATCTTGCGAATACATTAACCTGTGATCTTGCAATAGTAATCTCTTAAGTATGTTAACTACAGAAATATATTCCCAAAATTTCATTAATTTACGTCAACTTTTGTTGTTCCGGTTTTATCCCTCAGTGTAGTTCTCCTTATAGCCGGCTGGAGTGGCCGAGCGGTTCTAGGAGCTACAGTCTGGAACCGCGCGACCGCTACGGTCGCAGGTTCGAATCCTGCCTCGGGCATGGATGTGTGTGATGTCCTTAGGTTAGTTAGGTTTAGGTAGTTCTAATTTCTAGGGGACTGATGACCTCAGAAGTTAAGTCCCATAGTGCTCAGAGCCATTTGAGCCATTTCTCCTTATAAAAATAATTATCGTGACGAAGCGTTAACAACCACTCGTCCCAGACAGAACGATTGACATTTTTTTGGGGAGGGGAGGGGGAGAAAATACATTAGGCACTGGTACAGTTTAATAAACAGAATAATATGACACAAATAAAGATGGGGATAAACAAACGCTTGGTTCGACAAACGGATGAGAAGTAATTGGTCTTGATCTGAATGAGGAAACTATGCAGTAATTGGGGTTAAATGGCTAAGAGAAACGGTGAATAACATACAGCTAGAGGGTCAGACGCCGATTTGAACTTGGATACTCCCAAATTAGTGTCTAGTGTGGCTACAGCGGCATATACGGCATATAGTCTGGTGATACACCTTGGGGATGGACATTCTGTAAACCTCGTAGGTAACCTATTCGATGCGAAGCTCACTTCTTATCCTGATTTTGTCCTTCTAATGCGTTAGATCCGAGAAATATTTCTAGAACTGCAAGTAAAGTACGAAGCATGTAGCTATCTTACAACCGTCTTTGGTTGAGGCAACGTTGTTGCCACTGCGAGAGCATTTACTGTCAGACATACATGATAAATTTAGAATAGATGAATGCATGTTACACGGAGGATACAGCCTGGTGCTGATGATAGCCGGTTATATCTTCAAGCCAGCAGCTTCTCATTTACCTTTGAGGCTCTTCAACATAGAACATCCGGGTCGGTCACCGGGAATCTCCATCATTAGTCAGTGGTGCTAAGCTCTACACCATGGGGAGAACATCATGACGACGACGGCGACGATGACGGTGGTGGTGGTGGTGGTGGTGGTGGTGGTGGTGGTGGTGGTGGTGGTGAGCTATTTCCATATAGGTTGTGATAATCGTGGTAAGTTGACAATCTGAAAACGGAATCACAGGAGAAATGTGTTGAGGTTGTTCACAATCACCTGCGAAATTGGTGGCGGCCTCCAACGCATACTGATTCTGCTCCGGCAAGATGACCCACCACCGCCGAGCTTTTTGCCCTCCATCAGGCTGTTCATTACGTCTGGGGGCACCAGCTCATTCGCTGTGTGATCTGCTCTGAGTCCCTCAGTGCCCTTCAGAGTCTGGATGATCCAGATCCAGTCCACCCCGTCGTTCGAAGGATCCAGGACTGCCTCCATTTGTTCCCAGAGGGGGAGCCCAAGTGATGTTCATGTGGGTTGCTGGCCATGTTGGTGTGCCTGGGAATGACTCTGCTGATGCTGAAGCCAAGGCCGCAGTTCATCTCGGTCGGCCCGCCTCTTACTCTGTTCCCTCGCACGACATTCGTACTTTTCTCTATCGGCGTATCACGTCACTTTGGCATGACCATTGGTGCTCCCTTCGTGGGAACAAACACAGAGAAGTCAAACTTTTCCCAACAGCCTGGTCGACTTCCTCGCGGCCGTCTCGCCATGAGGAAGTAATGTTAGCTGAGTTGCGAATAGGGCACTGCCGCTTTAGTCACCGCCACTTGTTGAGTGGCGACCCTGCACTCAGCTGTCGTTTCTGTAGCCAGCCATTAACAGTCAGGCATTTCCTGATCCTCCGCCCCTATTTTGGCCACTTACGTTTCAGGGTCGGGCTGCCGCCCGCTTTGCCGGACATTTTAGCGGATGAAGAACGAGCTGTGGCTCGCGTTTAAGGTTTTTTAAAAAGCAGTAATATGACAAGAGATTTGATTTCTACTTGGTGATTCCGGTGTCTTGTCTACGTCTTTTAGATACTCTTCCGTAACGTCTTGACGTTTTATATTTGTTTTTTCTTCCTTTCTGTATTGGACTTCGAAACGGTTTTTTACCCTCGCGGTCCATGCATTCGATGGTTCTATACTGGGTGCTTATGACCTTAGATGTTTTGCGCCCTAAAACAAAAAAGATGACCCACCAGAGTGCAGTACCTGTGTTAGATCTCACTCATTCCACGCCATTTTTCAACATCTTCACTTCCAGTTGTTTGGTATATTAGAAGACAAACTCTCAGAAGAGGTAGCAAGAGTCTTGGCGGAGTATGCACGTTCATCAGTTGTTTATTACATACAATAAACGTCATTGTTCGATTATTTTACGATACTCTTATGCAGGCTGGTACGGTTTGAAAACTTCCTTGCAAATTAAAACTGCTACGTTTTTGCAGATAATCGTGAAAGAAATGTTCTATGCACCATCAGCAGTATTATGTTTCCTAAATATTTGATTGTTAGTTAAGAGTGTCGAAAATTCTCGTTGTTAATTGTTAGAAAGTTTTGTGAAGTTATGGCTTTGCCTTTTCTTCAAATTGTCTCTCTTGCCTTCCATCTTCAAGTCAGGACCATCCGCAAGAGATCTCATATTTGCAGTGAGGCAGCTGCAGGAACAACACTAAGTACTGGAATGATCTACTGATGACCTTCCTGGATTCAGGGAAATCATAAAACTATGTATACAGAAGTAAAGTTTGTAAGGCACCACGATTGAAAGGGACGGAGGAACAGACTGTACGAGGACAAAAGAATTATACCAGGGAAGTGGAAGAGATTGCTGAAGTACAAAAAAGGAAGAAATCTACGTTCACTATAACAAATGTAAGGGCACGTAACTGGCTTGCTTTGTTTTCAGTTACTTGTACGTTAACATACTTTTCTGCACTACGCAAGTCATCCATGCAGTATATACACTGAGGTGGCAAAAGTCGTGGGTACCTCCTAACATCGTGTTTGACCTCCTTTTTCCTGACATACCGCAGAAACTCGACGTGGGATGGACTCAACAAGTCGTTGGGAGTCCTCTGACCAATACTGAGCCGTTCCTAATTGCGAAAGCGTTGCCGATGTAGGATTTTGTGGACGAAATGACCACTCGGTTATGTCCAATAAATGCTCGATCTGATCCTTGTTGGGAGATTTGGATAGTCAAATCATTCACCAGAACCGCCCAGAATGTTCTATAAACCAACTGCGAACACTTCTGGCCCGGTGACATGGCGCAATGTCACGTCTAAAAATTCCATCGTTGTTTGGGAACGTAACCATTAACACTCAATGATAGATTCGGTTGGACCAGAAGACCCAGGCCATTCCATGTAAAACAGCCCACACCGTTATGGAGCAACCTCGAGCTTGTACAGTGTCTTGTTGACAGCTTGGATTCATAGCTTCGTGGGGTCTGGGCCACACTCGAACCCTACCATCAGCTCTTAGCAACTGAAATCAGATCTCATCTGACCAGGTTACGATTTTCCATTCGTGTAGGATCCAACCCATATAGTCAAGATCCCAGCACACGCACTGCAGCAGAAGTTGTGCTGTTGGCAAAGGCACTCATGTCGATAACGTCAAATTTCGCCGCACTGTGCTAACGTATACCTTCGTCATACGTCCCACATTAATGTCTGCCGTTATTTCGCGCAGTGTTGCTTGTCTGTTAGCACCGACAACTCTACGCAAACGCCACTGTTCTCGGTCGTTAGTCAAGGCCCTTGGCGTTGCCCTACTGAGAGGTACGCCTGAAATATGATATTCTCGGCACACTCTTGACACTGTGAATTCCCTAAAGCTTTTCAAAATGGAATGTCCCATGCATGTGACTCCAATTACCATCCCACTTTCAGGATCTGTTAATTCCGCTCGTGAGGCCATAATCACGTCGGAAACTCTTTCACGTGAATCACCTGGCTAGAAATGACAGCTCCGTCAATGCACTGTCCTTTTATATACCTTGTTTACGCGATACTACCGGCATCTGTATATGTGCATACAGCTATCCCATGACTATCTTCATCTCAATGTAAAGTGGCGCTAAGTACTTTAATATTTTTCTGGACTACAGAAGCAGACGACCTGCTGCTGACGATTTTGATACTAATAAAACAAGTGTACACATGTGAAGTTGGCCATAATAGCCAGAAACAGGTCATGGCAACAAAATAAAACTTTTTAAAAGCATTTGCAGCTGGTTAGACATCCCTCAGTAATAATTAAAGTGGTGTGTGCAAATGCAGAGAATTAATGAAATGGGGACGTCGTCCGCAGTACAATAGCGCGAAATGCAATCGCAGACTGAAGTCGAGACTGACTTTGTGGTGGAGTGCAGAGCTTCTGCGCCACTAGACCATACGGGCAGCACAGCCGCTTCCGTCTGGCGATGCCTCCTGACCGGACGCACGTCGCACCACGACGGTTCCCCGAAGCGCTGTGTGTACTACGGCGCTTTCTACTCGTATTCTGGTGCGTAACTCGCCGGGCCAGTCCCAGGAGCACGCTGGACCGCTGGGCGCTGCGCTTGCGGCCCAACCTGTTATCCGGGTTCAGCTCTCGGAAGAGCTCTTGCCTGTGCCTCGTCATCCATCACATCCATCACAGAGCAGCTGCTCCTTGACCTGCGGTACGAGAGTGGGTCGCCACCTGTTCAGATATGAACAGTGGCCTGCAAAAATTTCGCATCAGTGCTAAGTTTCTATAGAAAAATCATATACGAGGGTCATTACAAAAGAAAGGCACACTATTTTTTTAAAAATCCATCTTTTATTCTACATGTTTGAAAGTTTTACAGTGTGTAGATACATCCTTTAGGAACAATATTTTCATTTCTCCACATTATAACATTGACGTCGGTTTGCAGTAGGGTTTTGGAGCATATACTGTATTCAAACATTATGAATCACCTCGAAGGGAACGATCTATTGATACGTAATCAGCATGGTTTCAGAAAACATCGTTCTTGTGCAACGCAGCTAGCTCTTTATTCGCACGAAGTAATGGCCGCTATCGACAGGGGATCTCAGGTTGATTCTGTATTTCTGGATTTCCGGAAGGCTTTTGACACCGTTCCTCACAAGCGACTTCTAATCAAGCTGCGGGCCTATGGGGTATCGTCTCAGTTGTGCGCCTGAATTCGTGATCTCCTGTCAGGAAGGTCGCAGTTCGTAGAAATAGACGGTAAATCATCGAGTAAAACTGAAGTGATATCACGTGTTCCCCAGGGTAGCTCCTGGGACCTCTGCTGTTCCTGATCTATATAAATGACCTGGGTGACAATCTGAGCAGTTCTCTTAGGTTGTTCGCAGATGATGCTGTAATTTACCGTCTAGTAAGGTCAACCGAAGACCAATATCAGTTGCAAAGCGATTTAGAAAAGATTGCTGTATGGTGTGGCAGGTGGCAGTTGGCGCTAAATAACGAAAAGTGTGAGGTGATCCACACGAGTTCCAAAAGAAATCCGTTGGAATTCGATTACTCGATAAATAGTACAATTCTCAAGGCTGTCAATTCAACTAAGTACCTGGGTGTTAAAATTACGAACAACTTCAGTTGGAGAGACCACATAGATAATATTATGGGGAGGCGAGCCAAAGGTTGCGTTTCATTGGCAGGACACTTAGAAGATGCAACAAGTCCACTAAAGAGACAGCTTACACTACACTCGTTCGTCCTCTCTTAGAATATTGCTGCGCGGTGTGGGATCCTGGGCAGCTCGTTTTGTATTATCGCGTAATAGGGGAGAGAGTGTGGCAGATATGATACGCGAGTTGGGATGAAAGTCATTAAAGCAAAGACGTTTTTCGTCGCGGCGAGATCTATTTACGAAATTTCAGTCACCAACTTTCTCTTCCGAATGCGAAAATATTTTGTTGAGCCCAACCTACATAGGTAGGAATGATCATCAAAATAAGATAAGAGAAATCAGAGCCCGAACAAAAAGGTTTAGGTGTTCGTTTTTCCCGCGCGCTGTTCGGGAGTGGAATGGTAGAGAGATAGTATGATTGTGGTTCGATGAGCCCTCTGCCAAGCACTTAAATGTGAATTGCAGAGTAGTCATGTAGATGTATAATTTCCATCCCTCCCAACTGCCTTACGCCATCTTGGAACCAGCGCCTGTATATCCGCACGGTAAAATTCTGGACCAACCTGTTGGAGCCACTGTTTGGCAGCGTGCACAAGAAAGTCATCATCTTCAAACCTTGTTCCACGAAGAGAGTCTTTCAGTTTCCCAAAGAGATGATAGTAACATGGAGCCAGGACAGGACTGAAAGGCGGGTGTTTCAGTGTTGTCCATCCGAGTTCTGTGATCGCTTCCATGGTTTTTTGAATGACATGTGGCCGAGCACTGTCGTGCAACATCAAAAGATCCTGCTTTTGCCGATGTGGCCGAACACGACCCAGTCGAGCTTGAAGTTTCTTCAGTGTCGTCACATATGCACCAGAATTTATGGTGGTTCCACTTGGCATGATGTCCACAAGCAAGAGTCCTTCGGAATCGAAAAACATAGTAGCCATAACTTTTCCAGCAGAAGTTGTGGTTTAAATTTTTTTTTTGTTTTGGGTGAATTTGCATGATGCCACTCCATTGATTGCCTCTTCGTCTCTGGTGAAAAATGATGGAGCCATGTTTCATCACCCGTCACAATTCTTCCAAGAAATTCATCTCTATGATTCTCTTACTGTTCCAAAAGTTCGCTGCGTACCGTTTTTCTTGTTTCTTTGTGAGCCACTGTCAACATCCTGGGAACCCACCTGTCATAAAGCTCTTTTATCGCCAACACTTTCGGTATTCTGCAAACACTTCCTTCCCCTATCCCAACGTAGAATGACAATTCGTTAATTGTGATGAGTCTGTTAGCAGCCACCAATTCGTTAACACTCTGCACATTGTCTGGAGTGTGTGCAGTACGAGGCCTGCCGCTGCGAGGACAATCCTCAATATTGCCGTGCCCGCTTTCATCACGTAACCTGCTTGCCCACCGACTAACTGTACTGCGATCGACAGCAGCATCTCCATAGACCTTTTTCAACCTCTTGTGCATGTTTCCCACTGTCTCGTTTTCACAGCACAGGAATTCTATGACAGCACGTTGCTTCTGACGAACGTCAAGTGTAGCAGCCATCTTGAAGACATGCTGTGGCGGTGCCACTCACGGGAACAGGTTGAACTAAGTTTGAAAACAAGCGGGAAGGATGTATCTACACACTGTAAATCTTTCACACATGCAGAATGAAAACTGTATTTTTACAAAAATAGTGTGCATTTCTTTTGGAGTGACCCTCGTATGTGATACTTCGAAGAAAGTTTTCAGGCTACCTCTGGTCCCGTAAAGTGAAACTGTCCGTCAGCGCAGATTCCTCGAAAGTCTTGCGACAAAAATGTTATATTAATAAAACTTCTACGCCTGCAGCTAAGCGCAACGTGTTTTGTTGTACCTAGCTGTTCACGTCTTTCACTATGATGCTTGTTTCATCCTCTAATACCTTTCCTCATTTCACATTCTGTTCAGTGGCGGATCACTTACTATATCTATGTAACCATTAGAACTTGAACATAGTTGTGCAGCACTTCTCTCTCATAGCTCAGTATTTTCAAGTAGCACTACCACATTCAAATTTATTCCCTGCTTGTCGACAGCGTAGAACCATTCTCCGCTTCCAGTCTTCTATATGCAAAGAGAAGCGAAATTGGTATATATCATGCTAAAATACAAGATCAGTTCGAGTGTAAGTGAAATGCACCCTGCACTGCAAATGGCCTTAAACCAGCATTGCTAACGGGAATACATTTAATAAGAGACTTTGCAAAATAAATGTTATATTTACGAACTTTCCCTATCGAATTAAAAAAAAAATTAATGAAGTATAAAATCTCCCTCAGTGGCAGTCTCCCGTCACAAACATACTGAAGCCCATGCAAATAACGGTGACAGTACTATGCACAGACGAGTTACTCAGTCTCACTCTGTTTTAAAGTAAATGTAATCTAAAAAATGAAGTACCATCGTCAACTGGTGTTTCCCAAACGACGCTCTGGCAAACGATTGAAGCAGAAAATACCGACTGAAGTGGCTATTCAGGAAATTAACTTCTGAAATTTCCATTGAATTACTTGAAGAAATGTTTTAGTTCCTGTTCAATTCATTGTCAAGTGGAATATCAGATACTACAGACTATATATTTTCGATTTAAACAAAAACTAGAGACATCGTTGAATGTTACTAACAGTTACTACGTAATGTGAATTCTTGTCTATGGACAATGCCGCTAGGTTCCATGCTAGCAATCTCGCGAGGATGTAAATTTTCACATATAAATTAATAAAAATACAATTCTGAGGTAAAAAAAATGTCAGTAAAAACATTCATCCACGGGAAAACGTAAATTACTGTTAGAATATTAATTTACAGGTGTAAAAGTAGTCGTAATAGATATACAGGAGTTTTGACGAAAACGTGGAAATATCAAAATAGGCAACACATTATCGCGACTACTACGGTGTGGAGAAATCGTTGGCTTTAAAAGCAGGTTCTAGTCGTTTCGGAATGGATAAATACAGAATATGTATGATTTTAAGGGAAAGCTTATACCATTCTTCCTGCAAAATAGTGGCAATTTGAGGTAAAAACGATGGAGGTGGATAACAATCACGCACTCTTCTCTCCAAAGCAGACCACAAATGCTCAATTATAATGAGATCTGGATGGTTGCGGTGGCCAGTTCATACTCGTTCTCACAAGACCGCTTCTGAACGATGTGAGAACAGGAGTCCTAACATCTTGGAACACAGCATCACCATTGAGAAACAGTTGATGTACAGTGAGATGGACCTGATCACCCAAAATTGTCACGCAATCATTCGCAGTAATGCTACGTTGCAGAGCACCCGTGGGGCCCTTGGAATACCAAGATATGGCTACCCAAATCATCGCCGAACCCCTGCCATTTTTCACTCCTCAGACCTAAACTCGGGCAGAAGTTGGAAACATTGTGAAATAACTCATACGACCAAATGACATTCTTACATTCTTGCAGTTCCGAACTTCTGCAGCTCCCTTCGTGTTTTGGTTCTGACAGAGTTCGTGAGTGCGACACTCGGTCCAGCAGCGACTTTTGCAACTGTCATTTTTATGATTTTTGTCAGAATCCTCTTCAATTAACCTCTGTCGCGATCACTCGACACACTTTCTTCCGCGTATGACTTACCGGATGATGTTTTCCCGCTTTCCCTGTATGCGGTATTAATCTTCGATACGTTACCTCTTGAAACACCGAACACTTTGGTTACCTTGGTTATTGAAGCATCCATCATAAGAGCACCAACAATTTGCCGACATTCCAAGTCATAACCCCGACGTAATACAACTGCACAAATATTTCTCTGACCACGACTGACACTTGCGGACATTGCACAAGTGCCGTTCGTTTTCAGCTCTACCTGCAAGCTTAAAGCATCTGCATTTGCGTTCAAACACGCAATCGAGATGTATCATCTCGTGCAGTTCTTGTTCAGTCTCATACAGGCGTCTGCATTTCATATTCGACCTCTGCAAGAGTCTTTTCCTTAATTTTGTAACAGAGATTTATAACTGTTTAATGACGTCATTTTAAAATTGTAGCAAATGTGAATATAACCTTCTGCATGTTCACTGTCTTTAACTTGCAAGGAGACGTTACGAACTACTGTCTTCTCTAGTTTTCCCCATAACTATAGGATTTGAATATCTGTCGCCGCACATCTGGGCATCAATTTCCCCTAAAGCAGTACGTCAAAATTAAAAACTCGAAAGCAGCGTCTTTTAAAAACTGATGATTTCCGAGCGCTGTTTAACATAAAACATTTGTTGACTTTTAACGAATACGGTGGTAGCGAGACGTGCAGCTGAACCGGACATGAGGTCCTTGGTACTCGAACAGAGAAATTAAATGCTTCCATTTCCTCAAATTTGTGAGATTAAATCGACATTATATTACAGTCACAATCAAGAGAAAGGATATCAGAAGAAAGAGACATAGTAGGATCCAAAAAAAATTTATTTGGAAGAAGCCGAAGGCTTCCTATTTATTGTACTTTCTTGACTATTTGTTTCCTTTAAAGATCGCTTCTTAAATTACTTTTTAGTTTTTATTCAAGTATTCAAACAGGAGAGTTTTTAAAGGGTTTAAACGTGAGGTTGTAGCACTATTGAACACAAAATAAAAAACAAAGGAAATACGTTATAGCAGAAAAAGAAATCAAAATCCTTGTTCGCCATTTTCCTTAATTTTTTCTCAACTTCACGTTTATTAATAAACTTAAATGATAATTGAGCTTTAATAAAAATAGCATCTTTTTATTTTTAATTACTATATATATGAATAAACGAGTACACACAGTATATTGAAATTAGATAGAAAAAAAGCGAAATACCACACAGAAAATCGATTTTTTTATTCAGACTGAATAGTGTCATTGATGTATAATTGTTTTTCAACTCACAAAAAGACATTTCGCATGTCTGTATCAAATTTTAGTTCATTTTCATATGAAAAGTAATTAAAAATAAGATATTGTTTTTATCAAAAAAGTTTGATACTTATTGACATTTACATTTGTTGATAAATGAATAAAGCGTTTTCTTTTAAATAACTGCAGATACGCAGGTTTTTTTTTTTTTTTTTAAAATTGCTGACCATTCTGTACACATTGCTCCATTAAAAATTAAATTTCATCTCTATCCTGTATTTCTAAGTGCACTGATCTAAACTGAGTCAAAATTAATATTGGTTGTTGAGCTTTTATAAAGATAAAAATCTCCCCGTTCCATATCATTTCTTTTACAAGAAAGGTTGATTTTTTTAAAGCATGATCTTGTTTCTACAAATAGGTGGACGTTTGCTTAGATTTCTGTGCCCAATATCATTTATTGCGGATGAAATCTTCCCACAGTTGCCGTCTCTCCTTTTATTACAATAAATCCGCGCAAGTTCCTCGAAATTAAAGTGGAAGTGGCTCTGAGCACTATGGGACTTAACATCTGAGGTCATCAGTCCCCTAGAACTTGGACCTACTTAAACCTAACTAACCTAAGGACATCACATACATCCATGCCCGATGCAGGATTCGAACCTGCGACCGTAGCGGTCGCACGGTTCCAGACTGTAGCGCCCAGAACCGCTCGGCCACTCCGGCCGGCCCTCGTAATTAAATGACGGATTGATGCCTCCATACAAAAACCTGCTCACTTTTGCAGAGGTGTGTTTCTCAACTTCCACTACAGCTCATTTGTTTCCACAAAATATTCATCCCTAATTAAATTCATGAAAACATACAGTGCTTCTCATTTATTTGAATAATAATCACAAGCTGTTTCTCATTCATAAATGAATAACAAATATATCACATTCTATTGTCTACAATATACTCCCTTAAATTTAAAAAAAGATTACATACAATACAGATAATGGGAGTATTCTGTAAGTAACCTTACCACCCATAACATCCACGCTTTTCAGATTTTCTACGACAATCTCTCTTGTCATATCAGGGCGGACAATAAGTTTTAGTTCGTAAGAACAAGTGTCACTTCTTGTGATCTACAGTTGTTAATGCGCCACGCAGTTTCAGTGGAAACACTAGCACAGAGTGACAAAAGGAGCTCTTCGTCCAGGTCATGAAGAGGCAAGTGATGTACACCGGCCGCCGAGTCACCCTCAGTCTTGGGACGTTGTGTGGTTGCGATATAAACTGGCATGTGGTCAGCACACCAGTTCCCTGGCCGTTTTGCAGATTTTCGGGAGCGTGGAGCCGACACTGCTCGGCCGAATAGCTACTGAACTGGCATCGCGAGACTGAGTGCACCACGTACCAGGCTTCCCACTAAGAAAATAATATTTGGCAGTATCGGGAATCGGGTCCTCCGCTTGACAGTCATATACTCTGACCACGTTTGTTTGTTTGTCTTTTAATTTCATTTTGATCGTTTATTTCGTTTGCTGCATCTGTTTGCGGCGAACGTCGTAAGACACCTATTTCAGTTCGTCGTCGATCCATTAAGACAGTTTTTCTATTACAGAGGGCAGCTAACCCTCTGACCGAACACACTGAGTTACCGTGCCGGCACCACTTAGCTCCGGAGGCGGACAGCACATCTGTTTAGAAATAAAATGGCTGAAATGGCTCTGATCATTATGGAACTTAACTTCTGAGGTCATCAGTGCCCTAGAACTTAGAACTACTTAAACCTAACTAACCTAAGGGCATCACAAACATCCATGCCCGAGGCAGGATTCGAACCTGCGACCGTAGCGGTCGCGTGGTTCCAGACTGTAGCGGCTAGAACCGCTCGGCTACTCCGGCCGGCATCCGTTTGGAAGCAGCCAACGGAATCGTAGAATCTGGATTTCCTTCTCTGTCTCTGTTTCCGCAAAGAGTCATCTATTCTCTGTCACGGAAGTTCCAATGTCCAGTTTCCGAGAAGGGAACGGAGATGCTTCACTGCTGTTTGAGTAAAAGCGAAAGTTTTGTATTTGGTTTCTATATTTCATACTCAGCTTTAGTGACACACCATGTGTGACTTGTTATGCAGGACTTGTACATAATTAGAACTATACAGTATGTTTATAGCTTGACATTCCTGCTCGTATGACACTAACCTCGACACACGAGAGATTATCAGCTTCATGCCGACCGGTCCGTACCCCATTTGAATCTTGGTGCAGTTTTCACTAAAACAAATATCGTGTGACTAGCGACTCCCGTCGGGTATACCGTTCGCCAGGTGCAAGTCTTTCGATCTGACGCCACTTCGGCGACTTGCGCGTCGATGGGAATGAAATGATGATGATTAGGACAACACAATACCCGGTTCCTGAGCTGAGAAAATCTCCGACCCAGCCGGGAATCGAACCCGTGCACCTAAGGGATTGACATTCTGTCGCGCTGACCACATTTTTCCGATATAGTTCGTTGCGTTTGGTCTGGGCGGAGGTCACAAGACATCCATTCAAGTTGATCGTTGATTCCTTGACTCAGTTTTTTTTTTATTACAGAGAGCACGCAGCCCTCAGACCGAACACGCTGAGCTACCATGCCGGCCACTGATGGCAGCTGCATTTTCCCGTGAGATGCGCACTCCTCCCCGCTAATGAACACTGGACGCTCCATTCAGGGCCGACACTCTTTGCCACTTCGGCCCCTGCAGGGCAACGTCCCACTTCATATGTAATCTGTGGCACGGTGCGTCTTCCTGCCGCAGGCTGCACAAGGTCATGTGCTGCATGTCAAGCAATGATGTATCCGGCCTTTGTGTCCACTTGAATGGCAACATTCCCATGGCTGCGCACGAGGTCAGATTTAAAGGAGCGTTCTAATAAGGGGTGTTTCCGCTAAATTACAAAGCCCTTATGATAGTCGATCGAAGTTTTCCAGGAGTTGGCTTTATGTAGGTTCACTTTAGATAAAAATAACAAGCGAATTATGGTCTTCAGTTACAAAATTCATGTTGGCGCATAATTTGCTCTTTACCCATTAGGTTAACTTGAAACAAAAGCATTGCGTCAGATCGATTAAAAACTGTAATTACAGGTTTTTAACGGATCTAATAATGATTTACTCTCTAATGTATCGCAAATAAACAAACATATATATCATCGCATTAACTTTATCGCACTCGATCCCGTCTACAGCGAAAGAGTAAAGCAAGTAAAATTAATTTGTAGAAGCAACACAAAGATTAAATTAATTAAAAAGACAAACAAAGACCTCTCTTATGACCATTCTTCATCACAGCAGCAACAACGAAAAAACACACTTCGCTTCACACTCTCGAGACATCCACGCCACAGTTGAGAGATGTTCACGCTTAACGAAGCAAGACTTCTTCGTGCACCGGCAGAGCTCTCCGTAACAATACTCGGCACAAGATCAGAGAGATCAGAACTGTGGACAGCGATTGCTCTTGTAGCTCTCACGATTGGTGTTCGACATTCATTCTAACGAAATTTTTATGGCTCTCTGCCATTTTACAAAGTTTTATGTAGTTACTTAAGATTTTTTTAATTACATATTTCAGCCTCAGAAGGGATATCATGACCGATATGATCTTGTACCCAGGTCATGATCAAATGATCTGTTTGAAGAGAGCGAAAAGGGCGATGCTAAAATACAAGGAATTACAAATAAAATTAACGTCTATACACAACAGGACGTACTTCAGTATTTTATACAAGAACTCTGCCACTGAACAGGTACTCACAATGTAAACAGATAAGATCTGATTGTTGGAACTGAAGTCTCGAACTGACTACGTAATAACATAAAGTTGGTAACTTTTAAATTGCAAACGTATGATTAAGAATATGCACGATGTAAGCTTTCTTAAATTTTGAGACAAACCTTCTCCGAGTATCAACTAGTAAAAATCTACTGAACTAATGGTGTAGATAAGCTACGAGTAGATGCACGCTATATAGATTACGCACGTCTGCAGACGCGATCCGCGACTGTAAACTAGTATCTAGAGGCCGCCAATGGACTAAGTAGCCAGTGTGGAAAAACTCATCAAGGTACTAATTAGAAAGTTGTGATGCGGCAGAATAAGAAACCACAACAAAACAGAATGGCAAAACAGGGAGAAGAAACATCATAACAGGCAAGAAAATACTTCAAAAAAGATTTTGTTGGGGAAATCGGTTTGTTTACCTAACAACTCGTTTGGGTATTTTCTCTAAGCTAGTTAAAATTTAGATTGTCTTCAGGAGCATCCTTAAGGAACATGATGACAGCTATGAAGATGTTTTTCTCTTCTTCCTACTTTATGTCCACATTGTTTTAAAATGAGAACCGTGGATTGTTTTATTGCTACCTATGTTACCGAATTCTCAAACACATATCAAAAGATCTGCCCGTTTAGTGTACATCGGACAGGCACCACATTTTTATACACACGTGACGTTAAGTACTTACTATGAACTAATTGCACTTTGTGGCGAAACTTTTTTCCAAGATGAAGTATGAAAGACTACTATAATCTTATGCGCAAGGTAAGAACGAATAAGTCTGTGTAATTATACTTACGTTCCGAAATCGACTGCGGTAGACGCACAATATAATCTAAAATTTTCTAACCTATTAAACTGTGCCATGTTTCAAATCATTACAGCCACAACATTCCAGTTGCTATAATAGGGTAACGTGCAAGAAGGGAGATTAGTGGGAAACCTCTTGTCGACGTCGAGACAGATGTGAATCATATGCTCCGATTGAGAAAGGATAAATGGTTCAAATGGCTCTGAGCACTATCGGACTTAACATCTGAGGTCATCAGTCTCCTAGACTTAGAACTACTTAAACCTAACTAACCTAAGGACATAACACGCAACCATGCCCGAGGCAGGATTCGAACCTGCGACCGTAGCAGCACCGCGGTTCCGGACTGAAGCGCCTAGAACCGCTCGGTCACAGCGGCCGGCGAGAAAGGATATGCGAGGTGTCGTTTTCAAAGGAATCATCCCAGGATCTGCATTAAGCTATTTACATAAACCACGCAAACTTAAATCTGGGTGACCGCACGGAGGTTTGAACCGCCGAATACGAGTGCAACGTCTTTCCAATGAGCCGCCTCGCACTTCTGTAGTGACTATTTACTGTTGAAATAGCATTTATACCTGAAGAAAATCTTCTTAGGCAGTTAAATTTGGCTTTATGCTTTACGGCGATGTATACAAGGCTTTCAATGTTTCTCAAGGTAACTACAGAACAGGCTGTTGTTACTGGTTCGTTTGTATACAGCTCTTATTTAATAAGTCAAATAATGTACTGACATCAGACTTAAGGGAAGTGGCGATAACTGTAACATATTTTTATCATTACACGACAGTGCTAGCTTGTCGGATGCCATTTGTGTACTTATTTAACAATCTATGTAGACCGCCAATTGTTTACTCAACGGTCGGAAGCTGCGAAACTGCTAAAATGAAACCAACGTGTCTCTTAAGATTGAGATCTACGTGGGAACTTCGAAAAGCAAGTTACACATTACTAGGGTAGGTCAAATAACTTCACTACACTTCAAAGTGACACAGATATATGACGCTATCTTGCAAGGTAGTCATAAAGTCTCTATACAACGATCGGAATGTTCTATCAGGCATTCAGTTCCTTGACGACAGAAATTGGCTCCTTAATCACAGAGCCATTGGAGAACCACTCTCTGTGCGCCTCCATCTTTGTAAAATCCCTTTGCCTTCGGGTGTTCTTCCAGTTTGACGAGAATATGGAAATTGCATGGTGCGTGATTTGGACACTTTGCAGATGAGCATCGTCCCCATCTGTACAGCTTTTGTCAAATTATTGGGCCAGTTCACTACGGCTAGATGCGACATTCCATTTGGTCCAAATACCGCCAGAATTTCACGGTGAATCAGCATGCAGTTTAGACTTTTTCCCCCACAAGAGTCGTACTGCCCCACGTGCTTAAACTCTGGAGAACGGTCCCAATTGCCGCGCCATTCCAGTTTTACACTGTGATGCACCTGTTGTCCTTACCGCAGGACACTTGTCTCTGCAGGAGGAGGAGATTAATGTAAGTTAATGCGGCTGAGTAGAAAGATAAAATCTGTAATGTTCGGATACAGAATTAGCTGATGTCATGCGTGAACAGTCAAGTTGTTTAAATATCTGCGCGTATCGTTGCAAAGCGACATGAGGTGGAACTAGCAAGTGAGAACTGTGGTAGGCAAAGCGAATGTCGACTTCGGTTTGTTGGAAGAATTTTAGGAAAGAATGGTTCACCTGTAAACTTAGAACTACTTAAACCTAACTAACCTAAGGACATCAGACATCCATGCCCGAGGCAGGATTCGAACATGCGACCGTAGCGGTCACGCGGTTCCAGACTGTAGCGCCTAGAACCGCTCGACCACTCCGGCCGGCAATCAATCTACAAAGGGGACTGCTTGCAATATATCTTGCGCTACATCTTGGAATTTTGCTCAAGCGTGTAAGAACGATTATCAAACAGGATCAACAGGAAGATACTGACACAAAGAAGGGCAGCGCGAATGGCCATATGTTTGAGGCAGGGGAGAGCGTCGCAGAAATGCTGGAAAACTTGACCTGGCACACGGTTGAGGATAGATGCCAACTATACCGTGAAAGCCTACTTACGTTTCAAGAACAAGTGTTAAGTGAGGAATCTAGGGATATGTGACAGCACTTTACATGTCTCCAACAGGGACCGCGTACAGGAGCGCTTCAAAAGTCATTCTTCCTGCGCTTCTTACGCCAACAGGAATACAATTTAATACGTGTTACAGGAGATGGGACATTCTGCCATGCACTTTTCTGTGGCTTGTAGAGTATAGGTGTATACATAAATGTAGAATTGCCTGCAGAAGTATATATATATATATATATATATATATATATATATTCTTCTCGGGTATGCAGCCGGATCATAACGTCTTCATGACACAATATTTCCGCGGTCCAACTGGCCGCCATCTTCAGGTGAGAGTGCTGGTGCACGATCTCGCCGGATCTGACTTCCCAGCGCAAGCGGCAGCCCCTATATAGGCCGCAGAAGACCCACAACGCGTGCGCGAGAAGGTGCCGTAGCTGCCCTCTAGCGCAGTAAACATACCGCGCCGCCAGTGGTGGAAAGAGGCGAAATCGAGATATCGCTGTCAAAAATTAAAGAAATTTTAAAAATTTTTATTCCGACGATTGAAACACAGACCGTTGTTTTTTTTAATGTCAGATGTCCCAAGTCTTACTTAAAAGATAACCCTTGTCTCTATTAATAAGATTGTCAGATAAACGAATCTCTATGGATTCTTTTAAAACACAGTCCCAGTAGCGAGATGCAGGGGCAACCATTTGTGTCGCGTCATATAGCATTCTGTGTCCCTCGGTGAGACAGTGCTCCGCCACTGCGGATTTCTCAGGTTGAAACAGCCGTGTGTGCCGCTGATGCTCAACACATCGGTCCTGAATGGTCCGGATTGTCTGACCAATATAAGCCTTCCCACAGTGGCAAGGGATCTTGTACACACCGGGCGAGATCGTGCACCAGCACTCTCGCCTGAAGATGGCGGCCAGTTGGACCGCGGAAATATTGTGTCATGAAGACGTTATGATCCGGCTGCATACCCGAGAAGAATATTATCAATTATTACTCCGGGAAAGCCTTCGTAGTCACATCAGAAGCCTCTACGGGGAGGAGATGGTGGAACTTGTGAAGAAGTTTGATAAACTTCGTAAGAAGAAGGGCAAGTTGCTGAGTGCCCTCGCCTATTTGCTGAGATGCCGCGATGGAAGAGTAATACCTAAGTTTGCTAGATTTGTGCATTTTATTGAAACGAAAACGGCCAACAACATCAAGAAGCGTGCCAGTTTCGCCTTAGTCAAAGAGCGCATTCGCTTCACTCGAAGACAACTGGATCTCATATCCAAGGATTTACTTTTCTTGCACTTGGAGTTATCGTCGCTGCTGTCGGATGCATCCTGGGAATGGGTGGATAGTTCTTCTGGGGCACTATCAGATTGGACGCATAGGAGCGCCGTCAGGAAACAGTCTTCGAAGTTTCAACGGCTTTGTTCTCAACCTATGATATCTGATGACGACACCCGTCGACGGACAGTGATTAACCTCACGAGTAAAGAACTGGACGACGCTATGCTGTCAGTGTTGGAGAAAGGCCTGAATTTTGCCCCTACACCGAGGAAAGTGCCTATCACCGAATTCATCTGTGCAGTCGGACAAGCAGTGTCCAACTTTTCGGAGGACCAAGCTGAAGAGATTAGGCAAGAGGTCTCACATACATTGCGGCGGGCGCCGCCTCCACGGAGTAACATCTCCTCTCTCGAAAGGGCAGCCGTCCGGTCCATTAGAGAAGACGACGATCTGATAGTTCTACCAGCGGACAAAGGCAACGCAACGGTTCTTCTGTCACGTGATGACTATCTGGGAAAGATGGATCTCTTACTTGAGGACTCAGCATACAGAACATTGCAGGACGACCCAACTGAACGGATAAAACGGAAGACGCTTTCACTGCTGAGGAAGAGTTCTTTACCTGACGACGTTCTCAAAAAACTTCGTCCTGGTGCTGCCGTGCCACCGAGACTATACGGCCTACCCAAGATTCATAAGAAAGGGGTCCCGCTTCGTCCGATCGTGAGTAACTTGGGTGCTCCTACCTACAATCTAGCCAAGTACTTAGCATCTGTTCTTGGCGCTCACGTCGGTAAATGCGAACATCACATTCCCAATTCTATGGTGTTTATTCAGAGATTGAAGTCCTTGTTTCTTAGTCCCTGTGATTTGCTTGTGAGCTTTGATGTCGTGTCGCTTTTTACCCGGGTTCCTCTGGAAGAATCCTTGCAATTAATTGGTGAGAAACTGGATGAAGAAACAACCAGGCTTTGTCGCCATGTGCTGACGTCGACGTACTTTTTATTCAATGACAAATATTTTGAACAGACTGACGGAGTGGCTATGGGGAGCCCATTGTCCCCAATAGTCGCCAACCTTTTTATGGAAGATTTGGAGGACATGACGCTGAAGACGGCGCCCTTAAAACCAACCTGTTTCTGGAGGTACGTTGACGATACGTTTATAGTGTGGCCTCATGGGAGAGAAGCTCTTGACCGCCTCCTATATCATTTTAATTCCCTGCATCCTAGCATCAAGTTTACCATGGAGGTGGAAAGTGATGGAAAGCTTCCGTTTCTGGATGTTCTGGTGTACAGAAAGGATGATGGGACACTGGGACACAGTGCTTATCGAAAGCCTACGCACACGGACCGTTACCTGCATGCTTCTAGCTGTCATCCATCGTTCCAGCGTACGGGGGTCCTGCGGACGTTGGCAAGAAGAGCTTATGCCATTTCAGATGGAGAAAGCTTGACACAAAAAAATTGGACCACCTTAAGGTTGTGTTCAAGCAGAATGGCTATACAGATAAACAGATCCGTCGTGCTTTCCAGTTTGGACCATCGCCTGAACCACCAGAAGATACCTGCAAATCGGTGGCTTTTCTGCCTTTTGCTGGGAGCATTTCCTCGAAGATAGGAAGAATTCTAAAAAGATATCATATCAAAAGTATTTTTCGTCCGCCAGCCAAGATTAGAGCGCTTCTTGGCTCTGTTAAGGATGACTTGGGTTTGAGGAAGCCCGGTGTGTACAAGATCCCTTGCCACTGTGGGAAGGCTTATACAGGGCGTTTCAAAAAGAAAGAGCAGATTTCAAACATTTATTTCTCAAAAACTACAAATGATAGAAACACAATTCCAACGGTCCTTCACTCAATATGAGTACCAAATGTTACACAACAAATATCAAAACTGTACCTCAATATGAGCACCATTTGTTACACGACAAATATCAAACCGGTATCTCATTTCTTGCCACACACGACGCAACTGGTCTTTAGTTACCGAATTCACGGCCGCAACAATTCGATGTCGTACCTCTTGAAGAGTAGCGGGCATAGGTGGGACATAAACACAGTCCTTTATGTACCCCCACAAATAAAAATCGCAGGGAGTAAGGTCTGGTGACCTGGGAGGCCACAGACGATGACATTGATCTTGTGCTCCTGCTCTTCCAATCCACCGTCCTGGAATGGTGTTATTTAGGTACCGTCGTACAGGTTCAGAGAAGTGTGGTGGGGCGCCATCTTGCATGAAGATGAAGTGATTTGAATCTTCCTGAAGTTGAGGAAATAGCCAGTTTTCTAACATGTCCAGGTAAATGGTTCCTGTGATAGTTTTCTCCATGAAAAAGAAAGGTCCATAAACTTTGTTTACCGAAATTGCACAAAAGACGTTAACCTTTGGTGAGTCTCTTTCATGTTGAATAACGTCCCTCGGAGTTTCACTCGCCCAAATTCGTACGTTATGCCGATTAACTTTACCAGAAATGTGAAACGTTGATTCATCTGAAAAAATTAATCGTTCGGCAAAATTGTCCTCTTCCATGTCCTGTAGAATTGCAGTTGAAAATTCGAACCTTTTGTTGTGGTCGTCAGGACGCAATGCTTGCAATAACTGCAGTTTGTACGGCTTCATGTGCAGACGGTTACTCAGAACGCGCCATACCGTTGTTTTAGACATGTTTAGTTCGTGACTTGCCCGTGCCGTGGATTTTCTAGGGCTCCTTTCGTAAGCTGCACGGACACGCTCGACATTTTCATCCGATGTGCGTGGACGACCCGTGCTTTTTCGCTTGCAGATGCAACCATCTTCTACGAATCTGTGATGCCACTCATAAATTTGCTTATGACGAGGCGGCTGTTTGTTGAATTGACGGCGGAATGCACGTTGCACACCAACAATGGACTCTAACTTTGCAAATTGCAGCACACAAAATGATCGTTCCTGTGGTGTCGTCGCCATTTTCCTACAAACAAACGCCAGCGCCACTGCGGATTTGCATGGAACTTCTGCGCGGACCATTGAAAAACTTTGAACCTTTCTCTGACAAGAAACGTTTGAATTGTGTTTCTATCATTTGTAGTTTTTGAGAAATAAATGTTTGAAATCTGCTCTTTCTTTTTGAAACGCCCTGTATTGGTCAGACAATCCGGACCATTCAGGACCGATGTGTTGAGCATCAGCGGCACACACGGCTGCTTCAACCTGAGAAATCCGCAGTGGCGGAGCACTGTCTCACCGAGGGACACAGAATGCTATATGACGCGACACAAATGGTTGCCCCTGCATCTCGCTATTGGGACTGTGTTTTAAAAGAATCCATAGAGATTCGTTTATCTGACAATCTTATTAATAGAGACAAGGGTTATCTTTTAAGTAAGACTTGGGACCCGGTGTTATCTGACATTAAAAAAACAACGGTCTGTTTTTCAATCGTCGGAATAAAAATTTTTAAAATTTCTTTAATTTTTGACAGCGATATCTCGATTTCGCCTCTTTCCACCACTGGCGGCGCGGTATGTTTACTGCGCTAGAGGGCAGCTACGGCACCTTCTCGCGCACGCGTTGTGGGTCTTCTGCGGCCTATATAGGGGCTGCAGCTTGCGTTCTTCCATATGCGAATGGAACGGGGAGAAACGCTGATTCGTGGTGCATGCGGAAGTACTATCTGCCATCATTTTACAGTGGTTTGCAGAGTATGGGGCTACATGTAAATGTAGGTGTGGCTGTATACATTATACCAGAAAACCTTGTAAAGGCGATAGTGCGAGCCCAGAGGGGTCAGAAGGAAGTGCTTTTTTTCATTCTGGCAAAAAATATAGTTCCCTGCGCTTTCTTTCGGAACACTTGACCTGTACGACATAAGGGAGGCTGCCTGAGAAACGTAACGCTTTTTTTATCTAAAATAGAGAATGGGGAAAGAAAGGGAAGGAATGGGTGGGAATTCGTGACTTCCAGCCGCACGGGGCATTGTGGTAATGCAATGGCTAAAGTTGAAAATTTAGCCAAACCATACTCCAACCCGGATTTATAACAGTTACCTCTCTTTATATAAAGTTCATTAACCCCCTACTCGAAAATTGTTGATTCCCGTAGCAGTTCGGACGGCGTTAGTGCATCAGCACTGAAACAAACGTCAAGGATGCACTAATGGCTTCCGAACTGCTACGGGAAAATACAATTTTCGAGTAGGGTGTTAATAGGCGAGGGACGGCATTGCAGCGTGCGATAAGCTGGAAATTTGAGTTGGTTAGAGACCGTGTCCAGACGGTAACCAACCATGAGCAGCGGTAAATCTAGGTTCGAGTCCAGGTCCGGCGTAAATTTTCAACTTCCGCCATTGCCCTACCACACTGCCCTCTGCGGCGGAAATCACGTATGTCCATCCAGCCCTTCCCTTTCTTTCCCATTCTTTATTTCATATAAATGTATGCGCCAGCCGCGTCATCGCGAGTGGTGCCTATTCTTTCGGATATGTTCGACACACACCACTTAAATATATGAAGCTTTGTCGCGAGTCTAACTAGATCTTTCGTTACACCTATATATGGCAGCCTTCTCTGCGGATCTGTCGGCATACGCTTTGCCTGTCAGTGGTTCTATCAAGTGTGTGAACTCAGCTTCAAGGTTATCATAGTCACTGATCCTGAAAGCGCTCGAAGATATTGTGTTACCATTGTTTATTTCTGTACTGGATGGAATTGCGTATTGGCGTCCAAACATCTTTAAGTGTTCGTGGGTTTGCTAATACTCAACACCAAATAAATGAGACTGCTCACATTACAAAGTGACTAGCTGTCGTGGGTAATTAGTGCACGACTGTCTCCCTACTTTGAACTGTGTTCTTGAGCTGTGAGTTATTTCACCAAAGTCGGTCTGCTCAACGGCTGTGTTTTTGTGATCCTCCATCAAACGTAGAACACAAGGTCTGACTAACAACAACGGTATTCGTATACTAATTTGTCCACGTTCCAGCTACGGTCAACTTCAAATTAAAACTCGTCTCTGAGCATAGATATTCCTTCCGCTGCTCAAATTACTTCTGCTCTTCGTTTTCTGCGACGATCTGAAGAGCTCCAGTGATTTTCGTTAATTGGTGGAGCTCAAAAAGCACTCCTTTATTAAACTGTTTGGTTTGATGAGACCTGTCGCAACGTAAAAACACAGTTCAAGGTCGAAAATCAGTCGCGCACTAAAAAGGAAGCCCAGTAGCTGGTTAGTAATGTGACCAACAAACAGTATATTCACAAGCTTCCGATTCGTTCTTCTATAAAGCAATAAGTCTGAGAACAGGACATAAGCTTCTGTCTCGTCTTGTCCTCTTTTTCTCTAAGACGAAAGTTACTTTTGTGCGGGTAGTGTTCATACTGTCGTGAGATCAGGAAACCTGTTTTTCTCCAAGCGACTTTGTACCAAACCAATGAGAGCCAAGTAACCATATATTTTCATTTAACCATCTTAGGGTCGGCCACGGTGGCCGAGCGGTTCTGGGCGCTTCAGTCCGGAACCGCGGGACTGCTGCGGTCGCAGGTTCGAATCCTGCCTCGGGAATGGATGTGTGTGATACACTTAGGTTAGTTAGGTTTAAGTAGTTCTAAGTTCTAGGGGACTGATGGCCTTAGAAGTTAAGTCCCGTAGTGCTCAGAGCCATTTGAACCAAGTCTGCATGACCCGCTGACGTGTCGGAACATCGATGCTGTCGATGACCTCCTGAACGGCAGTTTTCAGCTGAGCAGTGGTTTTGGGGTTATTGCTGTACACCTTGTCTTTAATATATCCCCACAAAAAAGAGTTGCATGTATTCAGATGCGGAGAATATGGCAGCTAATCGAGACCCATGCTAGTGGCCTCTGGGTACCTCAGAGCCAGAATGCGGTCAACAAGTGGTCCCTCAGGACATTAAACACTCCCCTGCTTTGATGGGGTCCAGATCCATCTTGCATGAACGACAACTTGTCGAAATCAGGGTCACTTTTGATAATGGGGATGAAACCAAACCTTCATGCACCGTTCGGTAGGCACTATGCCGTCAAGGAATATCGCACCGATTATTCCATGACTGGACATTGCACACCACACAGCCACACAATGCGGGTGAAGAGACTTCCCGATCGCGAAATGCGGATTCTTAGTTCCCCAAACCCGCCAATTTTGCTTATTGGCGAACCCAAGCAAATGAAAGTGGGCTTCGTCGCTAAACCAAACCATACATGCGCTTACTAATTCCCATCAAGCCTCGAGCCAAACGTGCAGTTTGAACGTGCTATCGCAGACCGTTCAGAAGTTAACAAATTTGATTTCACATTGTTCAATAATTATCACACTGTGACTCAGCAGCACATCTCTTTGTTTGCGCCTTAGAGTTGAGCGGAGTCGATCGTATCGCAGTTTGTGTACCCAGATATTACACTACTGGCCATTAAAATTGCTACACCAAAAAGAAATGCAGATGATAAACGGGTATTCATTGGATAAATATTATACTAGAACTGACATGTGATTACATTTTCACGAGGTTTGGGTGCATAGATCCTGTGAAATCAGTATCCAGAACAACCACCTCTGGCCGTAATAACGGTCGTGATACGCCTGGGCATTGAGTCAAACAGAGCTTGGATGGCGTCTACAGGTACGGCTGCCCATGCAGCTTCAACACGATACCACAGCTCATCAAGAGTAGTGACTGGCGTATTGTGACGAGCCAGTTGCTCGGCCACCATTGACCAGACTTTTTCAATTGGTGAGAGATCTGGAGAACGTGCTTGGCCAGGGCAGCAGTCGAACATTTTCTGTATCCAGAAAGGCACGTAAAGGACCTGCAACATGTGGTCGTGCATTATCGTGCTGAAATGTAGGGTTTCGCTGGGATCGAATGAAGGGTAGAGCCACGGGTCGTAACACATCTGAAATGTAACGTCCACTGTTCAAAGTGCCGTCAATGCGAACAAGAGGTGACCGAGACATGTAAGCAATGGCACCCCATACCATAACACCGGGTGATACGCCAGTATGGCGATGACGAATACACGCTTCCAATGTGCGTTCACCGCGATGTCGCCAAACACGGATGCGACCATCGTGATGCTGTAAACAGAACTTGGATTAATTCGAAAAAATGACGTTTTGCCATTCGTGCACCCAGGTTCGTCGTTGAGTACACCATCGCAGGCGCTCCTGTCTGTGATGCAGCGTCAAGGGTAGCCGCAGCCATGGTCTCCGAGATGATAGTCCATGCTGCTGCAAACGTCGTCGAACTGTTCGTGCAGATGGTTGTTGTCTTGAAAACGTCCCCATCTGTTGACTCGGGGATCGAGACGTGGCTGCACGATCCGTTACAGCCACGCGGATAAGATGCCTGTCATCTCGACTGCTAGTGATACGAGGCCGTTGGGATCGAGCACGGCGTTCCGTATTACCCTCCTGAACCCACCGATTCCATATTCTGCTAACAGTCATTGGATCTCGACCAACGCGAGCTGCATTGTCGCGATACGATAAACCCCAATCGCGATAGGCTACAATCCGACCTTTATCAAAGTCGGAAACGTGATGGTACGCATTTCTCCTTCTTACACGAGGCATCACAACAACGTTTCACCAGGCAACGCCGGTCAACTGCTGTCTGTGTATGAGAAATCGGTTGGAAACTTTCCTCATGTCAGCACGGTGTAGGTGTCACCACCGTCGCCAACCTTGTGTGAATGCTCTGAAAAGCTAATTATTTGCATATCACAGCATCTTCATCCTGTCGGTTAAATTTCGCGTCTGTAGCGCGTCATCTTCGTGGTGTAGCAATTTTAATGGCCAGTAGTGTAATTCCCATCAAGCCTCGCGGCCAACCGTGCAGTTTGAACGTGCTATCGCAGACCGGTCAGAAGTTATGAAATTTAATTTCACATAGTTCAATAATTATGAAGCTGTGACTCAGCAGCACATCTTTTTGTTTACGCCTTCAGGGTTAAGCGGAGTCGATCGTAAAGCAGTTTGTGTACCCAGACACTGGATGCAAACCCCGTGAAACGGTAACTTCTGAAGTTTATCTACATCTACATCCATACTCCGCAAGCCACCTGACGGTGTGTGGCGGAGGGTATCTTGAGTACCGCTATCGGTTCTCCCTTCTATTCCAGTCTCGTATTGTTCGTGGAAAGAAGGATTGTCGCCATGCTTCTGTGTGGGCTCTAATCTCTCTTCGCGAGATATACGTAGGAGGGAGCAATATACTGCTTGACTCCTCGGTGATGGTATGTTTTGGAAAATTTAACAAAAGCCCGTACCGAGCTACTGAGCGTCTCTCCTGCAGAGTCTTCCACCTGAGTTTATCTATCATCTCCGTAACACTTTCGCGATTACTAAATGATCCTGTAACGAAGCGCGCTGGTCTCCGTTGGATCTTCTCTATCTCTTCTATCAACCCCATCTGGTACGGATCCCACACTGCTGAGCAGTATTCAAGCAGTGGGCGAACAAGCGTACTGTAACCTGCTTCCTTTGTTTTCGGATTGCATTTCCTTAGGATTCTTCCAATGAATCTGTCTGGCATCTGCCCTACCAACGATCAACTTTATATGATCATTCCATTTTAAATCACTACTAATGCCACTGTGCGAGGTGTCGCAGTGGTTAGACACTGGACTCGCATTCGGGAGGACGACGGTTCAATCCCGCGTCCGGCCATCCTGATTTAGGTTTTCCGTGATTTCCCTAAATCGCTCCAGGTAAATGCCGGGATGGTTCCTTTCAAAGGGCACGGCCGACTTCCTTCCCCATCCTTCCCTAATCCGATGAGACCGATGACCTCGCTGTCTGGTCTCCTTCCCCACAACAACGAACCAACCAACCAACTACTAATGCCTACTCCCACATAATTTATGGAATTAACTGCTTCCAGATGTTGACCTGCTATATTATAGGTAAATGATAAAGGATCTTTCTTTTTATGTACTCACAGCACATTACACTTGTCTACATTGAGATTCAATTGCCATTCCCAGCACCATGCGTCAATTCGTTGCAGATCCTTCTGCATTTCAGTACAATTTTCCATTGTTACAACCTCTCGATACACCACTGCATCATCCGCAAAAAGCCTCAGTGAACTTCCGATGTCATCCACAAAGTCATTTATGTGTATTGTGAATAGCAACGGTCCTACGACACTCCCCTGCAGCACACCTGAAATCACTCTTACTTCGGGAGACTTCTCTCCTTTGAGAATTACATGCTGCGTTCTGTTATCTAGGAACTCTTCAATCCAATCACACAACTGGTCTGATAGTCCATATGCTCTTACTTTGTTCATTAAACGACTGTGGGGAATTGTATCGAACGCCTTGTGGAAGTCTAGAAACACGGCATCTACCTGGGAACCCGTGTTTATGGCTGGCCCTCCGAGTCTCGTGGACGAATAGCGCGAGCTGGGTTTCACACGATCGTCTTTTTCGAAACCTACAGAGTAGCTTTCTACTCTCCAGAAAAGTCTTGTTATCTGCCATATTGACTATCAATGACAGGAGCGGGTGATGAGCGCTCTGGCCGCGTATCTCGCGGCCGGGCCGGAAGCGCCTCCGGTTGTGGCTGCGGAGGCGGCGGCCTTGGCTGCGCACTGCGCGCCTGCCCAAAGCACGCAGATGTCGGCTGGCAGCGGGCGCCTCACGCCGCGCACCGCTCCTCTCGCCGCTGTCAGCTTCGTTAAATTTATCCCCGTTAGCGCTGACGTGCATCACAAACACAGATCGCGTTAAACACTGCAGGCCAGGTGCCGCTCGTCCTATTGAAAGGCTTTCTCACTCCTCGCCATTTCGGCAACTTGCGTGTCAGTTTGGCTGTTTATGTATGGCACGGCTTCTCCTGTGCGATCACGGATGTGAGTGGATCCTGGTACAGAAGCTTCAAACACTTTTTTTCCGAGACAGTTAAAAGGCATTGCACGAGGCACCTACGCCTCGGCAGGTAATGACGATGATCACTGCGTCACGCGAGTTATCAATGTTGCAAACAACTAAGCTTAGCCAGCCGGTATGGGCGAGCGGTTCTAGGCGCAGGTTCGAATGCTGCCTCAGACATGGATGTATGTGATGTCCTTAGGTTAGTTAGGTTTAAGTCGTTCTAGGCGACTGATGACCTCAGAAGTTAAGTCCCATAGTGCTCAGAGCCATTTGAACCATATGAACTAAGTTTAAGAGGGTCGTGAAATTTTTGCATATGAGTTTAACACAGGTAGTCAACTGTTTCTTCCCTGACTAAGCTGTACTGAACGTAAAATAATTTCTCAACAGATTGAAACCGGCCGGAGTGGCCGAGCGGTTCTAGGCGCTACAGTCTGGAGCCGCGCGACCGCTACTGTCGCAGGTTCGAATCCTGCTTCGGACATGGATGTTTGTGATGTCCTTAGGTTAGATAGGTTTAAGTAGTTCTAGGCGACTGATTACCTCAGAAGTTAAGTCCCATAGTGCTCAGAGCCATTTGAACCATTTTGAACAGATTGAAAACTGTATGCCGGAGTGGGACTCAAACCTAAGACCTTACCTTTCGCGGCCAAGTGCTCTAACCGAGCTTTCGAAGCACGACGTCGAACCGCTCTCACAGCTTCCCTACCCCCAGTACCTCATCTCCTGCCTTCCAAGATTCACAGAAGTTCAACTGCCTAACTTGCGAGACTAGCATTCTCGAATGAAAGGATATTGCGGAGACATGGCTTAGCCACAGCCTGTGGCATTGTTTCCAGAATGAATATTCACTGTACGACGGAGTGTGCACAAATGTGAAACTGCCTGCCAGATTAAAACTGTCTGCCGGACCGGACTCGAGCCCGAGTCTCGGATTCATGTTCCGGTCCAACACATTAGCGTACACTCTGCTGCAGAGTGAAAATTCATTCTGGAGTTTCTCAACTGCTTCTAAACGAATTCACGCGATAGCTCGACATTTGGGGAATCTTATACCGTAATTATTCGGCCTTGCCGCAGTGGATACACCGGTTCCCGTGAGATCACCGAAGTTAAGCGCTGTCGGGCGTGGTCGGCACTTGGATGGGTGACCATCTAGGCCGCCATGCGCTGTTGCCGTTTTTCGGTGTGCACTCAGCCTCGTGATGCCAATTGAGGTGCTACTCGACCGAATAGTAGCGGCTTCGGTCAAGAATACCATCATAACGACCGGGAGAGCGGTGTGCTGACCCCACGCCCCTCCTATCCGCATCCTCCCCTGAGGATGACACGGCGGTCGGATGGTCCCGGTAGGCCACTCGTGGCCTGAAGACGGAGTGTTTTTTATACTGTAATTATTATCTAAATAGCAATTTTGTATTGCTACTGGGTTGTTCCATCTCTCTTTTGTTTTATTCTCACAATAACCACACGAGACATGATAAATTCAGTAGAAATTCAAAGAATACTCCAAGGTTGTACATGCCTGTGGGTAAAAGACATATCATTGTAAAATCGGATGTTTCCCTTGAAAATAAATGCTTTATAGTTCCGTGTGTAGTTTAAAATTCGCTCTAAGTCTCGTGCAGAAGACACCGTTTTGTAAAAGTGGATGGATCATCTGAAACAACCTGTAGTTTATTTATGTTACGACCAGACGGAATTTGCAAACCAATGACCATACCTGAGGATTCTTTGATTGCTCTGGAACATGGCTCCTTGGAACTATAAAATGTGAAATATTAGTTCATTTTATTGCTTGAATGATGATAAGATTTACTTAACTAGATTCAGTCCTTTGCCACAAGAGTGCTTACTAATTTAAAACTGTAACTGACTATAAAACCATCACTTGATGCACTAAGTAACGACCTCCTGTCTTGAAGTACAGTGTTCAACATTTACAAAAGTACGTTTGCATCTGAGACTTCAAAAACTCTATAGTCCTACGGGATAACGTTGACTTCTTCGGCTGAGGTCACGAACTGAGCGGAGCTCCTCGCATCTCAACTCTATATTGACCTCTGTGTGAGGGCGCTGCGGTGCAAGAAAGAAGGTGCGTCTCTTGGAGTGCCTCCCATTCGTCTTTGCAGATTGGAAGACCTCGCTAATGTCTGAGGTATCGATGGGCGTTCCCGAATTTGGTGTGCACTACGATCTTCGGATAGTACCAGAATTTATCTTGAGAATTTTAGTGGTCCTTTTATGCTTTCTTTGAGAGTATTACAGGTTACTTTTTGTACGACATTCACTCTCCAGTGCAATGATTTGTGTTCTGTTTATCAAATATTCTTCGAGACAATAACACATTTGAATAGAAAATTCGTAAGTAGTATCTCTATCAGTTGACAGTGTGGTACCGTCGAATTCGTTTGGGAACTACACGAGTATACAAAGTACCTGCTTAACTGTGCCTCCTCAACAGAAAAATAATTGTATTTCAGAAAGCAAGCTAGGGTACTTGAGTCAAGTTTTTCATTGGTCGTTATACAAGGACAGAGGTTGTGAAGGGGCAGGACGGGGAAGAAAATTGCCATTGGTGTATTGAGAAGAACCACTCAAGTATTCGCGCGAATGGCTCCAAGAAATGTTAATCCGAATGGGCGGACGGGAATACGAACGCTGCATTTCGTGAATACAGTGAGTTGTTTTAGTGTGTTGCCCCACTTGCCAATATTGATGCTACATGCTACATTGACGATAGAGCAGTTTGTCATTTAGTCTTTGGACTTGAGACCTTTCTCATCCCACAGTATGGAGAATAATATGTCTCAAGAAATGAACAGAATAAATAAATGTGTATCTAATCTTCTAACGTGTACACGGTGTCAGCCTCAATAAGTTAATCCGTGATTCACCTGTTGTAACAGTTCCAAGAACCTAAGAAATTCATATGGTTCTTAGGTTTCCAGGAAGTGATTACAATGTGTCCGTAACTTCCTTGTCTGTTAATTGTGAAGATATCACTCAAGCGTAAATCACTACCACAGAGCTCTAGTTACGTAAGCCGCGTAAAGTAAAATTTGCATTTTAAGTTCTGGAGGTTTATCTCTATTCTCATTGCTACGAAATGGCAGTTTACTTCTCACAGTCATCTCTGTTTTCGTTGGCCTTTACAGTAATAATGTTCCCGTATGTTTTTCGGTAGCCTACCATCTAGGTCTCCATAAGAATATTTGCACTATGGCCAATCAACGATGAACAAGCATGGCTATGCCAGTCTCAGTGGTGTAGGACGGCGAGACTGAACCGGTTCAGCATTAGCATCAGTGTGGTGTTCAGGTTGCCTCTTTGATTTTCATTTGAACATGACAACAATTAAGAATGCGATTTAAATGCTTCAGTATCTCGTTGAGAAAAGCAAGTCGCACCGAATACCAAATATTCTGAATATTGTAGATTTCTTAGCATCCACTTACTGCCGCTGAGGTATCCATACCACACTCAAACCCTCTTGTATAATCGATTCATACGTCATTCTGTAAAATTCTATTATTAATGACATATGCCGCTTCTCTGGGCGTGGAGTAAATGTATGCCCAGTAAAGAAATGAGACATAGTGGCATACATTTCATGATCACCAATAAATCCTCTAATCTCTTGGGTTAACATTCCTGCTTCTCTGTATTTTATCGTGGATTAAAGATACAGAACACGGTGGACGGTGATCTGTCAATAGTACTCGCACGTCAAAAGTTGGCAGTCCCTTCGGTGCTCTTCAGTAGCCAGCATCGGGTCTTCAACTTTCCCTTCACCGCAGTAATCATCCATAAGTCACAAACACGATAATACACAGCATAAGTACGTTGTACTGACATCCTCACTAAACAGTTGCAAACTGCCCATAGTTTAGAGCAAGGTAACAGCAGACCTCCATTAGAACCTTGTGGCGAGAACGATCAGAGCTATATGCATTAGCATCACGCCCAGTAATACAGACCAGTATTACACAAAAATGACTCATTTACAAATTTTCGGGCGATGAACATAAACATGAGGAATCGTTAATCGTAGTTCAGTGACTCGCTTGTTGAACAACGGTCTTCACCGCCTACAAGCATGACCATCTGCTGCAAATCTTGTCATGAAGTTCTGGCACTTCTTTCCTTTGTAAAGAAGAATGAGAAAACTGTTTCAACCTCACGGTATCGCCGGGGCTGCCTGCATAAGAGAAAGGGGTGACGTAACTGAGATAAACATCCTTGAAGGAGCGCGGTCCGGAACCTGTGACAGAGTTAAGAAACGGATGAGACGAAGAAAATAAGCAAAACGTGAACAGTGAATTTACCGTTATGAATGTTACGCAACAGTGCCACCATAGACTCACGTGCTTAGCATCTGTGGTAGAGTTCATTGAATTTTTTTTGTTGGTATAGACTAAATGTGTTAACTGGAAGTGTGGACTGTTAGCTTTCGGTATTTGGAGGCCGCTAAATGTAATAAGAGACAGCAAGAGCAAAATTGTTTTGTAAGTAGTGAAGTCAGCTAGCAAAGCGTAGATGCGTAATCCATTTTTCGGATGTAGCGTTGCACATAATGTCTTCATACAGGCTGAGCTAGTTATGAAGTAAATACGAATTACTTTACACGAAAGTATCGTAATATAGGTACAGTACGTGTTTCACGCCTACTGAAAGCCTGTTGAACGAAATACTTTCGTTGAAAGTTGACAGCTCCGTACGAAAATGCTAAATATTTTTACAAAATTTAAGATTCGGAATCATAAAGCTTTTAACAATTTCTCGTCATAGTAGTTTCAAGGAGTGTCGCTACAAAACGGTATGAAGCGGAACACACACGTTACCAGTTGCAGCAACAGTACAGGTACAATTACAGAAAAACACGCATCTGCAGAGGTTCAAATGGTTCAAATGGCTCTGAGCACTTTGGGACTTAACATCTGAGGTCATCAGTCCCCTAGAACTTAAAAGTACTTAAACCTAACTAATCTGAGGACATCACACACATCTATGCCCGAGTCAGGATTCGAACCTGCGACCGTAGCGGTCGCGCGGTTCCAGACTGAAACACCTAAGACCGCTCGGTCACAACGGCCGGCATCTGCAGAGGAAACGACACAGTCGTGCGATTCATTCTAGAGTATGACTTACAGCTGACGTTGATCTAGTAGACATGAGAGGAAGAGCTGAAACAGGTCAAAGTCGTGACGCAAAGTCGTGTTTCGTACACAGGACAGTTTTAAGTACGCTATCCTATCCGAAGTATCCTGATACCTATTAGTAGACATTAAGATGAACTGAGTCTACCCTTCGCCTTTTGACTGCTTGAACGCTGCTAGGGACACTTCGAGTGAAAGAAATGAATGAGAAGAAAATAAGCAAAACATGAGCAGTGAAATTGCCGTTATGAATGTTACGCAACTGTGCCACCATAGTCACAAATAACTGCTTAGCATTTGTAGTTCATTTCACTGAATTTTTTTTTTTTAGTATAAACTAAATATAAGCGTGGACTGTTAGCTTGCGGTACGATAGTATTCGCACGTCAAACTTAGCGCTGCCTTCCTGCCCTCTGGTAGCTAGCAGCGAGTCTCACACTTTCCCTTTACCGCAATAATCATCCGTACAGTCATTAATACGATAATACACCGCAAAACTGCAGACCAATATCCTTAACATCGGTTTGCTGTAGAATTCTAGGACATATTCTGAGTTCGAAAGTAATAAATTTTCTAGACACCGAAAAGCTCATGTCCACGTATCAGTACGGATTTAGAAAGCGTTGCTCGTGCGATACCCAGCTTGCTCTTTTCTCACAAGATGTACTGCGAACTATGGATGAAGGGCAACAAGTCGATTCCGTAATTCTAGATTTCAGACAGGAATTCGATACGGTACACCACTGCAGACTGTTAACGAAGGTACGTGCATACTGAATGGCTCCCAGATATGTGAGTGGCTCGAAGACTTGTTAAGTAATAGAGCGCAGTATGTTTCTCTCGACGGCCAGTGTTCATCGGAGACAGGGGTAACATCAGGAGTGCCCCAGGGAATTGTGATAGGACCATCGCTATTTTCTATATACATAAATAATCTGGCGGGCAGGGTGGGAAACAAATCTGCGGTTGTTCACTGATGATGCTGTGGTGCACCGGAAGATGTCGAAGATAAGTGACTGTATGTTGATACAAGATGACCTAGACAGAATCTCTACTTGGTGTGATGAATGGCAGCTGTCTCTTAATGTAGAAAAGTGTAACTTAATGCTGATGTCACGTCGGTTAAATGTGTGGGCGTAACATTGTGAAGCGATATGAACTGGAACGAGCATATGAGGATTGAGGTAAGGAAGGCAAATGAACGACTTCGTTTCTTTTTTTTTTTTTTTAAGGCTTTTAGGAAAGTATGGTTCATCTGTCAAGGAGACCGCATATAGGACGCTAGTGCGACCTATTCTTGAGTGTCTGGGATCCACACCAGGTCGCATTGAAAGAAGGCATCGAAGCAGTTCAGAAGCGAGCTGCTAGATTTGTTACCGGTAGGTTCGATCAGCATGCAAGTGTTACGGATATGCTTCGGGAGCTCAACAACCCGCACTTGAAGCTGACTGCAGAACAATCCTACTGCTGCCAGTATACATTTCGCATAGGGACCGTGAAGATAAGATATGGGAAATTATGGCTCATACGGAGGCATGTAGATAGTAGTTTTTCCCTCGCTGAATCTGCTAGTGGAACAGGAATGGAAACGGCTAATTGTGATTGAGGGTACTAACCGCCACGCACCGTACGGTGACTTGCGGAGTATGTATGTAGAGAAGTTAGAATGCCAGCGTTTTCTACATAGTCGAAACCAGAGAAGGCAGTGATATTGTACGCTGGGGTCTAGAGCGAATTCGACTTTCTAACTCATCCCAAAGGTGTTGCATTCGGTTCAGGTCGGGGCTCTGACCAATTTAGCCCATTCAGCAATGTTACTGTCGACAAACTGTAAAGTTTTCTGCTATTATAAATTGTAATTCACCTTTCTTGTACTGGCACAAAGATGAATGAGCATACAGCTTGAGTAGTGAATAACATCCTTGAGTCTTTGAGTCTGTGTTTAGTTTTCTATGTGGTTGACTTGCTAGTCAGTTGTGCAGCGCTGAGGTGTTCTTACGTATTTGAGGCATAGTAGCGAGCAGTTGAGTTTTTCAGGGAAAGAGATCTGTTACTTCACGTCTGGGGAAACTATCTGGAACTGACTATTATGGAGATAAAAACTCATTTATAATACTTTCTTGTTCTTTATACTGACGGAGAAGATTTTGGAGGAATTTCAAACGTATATTTATAGTTTATTTCTAATGAGAGAATTTTGTAATTGTTAGTATTCTTACGTCGTGCAGTCTTTTTGTCAATAATCAGAGTTCGATTCTCAAGAACGAATTTCTTTAAAGTAAAGCCCACCTTCATCATACATACCAAAGTTTTAAATATTCTGTCTTGTGTGCTTTGCCCCTTACGCGACACGCAGCAACAGATCGTTTCCGTCAAGCAAACAGCAAAATTTAGAGTAGATTATTTATCTTTCACTGCTGCACCTACTGATTTGCATATGCTTTCTAAAACGTCAGTACCCCAGACACAAAACAGCAAGCTGAACAAGAGGTAAGTCACTTTTATTTCAGCGCAGATGTCGTCTTGCATCCTAGATTTTCAGTCAACAGTATTGCTAATTTCAAACAGTTATTTTCTTCCGAGTAGAGCAGTAATTTATTTTTGTGGGTATTCCAACCACTATATAACTATAACTCAGTACCGAAGTACATTACGAACGTTAGGTGATACGAAGTGTCATGAGGTTTATAGTTTTATTCCACGACGCCTTTCACATGCGCAACACAGGGTCAACCTGTTTTGCTCAGAAATTGAAGTACACGTTACTTGAAGAAAGAATTTCTGAAATCAATATATTCGGTTTTCTCACATACAATTTTTTTATATGAAGCTTACAAAACCGTTGCCTCACAGATGCTTCTTCGTGACAGGGTGCATTGTCGTGCTGATCAATCAATCGTCGTCTTCGAGCTGGTTCCCTGATGTACGAAATATACACTGCTGTAAAATGTGTTCCTATACTCCCGCATTTAGCGTTTTCTTAAAAAAGGAGAAGTTGAAATGTCCGAGACTGATTTGTTGCTCAGGTCTGCCATGGGAGTCAGTGAGCTCTCCTGCCTGACCCTTCCTGCCGTTGCTGTTTCTCTTCTGAAAGCACAACACTCCCCGCGTCCTTTTATACCGCAGGGTGCGCCTCTTGTGACATCTAGTGGTCAATTCCGTATTACATATGGATAGCAGGATATTTTTGATGAGACAGTGTAAGTGCTCAGGAAACTACAATGGAATTCGTTCAAGAAATAACACATACTCGCTAACGGCTCTTCTGTACGTCTAGAGAGGCATTATCCGATTATCTTCTGAACTGATTCTGTCGCTTCCGTTGCATACCTTCAGAACGAGGTAAAGGTATTAGCATACTCACGGAGGAGGAACATGGATAATTATTTTTGCCTGGGTCCATTCACTAAAACATTAGACTAGAGAGAAACAAGTAATTGTATAAACTTCCTTTTGCTGTATCGTGCGCTACATACTTCTATGTTATGTATCATGAGTATGGCACCAGAACAAGCTTTGCAGCATAATGGATGTATCATCGTAGAAGTTGGCGGACAAAACTGCAGAGCACGTTTCCTTTTTAATCACTACAACCTCGGGGCTCACCTAGCGAGGTAGTGCAGTGGTTAGAACACTGGACTAGCTTTCGGTAGGACGGACGGTTCAAACCCGCGTCCGGCCGTCCTGATTTAGGTTTTTTCTTGATTTCGCTAAATCACTTCAGGCAAATGCCGGGATGATTCCCTAGAAAGGCACGGCGGACTTCCTTCCCCATCCTTCCCTAATCCGATGGGACCGATGACCTCGCTGCTTGGTCACCTCCCCCAAATCAACCAACCTCTAAACGACGACTATTTTATTATAATTAAAAATATGAATGTTGAAACTGTGGGGCACAAAATAATGAAACCTCGATAACAGTAAATGAAATAAATAACTTAAGTCTGACGTGCATATGTCATGACCATGGAGTACGTCCAATATTGGCAGCAAAGTGCTTCAGAGGAAGTCAGTGACGATAAGTTTTTGTTGTGGATGAGTCTGTTCACAGTTGAGTCCATCAGAAAATTATCACCTGTGTCACTGGTATTAGAACCTTCCCGCTGTCTTGAATTTGCTTTAGGATTTTCAGATTCCCGGCTGGACTAAATGTTTTCTGAAGCTATGAACTGTCACTTTCGTTTTTTATTCCTGGCTGTTGTCGCAGTTTCACTATGGCTTGCTCCTCTTCTTAGTGTCTACTGGGCCCTTACGGTTCGCAGGGAGGACACTGTAGCTCGTATTCTGCGTTAGAATATTCGTCTCATTTTACACTACTGCACGGGAAGTTTGGGATGACCACTTCGTAGCTTGCATTGTAGCCATGACATCTCACATTTTGTCGCAGGACGTACTCGGTTCGTGTCTAGGGGACCCGCACTTAGATTGCGCAGTCACACCGACGCTGGACGACTTGCAGCTCGGAACGTCTCTTGTGTCTTCGCTATTACTTAGCTTAACCCTGGACACAGTTTTAATGTTAGTAGAAATCCAGGCCCTGTGGTTCTTATGACGTTCTGCCGCTAGTGAGGCGCCTGTCATTATCCAGTAGATAAGTCGTCGGAATACATCTCCTACCGGCAGGCACATACATAATTTAGCTCTTAGGGTCAGTAAGGGCTAGCGATACTACAAAAAAAATTAGAACAGTCAGGAAGACAGATATCTAGGCAGGTAACACCAACGATCTTGATCTTTCAAACGGTTGAAACAGGAACACTCGTTACAATACCAACAAAATTAATCTGCCACGCGGTGGCCAGATTGCGAAATACAACACACATTGTATAACAAGGCAACTTGATTCACTTACGGGCCCAGGGTATTTGATAAGACGACTAGTGAGCAATGACTTGATAGTAGAGAGAGAATCGTTTGGTGTTAGGTGATTACTTGGTTCGACTGCGAAGAGTCCGGCGCCATTCATACGGTGTCTCGCCTTGGTCTGTCGTCTTAAAAAGCGTTGCGATCGTCTTTAACACTGCAGCTTGTCTCACCTAATCGTTTGTTTGGGGTTCATTTACATGTCTACATCTACATGATTACTCTGCAATTCAAATTAAATGTTTGGGAGAAGGCTCACGGAACCAGATTCAGTATATTTCTCTGCCGATCCACCCTCGAATGGCGCTTGGAAAACGTAAACATCTAAATGTTTCCGGGCGAACTCTGATTTATCTTATTTAATCACGATGGTCACTTCTCCCTATTTAGGTGGCAGTCAACAAAATATACCTGTTTTCAGGGGAGAAAGGTGGTGATTTTAATTTCGTGTATAGAGTTCACCGCACCTAAAAACACATTTGCTTTGATAACTGCCACCGCAACTCACTTATCATATCCCCTCTCCCAACTCCCCAATTTCACAGTAATACAAAGCGAGTTGCCAGTCCTTGGATTTTTTCAATGTTTTCCGTTATTTCAGTCTTGTAAGGACCCATACCATGCAGCAGTATTACAGAAGAAAATGGACAAACGCAGTGCAATAAATCTCTTTATCACACTTGTTGCAATGTTTGGTTCGCCTTCTTCAGAACATTTTCTGTGTGACGGTTCCAGTTTGTTGTTCGCAATTCTAATCACCAGAATCGAAGGAAACTTTTCTGGCCGTAAGATAGCACCAACCGAATTATCTCTCACTTGCATCCAACAGTGTATTGATCTTTCTAAAGATCAGACAAGAGTGGTCCTGGGGCGCTGAGATTCAGCGTTAAAAACAGAAAGTGTGTTCATGACGCGGAAGGTGCTCTATACCGGTTTGCTCAGCTGATACCGCATAGGTTCTTCTTTGGGCGGCAAGGTTTCTCAAGTTCCGACGCTGCACTCACTAAAATAACTCTCAGGAATTCACCTGCCCGTGAAAAACGGACAATGCTGTTTTCAATCAAATAGTCTTTGCAACGTCTGGCAGCCATATTGATTTATATACTGCTTAATAAATGATGATGGCTATCTGTCTGAAATTCGATATCCAATACTGCAGTGCCAGGCGATCACGTTAATAACTCTCTGCTCTTTTTATCTATTGTCTGTAATAATCCAATCTTTGGCCTGAGTCAATGAATTCGGTAATCACAAGCTCGGTACAGGTATCTTAGCGATGCTCTATCGTGCCCAATGCGTCTCGAAAGTGACTCCTGAAATAGAAAGTGGATATTGGCTGGTGATTCACCAAAAAGTTTGGAACAAAGTTCTTGGCCCTTAGGCTTGTTAAGAGTAAGGTTAGGTGTTCGGTGACCAGTTACGGTTGTAAGTTCTTCACTGTAGGATTCCACGAGCAGCGGCAGCGGACGTGTGAGCGGTGTCCGCGGGCAGACGGCGCAGTACGGACGAGCCTACATAACTGGCTTAGCGCCGCAGGCTTCGGCTAACGGCTTCTCTCTTATGCAGCGGGTCTTCGCGCACCGCCAAATAGCTCTCCCGCCAGACCACTTTGTGTTCACAGCCGGGGAAATTCCACAGGAGGCGTCATTTTTCTGTCATATGCTCAAGAGGCAAGCTACCTCGAACAGAATGACTTCCTCCGTGCTATCCGGCACCGATTCTGCAAACCCAATTTGCCACTTTTCTCAGATCACATCACAGCCTTACCGAGGCAGTCCTGCATCCCTGGAACTGCCACAGCTGCAGATCGTATATCACACCATTTTCAGATGACTCATTTCCTGTAAGCAAAGGCCTGCTTGACTTGAAAAATATGCAGCTGATTTTGGTTTCAGATACAGCAGCGGAGCTAGTGAACAAAATAGTTACTTTGAAGTTCCAGGCGAAAGAACGGATGATGAGCATTGATACGGCTTCCTGTTTGGATATTCTTCAAATGGTTCAAATGGCTCTGAGCACTATGGGACTTAACTTCTGCCAAGGACATCACACACATCCAAGCCCGAGGCAGGATTCGAACCTGCGACCGTAGCGGTCGCGCGGTTCCAGACTGTAGCGCCTAGAACCGCTCGGCCAAACCGGCCGGCTTGGATGTTCTCTAAGTTTTTTCGAAGATATGCTTATCCAAACATTGAAACTGTTTTGAGGATACTTATAATAGCTCCAGCGGCTGCGGATTCTTGTGTAAGCAGTTACAGCAAATTATAGACGATAAAGAACTTCTTAAGGTCGAGTGTGAGTGCAAGACAGCGTTAAATTTACCTGTCTTATCGATAGAACACGATACAGCTGCGAAGATTGACTTCGATGGCGTAATCAATGAGTTTACTTAGCTCAACACAAGGTAATATGATCTCAGATTGTATTAAAAACGAAATGCCTGGAAAGAGATATTTTCTCATTTCGTATTTGTAGCACTTACTGTTTTAGTTGCAAACAACAGCTTATGAGGAGCAAGGAAGCAAAGTGCATTATTTTCCTGGCAGACCAGTAACTCATCCTGCGGCTTCGGCTTTCAATCCCCAAACAGACTCATTTATGATCAGTAATTTGGTTCAAAAAATGGCTCTGAGCACTATGGGACTTAACATGTGGTCATCAGTCCCCTAGAACTAACTAACCTAAGGACATCACACACATCCATGCCCGAGGCAGGATTCGAACCTGCGACCGTAGCAGTTGCGCGGCTCCGGACTGAGCGCCTAGAACCGCGAGACCACCGCGGCCGGCTCAGTAATTTGGTTGAAATATCATAGCAATAAAGCGAGGTTTCTCTACCTACGAGGGCCGTTCAGAAAGTAACCTCCGGTTGATTTAAAAAAATACACCAAGTTAAATAAAAATATTTTAATATATACATCTTACAACTACATCTTTGCACTATTTTTCTACATAGTCTCCATAGCGATTGAGGCACTTATCGTATCTCTTCACAAGCTTTGAAATTCCTTCTGCATAAAAATCACCCGCTTGTGCCTGGAGCCAGCCTGTGACCGCATCTTTGAGCTCTTCGTCGTCATCAAACCGCTGTGACCCGAGCCATTTCTTCAAATGCATGAAGAGGTGATAATCACTTGGCGCCAGGTCTGGGCTGTAAGGTGGATGGTTGATAACGTCCCACTTGAAGGACTCAAGAAGGGCCGTTGTTCTGCGAGCAGAGTGAGGACGGGCGTTATCGTGCAAAAAAACGATACCGGAAGTCAGCATACCACGGCGTTTGTTCTGTATAGCCCGTCGTAACTTTTTTATTGTTTCACAGTACACGTCTTGATTAATGGTCGTACCACGTTCCATGAATTCAACCAACAACACCCCTTTGGCATCCCAAAACACCGTTACCATCAGTTTTCTGGCAGAAAAATCTTGCGAGGCTTTTCTTGGTTTGGTAGGCGAATTTGAATGTGCCCACATCTTTGATTGTTCTTTTGTCTCAGGGTTCACGTACTTAATCCAGGTTTCGTCACCGGTCACGATTCTGTTTAACAATGGTTCTCCTTCGTCCTCATAACGTGACAGAAAGTCTAATGCAGAGGCCATTCTTTGAGTTTTGTGGTGGTCGGTAAGAATTTTGGGCGCCCATCGTGCACAGAACTTACGGTAACCCAATCTTGCTGTCACTATCTCGTACAAGAGAGTCTTAGAAATCTGTGGAAAACCAGTAGACAACTCCGACATTGAGAAACGTCGATTTTCACGAACTTTTGCATCAACTGTCTGAACGAGTTCGTCAGTCACCAATGATGGTCTACCACTCCTCTCTTCATCATGAACGTTTTCTCGTCCACTTTTAAATAAACATACCCATTCACGGACAACTCCTTCACTCATAACTCTTGGTCCGTACACGGCACAAAGCTCACGATGAATAGCTGCTGCAGAATATCCTTTGGCTGTAAAAAATCTTATGACAGCACGCACTTCACATTTGGCGGGGTTTTCTATTGCAGCACACATTTCAAATTGCCACAAAAACTAAACTAGCGCAGGTAAAACGTTCACTCGACCACGGCTTGATGCCGACTGACCTGTTGAGTGCGTGAACGCACAGATGGCGTCGCTACTCCCCCCACAACCCGCACTGTGACCAATCGGAGGTTACTTTCTGAACCGCCCTCGTATAATGGGCTATACCCTTACAAATTGGCCATTGCTTATCACTGAGGAGTATGATGCGATGTTCATCACTCAAGGATAGTAGCACCCAAAAATAACACAATTACTCACTTCAATGCTGTCTTCACGAAGGTGCAGATTGTGACACTATCAGATGGTTAGACCATCCTGGCCTTCTTAAACTGTTTCTCGTAGTGTAACAACATTTTGCTTAGTGAAAGACGAAGTCAATCGGCGCATGAACCATATTCCTTGCCGTTTCGATATTAACCACAGTATTGTGTTAAGACGTCGTAGGTAGTCTTCTCTAGCTTTCAAAGCTCTTATGTGTCGCCTGCCTCGGCAACTATTATATCACAAATGGTATGCAAATGTACTTTCCAAATCTCGACGTCTGTTGATGCTAACAGATTAACAGCTACGGAAAGACTGATTATAATGCATACGAGGACAGATATAAAGGAACCCTGAAGCTGGATGCGACTTGTCCAAATATAACCTGAAGTCTTTTCTCAATTTGTACCTAGCCATCTGTTTAGGCATTTCACCCTACGGGCTTTTCGTAGCTGTACTTCATCTTAATGGAATTTATGAGCGAGGTAGTGGGGACTCGATATAGTAACTTCGACTTGTTTTTAAATTTAGACAAACAATCCTGATGCACATACACTATGTACTTTCGCCAAGTCGTACCATATGAATGTCGAAATGAAATTTGTAGAAAGTCTCCTGAAGAAAGGATTGACATAGTTAATCATATAATTAATTTCGAGTATATAATCAGTACTACTCGAACTCCGCTTCATCTTTAAAACAAAAGTACTGTGCTACCTTTTCAGTTAGGGGCGAAATTTCTCGCTGCAACACAGCAGTACATCTACATGTACATGATTACTATGCATTCCGCAAGTAAGTGCCTGACAGAGGCTTCATCGAAACTCCTTTAAGCTGCTTCTCTACCGTTCCACTCTCTATCAGTACGCGGGAAAAACAAACGCGTTACTCTTCCTGTGCGAGCTCTGGTTTTTCTTATTTCTTCATCATCATTTCTCTCTATATACGTGGGCGCTAACAAAATATTTTTACACTCTGGGGAGAAAGTTGATGATTGAAATTTCTTGAGAAGGTCCTGCCTCAGCGAAAAATGCCTTTGTTTTAATGACTGCCGCCCCAGTTCGTGCATCACGTCCATGCCACTCTCTCCATTATGTTGTGAGAATACAAAACGAGCTGCTCTTCTTCGAACTTTTTCGATGTCCTCCTTCAATCCGGTCTGATGCGGATACCACACTGCACAGCAGTACTCCAGCAGACGGCAGACAATCTTAGTATAAGCATTCTCTTTAGTTGACCTGTTACTTTATCTAAGTGTTCTGTCAATAAATCATTCTTTGGTTTGCTTTCCCCACACCATTATTTATGTAATCGTCTCAATTTATGTTATTCGTAATTGTAATTTCTGAGTATTTAGTTGAGTTTAAAGCCTTTACATTTGCATAATTTATCGTGTAACTGAAATTCAGCGGATTCCTTTTAGTGCTCATATGGATGACTTCACACTTTTCATTATTTAGAGTTAATTGCCACTTTTTGCACCATACAGATATCTTGCCTAAATCATTTTGCACTTCGTTTAGATCATCTGCTGAATCTAAATAACAATAAATGACAGCATCATTGCAAACCCCCTAAGAAGTTTGTGTCCTAAATAATGTATGTAGATCAGGAATAACAGAGGACCTATGCAACTCCCTTGGGAAATGCCAGATATTGCTTCTGTTTTACTCGACGACTTTCCGTCGGTTATTACCAGATACGGAACGGTATCAAAAGACTTCTGGAAATCTAAAAATATAGAATCAATTCGAAGTCCCCTCTCGATAGCACTCAGTACTTCGTGAGAATAAAGAGCTAGTTGTGTTTCATAAGAACGATATTTCCTGAATACATGTTGGGTATTTTTCAATAAATCGTTTTTACATGATTCATGATGTTGGAGCACAGAATATGTTCCAGAATCCTACTGCAAATCGACGTTAGTGATATAGTCCTGTAATTCAGCGGATTACGCTTATTTTCTTTCTCAGGTATTGGTGTGAATTGTGGAAGTTTCCAGTCTTTGAGTCTGGATTTTTTATTACTAAGTATGGAGCTACTGTATCAGCATACTCTGGACGGCAGTAAGTTTGGAGCTCCGGAGCTTTCGTGTCAGCATACTCAAAACGAACCTGTATTCGACACACCTAATAAAGCCAAACACAGTCATCGAAACTTGCATAACTTACTTGTCTTAGTAATGACTTTATTAAAGAACATTCATAAAGAAAAAGTTGACATCTAGTGGACAATTTCAAATGACTCCAACATTGCTGAAAACATAAGAAGAAACTTACTTATGGCACAAGGGTCTCCTTCGTGAGTGTAAGTGAGAAATAAATGTGTGTGTGTGTGTGTGTGTGTGTGTGTGAGAGAGAGAGAGAGAGAGAGAGAGAGAGAGAGAGAGAGAGAGAGAGAGAGCGCGGGGGGTGGATACGTTTTCGGCAGCTGTTGCTAGTTTGAGTAGAATTGTTTTGTTCTCAGCGATGGTACAATAACAACCATTATTCTTACTGCGGACTAGTGTTTCTGTTGCTCGCATTGGTGCGTTTTCTGGCTTTGTATTTGGTCCAACATTCTCTGGCAACAGTCCCTTGCAGTTCACAACATGGTCGGTTGACCACCCGCAAGATGCAAAAAAACTGCAATGCGATCTTCATCCTCGTTAACGCGCGCAGGGCTTGTAATCCTATTCTCCTGAGAAGAATAACAATCTAGCACAACGGGCGTAAAAAAGCTACTCGTGCGCATTCAGTAGTTATCGACACCACGCTGCCACTTTTAATGGACCGGAATCGGCAGCAACTCTCAGCTGGTAAATACTGGACCTGCTTAAAACAAAGGCTGTTGCATCTGATGATCACTCTGAACAGAAGCGGGTCAGCTTATCACACTCTTTACCTTTTTCCTCTCGTTCACTTCCCGTTTTAATCTATTTACTACAAGTTACTATTCCCACCTTCCCTTCGGTCTTCTATGGTGTTCTCCCAATAGCTAGTACGAAACATCACAAGTTCATGTTGGACCCGAGAGTTCTCAGGAGCTTTGAAGCGGAAAACCATCTTGTTGCAAGAGTCCGAAAGTCTCATGCTGAACAGTGGCAAGCCAGTCGTCATTGTCCTTAAAGGTACTCCCCATATCCAGCTAGGCGAGCTTCACAAAAGGAATACTATATACGATTCAGAATATTGAACCGTAAATTGGTAGCCATTATACTCACGACTTGCGGAGAAAATTAATTACGTGCCTAAGGTGCAGCTCTGGCGTCGTGCATTCAATGCAACGACCTAATCTAGAAAATTACTTTCAGCAGAACTCACGAGAAAAGATCATGCCTTTCCAAGAATCCCAAGTTCTTCCTTTCCAGTTCTGTTTTATATCTATTCTTTGATCTATTTAGTGATGCCATTGGGGCAGAACTTACCGTTTCTCTCCTCGAACGAATTATAAAAACTCCAGTTACGAAAGTAAGAGCAGTTACGGTTTTTGTCCGAAAAAAAAGTCATTACGTGACAGTACCATTTTAAGGGATGAGAGGTTTCTTAAAAAATTACCTCATCGGTAATTACATGGATTGGCAAAACTAGACAACAGCATACACTCTTTTAATGTGAAAAGGAGTGATCCTGTTCACGAACTGGTAGTTCGTTTCAGTGCAGGTTGCTGGTGAACCCAAGTTAGAATTCACACATTCCCATATCTGTTGGTACAATGGTATTTCTAAATAAATTTTCTATATCCATTCTTATAGGGCTCAGAAAAAAACCTTATCGTTTGGAATCCACGTCTTCAATTAAATTGCATGCTGGAACAAAAGGACAAAGGAATTTTCAAGTTTATCGTTCCGTCAACATAGTAGTCATTTGAACGACGACATTTTTCCACCAGACTGTGTATAATTTCTTTTTACTTTTTCACGCCACCGGTTTTCGGGGATTGCCCATTCTCAAGTGTGTCTGGAAAGATAGAAATACACCGTAGTAAAAAGCAGCTAAACACAAATCATGTAACTGATTGGACGTACCATTACACAAATATTATATGTACTTCTAATAACCTACGCGGCTACATTGTCGTCATTAATTTAGAGATCGCGTGCGGCGTACAATTGTACAATCCTTGCAATATTTTCTACGAAACATACTGTATACAGACACTCAACGAACTGTCGCATATGTAAATTGTGTGGGAAATTTTGAACTGTCAGTTACACAATAAAAATACAAGGATCTTACAACTACTGATACGATTTCACAAATATCTCTGTCTTTTAGTAACAGTTATGTGAAATACGTATTATATAAATGTCAACATAAGCAATCGTTACAGAATTTTTAGTACATATGTCGAGATGAGTTTCATGGACTGACAAAAACTATTTACTTCGTATAAATTCCTCGTAATATTGTTAACTGATATAATCTCGAATCTCAATTGTAGCATCTTAATACGTAAAATATAAAAATGTGAAAGTTTGTCCACATGTTTAGTGTAAAACAAAGCGTTCACAATTACAGCGTGTGACTGACTGGGTGACAGATCAAAATTCCCCACGCAAATTGCAGATGTGACAGTTCGTTGAGTAAGTGTATACAGTGTGTTTCGTAGGAAATATTGCAAGGTTTGTTTTCTTAGTGGTTCTCGCTGGATGTGACATTTAAATAACGCGGTAGTACTTTTGCTCTCATAAGCACTTTCATGTCATGCACCATTATATTTTAGATTAGGACGTTAGATGACTGTGCTTTGCACTATTACGCACGACATGCGATTTTTAAATTAATGACGACGACGTAGCCACATATGTTACTAGAGTTAAAAATTATATTTGTGTAATGGTAAGTGCAGTTAGTTATATATGTGTTTTGCTGTTTTTTGCTGCGTTGTGTTGCTCTGTTTTCCGACACACTTGAGAATGGCCAATGCCCGAAATCGGTTGTGTAAAAAGTAAAAAAAATATACACAGTCTGGCGGAAAAATATCGTTCTTGAAATTTATTGAGGCTGTGGCGCCCACGCAGAAGAAAATGATCGGATTAATTGTTGATCGAGCTCCAGATCGGCTCGACAAGAATGGGAAAGGAAGGAACCAAGCAAGTGTTTTCACGAATAAGGAAAAGCACGTAATACTCAGTTTCGGATTGCTATATGGGAACCCGTCCCCGCTGCTCTCGAAGCAGACCCGAGCTCGAGTGTGCACTTCAGGGATTTCACATTCTTGTCCAAGATGATAACCAGTACCGTTACCTGCTATCGACGAACAGGAGTACAGTCACTAGCTTCAGAAAATGAGTCTGGCGTTCTCTTTGGCAAGGAATTAAGTCCCTGAAACTTCCTGGCAGATTAAAACTGTGTGCCGGACCGAGACTCGATCTCGGGACCTTTGCCTTTCGCGGGCAAGTGCTCCACCAACTGCCAGGAAGTTTCATATCAGCGCACACTCCGCTGCAGAGTGAAAATCTCATTCTGGAATTAAGTCCCTGTCTGAACATGAGGGCCTTATCTTTACGTGGAGGGTTTTAGGTAACGTGGAATACAATGGCTTCCCAAGTGAGCCTTGATTAGTGTGTTTACTTGTGCGAAGGTTGATTATGTCAGTCTTTCGGTCTAAGGTCTTCCCGGAATTGACTGTGACTCTGCAATAGACGTGCGTATATACCGGTTGTCTATAGAGTCTCTGTACAAATTAAAAAAATTACTACATAGAAATCAAAAGACAGATATTTGAAATTTATTGCAAAATTATTTTAGTATCGGCACCATTAACAGCAGGGCGCAAATCGAGTCTGTCCCAGATTTTTTTTTTTTTTTTTGCCATATTCGATGCAGCACACTCTCATCAGTAGTGATAATGTCATCAGTTATTCTGCCTAAGGTCAGTGATGTCCCGTACTTTCGTTCCATAAGCCATGTCTTTAACAACTCCATAGAAGGAAGTCGAAGGGTGTGATATGTGGTAAACTAGGTGACCAAGGAATTGGACCTCCCTTTCGTCAGCTGACATGGAAATACTTTATATTTAAGATTACGAACATGCAATCCCCTTGCGGTGATGTACCGTTTTAGTGGAACATGATGGTTGGTTGAAATTACTGACGTCTCCCCGAAGAAAAACGGGCTGCGATTACACATGATCCCACACCACACATTTCACTATGAAATGTTTCATCCGCAGACGTTCGTTCCCTCATGTTAACTATATACTCTTTTAGTTTTATCACCTTGCTCCATTGCGTGTAACACTCGCTCTTTGTACGCATACAACCACAAATTTTGGTGTGAGATATTGTCAACTGTTGAACGTGGTTGTTGTAACTGTCTGGCAGCAGTACGGATAGACTTTCTAGAATAACGATCGAAGGCTTGTGTTAAACGATCGATGTTTTTCTCGGATCATTTTGGTCGTCCACTCGTCTCTTTATCCAACACAGTCCCTGCCTAAATATATTTTTGTATTATGCACGACTTGATGGACTTGACGGTGGATCTTTCCCACACTTCGTTCTGAAATTTCGTTGAGTCTGCAGGTCCGATAATGTTTCAGTAATGCGTGATACACACTGTGCTTTCTCTTGAGTAGTAGCCATTTTGTACGAAGTTTGCTTCATATCTCATCCTTGAGCAGCGTACCTGAAACGCTCAAATGATGTGATTAAAAACTTCGCTAACTTATTAAACTTATCCATTAGGGTGTTTTAGACCCCGTCATTGTTTATTCGGTTTAAACACAGGAAACTGCAACCAGTCAGGTTTTTTAAAATAATTATTTATTCATTCCATGAACCGGTTTACGAACCTTTTCAGTCTGATCTTCAGATGGTTTCCCGGAAGTTACATAGTTGCTTCAAGCATAATGCCGGGTGTTGGCTTGCGACAGCTTGGGCGGCTTTGGTTGTTAGTATCCATTTGTCTACATCTACATCCATACTCCGCAAGCCACCTGACGGTGTGTGGCGGAGGGTACCTTGAGTACCTCTATCGGTTCTCCCTTCTATTCCAGTCTCATATTGTTCGTGGAAAGAAAGATTGTCGGTATGTCTCTGTGTGGGCTCTAATCTCTCCGATTTTATCCTCATGGTCTCTTCGCGAGATATACGTAGGAAGGAGCAATATACTGCTTGACTCCTCGGTGAAGGTGTGTTCTCGAAACTTCAACAAAAGCCCGTACCGAGCTAGTGAGCGTCTCTCCTGTAAAGTCTTCCACTGGAGTTTATCATCTCCGTAACGCTTTCGCGATTACTGTATGATCCTGTAACGAAGCGCGCTGCTCTCCGTTGGATCTTCTCTATCTCTTCTATCAACCCTATCTGGTACGGATCCCACACTGGTGAGCAGTATTCAAGCAGTGGGCGAACAAGTGTACTGTAACCTACTTCCTTTGTTTTCGGACTGCATTTCCTTAGGATTCTTCCACTGAATCTGTCTGGCATCTGCTTTACTGCTTTACCGACGATTAATTTTATATGGTCATTCCATTTTAAATCACTCTTGATGCCTACACCCAGATAATTTATGGAATTAACTGCTTCCAGTTGCTGACAAGCTACATTGTAGCTAAATGATACGGGATCTTTCTTTCTATGTATTCGCAGCACATTACACTTGTCTACATTGAGATTCAATTGCCATTCCCTGCACCATGCGCCAATTCGTTGCAGATCCTCCTGCATTTCAGTACAATTTTCCCTCGTTACAACCTCTCGATATACTACAGCATCATCCACAAAAAGCCTCAGTGAACTTCCGATGTTATCCACAAGGTCATTTATATATATTGTGAATAGCAACACTCCCCTGCGGCACACCTGAAATCACTCTTACTTCGGAAGGCTTCTCTCCATTGAGAATGACATGCTGCGTTCTGTTATCTAGGAACTCTTCAATCCAATCACACAATTGGTCTGATAATCCATATGCTTTTACTTTGTTCATTAAACGACTGCTGCCGTTGATAGCCAGTTGGTACCACTCACACACTTTCATACAACTTGTATGCATATACACTATTATAAAGAAACTTTGCCAGCATCCAGTACACGTGGAGCCAACTGGCTATCACAGCGGCAGCAGACAGATGGGTGTTAACAAAAAAAGCCACCCAAGCTGTCGCAAGCCAGCACCCAGCATTATGCTTGAAACAGCTACGTAACTTCTGGAAAACTATCTGGAGATGAGCCTGGAAAGGTTCGAAAACCGGGTCATAGAATCAATAAATAACTATTTAAAAAACTGACTGGTTTCAGTTTCGTGTTTTTAAATTTAAATACTTCGATAACTACTGAGTGCACAGTACAAACCTGAAGAAGATACCGCTTGCGTTTACCACTTTTTTTGAAATTGTAAAGAGACTTCATGGACATCTTGTATACTTAACTTGTTAGGTAAGACTTTGTAGACGTAGACGTAACAGGACTAATAATTTTTTTATTGTTGGAACACAAACAACTGGGTTTCACAAATTCCCTTCAACAGTTCGAGCGTTCCGCTGTCGTCACTGCGCCAGTGTTGAGCTCTGCTCCACCGCAGATGTTTCATCCCGCGCGTCATGGGAAAACAGGTTGCAACACGTAGTGTATAGCGTGACATGCCAATCCATTGGCATGTACTGAGGAGGCATGTTGCGAATAAAAACAGGTGCGTGTGGCGACGTGAGGTAAGAAGCAACACGCCGTCAGAGGCACGTAGCACGGCCGAGGCGGTTTTCTTGCGACCCAGATTGTGTGGGCTGCGCGCGTTTGCCGCCTCAATGGGAACCCGCTCTGTATGTCCGTCATCTGGCTCCTGAACGCCTTTGTTCGAGTTTGTAGGTTATTTAGCGGCGTGGCTGTTGGTACTGAAAGGGCACCCACAGTAAAAAATTTAAAATTTTTATTTACTAGCAAAATTACAAGTTATTTCACAGTAGTAGCATGTTTCAGTCTGCATCGGCCATTTTCAGATCCATAAAAATAATACAAAATACTTGCGTTATTCCTAAAAGTAAGCGGAGATATTATAGTGTTGATAAGTTATTAATGAATGAGATAGACAAGTAATTATTTATTTCTAGTTTCTGCAACCAGTCACTTTTTTACTTTATGTTTAATCTAACATAATGCAACGCGTTTTGAACATGTTCTATTATCTTCAGGAGTTTATACATACATAGATACAGAGAAATGTTACTTACACAGTCTTAAACTAGATTAATCTAGAACTCTTTGTCCATTGTTTGTTATTGTAGCGGCTGGGGGGGCGGGGGGGGGGGGGGGGGGGAGGGGGGCAGTGTACGGCTAGAAATCGAAATCAGTGATGTCTTCTGCTGGTTTTGTTCCTTGACTATGTATATCACAGCCTGTATAGGATGCAGACAGACTTGCATCAGTTATGTGTTACGAGAATAGTGTGAAAGGCTGTTATGACAGTTGATCACTTACGATTTCATCATCTTGCTGCTTCACTCGCATCACTGGTGTAATGGCGGAGCTGTTGATTGACATTACACTATTGCACTTCGTATTTTGTCACTGATTGTCAACGTAATTCACTGCACAAATTGCTTCGACGTTATGCGCACAAGACAAGATGGCGGACTGTAGCATGTGAGTCTGTATCGATTAACGAGGTTTTGTATCGATATTGTTGCTACTGACAGATTTGTAGTCTAGAATGAAATTTTTACTCTACAGCGGAGTGTGTGCTGATATGAAACTTCCTGGCAGATTAAAACTGTGTGCCGGACCGAGACTCGAACTCGGGACCTTTGCCTTTCGCGGGCAAGTGCTCTACCAACTGAGCTACCCAAGCACCCCCAGGCTGTGGCTAAGCCACGTCTCCGCAATATTCTTTCTTCCAGGAGTACTAGTTCTGCAAGGTTCGCAGGAGAGCTTCAGTGAAGTTTGGAAGGTAGGAGACGAGGTACTGGCGGAATTAAAGCTGTGAGGACGGGGCGTGAGTCGTGCTTGGGTAGCTCAGTTGCTGTCGGCAGGGTAGCTCAGCGTGTTCGGTCAGAGGGTTAGCTTCCCTCTGTAATAAAAAAAATTGAATTAATCGATCAACAACGAACTTAAAACGGGTGTCTGACGACGTCCGCCCCCAACAGATGCAGCGAACAAAAGCGAACAAAATGATATATATATATATATATATATATATATATATATATAAGTTGGTACAGCACTTGCCCGCGAAAGGCAAAGGTCCCGAGTTACAGTCTCGGTCCGGCACACAGTTTTAATCTGCCTGGAAGTTTCAGATTTGTAGTCAATTATTTACAGTCACATATCTTGAATCTATTGAGTTAGAACTGGCTTAAGACTGTTGAAGAATTTTGAGTTTTTGAATTCGGTTATTTCATTAAGAATGCTATCTCCATGCTTTGTATTATGAGCGTATGAAAATTTCAATTTCTTCCATGATATCCATTCTTTTACTTTTTCCTATTTTGTGTAAAATGTCTTCGATTTTCAAAGGGTGGCCTGTGTCTTTAATGTGAGTTGCTACTGCTGATTTGTTACATTTATCAAGTCTGTAGCAGTCTAAATGTTCTTTGAATCGGGTTCTGAAATTTCTGTATGTCATACTATGTGGTGAAACAGCAGTATGCTTCAATGTTCCATGAAAGTATCCCCATTGTCAGCTAGTGTACATGGCTACAGACACTGCGAGTTAATAATAATTTCCTAAGGAATTTTGTAGAAATTTGAAGTCGACTGCAGGTGAGGTACACTTCCAACAGATATGATTTCTATACAAGAAATCGTACCATTGTCCTGCGGACTTCGCTTTCTGGCATTTAAAAAGCGCATGATAGTACTATAAGCCGTCCAGGTATTGAGTGTACGTATTAGCTTGTACAAAAATGACTCCTTCATTCCGACATTTTGCTTATGTGTGATTGGTAATAGGCCGAGGATAAATCCAGGTAGAAAATATCCAAGTCAAAGGGCAAATAAAGTTTAATCACTCCCTTTTTCTCAGCACTTTTGTTGCATTTTTGGGAAATATGGTGAATTATGGTCGTTTTCCCGTATACATAACGCTGTTTCGCGAAGTACTCTTCATTTCTGCACGTCACAGTATCGCGAAACAAAGGCAAGAGCCGTACATTCTACCTGTCTGTGAATAATTTGAGCTGTGTGTATTTATGTCACGGCATTGTATGTTTGATGAGTCCAAAATAAGACCTAGGGTTATGGGTGTATCAGAGAAATGTTTGTCAATATGACACGCGGTTCCGATCCAATTCTGGCTTACTTCCCTGCTTCGTGAGCTACGCAACTACGTGCTACGAGCTGGTCAATAAACAAAAAATTTTCCGGCTCAGAAATAGAGTGGCAACTCACAAAAATAAAAGTTAAAATAAATCTACAGACTTCGAAGAAATGCAAAGCTCGCCATTAAAACACTGAATACTAATATAAATGGTTTCATAAAGTGTATTAAAGTACTGCAATAAATTAAAGTGAGGAATCTGGAAACTATAACATGTAATACGCTGTCACTGAAACCTAGCTGCATCCGAATGCCGCTGAAAGAACAATAATTATCCCTGCGGTGCGTAAATACGTTAATACCGCATGGCAGAGTAACCGGAGCGCCCTTAATAAAACTGCTATTCACCAGTAATTGAGTCCTTGTGCAGACATTAAGGGAATATTAGCTGCGATGCAGATGAGGCGAGGCAGTGCCCATGGACTCGGAGTCAGGTCAAAAGGTTCCTCACAGTCACATATCCTTTTAAACAGCTTTCATAAAGCCAGTAATTTTTATCCACGGTTCCTAAATCTCCTTCGGCAAAAGGAACGCTCTAGCATCGCGTGTCGCTATGTGCAATAGTCAACAGCTTCAAGTGAACTCCAGTGATTTGGTGAGGACGTTTCAGCCGAGATTATGGAATTACTTTCTCACTGAGATTAACATCACACGTTCATATTCAGACAACGTATGTGGCTCGTATGTCGCCTGTTTTGGCACAATATTACAACGTACCTCGTCGTCATCCTCAGCTGCTATCTGAAGTATTTGACTTACTGAATAGGAAAGCTTACTTTCTTTCTTTTACTCTCACTTCATATGCGCTGACCACAGATCCCCCCCCCCCCCCTCTCCCTCCTAGCACAAATAAAGGTAGGAGCAGAGAAATATGAGAATTTGCAACTTGCCGAACCTTCAGTACGCTCTATTCATATTCGTATTTTGGCCTCTCTGGAGTCATTCCATTTACATCTTACCGAGAAAGGTTATTACGCTGGATAAACAGGATTCCCATCCCTTCCGGCAATCCTGATTCAGACTTTTCGTTATTTCATTAAATCACTAAAGGCAATTCCAGGTTCCAGAAAGACCACAGCCGACTTCCTTTCTTCCTACCTTCTATGTCTTCTAAAATTCCTCCTTGTGCTCTTTCTGAAACCGTACTGTAGTCTCATGCCAACCTCGCGTGACAATGGTCTCTCTCTAAACCGCAGTGCACATGTATGGGGCGTGGCGCGAATGTCTAGACAGGGGGGTTTAAGGTATGGCGCTGTCTGGAGTCATATCCATATTACCAAATGAAGAAAGCAATGCACCCAGACAATCTTTTCATGGCCCGCGCTACGTCCATTGACGGTTATTTTGCTTATTATTATTATTATTATTATTATTATGAGCGTTTAGCGAATTCAACATCTATCCTGAAATAGGGATGTACAGGGTTCTACGAAGCTTTGTCAAACCCAGTCTGTAATACACTATCGGCGAGAAGTCCCCGTAACCCCCCGCCCCCCCCCCCCCTTAGTATCTAATGCTAATAGATTTGTTTTAGTCCAAGTACTTACCTATGTATTACGTATCCAGTGTATCGGTATATTTCCCATCATGCTGTAAACACATTTCTATGCGCCTCCATGTTGTTCTTGGCATATTTCTGAGTATGTCTGGTGTTATAGTGCGAAATGCATCCTCAGCGGCACAGTACAGTTCCTCGTTTGTAGCATAACGACGTGCAGATACATGCGCTTTAATGACTCCCCGTAACGAGTGCAAGTTATGGTAAACTGCTGCTGATGAACCACATTCTATCCGTCATCGAAAGTGTACATTTAGGAACTCACACACTGCAAGAGCGAACTGAGGAGGTGCTGCAATTTATGCGTTCTGCTAGGTCCCTTTTCTCAAGCTGATGCATTAGCTATGTTGTAACGTGGCTAAATCATTTGCACTATTGACAGCCCCCTCAAAAAATAACGTTCGAAGCAGATATTGTATGTCGTCACTGCCCATATCATGACGTGAGGCGGGTTCCTTTATAATTTGACTGTGTAATAAGGATTTTTTCTAGTACAAATGACAATATTTCTAGCACACGAGCTCCGATAAATGGCACATTTATCTGAAAAGTTAACCTTGGAACAGTACACCGCACTTTTAAATTCAGTTAATAAAGCCCGACATGCTAAAACGGGTTGATTTCAGTCTATGTCCGATAACTCGTTTACGAACGTCGGTCGAAAAGGTTTGACCTTAAGGTCTTTTTTATTTGATCTCGGATTGTCCTAGGTATATAGAGTTCCGAAGCCCGTTTACTTGTCGATTCCATAGGAAACTATTCGACTGAAGCAGAATGTCGCCAAATGTTTCTTCTCGTGTCTTCTTCCTTCTACTCAGCAGACCTGTCTTTTTACACTGTCAAAAGCAGAGCACGTCTTTCCCCAACCATAAGCATTGTCTTTCGCGATGGAGCATTATTGCATCTTTCCTGCAATACTCCCATAATCTGTCTCGCTTTCTTCTCTGTGTGTTGTCGTTCGTGCATCGACACACTTGTCACTAAGCGCTTCTTAATTGTGTAATTAAGAAGCGCTTAGTGTAATTGGTAAAAAGACGAGGGCTAGTAGAAACCCTTGGGTAACAGAAGAAATATTGAATTTAATTGATGAAAGGAGAAAATATAAAAATGCAGTAAATGAAGCAGGTAAAAAGGAATACAAACGTCTCAAAAATGAGATCGACAGGAAGTGCAAAATGGCTAAGCAGGGATGGCTAGAGGACAAATGTAAGGATGTAGAGGCTTATCTCACTAGGGGTAAGATAGATACTGCCTACAGGAAAATTAAAGAGACCTTTGGAGAAAAGAGAGCCACTTGTATAAATATCAAGAGCTCAGATGGAAACCCAGTTCTAAGCAAAGAAGGGAAAGCAGAAAGGTGGAAGGAGTATATAGAGGGTCTACACAAGGGTAATGTACTTGAGGACAATATTATGGAAATGGAAGAAGATGTAGCTGAAGATGAAATGGGAGGTACGATACTGCGTGAAGACTTTGACAGAGCACTGAAAAACCTAAGTCGAAACAAGGCCCCGGGAGTAGACAACATTCCATTAGAACTACTGACGGCCTTGTGAGAGCCAGTCCTAACAAAACTCTACCATCTGGTGAGCAAGATGCATGAGCCAGGCGAATACCCACAGACTTCAAGAAGAATGTAATAATTCCAATCCCAAAGAAAGCAGGTGTTGACAGATGTGAAAATTACTGAACTATCAGTTTAATAGGTCACAGCTGCAAAATACTAACGCGAATTCTTTACAGACGAATGGAAAAACTGGTAGAAGCCGACCTCGGGGAAGATCAGTTTGGATTCCGTAGAAATGTTGGAACACGTGAGGCAATACTGATCCTACGACTTATCTTAGAAAATAGATTAAGGAAAGGCAAACCTACATTTCTAGCATTTGTAGACTTAGAGAAAGCTTTCGACACTGTTGACTGGAATACTCTTTCAAATTCTAAAGGTGGCAGGGCTAAAATACAGGGAGCGAAAGGCTATTTACAATTTGTACAGAAACCAGATGGCAGTTGTGAGAGTCGAGGGGTATGAAAAAGAAGCAGTGGCTGGGAAGGGAGTGAGACAGGATTGTAGCCTCTCCCCGATATTATTCAATATATATATTGAGCCAGCTGTAAAGGAAACAAAAGAAGAATTTGGTGTAGGTATTAAAATCCATGGAGAAGAAATAAAAACGTTGAGGTTCGCCGATGACATTGTAATTCTGTCAGAGACAGCAAAGGACTTGGAAGAGCAGTTGAACGGAATGGACAGTGTCTTGAAAGTAGGATATAAGATGAACATCAACAAAAGCAAAACGAGGATAATGGGATGCAATCGAATTAAGTCGGGTGATGCTGAGGGAATTACATTAGGAATTGAGACACTTAAAGTAAAGGAGTTTTCCTATTTGGGGAGTAAAATAACTGATGATGGTCGAAGCAGAGAGGATATAAAATGTAGACTGGCAATGGCAAGGAAAGCGTTTCTGAAGAAGAGAAATTTGTTAACGTCGAATATAGATTTAAATGTCAGGAAGTCGTTTCTGAAAGTATTTGTATGGAGTGTAGCCATGTATGGAAGTGAAACGTGGACGATAAATAGTTTGGACAAGAAGAGACTAGAAGCTTTCGAAATGTGGTGCTACAGAAGAATGCTGAAGATTAGATGGGTAGATCACATAACTAATGAGGAGGTATTGAATAGAATTGGGTAGAAGATGAGTTTGCGGCACAACTTGGCGAGAAGAAGGGACCGGTTGGTAGGACATGTTCTGAGGCATCAAGGGATCACAAATTTAGCATTGGAGGGCAGCGTGGAGGGTAAAAATCGTAGAGGGAGACCAAGAGATGAATACACTAAGCAGATTGAGAAGGATGTAGTTTGCAGTAAGTACTGGGAGATGAAGAAGCTTGCACAGGATAGAGTAGCATGGAGAGCTGCATCAAACCAGTCTCAGGACAGAAGACCACAACAACACAGCAATTGTGTAATTATGACCGCTCACATCTGCCATAGCTACAAATTAAAACTCGACTGCGACTACGAAAGCAAGTGAACATGAATTCCAATTATTGATTCCAACGCTTGGTAAGAAGTAACATAGCTACCAACCTGTATAACAGTTGGCACTAAACAGAGGTTACAGGGGTACGGGGACTCCTCGCCCACCCTGTACATTGCGGTGTTGTCAGTTTTGATTGTAATGTATTGCTCATTTGGTTTCTTATTACGCTGCCACAATGATATCTCGAACCAGAATTCCAGATAACTTGCAAATAGCTTGAATCATATCAACTTTAGAAGAGTTAGAATACACTGCCGTATTCGTGGCTCTGAATGTGATAAAATACCAAGTTCACATTCGGCTCGTTTTTTTCACCCTTGTCTGTCAATTGATTCAGTGAGAATGATTTCACTATAAATGTGACCCCTTGTGTCAAGAAACAGAAACCTTATAGTCTCACTTCGTAAAGAAAGGAAACTTCTTTCCACTCGGCAAAAGAAGAGCCTTCTGCATTTTGCATGGGAATTAAGGTGCCATTCCTACAAAGTTCGTCTGAAATTATTGTTCCGAAACGCTTGTCCATCGCTGTTGCAACCATATTTTTTCACAACCACTAGTACATGTAAACAATCTCCGTCTGCGAATCTTAACAACACATCTCAAGAAATAGTTTGTACTCCACTGCAACAGACCCCAGAACATGCTAGAGTCTTTGTATTTACCGTTAAGACTACCGACGTAGTTGGACAGATTCCCCCGAGTGACGAAAGGGTGCGTTCCTTCCTCTCATTTGGCTCCAGTTTACTGCTTTTCTCTGAATGCTGTCCCTGATTTGTCTAACATAATAAAGACAAAAGTTCTGACATTTTATGCAAAAATTATGAAAGTTTTCGGAAAACTTATTTCGTTCCTCCATTGGGTCAAGTGTGGCACATTTCTTCCCCTTCTTTAACTGTAATGAATGCAAGCCAGATCATCTTCGCTACTGAATAGTCACGAGCTGCGAAGGATGTGGTACATTACTATCTCCATCGGATGAGGAGGATGCATCTGGCGCTATTCGTATCACAACCGCCTCTCGTCTCCTGTGTAGCACCGCCTCTCGAGTGTGCACCACGCTCCCGCCTTAACGCCGCCATACTTAACGCGTCATGCTGTTCCTGTGTACACAGCGTCTCTAAGGATTCGAGGAAGGTATACATCGTGTCTAAAACTTAAATCGGCCCGATTCCATCTATTGTTACGTGTGACACTTGACTCATATGCGCAGCTTATCTCGGCATAAGACATTAAGCGGACTGATTAACCTTTTATCAAAACAGCGGTGCCACAACTATGGTGCGGCAGTATCTGTCATTTTCGACTGAGATACGAAACCTTGCCAGTTCTTTTATTGATTAGAATGTTAGATAACGTCTGCCATCCCGACTGCTTTTAGAACAAGGTTAAGGTTTCCGTCAAACATAGTGGACTCATACAAAAAAATGTAAGGCTTCACCCTTCAATCCAAAAGTATCACCTCATACTCAAGGGAGGAGAAAGACTGCTGTTGGGACTGAAATGATGCTAAGAGCCGAATTTCTCTGTCTCTGGCTCGAGGGCAAGTTATGCATCACGTACATTATATGTACGCATCTTAGCTACAGCTTATTCTTGTAGGTACACATTTCCTCACACATGCTGCTCATGTACTCCCCAATTGGGCGAGGGGGGAGGGGGGTAGTGGGTCTCTGCTGTAATAATCGTCATAGATTTTCAAAAGAAAATAGGAGCATTGATGGAAGTAATCTTGCTAATTGTAATATAGGATAGACAACATAAATAAAATTAAAGCAATAACCCTTGGTTACAAAAATGAAGTCTTTTGACCTAGGTTTAGGCAACTACTAAGAGTGCCTTCATCAGAAGTAAAACATTCAAACTGGCCGATAACACAAGTACAAAATTTTAGGAAACTTTTTTAATTGCAAGTAGTGACTAGCAGTACAAAAAAGAAAAGAAATTGTACTTACATGTCATGTATAAAATAAATATCAAGCGATAAGGCTTTCATCACAAAACTTTAAAATAGAAAACATAGAAGGGCTGCTCACACATACCGAACTGCGGTAGCATCAGACTGAAGTGCCCGCGTTAGCAATTGCGGTCAGGTAAACATACCAAAAGTGCCATCTAGTAGCCGCAAATACAAACAGGCTACTTAACATTCAAAATATAGACAGACGAATATTATGATGAACATTATTTAATACGTGAAGTAAGAGGCAATATTTTATCTGACAACAGCAGACATGGTAACAATTTGTCAACATAAGAACTTAGAAGTACAGTTTAAAGGCTGAAAAAGGCCATTACGGAATTACAAAGGAAGCTGAATAACTCAGCGAGTAGAAAAACGGTATAACATGACATGTATTGAATATAAACAATTTAATGAACAAAAAATTATGAATCGACTTAGACAGAAAAAATATTTCGGTAACTGCACGAGGGAACACGAAATCAAATATCAAGTAACGGCTTTATACCGTAGAAGGTAATTGTAGCTGCTCATTAAGAATGAGGCCATCATTTCGAGAAAGATGTTTAAAAATTTCCTGTTCTTCCAGAACACCCAATCTACGCCCTTTCTTCTCAGTGTGCAAAATGTTGATATCGTGAACAGCTTTAGGCGCGTGACCTGTAATCAAAAGATGGTCAGCAAAAGACGAATTTTGGGTGCTAGTACTATTTTTTCTTAAAAGATGTTCTTTGTATCTGACTGTGAAGGCACATCCTGTTTGTCCTATGTAGTAAGAAAAGCAAGTGTTGCAAAAAATCTTACAGACGCCAGAGTTTTTCAAAGGTTAACGGGTCAATTTTAAATTATGAATAAAAATTTTTTTCAAATTATTATTGGTTGAAAAGGCGACATTACAGTTGTATTTATTACGAAGAAGGCGTTGAATCTGATAGGAGATGGGACCCAAGAAAGGACTAGGAAAAAACTCCTTCTTTAGACTTCTTTTTGCGACCGAAGTCTGTTATTGCTTTAATTTTACTTGGTAAATGGTCGCTGACAACGCAGCCATGTTCAAAACTTATCATAAATATCGCTCATATGATACTCGAAAATTGTAACAAATTTCAGAAGAGAGAGAATGATTATTTATTGATAGGAGTTCCGCGAAAACTTAATGCTTGGTTGCCAAACCACTCTCCAACTATTTTAAACTGAGTATTTGCGACACTTCAGTACAAATTCATGAGTGGGTATTTACAGGACTGTTAAGCGTAATTTTGGTACTGTAATATATGACCTCAATAAAATGTAAATATCTCGAGACTGATAATTACTACATACTTATACTGGTCTTCCTGAGGAGGTCCCTAAAAACACTTAATATTCCAAGCTGTCTCTGTTGCTATAGAAAATTGACATAATAACTAAAAATTAAATCGGAACTGGGCGGTGTGTATAGTATAGACTTGTTCTATTTTACTAGGCTATGAAAACATTATGTTGGGAAGCTTTGTTTCGTGATGCATCTTCCACATGCTTATTAAATGGTAGAATAGACTATTTTTGAAATATAAACCATTTAATAAGAGACAGGACTTGCTGAAGATATCTGAAATCACCTTGTGGCACTGTGAGTTGGATTTTAGACTGCTACATTGTTACATGTTTTTCCCGTGCTAAAGTTGTCTTTATGCTGTTGCGGTCATCCCAAAATGCTGTTCTTGCAGTCCTCTAGTATTTTTAATCTTGTCACCTAGTCTGTTTACTTTCATTTGGTTATCTAGCAACTTATCTTCGCAAAGTGTTTAAAAATGAATGGTAAGAATAGAGGAGAAGGATGAGAACCGTCGGTATCTATTACGTAGTCGCATAATCGATGGGTACCGCAAATTTGCTATGAAACGGCATTACAACACTAGGCAGAAAGAATTTAAAGATTTAGTTGATGATGAAAGAGCTAAAAATTATGAAAATCGATAGACGAATTGTACGGGATTCGTTGTTCTGTACAAAAAGCATTTTGTGTGGGCATGGACCACATGATGGAATTGGTAGTCCGTACAGCAAATTTACTGAGGTCGCATGCTTTACTACAGCGTCAGTTCCAACGTTTTCTGATGGAATTGAAAGAAGAGTATGGAGACGTTATATACGAGGTGCATTCAAATTCTAAGGCCTCCGATTTTTTTTTTTTTCTAATCAACTACTCACCTGAAATCGATGAAACTGGCGTTACTTCTCGACGTACACATTTTTCACAACGCTGACGCCATGATTCCATGGCAGCGGCGAAGGCTTCTTTAGGAGTCTGTTTTGACCACTGGAAAATCGCTGAGGCAATAGCAGCACGGCTGGTGAATGTGCGGCTACGGAGAGTGTCTTTCATTGTTGGAGAAAGCCAAAAGTCACTAGGAGCCAGGTCGGGTGAGTAGGGAGCATGAGGAATCACTTCAAAGTTGTTATCACGAAGAAACTGTTGCGGAACATTAGCTCGATGTGCGGGTGCGTTGTCTTGGTGAAACAGCACACGTACAGCCCTTCCCAGACGTTTTTGTTGCAGTGCAGGAAGGAATTTGTTCTTCAAAACATTGTCGTAGGATGCACCTGTTACCGTAGTGCCCTTTGGAACGCAATGGGTAAGGATTACGACCTCGCTGTCCCAGAACATGGACACCATCATTTTTTCAGCACTGGCGGTTACCCGAAATTTTTTTGGTGGATGTGAATCTGTGTGCTTCCATTGAGCTGACTGGCGCTTTGTTTCTGGATTGAAAAATGGCATCCATGTCTCATCCATTGTCACAACCGACGAAAAGAGTCTCATTCATGCTGTCGTTGCGCGTCAACATTGCTTGGCAACATGCCACACGGGCAGCCATGTGGTCGTCCGTCAGCATTTGCGGCACCCACCTGGATGACACTTTTCGCATTTTCAGGTCGTCATGCAGGATTGTGTGCACAGAACCCACAGAAATGCCAACTCTGGAGGCGATCTGTTCAACAGTCATTCGGAATCTCCAAAAACAATTCTCTCCACTTTCTCGATCATGTCGTCAGACCGGCTTGTGCGAGCCCGAGGTTGTTTCGGTTTGTTGTCACACAATGTTCTGCCTTCATTAAACTATCGCACCCACGAACGCACTTTCGACACATCCATAACTCCATCACCACATGTCTCCTTCAACTGTCGATGTATTTCAATTGGTTTCACACCACGCAAATTCAGAAAACGAATGATTGCACGCTGTTCAAGTAAGGAAAACCTCGCCATTTTAAGTATTTAAAACAGTTCTCATTCTCGCCGCTGGCAGTAAAATTCCATCTGCCATACGGTGCTGCCATCTCTGGGACATATTGACAATGAACGCGCCCTCATTTTAAAACAATGCGCATGTTTCTGTCTCTTTCCACTCCAGAGAAAAAAAATCGGAGGCCTTAGAACTTGAATGCACCTCGTATTGCTGCAAAGTACGTTAGTTAAGTTCGAATGGCTCTATGCACTATGGGACTTAACATCTGAGGTCATCAGTCCCTTGGACTTAGAACTACTTAAACCCAACTAACCTAAGGACGTCACACACATCCATGCCCGAGGCAGGATTCGAACCTGTGACCGTAGCAGCCGCGTGGTTCCAGACTGAAGCGCCTAGAACCGCTCGACCACCGCTGCCGGCGTTAGTGAAGTCAAAGGATGTTTCTGGAACGAGTTTTCAATTTAAGGCCCACTACTATCGAATTTAAGCCGGAAAAAGAAGAAAGGTCTTGTATTATAAATGGAGTTGACTGCAGACTGTTCTCAGAAAGACACTGCAAAGTGAGAAGCAACTTATTTCTAATTTCATGGTCAGAGTGGATGCATTTAAAAAGAAAATCGTATTGTGGAATGCATAGCCCCCTGACGCGATTCTGAACAATACGTTTTGGCGTTGAAAGAAATATAATAATAGCTTCCTAAACGTTTGAGGACACTGTTAGTCCTACACCTGTTCTGAGTTGTTTTCGAGACCGTTTGTCATTTCATCTGAAAGCGCCCCTGTGCATCTGCAGATTGAACTGGTCGAACTGCAGTATGATTCCCGTTTAAAAGACAAATTCGATTATCTTAAAACTGTCCAGGATTTCTATGTTGTTCGCCTTGGGAAGAGTTTTCACGTTTTCACAATGATGTTACAAAAGTGATTTAGATCTTTCGATCAACATACAAGTATATTCGTCACGCACTGAGGTAGCTACATTACACACCGCCATGTTACCCGCTATAATTCAGAGCCGTCAAGCGGCAGAGGGCTGCAAATATATAGTCATGAAGAATAAAGATGTAGAATGTTAATGACGTTCGTTTTATGTAAAAAGGCTTTAAGAGTTTTCGTATGAAAATATCGGAGGCATTACTTTCCAGCACATCCTCGATGTCCAGAAATATGTTAAATATGAAACACAAACGAGTGCAGCGTGTTCGCAGTATCCTCACCTTCTCCGTCTTCTCACTGAAACAGCTTGGCGTGAAAAGAGCGGGGGGAGGAGGGCAGTACGCACACCGAAGAGAGAGATTCGCACGCGTGCACGAGCACTCCCCGTGAGCCGACTTCTTGGTCTTCCCTGGGCTAGCTGTTCAATAACATACTGCTGAAATTATGAAGCATCTAACGTTTTCTTTTTACATTATCAGTTATGAAATTAAAGTGTTTTCTTTCCCTCTATTTTATGTTCTTAATTTCTTCATTGTTTTACTCATTTTCGAGGCAATTTACTCGGTAATAATTATTTAGATGCATGGCAACAAAATAATAATTTTTTCAATTGGATCTTCGGTTCGATTTGTAGGAACTTTTTTCAGTTTTTATCGCATGAAATCGCGTTTCCATACAGTGAGTGAGTGATTGTCGCAGATAACTGTCGCATTTCAACGACTCATATGTCACTTACGACAACATTTGATGTACTTGGCATTCCTCTGTTGTGACATCAGCTATCACAATACACGGGCGATTGCAATTATGTCAGATAAAATTAAAATTACTTGCGAGATCTGTCAATAGATGTCTTCTTTCGTTGTCTGCTTACAGTACATCACTTGAAGGCAATATGATTTTTAAGTTTCTATGCGAGAAATGGCTATCAACTCTGTCAATTCCCTCATCAACCGAATTATAAGAAAGTGATAAGAAAAAGTACAATTCTTGTTACCACGTGTCAGGTGTCTGGGCAATTTCAAAGCCAGCAGCATTTTCATGCTCTCCGACTCAACATGCATTGTAATTCTGGTCAGTATTTTTAGTGTTCTCGTTGTCGTCCCTTAGTTCTGATGTGATTCTTCTTTTTACATTTCTTTATTCCCCGAAATATAGGGGCGTGATCGATGTTTAGAACAACCAGAACCTCGAAAGATGTTCATTGTGCTAAAGTTGACGAATGAAATTCCCTCCCTGGCAGTTGCAGGGGGGTTTTGGCGCACCTGCTTTGCGCACCTGCCTCAGTCACGTAAACTATTTTGTATACGTTTCCATGGCAATGCCTCAGTGTTGTCGCTGCTCTATAGACGATTATTGTTTTCCCTTGCAGCTGTTTGCACTTCGCAGTTGGCAGCTGACAACAGCGTTATCAGTTGTCATGGATCTTGTTTCGTCGACCATACTACAGCACTTACTCTAAAGCTATGGTTAACTTTTACATACACAGGATGTTGTATTTGTGAATCGCATCTCGTCAATTACTCCACTGCATATGCTCCAGACTACCCTGTCATCCCCTACCCCCCCCCCCCCCACATCCCCTTTTTCTACTGTATGTCTCCCCTACTAGTCCTCCAGACGGAAGTAAGAAAATTAATAGCTGTCTTTTCCTAAACATGAAACCACCTATTGTGGAAATAGTACATTCGTGAATGGCACTGCGTTTCTGTACAGGGAGTGATTGTCACAGATAACTGTCAAATTTCAGTGTCTCATATGTCACTTAACACAACATTTGATGTACTTTGCATTCATTTAACCATCGGTCTGAGTGACCACTGAGGCGTCTTGTCACGGTCCGCGCGGCTTCCCCCGTCGGAGGTTCGAGTCCTTCCTCGGGCGTGGGCGTGTGTGTGTGTGTGTGTGTGTGTGTGTGTGTGTGTGTGTGTGTGTGTGTGTGTGTGTTTGTCATCCTTAGCGCAAGTTAGTTTAAGTTAGATTAAGTAGTGTGTAAGCTTAGGGACCGATGACCTCAACAGTTTGGTCCCATAAGTCCTTGCCACAAATTTCCAATTTTTTGAGTGTCCAGTCGTTGCTCGCTGTCGAACTGAAATCGTTTCCCTATCACGGCCGGCGAAGTTTCACTCGGCAAGCTAGAGCGATGTTCGTCTGTTTTGCTAATATAAACTGCACAAAGATTTTCGTCTCCTTAACACAGGTCACACAACACAAGACAGGCTGAATATGAAGTGTGTGTGAAATTTAGTTAGCGATACATTATGAATGTTCTCATAATACGGCAAACTGATAAACGCTGCAATACTAAGCATGAGTGACGTTAAGTCGATTCACTAATGTTTCTCAAAACTTCTACGAGATAAATAAGACAATGTAATTATACACCGCGTAACTGTTAGGGGCGTTGAAGGGGGAAAAAAAAGCCGGAGGCTGTGAAATGAAAACCTCTGAAGAGATTGTAATGCCATTGTGCCAAGGTGTGGTCCCTATAACAGCGCTGAGGCCTCAAACTCGCCGCTAGAGGGACACGTGCGCACACCCACGTGAGGACAGAGCGAGCACGTGCGCGCGTTGACCGTCCACTACTACACTGTCTTGCTGAAAACAGAGAAATTTAGGCTTCAAAAGAAGAGCAAAGGGGTGTAGTGTGTTTGCTGACAGTGCGGGGAACGGAAATTAATCAAAGAATGGAACAAGTGTGCGAAGAGCGGTGCATGTCAGTCTTTGAAGTCGAAGAGTGGCACAAGAGCTTCAAGGAATGACGGATGTCGTTTTATTTTAAAACGGTGTACAACAACCAGTTTTCCAAATTCTCCATTGACTTCGGGTAGCTCTGCGTATAGAATCGGTGAGGTACGGTTCCCTGGATTCGGGATGAGAGGTTGTTTCAGTCCGTCTGCTGGCAATCTTGAAAATCGTTTTCTGTGGTTTCCTATTTTCAATTTGGGCAAAAGCTACGTTTGGTCCCTCACTGTAGGCCACAGTCAATTCTTTCCGAGTACCTTTCTTTCCTAACATATTCCAGCTCCCATAAAGATGCAGCTCCTCTGCTTAAATGACAAGAGCTGCATTGAACCTGTTTGGAGGCTCCTGGCACTATAAGACGTATAATAAAAACATAATACAAATTCTCGTGATTTAGGCTCATGCATTTGTCTGCTGGGACATTTCTTCAATGCAGAAAATGACATTTCTTACATTGCAACAAGTGACAGTCACTTCCCAAGCTCGGATCCAGACTGAACAAGAATAATGTAAAATGACCTTGCAAGGTGAAGGGAAATTCGAGCATCACTGCTTGTTAGTGGCTTCCCAAAATACAGCTCTCCTAAGCAAGTGAAGTGACAGAAGTCAAGGGATATCGCCGAACATCCAGTAGGATTTCCATTTGGCCGCGTATTGTAACAATTCGACGTACATGGACTTACCAAGTTGTCGGGAGTCCCCTGCCGAAAGAATTTTGTAAACGAACCGGTCTCTCGATTATGTCCAAAAAATGTTCGATGGGATTCATGTCGGGCGATCTGTGTGAACAAACAATTGGCTCGAATTGTCCAGAATGTTCTTCAAACCAATCGCGAACAATTGTGGCTCAGTGATATGGCGCATTGTCATCCATAAAAATTCCATACTTGTTTGGGAGCATGAAGTCGATGAATGGGTGCAAATGGTCTCAAAGTAGCCGAACTTAACCCTTTCCAGTCAACGATTTTGAAAGAAAAATAACAGCATTTGTCTTGGGTGGATTTCGGAAACTACAGAAAATTTAAATCTGCATGTCCGGATGGGTATTTGAAACTCCATTCTCACGAATTGCGAGTCCATTTATTACGACTGCGTCACTTTGTTCGGTGGTACATTTGGAGTAGGCAGTCTTCGTTTGTGATCATATACAGAGCAAATCTACTTTTTTTCAGTCTTTTGATTTGTTAAATGTGGCCCGTCACAATTTCCTCTCCTGTGTCAACTTCATCTCAGAATAGTCCTTACATCCACAAGTGTTGAACATATTTCAATGTCTGTCCTCTTCCACAGTTTTTGCTCTCTACTTATCGTGTAACTTATTTTGCTCCCTAATGTATGTCCTATCATCCTGTCCCTTTTCAGGTCATTGTTTTCCATGTAGTCCTTTCCTGGCCTATTCTGCGGACATCTTCGTCACCTCTTTCCAGACCATTTCAATTTCATTATCCTATAACATCACATGTCTATCACTTTGATTCTCTTCTTTTCTGATTTTACCGCAGTTCATAATTCTCTCCCATACAATGCTGTGCTTGATGAACTTTCTCAGAAATTTCTTCCACATGTTTGATACTGTAAGGGACGATCAAAAAGTTACCGTTTGAGGGCATTGCTGCAGCGTAGATGCAACGTAAGGAGACTCCGATGTGGGTATATAAGCACCGCCACGTAGGCAAGGGATGTGTGTGGATTCGTGTCTTTCCAAGGTGCTTACGATAAATACGGAAACGTGGACTATGGCGACGCTATTGCCAAATGCGTCCACACAGGAACAATGCACTGTTGTTGTTTTCTTGGCTGCCGAAGGACGAAAACCAGTAGACATCGATCGGAGAATGAAGAATGTGTATGGGACAGCATGTGTGTCAAAAACCACTGTTGTGGAATGGTGCGCCACGTTTCGTGGTGGGTGCTTCTGTTTCACGAGTGTCCCTATATCGCAAATATAATGCAGAAGTTACGCCAATGCAAATGGGAGTCACTCGAGCACTCGCTCTATAGTCCTGATCTCTCCCCAAGCGATTATCACGCCTTTGGTGCCTTACAAAAGGCCCTGGGGGGTCAACGATTACTGCCGGACGAAGATGTGCAGCAGGTAGCTACGGAATTCGTCATGCAGCAGGACACGGTGTGTTAATACACATGTATCTTCAACCGGGTGCGTCGGTGGGGTGATTGCGTCATTGCTCACGGCGATTTCGCCTGATTGGCATACCGATTCTGGACTGTACAGTAGAGATGGGTAAAGTCGTTCATCCTTGGGAACTAGTTCACTGGTGATCGTTCTTTTTGGGAACGTTCATTTTTACTCGTTTATCGTTCATTATGCTTGGTATATGGTTCTTATGAAAAATTGAAAATTAGTAGCATAGGTGACTGAAGAAGGAATGCGCCAAGAGGGGGACTTATCTCCTCCCTGGAGTACAGAGCTTTTATTCATAACAGGATTCTCAGACACTAGTAATTTTCATGATTTTGCAAAACATCTCGTTTAGCCAACTGTAGCATTATGTGGCTGAACGCAGTGAAATAATGTAAGGTGGCGCATCAAAAACCGGCTTCGAGTATAGAATGCTCGCCAGTTATGCACAAGTTGTTGGCCGCTACGAGCAGAATAGATAAACATGTAATGGTTCAAATGGCTCTGAGCACTATGGAACTTAACTGCTGTGGTCATCAGTCCCCTAGAACTTAGAACTACTTAAACCTAACTAACCTAAGGACATCACACACATGCATGCCCGAGGCAGGATTCGAATCTGCGACCGTAACGGTCGCGCGGTTCCAGACTGTAGCGCCTAGAACCGGTCGGCCACTCCGACCGGCTAAACATGTAATAATTAGGCAGTGAAGAAATAACAAGCTAATGCAAACAACTTCGAAACAATAGATGACGATTGGTAAGCGACAATGAGCAGTCTAGTCCTCGGGGCCGATTTTTCGTGCCAGTGAAATAATATTGTAGGAGTTATCATGTTCTGTCTACAAAATGTGACACCACACACTCGATTACGAAGCGCGGGCCTCATTCGGTTGTAACTCGGTCTACCTTGCACAACACTGAACATGCTCTTTTACATTGCATCAAAATAAGACGGAAAATCGCCACTCGTGTGTGCCGTGCCGACGTCCTTTGATGTTTAATAACAAAAAATATTGCTTTTTTACAAGTATTTCTTCTGCTGTTTATCGAAAGAGTGAATTAAGCTGATACGCCGTTTTGTTACCTGAAAAGATGTGTGTTTTATATACCACGTAATTTTTGTGTAGTTTACGTAATTATAAAATACATTTTAATTACAGGTAGTGGAAGCTGAATAGAATACGAAAAGAACCAGAAGTTCAGAGTTAAAAAAGGTTTGAAACAGATCTAGAATGGGCGTGCGAAGCGAACGAAACGAACAACAGCAACTCGATACTGAACTATGAGCAGTCGGCAGTGGAACTGCGAAGGAGGACGAGTTCGGCCGAGCGAGACCTAGACCGAGGGAAACATGGACCGAGGCTGGAACGAGACCGGCCGACGTGCCGTTCGCGAACAAGGCCGACCGTTCCCCGTTCCCGCGAACTGTAAGTAGAAAGCCGCGACCGAAGTGAACTACGAAAGACCGTTCCTTAGAATTCGTTCCTCGCTCGTTCCGTTCATCTTGGTGAACCGTTCCTTTGGACCCGTTAGTTCGCGAACGACCCATCAGTACTGTACAGCCTTCGATCAGAAACTTTTTGAACGCTTCTTGTAGTAGACTTCTGTATACTACACAAATAAATCTTCGGTCTTGTAGAACCATTGATTTCTTATACATTGCAAGGGCCGTGACCAGATTCTGCCACATATCGGGCGGTAGTTTGACGAGCGTACTTTGTGACGTGCCCTACTTCTGAGAGGGGACTCGGACAACAATTTACACAGCTGAGCGGTGACCACAACAAGCGCGGCCTTACGCTCGGCTGTAAAAAGCGGCCTGCCTAGCCTTGCGCAGGGAAAGTGTTGGGCGAGCATTGTCTCGGCTGGGAGGCACCGGCGCCATGTGGCGGCCAAGGCTACCCTGTAGTCTGTAGGCTGTGGGGTCCAGTTGCGGCGCGCGGGTCTCTCTACCCAACAGAGACCTCAACAGCGCGCTGCCGCGCTTATTTCTGGGCCCGGCGAGAGTTTGTAGGCCCGCGCTCGAGAAGCTGCGTGTTTTGGCGGATGCTGCACTCGCAACCGTATAAATAGAAATGAGAATGGCTCTTTCCCTGGCAGCCTGCCTGCCACTCCATTTCTTCTGTTTAGAGGGTCTCAACGACAACGAGGTTGCCACCAGCAGAGCAATGGTTCGACGAGCGTGCAGGGTCCCCTCGCCAAGGATAGGCTCTGTAATGTCATCTAAGGCTGTCGGGGAGTAATACGTGCTGCAACAGCTGCTCTCTCAACAGACATCCGAAATTCTCGTGGTCTCGTTTATGCCACTGATGTGCAGCTCGGCATTGTTCAAAGTTTAACTGATCAGATCGCACTGGACAAATATTAGTGCCCCCTGCCCTCGCCCACTTAATAAAGCGCTCTGGTTGACTTTGAGGTCTTTAAATGGTACTGGTACCAGGCTTCTAGGCGCTTCAGTCCGGATTCACGCGGCTACTACGGTCGCAGGTTCGAATCCTGCCTCGGGCATGGATGTGTGTGCTGTCCTTAGGTTAGTTACGTTTACATAGTTCTAAGTCTAGGAGACTAATGACCTCAGATGTTAAGTCCCATAGCGCTTAGAGCCATTTGAACCATTTGGTACCAGGCGGTGATGTGGCGCTCCACCACTGACTTGAGTCATGGCAGTGAAGTGGTGTCTGTGCCACTTGGCTACCGAATCCCAAATCCTGCTCCTTGCCCATATTACACCAAACATCTCGCAAACCCCAGACAAATACCAGACACATACCGAACAGCCATTGAAACGTCCCCTTTGAACAATTTATATATGACTGTGCTTAACCTGACACACAATATTTTTAGCGCAACGCAATCTGACTTTCAAAATTCCCTACAAAAGAATGGCCCTGACTAACATTAAACTATACCTTTCACAAATCACTTACCTCACAAAAATCTTCGCTGCTCAAGCTACTGCAATACAGCGAGCGCCACTACTGCCAGCTAAATAAAAGATTCAAACTATGGAAGGCACTAACGACTGATAGGGATAGTTAGCAAATGAAAGATATTAATAGAGAACAAACAATGTATTTACCTTGATATCATCATATATAAATATAGCAGTTCATGACAAATTACAAATCTCCGCCATCTCTCTCCCCACATCCACCACTGCTGGCGGCTCACCTCCAACTGCGCAACGCTACGCGCTGTTCACATCCAGCTGCCGCTGCCCAACACTACAATGGCAGACAACAATGCAAACTAGCCACAGACTGCACACAGCACAGCCAGTGATTTTCATACAGAGGTGGCGTTACCAATAAAAAAACCTAAACAGCCTACTTACATAGCCCCCATGCTCCCCACAAAAATTTTTACAAATTGGATTGGGCAGTGGCCAATACAGATTTGAAAAAAATTTTTCATAATTACAATAACAAAGAAATCAAATGCACACACTTATTGATACAATGTTGGTCAAAAGCTAAAAATTTCTCACAGTCCATAAAGACAGTCCACATTGTTCATCACAGTAAAAATGCAGAGTTTTTCTCAAAGTCTGAGCAGTAAAAGAAAATGCACACAGAAATAGTGGATTTCCATGCAGTCTTGAAGAAGTAGTGTTGTCCTTCCAACGGAAAGACAGTGCTGACTCTTGACATGCATACAGGTAATGGGCCACAACAGAGCAAACCCACAGCAGAGTCATTCGACAGTTTGAAGAATATTGGTAGGTAGGTCATCACAGAGCAGACCCACTGTAGTCCTGGTAGAGATTGTGGTATTGGTGGGTCATCATAGATGCAGACCCACTGTAGTCCTTGTAGAGAAGGCCAGCAGCCATCTGTTGCGATTGTGCAGGTGCACATTCACCATCGAAGAGTCTTGCGGAGAACATAGCAAGTCCATAAACCACCACTTGTGCACTCACAAAGTTTTTGGAATTGTCCTTAGAACCAGCAATGCTGTTATCCAGTCCCTTGCTGAATTATTAACACACATGCAAACACTATCAGTCCCTACTTCTCACATATTGTCCATATACTATGACCAACTGAAACGTATGCAGTGAAATGTAACTTACAAGTTACTTAATTTGATGAACTGGTAACAATTACAATTTGATAACATAAAAATACAATTACAAAGGTACAAAATACATCATTAAAGTACATAACAATACAGATAACATTAGTAGTACAGGCTTTACAAAAGAATAGAAATAAACATATACATCAGTGTTACAGGAATTATTACATGAGTACAAAAATAAAAGATCAGAATCACTTTCGAAACATCAACTTCACACATGAGCATTAAAACAAAACAGAATAAATAATGTGTAAGCATATTTCTAAGGTAAATAACATATTATTAATGCCAATTATATTTGAGGATAACAGTATTCCTCATCATAGTGAATGTAGCTGAGTATTAGAAAAATTCTACAACATAAATCGTATCAGATAAACACATAAAGACAGGATGAACACAAATACACAAGGGTACACAAACATATAGCGGAATAATAGAAAAGGAAAGGACAGGGTTTGTTTACTGCAGTATTTTGCATGGAGATCTCCCTTTGTTCATCATTATTCCCAAAAAGTCCTATCTAAGCCTGCTTTCTGTATTCTGTTCATATTTCTTTCAAAATAATTATTTCTGATTGTACAATACTCATTTGGGCCCAAATCTTTTTTATATAACTTCGCAATGCATTCTTTACCTATTCTCCATAGTCAGTTTCTCATATAGTCTACCCCCTCTTAAGCTAACTTAAATCTACTGAGCTCAGATGCTAAACTAAGGGACGAGGCAATATAAACAGCAATAAAAAAATGGAAAATCGGAAAGCAAGCTACAGTAAATCTAAATTACCAAGCAATGCAACATTACAACTAATATGAGCCAATGTGCAGCAACAATAAAAATAAATGAGTAGTAAAACTGGCTTAGCAGAGTAACACAAAGTCAAATTCAATAACACTATGCCTGGCAAACAGCAGTAACTTATACCTAAACATGACATAGCTCAAGCAGAAAAAATACTACACTAAAGATAACAATGCAGATAAGGGAAATGTATAATCACATCTTAATGTCTAACTAATTAAAGTGGTGCACCATAACAAATTATTGTAAAAAAAAATATTACCATGTACTTGAAAAGAAAATTATGTGTTACTGTTACTAGTTCCTTCTTATTGTTCTTTCCTTTCCTTTTTTAAAGAATGTGGATCATAAAATAATTATTTAATAGATCTGTTGACAGAAAGTGTTCACATTAGCAAATGCATTTCATTTTATAAAAGCAATGCTGCAACACAGCTGGAAACCAGATATCAAATGAAATAAGCAATTACGCAAACCAAAGCATAAAAACATCATTCAATAGCTATGTGGCATTTCGTAAGTCAGTAGCTCTCAATTCTTGTAGAAAGACACTTGTCATTATCAGGTTTGCAGATGTAAGAATATTTCCGAGGATAATGGCCTCCCCTTTTTTTTTGTTCTACCTGTGCCGCTCAAAAGGGCTCGCAATAATGGCTTTTTCTCCAGGCGTCTGACACAGCGGTGTGCCGACGACGCACGTGCAGGTGGTCACTTAACTTTCTTACGGAAATATTTACGACAGCAATTTTCGCTACAGTGACAGTCTCAGATAAAAATATTTCACAGGTCAAGAATTAGCGTTGCAAATCTGTAGAAACAAAATCCTATAAATATAAGTGTCCAAATAAAATATTCGTCAGCATTGTGATACAGTCACGCATTTACGCACATTTCATAACTCTTAAAGTACGATTCTTGGTTTCCAACATACTTCTTATTCCTCATATACGGTAGCATCATCTTATTGATCATAAACATATCTCAACAGCATAGTACACATCGTCGTCGTAATAATAACATCATAACACCTCAGTCAAATCTCAAAATCGTCGTAGCTTCCTCCAATAATTTCAAAACCTAAAAAAAATTCTCTGCTCATTTCAATAGTGTCATCTACCTCAAACGTACTTTAAAAATCATGCTCCCTTACCAAATACATCATTCAAAGCTCTCGTAGTATCACAATGGTTCTGAAAAAATATGAACAGTTTACAAAGTACAGACAAAATACAGTTTCAAAAGTGTGAAGTTACCCAACTGTGTATTGAGTAAACATGTGACACTGATGTAGTAAAAAAATGTTTCTCTCTCAGTTAAATGATCAGATAGCTGTGTAATTTGTGTGTTAGAGAAATATGGTACCAATGTGTAAAGTTGTATAAGCAAATACCATATTAGCTAGGGTTCCTTGTGGTTGCCACACACATGGTACACAAAGTAAGCGTGTACCCTCCTGAGGATTAATGTAATTATACCCTCAGGTGTTACAGATTACACCAATGGAATGAAATATATCACGGAAAACTTTCTTTGTAATTCAAAAATCTTTAAAAATAAATGTTTTAAGTACAAAATTAATCACTGAAATGCGTGTCCTGTAGCGCTAAATGTGCATCTTGTTGTAAGATAATCTCTGTGGAAGTGTCGTAGTTATTTTCCTCCGAAAGCTAAGTTCTGCAGAAGCCAATGTACTTACCTCATGATAAACAAAGTGAAATGCTTTGCGTATAGATATCGTAGTTATTATGCTTATTGGCGTGATGAAGAAAGTACTGTGCAGTAACGTATTGTTGTGCCACAAAAAGGCTGTCTCATTGTTGCTATACCACAAAAGTTACTACTAAAACATGTTTTTCTTTCCAGAAGAATTCAGAAAACTGTGCAGATATAGAACAGATACACCGCAAAAGTAACACTGTAAATTGTCACACATTAGTAGCGTCGTGATAAAAATCGTGTAGCTGTCACATAAACTAACCTCTGTGTCATCTGGTATCTCTCAGAAAGCACTTTAAATTCAGAATGTATTTTCAAATAAACCAAAATGTTGCATTAAAATCTCATTAGCAGTACTGGTAAATGTTCTAAGTATGTGAGCCTTATAGTCGTTACGTAATCGTGCAACAAACAAGCAAGAATGTACACACACAATAACACTGTGATGTCTGTTCACTATAACAATGCATTCGTCATTTCTGTTTAAATAAGTTCTCTTGGTTCTTGATTGGATATTTAACTTCAAACATTGTTGTATGTTAACAGATTCTCAGTCTGACAAAGCATATTAGTAATGTGAAGCGAAAAATTTTATGACAAAGACTAAGTTAAAAAGCAGATTATCTTTCAATAAACGGTTTTACATATGAAATGTGGTGTAAACCTTTACTCTTCCTAGTACGCAGAGTTTCAACTTCAACGCAATTATCATGTGGTTTACATCGGTAAAGAATGCTAAATCTTTTCTCAAGGCTAGCGTCTTTGTTATTTTTCCCTGAGCCAGCGGCCGCACGCAGCTGCCTGCTGTGCGAGTCATTGTCTGTCTCTTTGTTGGCGCGCGTCGTTATTGGGATTAGGAGACCTAACTTCTACAAATTCACTCTGACGAGAAGGCCCTGCTCTGTTCGAATCCCGCCAGTTCTGATGCAATTCAGATCTGTCGTTACGACCATATCGTCTGTCGTCATGTCGGTAGTTCCTGTAGTTTCTTTCTTGTCGGTCATGTGGTGGAGAATTTCTCCCGGAATCGTAACTGCGCGCTGAACTGTTGCGTCTGAAGTTATTTTGTCTCCCTTGATAATAATTATTTTGGTTCCCAAATTGTCTGTTTCTCTGATTGTCTCTGTGATAGTCACTACCGCGGAGAGGTGATCTTTCCCTGTAATTATTACTACTCTGCCAACGGTTGTAATACAGGTGGTGTCTGTTTTGGTCACGATTTGTGTTGTGAGAATAGCCTTGTCGCGTCCAGTTATTATTTCTTTCATCGCGGAATTGCGACTGATGTGATCTGTAATTGTTGTGCTCCTGCGTTCCGCGATTGTCAGTGTCACTTTCCAGTTCTTGTAACAGTTCCTGAAGAGCTTCAATGTCGTCTTTGCAACGTCCTGCCAAAATAATATGTCGTAAATGTTCAGGCAATTTGAGTAAGCAAATGTGGATGAGTTCTGAGGGGCTGTATGGGTTTGAAAGATATTGATTCTTGTGCAACATGTCTTCAAAATATTTCACAAGACTGGAGAATTCAGATTGTTCGAAATGTTTCATCATTATGATACCATGTTTTACTCGGTCTTGTGTGGCTTGAGACCAATATGCTGAGAGGAAGGCATGGTAAAATTCTCCTTCACTGTGGCAATCGTGAATGACCGATCGCATTCTTACAGCTGGTTCATTCTCTAAGTAGCCACACATAAATTCTAATCTGTGTTCCAACAACCAGTTGGGAGGAAAAAATGAGAGAATTGATGGAGCCATGCTTGTGGATGAATGTCGTTGCCAGAATTCTTAAATGTTTTGAATTTACGTGTAGTAATGAACGGCTTATAGTCAAAATCATCATGTCGGCGAGTCGCATATCGGTCATTGTTAGGTCGTGTCGGCCGTTCCATCTCAAAATTCGGTGCACATTGCCAATTTCTTTCATAACTTCCGAAATGCCCTGTGTTCTTATTTTGCGGCTTTTCCGTATTTCTAAGTCCCTCTTCCCGTGTTGGAGCGCGAGTGTCCTCTGAAATACGTAATTCTTGTATTACCTGTGTCAGCTGATCTTGTACTTCCCGGATTTCTCTTTGGTGTTGTGTATTAATTTGATTCTGATTTTGTTTGAATTTCCTAATTTGTTCCTACTCTTCTGTGTCATTAAAGACTACCAGTCTTGCGTCAATCAGATTATCATCTACCTTCGTAGATAAATTAGTGAACTGATCCAAAAGTTCGGCTACTTTCTCCGATAGTGTACTTATTTCCTCAGTGTGTTTTTCTGAACCAAGTTTCAGAGTATCTACTGTGTCCTTAAAGTTTTCCTGAGTTTTTGCAAGTTGCGTAACCGAATCGGTAGATGCAACTGAGTCAAATTTAGCTTGCAAGGTCTCATGATTTTCATGAACAATAATTTGCAGTTCTTTTATGGCTGCTTCGTGATTCTGTAATGCATTTTCATGCCGCGAAAAAATAGATTGAAAATGCTCACAAATTTGAGTTTTTACGTCATTACAGACTTTTTGACATTTCGATTCAATGTTATGTAACTCAGTAGTTAAATCTTCACGCGTTTGTTCAAGAGTTTGTTCCAATGAGTCTAACTTTTGAAGCTGTTGCTGTGTTTGTCTCTGATTTTGTTCCATTGTGTCTAACTTTTTGAGATTTTGTTCCACTGTGTCTAACTGTTGCTGTGTTTGTCTCTGGTGTTGTTCCATTGTGTCTAACTTTTCAAGCTTTTGTCCCATTTGTTGCATTAATTGTAATAGCAATGCAGTGGTGTCTGAAACATGTTCCTCAGTGCTTTTAGGCAGTGAAGTTGCACCGGCAACATTCACATTTTGACAAGCGGAAAATGTGTCTTGACTCATTTGAGAAAACGGTGAGAATCCAAAACCTGAGTCTGCAGTATTTGCAATATTGTGTTCTGTCATTCCCGATTCCTGAGGCGAGCTGTTGCCGACCAATCGATCGATAACGCTTCCCTGTTCACTACCTGTTTCACTGTCTACACTATTGTTTGCCGCCCGCTCCATTTCCCTACGCGCAATTACCAAATTACTACTTTGAACATTAGTTAATTCATTACTCTGCGGCGCTAACACACTGCCTTCGTCTTCACTGTCATTTCTCAGTTTACTTTGGAGCCTAGTATTACGTTTTTCACACGCCATAATTGTCACAATATTTCACACGATAACACAGAAAAGCACAATTTGAAGAGCAAAATAAAATAACATAGCAATGGAAATAATGTCTACTTAATTGCCAGCGCAGCTGCGAAATACTTGGTGCAAATCTACATGCATGCCACAACTGTTTTACTGTAAAACAATGAAAGGCTACAACTACAAAGGAGATTCTCTCTACAATTACGCGCTAGCAATAAACAAAATCTACACTAATTACACAAACTACAAGAAAAATCAGAAGATTCCAGTGAGGTATCCTAGGCTAAGGGTCGACATATGAAACGTCCCCTTTGAACAATTTATATATGGCTGTGCTTAAACTGACACACAATATTTTGTTAGCGCAACGCAATCTGACTTTCAAAATTCCCTACAAAAGAATGGCCCTGACTAACATTAAACTATACCTTTCACAAATCACTTACCTCACAAAAATCTTCGCTGCTCAAGCTACTGCAATACAGCGAGCGCCACTACTGCCAGCTAAATAAAAGATTCAAACTATGGAAGGCACTAACTACTGATAGGGATAGTTAGCACATGAGAGATATTAATAGAGAACAAACAATGTATTTACCTTGATATCATCATATATAAATATAGCAGTTCATGACAAATTACAAATCTCCGCCATCTCTCTCCCCACATCCACCACTGCTGGCGGCTCACCTCCAACTGCGCAACGCTACGCGCTGTTCACATCTAGCTGCCGCTGCCCAACACTACAATGGCAGACAACAATGCAAACTAGCCACAGACTGCACACAGCACAGCCAGTGATTTTCATACAGAGGTGGCGTTACCAATAAAAAAACCTAAACAGCCTACTTACACCATCACATATCGCAGACACCTAACAAGTATAGTAAAAATCATACACACACGTACACAGGGGAGTAAACGCCAAAAGGCTACAAACTCCCCCTCACACTTCCCCAAAGAGGGGAAAGTAAAAAATGAGAGTAGCAGCAGCCACTTGGTTGTATGGACTCAGTGCAGTAAGACACACCGAGGTGACAAAAGTCATTAGATAGCTCCTAATATCGTGTCGCACCTCCTTTACCGCGGCATAGTGCTCTATCTACAGGTGTCATGGACTCAACAAGTCGTTGGAAGTCACCTGCAGATTAGATTAGATTAGATTAATTATTCATTCCATAGATCCATAAAAGAGGGAACCCTCCTGGGTCTGGAACATGTCAGATAAACACATTACAAAAATGTAATTAGAAAAACTTGAGTTTCATTAATTTTAATAATCCTCGGTCAATAAACAGTAAAATTACGTACATGAATTAAATTTAAACTTCTAATATTTACAGGTTTAATACTTACATCTGCTTTCATTGAATCCATCATTCAGACATTTGCTAGTTTCTTGGCTATTACAACCAAGTAGTGTCAAAAATTAAAGTAAATTATTCATTTCAGTGATCCTCAGTTAAGAACAGTCAGATTATGTACAAGATTTAAAATTAAATTTCCACTATTTACAGACTTAGGACTTACAGCTGCTTTCCATACATCCATCATTCACACAGTAGGTAGTTATTTGGCTGTTACAACCAGTATTGTCAAAAATTAAAGTATAATAAATTTTCATTAAAATGGTCTACTGCACTTGTTGAGAAATTCATGGATGGCGTAGACTCCTTTCTGGGCAAAAGTAAGTGATTTTAAATCTTTATGTATACTGTTCTTATTCCTCGTATTGATACTGTGTACTACGCAGTTAGTTGGAAAAAGAGATGTATTATTTACAACAAACTTCATTAAGGAATAAATATACTGAGGAGCTGTGGTTAATATGACCAATTCTTTGAATAGGTTTCGACATGATTTTCTTGGATTTACACTACTCATTACTCTTATTATATACGCTTCTGTACTCTAAAAATATTTTCTCTGTTTGTGGAGTTACCCCAAAATATGATACCATATGACATAATGGAGTGAAAATAAGCAAAATATGCCAGTTTTTTTTATATTTATATCTCCTATGTCTGACATCATTCGCACTGCAAACACAGACTTGTTTAGGCGCTTTAGCGGTTCGTTAGTATGTTGCTCCCAACTGAATTTATTATCAAGTTGTAATGCCAAGAATTTTACACTCTCAACTTTTCCTATTTCCAAATCATCGTATTTTATACACACACCAGAAGGAAATCTGTTGGAAGGTCTGAACTGCATATAGTGGGTCTTAATATACTGAGCCGTGCTGCCTCTACAGCCATTCATAATTCCGATAGTGCTTCCGGTGCAGGATTCTGTGCATCAACTCACCTCTGTATTACGCCCCATAAATGTTTGGTAGGGTGCATGACGGACGACCTGGTGGCCTAATTATTCATTCGAATTGTCCAGAATGTTCTTCAAACCAGTCGTGAACAATTGCGGCCCATCGTAGTTTGGAATCATGAAGACCATGAATGGCTGCAAATAGTCTCCAAGTAAATGAACATAACCCTTTCCATTCAACAATTGGTTCACTTGGACCAGAGGATCCAGTCTATTCCATGTAAACACAGCCCATACCATTATGAAGCCATCACCAGCTTCCACAGTGCCTTGTTTACAGTATAGGTCCATAGCTTCGTGGGGTCTGCGCCACACTCAAACCCTACCGTCATCCCTTACCAACTGAAATCTAGACTCATCTGACCACACCACGGTTTCCAGTGGGTCCAATCGATACGGCCACGAGCCTAGGAGAGGCGCTGCAGGCGATGCGGTGTCAGCAAAGGGATTCGCACTGGTTGTTTGCTGCCATAGCACATTAGCGGCAGTTTCGCCGCACTGTTCTAACGGATACTTTCGTTGTGCGACCCACATCGATTTGTGCAGTTATTTCACACAGTGTTGTTTGACTGTTAGCACTGACAACTCTAGCAAACGCTGCAGCTCTCGGTCCTTCAGAGAAGGCCGTCGGCCACTGCGTTGTCCGTAGTGACAAGGAACTTTGGTATTATCGTCACACTCTTGATACTGTTGATCTCGAAATATTTATTTCCTTAACGATTTGCGAAATGGAATGTCCCGTGCGTCTTAGCTCCAACTACCATTCTGCGTTCAAAATCCGTTAATTCTCGTCGCGCGGCCATAATTGCGTCGGAAACCTTTCCACCTAAATCACCTGAGGTCAAATGGCAGCTCTACCAATATGTGCAGGTCGCTATCAGATGACTGTTGCCATCTCAGGGTAAATGTATTATGCATATTTGAAGACAGGCGACTACCCGAAACACACAAATAAAGCTGTACAAAAAATGGCTGGCTGCTGCATTTCTTCTAGTAACTTGCTACAGTTACAAATTCTGAGACGTACAGTAAATCGTGCTGACGATTTTCTGTTTATGCAGGGATTATTAAGCTTCATTTGCCTCAAGCAACTTATCCACTGCTATGGTTTAATCCACTGACGAGTGTGGAAACGTGATTTTTCGGATTCAGAGCACCTATAAGACGCACGATAAGCATCGTTAGGTGTTTGTACGCTACTTAATCGGCTCTCCAGTGTAGTTTATCGAGTGTGACGTAACTGATGTGATGTGGATTCATTGGCTGGAGATCTCGCTAACACTGAAACCTAGATCACTCGCTGGCTCCGTCCCACATGGCTGTCTTTCATTCAAACTGCATGTCTCAGTTGTGAGACAGAATACTTACATGCACGGGTTGTGGCTATCAGAATTAATAATGAAAATGGACACGGGTTAACGTAGGCGAATGGCGGCTGGTATGGCACACTTAGGCCAAAATCTGTCAAACTTTTGTCGTTTTGAAATAATGTAGAATTCCATAACAGCTTTTCTTGACTGTTGGGGTGTAAATGGTGAAAAAATATTTCTACCCAAAAAGACACTTAGAAGAAAAGATTTTCCAATACTTACGATTAGAGACGTTAAGAAAAGCATTGCGTAAATTGGTCATAAAAGAAAATGAGTTTTTTAAATAAAAATAGTGGTTCTGTAGTTCACAAACAAATTAATCTGTTTATATATCAAAAGTAAAAGATTGTAAAACACAGTTGGTCAAAACATCTTTCAACTTCTGGTCTATTGTACAAAACAAAACGCATTAAACTTATGGATTGAGGTTTTCTGAAAGATAGTTCTGGATGCTCCTTCATCTAGTTTTGACAGAAATCTTTACCTGCCAAATTCTTTTCTCTGTTATATATCTGATGCAGTTCTAAATTTTGCCCCTAACAGCAAGCCAGCCTCCAAAACTTAATCTTAGCTAGCGCCATTAATCTGGAATCTAAATCTCTCATGTGTGCTACAAGCATTTCTTCGTACTTCTCTTCAAAAGTTGCTTTCAGAAAAACGCATCTGAAGTGTCACAGATGTTTTCCGATTACCTACAACTGACTTTAATCTCCTTTGTAGTGAAGTTCTAAGAACATATCTATCGGAAGCAGCCCTTATTGGTAATTTCGCCCTCCAAAACACCTGAAACCTCTAACTTCATTGCAGTATCAGACCACTCTCATCGACCTGCACTGGCATGCCTCATTTTCAACCCTGTCATTTTGCCCTAAAAACAAAACAATTAAAAAATGCTTACATGGTATACTACCATCTGATTCTTGCATGACCCATACTACGAGGCTGACGTTGCACATAAAGTAAGGTCAAACAGAAACCGGCTTCAGTGATCATAATTCCATTATTGCGATACATTCTGCATAACACCGCTTAAATATTAATACCAGTATGATAATACTATTTCTTCCGTTTAAAAGTACGAACCATGCTGAAAATGAAACTGTTCATCGAGTTCAACACTCAAAAACAAATAAAACTTTTTGTGACACTCTCAACAGCTCCATCATTATCGATTATAATTTCTTCTTGTGGTCTTCAGTCCTGAGACTGGTTTGATGCAGCTCTCCATGCTAGTCTATCCTGTGCAAGCTTCTGCATCTCCGGGTAATTAATGCAACCTACATACTTTTCAATCTGCTTAATGTATTCATCTCTTCGTTTCTCTCTACGATTTTTACCCTCCACGCTGCCCTCCAATACTAAATTGGTGATCCCTTGATGCCTCAGAATGTATCCTACCAACCGATCCCTCCTTCTTGTCAAGTTGTGCCACAAACTTCTCTTCTCCCCAATTCTATTCAGTACCTCCTCATTAGTTACGTGATCTACTCATCTAATCTTCAGCATTCTTCTGTAGCACCACATTTCGAAAGCTTCTTGTCTCTTCTTGTCCAAACTATTTATCATCAACGTTTCACTTCCATACATGGCTACACTCCATACAAATACTTTCAGAAACGACTTCCTGACACTTAAATCTATACTCTATGTTAACAAACTTCTCTTCTTCAGAAACGCTTTCCTTGCCATTGCCAGTCTACATTTTATATCCTCTCTGCTTCGACCATCATCAGTTGTTTTACTCCCCAAATAGGAAAACTCCTTTACTTTAAGTGTCTCATTTCCTAATGTAATTCCCTGAGCATCACCCTACTTAATTCGACTACATTCCATTATCCTCGTTTTGCTTTTGTTGATGTTCATCTTATATCCTACTTTCAAGACACTGCCCAATCCGTTCAACTGCTCTTCAAAGTCCTTTGTTGTCTCTGACAGAATTACAGTGTCATCGGCGAACCTCAAAGTTTTTATTTCTTCTCCATGGATTTTAATACCTACACCAAATTCTTCTTTTGTTTCCTTTACAGCTGGCTCAATATATAAATTGAATAATATCGGGGAGAGGCTACAATCCTGTCTCACTCCCTTCCCAGCCACTGCTTCTTTTTCATACCCCTCGACTCTTACAACTGCCATCTGGTTTCTGTACAAATTGTAAATAGCCTTTCGCTCCCTGTATTTTACCCCTGCCACCTTTAGAATTTGAAAGAGAGTATTCCAGTCAACAGTGTCGAAAGCTTTCTCTAAGTCTACAAATGCTAGAAATGTGGGTTTGCCTTTCCTTAATCTATTTTCTAAAATAAGTCGTAGGATCAGTATTGCCTCACGTGTGCCAACATTTCTACGGAATCCAAATTGATCTTCCCCGAGGTCCGCTTCTACCAGTTTTTCTATTCGTCTGTAAAGAATTCGCGTTAGTATTTTGCAGCTGTGACTTATTAAACTGATAGTTCGGTAATTTTCACATCTGTCAACACCTGCTTTCTATGGTATTGGAATTATATTTCGCCTGTCTCATGCATCTTGCTCTCCAGATGGTAGAGTTTTGTCAGGGCTGGCTCTCCCAAGGCTATCAGTAGTTCTAATGGAATGTTTTCTACTCCCGGGGCATTGTTCCGACTTAGGTCTTTCAGTGCTGTGTCAAACACTTCACGCATTATCATATCTCCCATTTCATCTTCATCTATGTCCTTTCATCTCCATAATATTGCCCTGGATTATAATACACCATATATATAAACGAGGAGACTTGAAAAAGTTAGTTACACATATCGTCAGACTCTAAGAGCATTGTGCAACAAGAGTAGCGCGTCGTCAGAAGAGAGTACATTTGCTGAGTTTCCTGCAGACACAGTTCTGCTGTGGTACGGCCAAAAAGTGCATCACAAGGTGGGAGTAAAATGGCGTAACAACTGGACACGTTCTCTAAAGTTGAAGTACGTAGAGCAGTATGATTGTTGCGGACAATACGTTAAAATTTCACACAGATTTCTGACGATATGTGGACCAAATGCACTGTTATGTCCAGCCGTATTGAAATCGCCTTCCTCCTGCATTCCCAACAAAATGGCACAACACAGTATCACGTATCTGTGTCACTCTGAAGTGTAGCAAAGCATTGAATAAAAGTTCTTGGTCTGCCATAATAATTTGTAACTTACTTTTTGAAGTCGTCCGCAGCTCGTGCTCGTGCGGTAGCGTTCTCGCTTCCCACGCCCGGGTTCCCGGGTTCGATTCCCGGCGGGGTCAGGGATTTTCTGTGCCTCGTGATGACTGGGTGTTGTGTGATGTCCTTAGGTTAGGTAGGTTTAGGTAGTTCTAAGTTCTAGGGGACTTATGACCATAGCTGTTAAGTCCCATAGTGCTCAGAGCCATTTGAACCTTTTTTTTTTTTTTTTTTTTTTTTTTTTTTAAGTCGTACCAAACACTGAGTGTCCCTCGCAAGAGTTTTCAGAGACATTTCCTCTTATGTTTCGCCAGATATCTGCAGTTTCGTTTAATCAGTGTGTAGCTGAGGTCAGTCCAAGCAAATACTGCTCATCGCATCTTTCATGCGACGCCCTATGTCCACAGAAAGCGTCGGTTTGCTTCCCGTTACAAACTCCAACAGCGACTGGGCAGCGCTGCTGCATGGCACTTTTGAATAGGCAAAGGAAATTCCGCTTTGAAAACAGTTTAAATGTCATTTTTCGAGGGTCAAGGGACTTCGCTGAAAGTAATCCTTTCCTCTTATATTAGCCACTTCGGAAATTACTTGGTTCTGACTGTTGCGGAGCTGGTACAAGGAGGACGGAGCTCTGGAGGATGTAATGGTCGCCTAGTCGTTGATATAGCTAATTGCTGTAATCGCACTATTTCACTCCCATTTACGGAGCTTGTTAGCACTTGATGTTAGGTTGGCACCATTACAAATGCGTTGTAGTAATCACTGCTGCTTGCTGGATCGCTGCTGTGTCTCGATGCTGATGCTGGCTCTAAATCTGGTTGTCTAGGGTTAAAAACATGAGGTCCCGTGTTTTTTATGTGCTTTTGATGATAAAGAACGAGCGAAACCAACAAATATGTAACCTTCAAATATTTATTATGGTGGCCATCTTAATTCCACTGTCTACCAAAGACCATGACACAACACAAAGTAGTACTTCCATTACATGATCTTTGCATTGTTTATCCACCTCAAACAATAACACACAAACACACTTTACCAGAGTGACATTCCGACTGCCTCCTCGACCCTTCTTGCTGCTTGTATTTATAACATTGTCAAAGAACTACTAAAAAGAGATATAGTTTATAAGTCACATGTACATCTGTTATCATAATTTGTGCAGATAAGTTATTAATTTGCATCGAGTGACATAATTTAACATGTTATGAAAATGACAGACAGATTTGTTGACTTGACAGAATAATTCTCTGTTACAAAAAGGCCATTTTTTAGAAGTTTGTCAATTGACTTCTCTAATTTGCATAAATAAGTAAGTAACATGAATTATTAAGAATTACATTGGTTTTCGTCTAAAATAGGATTGATTACGTGAATACTGAGTGAAAACACTCCTAGTGAACAAATAGGTTTCACTGGGTGATTTTTATTTAAGGAGATCCAAAATACCTAAGTTGGCTACTATTTTTCGTACTTCATATAAATTATTTAAGATAAACTTAGTGTTTTTACATGATGACATTTGCTGTATCAGTGATCAAGTGATATTAACTTTTGTGTGGGTCAGTTATTCAGTATGATTTAATGGGTTGACTGTTTATGGAGACATGTTGTGCAATCATTGTTAACATACACAATAACTTTTCTATAATCATAAATACTCGTTAAACTGGTTGAATTTGGCGGGTATCACATACTTCGGTAAAGTAAAGCCTTTAATATGTTCTATTACAATACCCCCCTCCGGTAATATCATTTACAGAATGTTAATGATATTAGCCGACTAGGACAAATGTGTCAAATGCTTAAAATTTGGAAAAGTACTACTTTAATAATTTTTTTTGTTTTACTATGCATAATGTGTATGTATACCATGACCGTTACACCGTTTCAAAATGACTTTTTCCTGCAAATATTTTAGTTATGTTCTTTCAAATGCACTTTGTGTTATGGCTCTCAGTACGACAGCATAATAAAAATATTTAGTAATATATGAAAGTAAAAAAAAAACTTAATCTTTGCTCCCAGTGAGCCACATGGAAAATGATCAAAAACAGACACAAATATATCACATGCGATCTTAAGATATATAAAAAAATATATGTAAATTATTTCAAAGCCAGCTCTCATTGAGTCACAGAATAATCAAGATAATAGAAGGAACATAATATATATTACATAGATGGACAGGTCAGATGTCCATAGGAAAATATTGCAACTGTCTGCTCTTTTTGAGCCACATAAAGGAAATGAAAACAAAAAACATAATTAGAAGTATGGACATGATATATAAACACAAACACTAGAGAAGTCACATGTATGAATATAATATGCATTTTAAAAAAAGGAAATATTTAAAAAACTTGTCTCCCATTGAGACAGTCAAGATAGTACAAGAACATATTAATACTAAAATTGGACACTTAAATTGGTCACAACATAACACAAACATCAAACTTGGTGAACATCTGATTAGCTGTAGAAAATTGTACACAAATCTTATGCTTAAGAAAATAGTAACAAAATGATGGGTCTTGCACAACAATTTTTACATTGTCTTTTATATTTGGTGCAAGTATGTCCCATATTCAACAATACAAACAGAAAGTAATAAATGTTTGTCACCTCTTTGGGTGCATGTTTAAACTTGCCCCTTGCAAGTAAAGAAGATGTCTCCAAATTTAATATTCAATAGTGACAATAAAAATATAAAAACATTCTCTCAGAGATCTGCAACTTTTCCAGGGTCTGTAGGATGAGTGGTAGTTGCTATTTGACACACCCAGTAAAAATCTTTGCTGATAAAATGCTTTACGGAAAATGGGTAAGTAACTGTATACAAACAGGGAAATGTGCTTAATCATGTTTATATGGTTTCAATTCAGTGATGTTTCTTAATCCAAATAACCTTCTTGATCTGGGAAAGATAAGTCTATACGCATTAGGATGTGGGCTTTCTTTTATTTCAAATGGACAAATGTAAATGTTTACTTTAACATATGGACAACTTAGCTCAACATCTTTGTCTATTTCAGTATTTTCAAACAATAGATCATTTTCAATTTCTTTAGTTCCTAAGTCTAATGTCTCTTTCCTACACATAGACACATCCCTCTCTTTTTGCAAAGCATTGACAATTAAACATAAACCTTTGTTTTCATCTGTTCCTCTTAACACTGTGTTGTCACTTAACAAACTACTGTTTTCACCCCATTTTTTATAAAGTCCACTACGGATTCTTGTCCACCATGTAGGATACAAGGTTGCACTTACCTTTGCTAATTCTTTCCAAAAGGCATCTTTGTTTATACAGTTTCCATAGTTGTTCCACAAAACTTCCAAAAACTTTTCCCCTTTTTCTTGAAAACACACATTTACATTCCATCCCTTTATATTTTCTTTATTATTATTACCATTCTCATAGATTAGTGTTTCATAGTTCCCAATAGGCAATAGCTTGTCCTCAGATACACATTCCCTAGTCTGCATTTCACTTAAATTAACCTCATTATTACCCATGTTTGTCACATCACTTACCTTTACTACATAATCACTTTTCAATTCTACAAATACTTTTATTTCTTCCTCCACACTCTCATCAATAACATCACTTGATTTAGGATCATTATTTAAATGTCCCTCTATTACTTCTTCCTCCTCCTCCACAACAACCCCATCTTCAGTTTCCCCCCTATGTATCTGAATCTCAGCAATTGGGCCTTTGGCTCCATTAAACACTTCGGCATCCCCCTTCTTATCAAATAAACCCCCCAAAATAGATTCTATTTGTGGTGTGTCTGACTTGTTATTAACACCAGTATCTTTTTCAGCCCAACTAAGGAACTCTGCAATACCTTCAACTTCTGCACTTTCACTAACTACCTGTGCTTGAACACTGTTTTTATTAACTGTATCACTTTTACTCATAGTATCCCAAAACCTTTTATTAAATTCTAATTTATTCATTCTAACAACATCAGTATTTTCATGGTATTTACTCTTTACATTGTATTCTCTCCTTTTCCAGTTTCGGTTATGTGTTGTCCTATCATAATATTGTCTAGCCCCAAAACTACGGACATCTAGTGGGACTGTCCACCGTTTCCCGGCTGGTTCCCTCGGTCTGTCCGTTTGTAGTTGTCGTTTTGTTCACTAGTTTCAACAAACCCCCTTCTATCTTGTTCTCTTCCCCAATACCTATTTCTATCATTCCTGTTATCTCTCCTCCATCCTCCCTCCTGTGTATTGTTTCTGAAATCATTTTCATATCTCCTATCTCCCCTATTTGGAGCATTATTTCCAGAATTTTCAAAGTCTCTCCTCCCATAATAATCTCTATTTACATTCCTGTTCCACCCCCCATACTGATTGTTGCCAGAGCCAAAACTTTGGTTATTCTCTCTTTCCAAGGCCCTATCTAATCTATCTACAAATTTCAGGAACTCTTCCATTGAATCGTCTGGTCCATGGACCAATTCCCACTGCAGTCTCTCTGGTAACCTTCTTTTTAAAACATCAATTTGTGTCATAATATCAAAAGAGTTATTCAAGTGAGCAAGTTTTTTCAATTGATCTCTGCAAAATTTTTGCATTCCCCCTACTTTCCCTCTATACACTGGTCCATTTAGAAATTCTGACTTTAATCTGGCTTGTATGGATTGTGACCAAAATTTGCAAATAAATTTAGCTTCAAACTCTTCAAAAGTATTCCAAGAATCATTATTCTCATTTGCCCAGGATAGGGCCTCCCCTTCTAGAAACCGTTTTACTAACTTAATTTTTATGTTATCTGTCATTCCTACAACAAACATATCCTTACATTGATGAATAAAGTCAATAGGGTGCAGATTTTCACCAGGAAAGCATTTCACTTGGATGTGCCCATACATTGTATTTTGATTGTAAAACATTTGTTTTGACATCAATGCATCTTCCAATTGTGTATATTTAGTGTGTATCTTTTCTACTTTTGTATCTACATTAGTGGTATACAGGTTGTACTCTTGTTTAAGGTTTTCTGATGTTTTGTCTATTCTCTGATCTAATCTTTCAACTTCAGTATCTACTCTGTTGTAGATGACAGCAATACTGTCTGTGTTAGCTTGTATATTTTCATTTAAACTTTCAACTTTAATTTGAAATTCTTTTCTGAAGTGTATCAGCTGTTCGCTAGTGTCCTTACTGAGGGTAGTTTTAATTTCCTCACACTTCTCATTGAGATGAGTAGTTAATAGATCAAAATTCAAACTTAACTTACCCAGTCTATCTGTGTTTTCTTTAAGTTTCAAACTTACTTGTCCACTCGATTGTTTAAGTTGCGAGCTTATTTGAGTTGCAAACTCTACTAGCCACTCTGTTAAGTTTAATTGTTCACCATCCCCTGGTTCAATTTTTACATTTCCTACGGTCTCAGGTAGAGACATGTTAACTATAAATTTTTTTTTTTTTTTTTTAATGACAACAACAAAATACCTTGCTTTATGTAGCTATACTCTGATGTGATCGGTGTTCTTGTTGGCTTTTTTCACATCTATTCGGTTTTATCTTGATTGATGAATTCCATTGACAATCCAGACGTTAATCTTCTGAGCGGTGTGATGATAGTTTTTCGTAATCTCACATACACACGTTTTTTTGTTTTTCACTTTGACATATCTTCACTGTTGCCACACTGCACAAATAAACTTTTTTTTTTTTTTTTTGAAGTGCTAAGCACTTACGAAATTTATCGCTGCACTATTATCATCGATGCACTTAAAGATCCCGGACGAGCCCCCACTTTTGTAATGGTCGCCTAGTCGTTGATATAGCTAATTGCTGTAATCGCACTATTTCACTCCCATTTACGGAGCTTGTTAGCACTTGATGTTAGGTTGGCACCATTACAAATGCGTTGTAGTAATCGCTGCTGCTTGCTGGATCGCTGCTGTGTCTCGATGCTGATGCTGGCTCTAAATCTGGTTGTCTAGGGTTAAAAACATGAGGTCCCGTGTTTTTTATGTGCTTTTGATGATAAAGAACGAGCGAAACCAACAAATATGTAACCTTCAAATATTTATTATGGTGGCCATCTTAATTCCACTGTCTACCAAAGACCATGACACAACACAAAGTAGTACTTCCATTACATGATCTTTGCATTGTTTATCCACCTCAAACAATAACACACAAACACACTTTACCAGAGTGACATTCCGACTGCCTCCTCGACCCTTCTTGCTGCTTGTATTTATAACATTGTCAAAGAACTACTAAAAAGAGATATAGTTTATAAGTCACATGTACATCTGTTATCATAATTTGTGCAGATAAGTTATTAATTTGCATCGAGTGACATAATTTAACATGTTATGAAAATGACAGACAGATTTGTTGACTTGACAGAATAATTCTCTGTTACAAAAAGGCCATTTTTTAGAAGTTTGTCAATTGACTTCTCTAATTTGCATAAATAAGTAAGTAACATGAATTATTAAGAATTACATTGGTTTTCGTCTAAAATAGGATTGATTACGTGAATACTGAGTGAAAACACTCCTAGTGAACAAATAGGTTTCACTGGGTGATTTTTATTTAAGGAGATCCAAAATACCTAAGTTGGCTACTATTTTTCGTACTTCATATAAATTATTTAAGATAAACTTAGTGTTTTTACATGATGACATTTGCTGTATCAGTGATCAAGTGATATTAACTTTTGTGTGGGTCAGTTATTCAGTATGATTTAATGGGTTGACTGTTTATGGAGACATGTTGTGCAATCATTGTTAACATACACAATAACTTTTCTATAATCATAAATACTCGTTAAACTGGTTGAATTTGGCGGGTATCACATACTTCGGTAAAGTAAAGCCTTTAATATGTTCTATTACAAGGATCATTACAAAATATTTACAGTCCTCATATTTTTAGTGTTTTTTGTGTTCTTACTGGTCGCACGTGACAAGCAAGATAAACTTGTTCGCGGTCATCAGCTCTAAAAATGTAGCATACTTATGAAACTTGTCGAGTTATGGTGACTAGAAAATTCTCGTCTTGCTGACCACGGTGAGGAGGAGCAATAAACAGAGGTCGATGGAACGTCTGCTTAGAAAATACAGTGAATCAGCTTAGATATTAAGTGCAGAGTCTGCCAATTTGCTCTTAATGTAGAGAAGCGCAAATAATGCTCTTAACGAAATGTAAATGCGTAATATCTTTTGACTACTACTAATGAATCACAATCAGATCCTGTCTGTTGTACAAAGATTTGGAATTAACAATGTGAAAAGATATGATGTAAAATCATAACCTAAGTACAGTTACAGATAAAAAAAACGTCTGGAAGGCTCATTCTTTAATAATGCTTAAGTGTCTGACACCCATACCTGGACGGACTGACAGAAGACATCGAAAGTTTGTAAAGATAGGCGGCGCGAGCGGTCACAGCCATGTTTAAGTGGAGAGAGAGTGTAGCAGAAAGGAAAAATCTTAACGAACAGATACACTAATAAAGACGCCGTACGTGTCGAAACAACATAGTGAGATAACCTCAAAAGAGCTTCGGACGCAGAAACTACGTACACCCTCCACATGCAGCCCGTAGAGACCGCGCGCGTAAAATTAGGCGAGTAACAGCTTGCACAGAGCCATGCAAGCAGTCGTTATTCTCAATGGCCTTTCCGTGTGTCTCGGGGAGAAACCGTAACTTGTGATGCAAGCACACTCTACCATGCAGAATTTTGATGCACATATACATAAAGAGGTTACTGTAGATCAGAAACTAATATTTTCTCGTACAATTATGATAGCTCTCATCGGATAGAACGTTATTGTTTTGCTCTTAGCGTTTTATCGTATCAGTGGATCTGTGAAGAATGTTCCTGACAGATGCTGCATTACTTGGGACAAGAGGCGTTGAAGGCATTGGCTATTATCCAACATCCTCTGTGTACAGCGTACCCGTTTATTCCGAATCCTGTAGGTGACTCCAAGACTAAACAGTAAGTGGGTGGATCTAATCTGAGAGTTAAGAATGTCTGTTATTTTGCCCGCTATCCTTCAGTGACTTTGGGAGGAATACACTTAACTGTGAAACCACTGGCTTGCAGCAAGTAGCAACTGATCGGAAATACGTCACACCAGAAAAATTCTGGGACAGTTTTTAATCAATGAAAGGCAATGGGTTATTCGTTTAATTTTCTTTTCTGGAACTAATCCATGACGGTATCAGTTGTTTAAATTCTAAAATCCCAAAGGATTTGATAGTACTGAAACCAAAGAAAGCTCCACTATCGAATACAATTTAAGACCACTTCGAGACTGAGAGCTTACAGCAGTTTTACTCGCTGCGAATAAAAGTGCAGTGAAATCAGCAAAGAATATAGTAGTGTTTCTTTCGTGACTGTTATTGACAAAGTAAAAATTTAAAAGTATCTGCATTTTTTAAATTAATGTACGTATGTATCAATATTGCCACTAGCCTAAAATCGTACCAAATTATACACGATGACATCTGGTGGGTCTTTTATATATGTCTTTTGATTTGATTACTAGATACCAGTGTTCACGAAAACAGTGCCATGCAGAGTACACACAAAATATCACGATAAAAATAGGTTGTTGTTAAAGATAAAAGCATTTCTTAGCAGCGAATAAGAAGACCGCGTTGAAATTTTGTATTGTGTTTAGAAAAGAAATTGTTGCGCTGTACCTCGACACTACAAGGGGACAAAGTAAATTACACATTATTGTTCTAATGTGCGTGAAATCTTATGGGACTTAACTGCTAAGTCCATCAGTCTCTAAGCTTACACACGACTTAACCTTAATTATCCTACGGACAAACACACACACACACCCATGCCCGAGGGAGCACTCGAACCTCCACCGGGAACAGCCCACAGTCCATGACTGCAGCCCTAAGACCGCTCGGATAATCCCGCGCGGCTACACATTATTACGGCAGAGTAAGCAACTTTTTTTGAATGCTGCACTACACTTTAGTGGTATAGGTACATAACACTAGTTTTCAACATAGGCACAACGGTCGGAACGTTTTACCAGTCACTCAGTTCCTCGACAACAGAAAACCGCTCCTTGGTCACGGAGCTATTCAAGGACCTCTCTGTGAGATTCGTCACCGTTGGAAATATTTTTCGCTTCAGGCGTTGTTCTAGCTTGCCGAAAAGATGGCAATCACATGGAGCAAAATCTGGACATCCCCATCAGAAACACCAACGTCCGTGCGTCCTTGGTCAAATCGTTGACACCATTCCACTGCGGCTGGACGCGACATTGCATTTGGTTCTTGCGCCACTAGAATTTCTCGGTGAATCTGTGCAATTTAGACATTTTACCCACAAAAATCGTACCTTCCTGAGTACTTCCACTCTGAAGCAAGTTTTTCAGTTGCCGCACCATTTCAATCGGGCACTGTGATGCATCCGTTATCCACACCGCAGCAGAACTGTACCTGCAGGATATCCGTAACATGTATTCCCCTCTGATGTTGTGCCACTCTTGTTGCGTAATGGTCTTAGCGTGGGGCTACACATGTAACCTACTTTCTGAAGTCTCTAAGTACCGGGGAAACCTCGGAAGACCTGACTCTGGATGATCAGGCAGAGATTTGAAGCACCATCCTGCAGAATGTGAATCCATTGTGTTACCACTGCATCACCTCGCATGGTGAGACACCAACAAAGCACCAGTGAATTTGTTAGGCAGCTGTATGGCACATGGGTCTGAGTGCGTCTGCTCCGATCGCAGGGGAGCACTAAGCTGGCTTCGGAGCAGGAGTCCACATGTCATGTGAGAGGCAAGCCAAGAGGTACATCAGAAACCATTATGCTTGTGGCGGTGCCAAGTTGAGAGCGAAGAAAGACGGCGAGTCACAAAGCAGTCAGCTGATAATCAGCTTGGAGGAATGCGATGTGATGTTACAGCAGTTAACACTTGCGGGCTGAAACATTTGCAAGATTTTTACTGTCCTGTTGGCAAACAAAAGCTAAACGAAGCGAAAGTGAGCGTAAGGAAAGCAATGTGAGAAGCATTCGATGATTTTGAAAGTAAGAAGTTGTCAACCGACCTGAGTGAAATTTTGGCCGTATGTAAAATCAGTAAGTGGGTCAAAATCATCTATTGATTCTCTCATCGACCACACCGGTACCAGCCGGCCGTTGTAGCCGAGCGGTTCTAGGCGCTTCAGTCCGGAACCGCACTGCTGCTACGGTCGCAGGCTGGACTCCTGCCTTGGACATGGATGTGTGTGATGTCCTTAGGTTAGTTAGGTTTAAGCAGTTCTAAGTCTAGGGGACTGATGACATCAGATGTTAAGTCCCATAGTGCTTAGAGCCATTTGAATTTGAACACCGGTACCAAAACGGAAGATAACAGAGAGAAGGCCGAAATACTGAATTCGGTCTTCCGAAGTTGTTTCACCACGGAAGATCGTAGCACTGTCCCTTCTTTCAATTTTCGATCGTCGTGCGAACGTTGAAATGGCAGATATTGAGATAACCGATCGTGGAATTAAAAAGCAGCTAAAATCGCTTAGTAGTTTTGAAAGGCGTCAGGACCAGATGAAATACCTATAAGATTCTATAAAGATTATGTGAAAGAACTTGCTCCCCTTCTAGCAGTAATTTATCGTAGATCGCTTGAGCAACGAAAGTTACCTAACGACTGGAAAAATGCACAGGTCATTCCCGTTTTTAAGAAAGGTCGTAAGACAGATCCACACAATTATAGACCTATATCGGTGACGTCAAACTGTTGTAGAAATATGGAACATGTTTTATGCTAAAGAATTATGACATTTTCTGGAAAATGATCATCTCCTCTATAAAAATCAACATGGATTTCGCAAACAGAGATCCTACGAAACTCAGCTCGCTCTGTTCCTCCATGAGATCCACAGCGCAGAGGACAACGGCGCTCAGGTTGATGCCATGTTCCTAGATTTCAGCAAGGCATCTGACACCGTCCCGCATTTCCATTTAATGAAAAAAGTAAGAGCTTACGGAGTACCGAAGCAGACTTGCGACTGGATTGAAGACTTCCTTGCAGACACAACTCAACACGTCGCTCTTAACGGAACGAATTCGACAGAAGTAAAGGTAATATCCGGAGTACCTTAGGGTAGTGTGTTAGGACCGTTGCTGTTTACATTATATGTATATGATCTAGTAGAAAGGGTCGGATGCTCTTTAAGACTATTCGCAGATGATGTAGTTGTCTATACCAAAGTAGCAACGCCAAAACATAGTAAGAACTTGCAGAACGACCTGCAGAGAATTGATGATTGGTGCAGGCTCTGGCGGTCGACCCCGAACGTAAATAAATGTATCGTATTGCGCATACATAGGACAAGAAATTCACTGCTGTACAGCTACACTATTGATGACAAACAGTTAGAGACAGCGTCTGCCGTAAAATATTTAGGCGTAACTATCCAGAGCGACCTTAAGTGGAATGATCACATAAAACAGATAGTGGGAAAAGCAGACACGAGACTCAGGTTCATCGGAAGAATCTTAAGGAAATGTAATTCATCCACGAAAAAAGTGGCTTATGAGGCGCTTGTTCGCCCGATTATTGAGTGTTGTTCATCTATCTGGGATCCCTATCTGGTAGGACTGATAAAGGAGATAGAGAAGATCCAGCGATGAGCGGCGCGTTTCGTCACGGGATCGTTTACCTGGCGAGAGAGCGTCCGGAGACGCTAAACAAGCTCCACTGGCAGACGTTACAAGAGAGGTGTTGTGCATCACGGAGAGAGTGACAGTTTCGGGACGGCACTTTTCAGGAGGAGTCGGACAACATATTACTTCCCCCCACATACATCTCACGCATTGAACACGAGGAGAAAATGAGAAATTAGAGCCAATACAGAGGCTTACCGACAATCATTCTTCCCACGCACTCTTCGCGAGTGGAACAGGGTTGGAGGGATCAGATAGTGGTACCGAAAGAACCCTCTGCCAAACACCATTAGGTGGCTTGCAGAGTATGATGCAGATATAGATGGAGATGATATACCTTAAATGACCGACTTCTGATTCTGCGACTGCTTCCACCTGTAACTATACGTAGTTTTACAAGAACCAGGTAAAGTATTCTTATTCTACAGATATTCAGCAGAAAACACTATATTTTCAAGTCTGCTCCATTGTAATATTTAATAGGTATTCGTATATTCTCCATTGACCTAGCACATCTCACTGTAACCAACCACCGACACAACTAATTACCATCGCTGTGATGTAGTAGAAGAGGGTTCCAGACCGGTCTCGCAACAGCAAAAATGTAGAAAGCGGTCGTGGATTGCGGTGCCTCTGGACTTTTCACGCTACTCAACTGATTGTTTGTTCACCACTCGCAATTCTGGCTAGATATTGTGTATAAACGAAAGGTGCTTCTAGACGATACCCAAATGTCTTTGAATTTGATCTTCTCAAAAATAAATCTTCCGAAAGTATAGCGATAGTTGAACTTCAGGGCCTTGTAACGGCATGGGATAGGAAGTTCGGCAGTAATGAACACCATTGATGTTTAGCAAAACACAGTTGCTGGTTTCAGAGTGAACCTGAAAGTCTTCTGGTTTTCTGTGACACCGTTCTGGTAAGAACGTTTAATCGCAGCGTCAGATACGCTCTCGACTATTATCTGCGCTACGGTAACGTGCGCGAAAGGCCTTATGTTGACTCTTCTTTGGACCGAGGCGCACGTCGTGCACGCAAGGCAAGAGGGAATATCGCGTGCAGGATGTTGGAAACAATACTAGTTGCAGAATTCTCCACTACGCAGCTGTTTTCCTGTACAGTCGCGGATCCTGTGAGTTGCTTGTCGAGAAGAAGCGTTGCCGTGCAGATAATTAAGAGAACAGAAGTTGCTTGCTTTCAGAGGCTGCATTTATCACCCACGTTTCTCACAGTTGTTCGCATGTAAACAGAAATAACAAGATTATCTAATTACCGATAATTAGTTACGTAAGGAACTTTGTACAGCGGATAGCTTAGTATTTGTCGTCATACTAATTCTCATTGCCTCACAATAACTGAAAAAATAATCCCACGTCTGCGCCACATACGTTTTACGGCGAGATAATCACAAGAGGAATATCTACAATTGCTAAGGATTTATTTCGGTAGCGGAAAAATTGGTGGCTATTTAATAAACGGGCATATACAACCGTCATCTGTTCATGATGGACATCAGTTCTGGATGCATCTAAAGTTTAATAATTTAATAATTGTTATATGAATATCAACATAAAGTTTGAAAAACGTCCGATTTTTACGTCATGCAGCACATTCTCCATTTACATATGTGCATATGCTGAGCCCATTGTTGCCATTCATATGGTTCGCGGATTAAATTAAAGGAAAGGTGTGTATAAAATTCGTCTCACGCTGTGCTTCTTGTCGGCAGGCAGCATTTGTACCTCTACGATCACCGTTCTCTCCAGCTTTCATGTCATTAGGGACTGGGAAGAAGTAAAGGGCGAGGTCCGCCTTTTGGTCCAGTATGCAGATATAGTATGCGTTGACTACGCACGCTTTTGGCTGTGCTGTGAATTAGAAGATGAGCTGAGCATGTTTTTCGAGATGAGAACCACGAAATTAAATTTAATGAGAAAGCGTTCTAGCACGAGCATCCCACTATCATGCGCGCATGTACAGAGAAGCGATAGAGATTCACAAACATCATAACAGTTTCAATAGAAAAGAGGAAGTTTTAAAATTAGACACAATACGGATGTCGACGTTGGGCCAGCAGAATGACAATCGATTACTCTTAATCGAGAATGATGACGCCTGCCAAAGATCGGCATACCGTCGGCATCACGCGACGAATGATGGTGCCCTCTATGCGCTCTACCAATGCGAGAGTACCTTGAGCCTCAGTGGCAGTAGCCGGACGACCTCAGAAGATGTCTCCCGCAGATGGAGACGAAACGTTAGGTGGAAATTTTATACATTGACCACGGCCTCTCAGCCCGGAAGTTTAACCCGAAAAAAACGCCGCCGTGAAAGCCTACATTGTATGATTAGAAGATGCTTTTTTTACTTTTCCTGTGTGTGGTAGAAATCTTCGATACGGTGCCTCTTGAAACACTAAACAGTTTGTTTAGCTGGGATGTGGAAGCATCCACCATACGAGTACCAACAAATTGTCCACGTTCGAATTCACTTATCTCAGATATAATGAGCTCACAACTACACAGATCACTGTTCTGACCTCAACACTTGCAACGTAAGGACACTTGCACAAGTGCCTCACATGGTCAAATACAACAGCGAACCAGCAGGATTAGTTAGCATCTGGATTCGTGTTCAAGCACGCATTTCTCGCGATGTTTCCTTTCTTGTCTAACCCATCTAACTCTTAGAAAGGGAGATTGAAGTCTAGATAATTAAAGGAGCGACGGTGGTTGTACGTCGTATGTATTTATTGGGTAAGCAACATCCAAATAGGAAAATATAGCAAGGATGCAGAAACGATTGCGGCACATCAGTCCCCTAGACTTAGAACTACTTAAACCTAACTAACCTAAGGACATCACACACATCCATGCCCGAGGCAGGATTCGAACCTGCGATCGTAGCAGCAGCGCGGTTCCGGACTGAAGCGCCTAGAACCGCTCGGCCATAAGGCCGGCAGTTGAAAGTTATATTTGTGGTATAAGAAAGATCGGAGTATGCAAGTGACTCTTAAATTTTAAGTTTTTGGACGGGTTATTTGGAATTGGTAGTTTGTTCAGCGAGCATTACCGTGAGGATTGAATGAAATAAACTTTCTATGGTAAAAGATACATAACTTTTCTAGGAGACTGGGAATGTGGTATGGGGGACTTGGCGGAAGTTAGGCGAACACGTGTGCCCATAGCAAACACCGGCGGCGCTGAGATACACGCGGCGAGTGTAGCGTCTCCCCCATTCCCCCTCACAGATGAGGAAGACACTCATTCGGCTCGTTAGCTCTGCCACGAAAACACAGACAGATTGCGTTGCCTGCGATGCAGCGCACACGGCCGTGCATCGCCTGATTCAAAGAGGACATCCAGTCGACCTGAACCTATCAGCCGATGGTTGTAGGAATCTTAATGCGTTTTTAACGCGCTCTCGGGCATCGTCTCGTTCGTAGCACTGTAATAAGTAGCTGCTCACGTATCACTGTACGTACCAATTAAATTTCATCTAGCGGCGCATAGTGGCGTAGGAAGAGGAATACACAGGTGAGCAGAAAATTAATTTTCATGTTTACAGCACTCACCATAATTTTGGAAGCAAACATTTATATTCGGCCTTACCAAAGACGTAAAAAGAAGTTACTAACAAATTAGGTAAAAACAATACCAAGTCACGCTTTTATGTCGAAGTTTTGGCTTGCACGTGTTGATAATGATGATGATGTTTGGTTTGTGGGGCGCTCATCTGCGCGGTTATGAACGCCCGTACAAATTCCCAACTTTGCTCAGTCCAATCTCGCCACTTTCATGAACGCCAGTCATCGGCTTACACGTGAAAGTTTAATATCTTCATACATATGTTTATAAAGTGATACATTTTCGTGGTTGTTCCTTGATCTTCTCGTGGCATACTGGAGACAGAACGAAAAATTCATTTCAGCATAAGAACAATTCAATATCAGTTTCAGTTAAAAATTCAGTATTCTTGCGGGGAAAATGCAGTTACGGTCACACCATGCTACTAAGAAGAAGGCACAACGAATCAATGAAAGTAAGCCGTATTTTAGTATCGTCAAAAGCTGCTGATAAAATAAAATTTTGCAGAATGAATTTTCACGCTGCTGTGCAAAGTTCTTGATGGCCCAGCCGGTAGAGCACTAACCCCCGATAGACAAAAAGTCCTAGATTCGAGTCCCTGTCCAGCACACAGTTTTAATCAGCCACGAACTTTCAAGTACAACTTGATTTGCTGCCACATTCTATCGAAACTGGTTTATTTTCTCAGCTGCTCTAGGAAGCACATAAACAAGACTTTCTTTGATTATTTAGGAGTTGTGGGGTTCCACTTTCATAAAATGTATCTCAACAAAAGTGATCAACAAAATAGAAAAACAATAAATAACTTAATAGTCTCAGAATAATTTGCTATAGTAAGATGATAAGGTGATCATTTTCTTCTAATTTGAGTATTTCAACTGCCAGACAAAAATGTGAAGCGCCCAGACAGGGGGGGGGGGGGGGGGATAGAGAGAGAGAGAGAGAGAGAGAGAGATATATATATATATATATATATATATATATATATATATATATATATATATATATATATATATAGACGACAGGGGTGGAGGCGACAGGGAGAGGGAGAAACTAAATGAAACTTCATGCATGGGTTGAGAGGGTGTGTGATGTTATTTCGGTTGTTACAAAATTGAGTCAAAATTCTTACAAATAATTTGGCAGTATTAGCCCCGATATTAGTGTGATGTTGCATCCCCACTCGCCTCCCTTTTGCCTAAAAGCATGCACTGATTAGTCTGGTAAAGCTAACGTACAGATGTTGCATCGTCTCCCGAGGCAAGCCGCTTCACAGCTTTTGTAACTGGTGCTTGATATCTTGAATACTGGCGCTGGGATGGCGTTGACAACCGAGGTGTACCCACACATGCTATCTCGGGAACAGATCTGGGGATCTTGCTGGTCACAGGAACTCTTCAACAAAGAATGTTCATAGACACGTCTCATACGCTGAAGGCACCGACTTGTTGAAAAGTGGAAGCACGATACTGTCGCATGAGAACGCAGGATGCCCGTAAAGTACTGTTGTCATCAGATTTCCATTAATCACTATCAGCCGTGATCGAATACATACCCGAAGTCTCCTCACATCATCATACCGCCATTTCCCTCTCCAAAACACTGGAATAATGGGATCTCTCCCCAGGTCGCTGCCATACTCACCGACCATGACGCGTGTCGTCGCCGAACACAATGCGACGCCATTCATGAGCATTGCATGCTTCCCGGTCAGGGTACCACTCCAAACAGAGCCGTTTGTGCTGTGGTTCAACGGCAGCCTAAGCATCGGACGGTAATCCCCTAGTTCGGGTGCTGCTACTCTCCGACCAATGGTACAGGATGACACAGAACATTTAGTGTGTCCCTTACTTGTTCTTGCATGAAAAGTTCAGATGTTACGATGTGCTTGGTGCACAGTATCTCTCGGTGGTCAGAAGTGGTCGATCATAACTGTGACAACGAGCATGCAGCCCAATATCGGGCAGCTGTCACATCCGAATGCCCCAGAAATCTAGATATTCCACGATTCGACTAGCCAGCCACAATGAGGCCCGCTTTCAAATTCTGAACAACACTAATGCACTCTGGTGGCCATTCTACCAGTCAGAGAGAATTGCAACTCGAATTACTTAATATACCCGTTGAAGGAGTGTATCTGTACGAAGTTAGGTTGACATCTGACAGTGTCTTCTGTGTGCTTCACTTTGTCAGGCTATGTATGTGCATGTGAAGCATGTCTCCTCTATCTCCATTTCTACACTTTAACAACAATTGAATCTTTGGTCGACAGTATCATTTATTGATTGCAGAACTGTTACAGATCTTATATAAAGCTTCCTGGTACCTAAAAACTGTTCTTGATTATTTTTACTAGATTCATACTATGTTGTTCTTGGCGGTTTTAGACTCATCTTAGCAGATCTTGCTAAATAGTGCGATGACATCGCATAGACGATTACAAGAAGAGGCCCTCTTGTGACTTTACATATTACTTCACTACGAGTCTGAATATCGACAATGGAAACGGTATTGACGCTTAACTCGTGGATACGTGAAGAATCAAATTCGTCTCATGTCTCAGCGAGATGCGAGTGAATACATAGTTCACGAAATAAGCAGTATCTGCTGGCTATGCAATATCTGCTGGAGATTGCAAACATAGGGATAAGTGTTACAGGAAACTCTGCTAGCAAAAGTCGTCCTCGTACACACGTCGAGTGATGAACAAACCATCAGTTGAGAAACGCTCGAAGTCCAAAGGCACCGCAAGGCTGATTTAGAACCATCTATTACGTCACAGTGGCGGTAATTGGTCGTGTAGGTGGTCGGTTACGAAGATATGTATCAGACGGGTGGGAAATCCACGAATACGATTAAAGATTACAATGGAACAATTGTAGAGATAGTGTTTTCTGTTGAACATCTGTATAATAAGGATATTTTGACCGGGGCTTGTAAAACTGCGTATGTTTACTGCCGGAAGCAGTAACAGAATCATCAGTCGGTGACAGGTGGTAGACCTTGACAGTAAAATTCTTGCAAATGTTTCAGCCTGCAACTTTTAACTGCTGTAACGTCGCACTAGATTCCTCCAGGCTGATTATCAGCTGACAACTTTGTGACTCGCCGGGTTTTTTCGCTTTCAGCTGGGCGCCACCACTAGCATAGTGGTTTTTGCTGTACCTCTTCATTTGGCTCTCACATTACATGTGAACGCCTTGTCCCATGCCGGTTTAGTGCCCCCTTGCGATCAGAAAGAACGCACTCAGTTTTATGAGCCTAACAAATTCACACACACTTGCTTTCTGTTTATTTCAATGTACTGACTATAGTTTCCTGCCCATGCAGCCATCTTAGTTGTGGAAAGACTATACAACAATGTTTTCGAATTGACTTTCGTCTCGGTAATGACGATGCGAATGTAAGGACAAAACAACACGCAATCTTAGAGGCGAGAAAATCTCTGGCCTGGCCGGGAATCGAACCCGGGCCCCGTCGGTTAGCAATCTGACACTGCAGCTAAGCAGGCGGACTTCACACATCCTTCGTTGCTATCTGACCACGTAAGGTGACGAGTGGTAACACAATGAACTTGCTTTCTGGAGAATGGCGTTTCAAATCTCCGTCGGGTCATCACGCGGCCAAGTTCACTGCTCATCCTCCCTCAATTTGAACATTTGCTTCATCTCTACAGGTGTAATCTTGCTTCTTTTGTGCTGGCTTCGTGATGTGACGAATACTTGCTGGTACCTCTCGCACACTTTGAAGTTATCCAGTACTCCGCTCAGCCAAGGTTGTTCGACAAAAAGTGCGATGATTCGCGAGAAACAACATGTTGCAATCTGATCGCGACTGTCTGTGTTCACAATGGCATTACAGTCACAAGTATCGATATTCGAGGATCATCGATAGTCGAAATGATGACCGACATGCAGAAAAGCTTCCACGTATTATACAGTTTGCCGCATGCTGTCAGAAAAATCTTTCGCTTGAAACTGTATACTTTTGCTACCGGGGATGTCGCTGCGGAAATATTAGGTGGCCGTTTTATAATGCCTATTCCCCTTTTCGGTCCTTCGACTGTGTGATTTTGTTCCACGTTGTCAATGTGAAACAATCTCGATTTTCCACTTCCGTCCGACTCTGCTCGTAACTGGAGACCTTAAGCGCTACACAAATTACTAAAGACCATTCCAAATATTATCCAGCGTTCGAAGTCTGTCATTCAAGTAATGAAGATGAAACGTGAACGTAATGATAAGGCGACCCTTCACTCACTTCTGCGTTCTAGGAGTCGACCCTTCATCAAATAGAGCTTCTCCATTTCAGTAGTTTACACCAGAATTCTGTAAGGAGGTCGCTGAGGCTCAAAGATCGAAATGACATCCACATCTGAGCAATCTAGAACTCAGAATGTCACATTATTGGCCGTTAACTTTCGCACTCGAATTCCTCCTCATTTAAGGTGTTGTAGTTTTATACTGAAACTCAAAAGTGGGTAAATATAATACTGTTAGGCTGTTGCTTTAAAAATACTCAGCTGTCTACAGATTTTCTACAGGTCTTACGGCGTACACCATATATTGTCCTCGGTACACGCTCCTCTACAATGTACACTTCGTTCTTCAATCAAGGATTAAACACAGAATATCAAGCTACAAGATCCAATAAAAATCATTAACTTATTTACATTTAAACTGATTGTATTGCAGATTTATCGAGACTATCATCTAACAATATATTTAACATGTAACTTCCAATTTTAGTTCTCATCATTATGTACACCCAAATTTTTAAAAAAGCTTCATAGTTATTTATTGATTTGTCCTCGTCCACTTTAATCAAGATGTCAGATCTGGTACAGTTATCGACTGAACTGCGTTCTCTCAAAGTTTTGAGGGAACCAATTACAATTCTTCAACGAAATTTCGTTTATCTTTACTGATACTGGCGGGCTTTATTAGATTATTATGCCTGAATCGCCAGAAGAAGGACTTTACCGCTTTTTTAATGCGTAAAGACCTCAGAAAGTAAGTTACACGCGTCGTCCCACGCTAAGACCATTGCACAAGAGTGGTACGTAGAAGAGAGTACATCTTCCGGATATCCTGCGGACACAGTTCTGCCGATGTACGGATAACAGGTGCATAACACTGTGGAAGTGCAATGGCGTGGCTGAAGTATGCGGGACAGTGTGGGCAAAACTGCACACAGATTCACTGTGAAATTTTGGCGGTAAATGGACCAAATACAATGTCGTGACCAGCTGCGGTGAAACGGTGACGATAGGTGACAAGGGCCGCACAGGCGCGTTGGTGCTGGTCGGGAAGTCCAGAGCTTGCACCCTGCGGTTTCCATCTTTCCGGTAAGCTGAAAGAACATCTGGAGCGAAAGAGATTTTCCGACGATGAGTACGTCCACAGGGAGTTCCTCGAATGGCCCCGTGACCAAGGAGCGAATTTCTATTGTCGAGAAATTGAGCTATTTGTAGAACGTTCCGACTGGTGTTTGCAGAGACTTGGTGTCGATGCGGAAAACAGTGGTATGTATCTGTGTCATTTTGATGTGCACTGCAGCATTCAGTCTAAGTTACTTGGGCTGCCATAATAATTGGTAATTAACAATAGATAATGAGGTATCATTCATACAGTGTCTGAATAGATAATTAAGTGCCAGTCTAGTCCAAAGACACGAGGTTTAACCCTCAGTCTGTTCTAGGATTTTTGCTGTCGCTAACGTCTTCTTCCATCTTTGGCAGTGATTAGCGTAGCTGAGAAGGAAACTATTTACGTTCGAAGGAACTTACGTGTATGAAATTTTGGCTGCAGGACCGGTACTACCTCTCAATGTGCTGGTGAGTGTCGTTTTCCTGCAAGACTGCAAATGTGCACTACAGATGTCGTCGTAGAAGCCAAACGCAATGCAGATAACTTAATTGTAAATTTAAGTGAGTACTTATGCTCAAATGAATGACTACAAAACGCACAGTGCATTTTCATGATAAAGAATCTGTCATGCAATTTTGGCTTCATGTTTCTGGAACGTACTTTAAGGAAGTATGTTGTTCTCTCGACATATATTTTATATTTCCTAAAGAAATACACTTCCATAGGTTGTGCTCATTTTGTAGTTTTAGGTGGCATGATTTTAAAACTACACTTTTTTCTCAAAAGGCTTTCAGTAGTACTTGTTCATTCTTATGTCCAGACCATGAGTCACAAAGTACTAGCGACTTTGTTGGCAAACATGGATTCTAAACTGACAGAGGAAACGTTTGCGGATGTTCTTTCGTCATCTCCCTGCTCACACTTGCATCTACGAAGACATTTGGAGGGTACCGTTTTCCTGTTTTTGTTGACACACAGGGTCCAAGATTTTTGTTTGGTTTTTGAAAGCTGTCTGCCACTCGTCCGTCCATTAATACAGGACCATCGATCGTGTAGCTGTGTATTGCACTTTTAACTGATTGCAACGTCGAGGCATGTTTCTCTCCATTTTCATGGATAGCCTTCTTCCGGCAGAAAGCTCGTAGCTGAACTGACTCTGATCGCAATTTCATACAGAACCATGCGGATGCAAACTGTCGTGATATGCGCACTGACTTCAGCAACAAATATTTGAGCTCTTTGAATCCTCTCTTCTTCATCGTCCTTATCTTTTCGTGCTTGGAGCATAGTTATACGGCATGATATTATCCTAAACTACTTTTTCAAATTAGTAATGAATTACAGTGACGCTGTACAGTTTTTAAAGCCGAGACTTTTGGCCACGTCCAAAGCTCAATGTTGTAAATGTCAATAATGAACGGAAGAACTACATTCTCTGGCTTCGTCCAACTTCCCCATTACACACTTCTTGACGTCGTTGAACTGCAGCGTAACATTTCCTTTGAAAACTGTATAGCATTCTCTTTTCTTTGTCACATAGTTCAGTATGCTTTTAATACTGCTTTTAGCCTACAGTACAGTGTATCTGTTCAGGACCTTGTCATATGCTTCGAAACCTCTGACATTATAATCATCGTGTATGTTCTCTAGTGTATTATCATCAGATACCGTGATGACGCTTTTGACTTTAAACTTCTTAATAGGAGAAGGTTGGAATCCACTTTCATTGCTTCCATCGCTCCTTTACGAACTTGCCTTTCAGTACCGCTTGCAGTGATGTGTTCATCATTATCACCACTAGCATCAGAATCAAGATAATATATTTGCACCATAACAGATACAAGAAAACATGGGAATGATCAGTCTTCTACATCCGTAACATATCCACGAAGAAGAGTTCGTCATAACTTCATCGTAACCATTCGCAGTACATACGCAGTGTTGATTACCAATCACCGACTCATCTCACGCTTCACTACACAAATAACTTCACAAACACATTTTCGTCTCGGCTGGATGTAGTGGCAATTAAAGATCGAATTCTGCTTTGCATACTCAACAGTCTCTAATGGACGACTGTTAAGGTTTGCGAATAAACGAATATCACCGGTGCAATATCGGGTCTTTAAATGCTCCCTCCCGGAATTGTGGTGTAAATGTGTTTATTCGGTCCCAGAGATACGCCAAGTTGTACCGTGGTTAGAAGCCCACGTTAAACTTAATTTCCTCCAACGGCTGCCCGGGTAAGTAATTTGAAAGGTTGGAAGATGTGTAACAAGAATAAAAGCTTCCAGAATGAAATTTTTACTCTGCAGCGGATTGTGCGCTGATATGAGACTTCCTGGCCGATTAAAACTATGTACCGCACCGAAATTCGAACTCGGGACCTTTGCCTTTCGCGGGCAAATGCCCTACCAAATGAACTATCGAAGCACGCGTCTCAGTCCGGCACACAATGTTAAACTGCCTGGAAGTTTCAAGAATAAAAGCTATTTCAGCCTTGATCGGCGTGTTACACAAGCTGTAATTTTTCTCCGCTCCGTAGATTCGTAATAGTTCGCTTCCTCCTCCTAATACGACTCTGAGATGATGTGAAAAGTGATCACTCGTTTGGTTCATTTACTGTTCCCGCTCGTTTTTTCGTGGACCTAGTACAAGGCAGACAGAAATGTGGTAGGCGTGTGTCATTACATTGCCTGGCACGCGGTCAGCCAGCTGTGGACTAGTCCTGGTTGTCAGTTAGCACGCACGCAGCACGCGACGCAGCGTCCTTGAACTTGGTCACCAAATGCCACGCGCCAGGGACGCAAACTTGGCGGCCACCTGGCCAACACACTCGCGGGTAATCGCCGGCCACCGGTCTGGCGAGACCATTGTTCTCGCGCGACGTTCCCAGAGAAGAGCTAACAGTCTCAAAGAAGGATGTTCCCTCGCGTTTGTCGCTTTTGTTCTAAGTAACGGGGTGTTAAATGGAGTCCGTGAGAGCGCTGGCCTCACTGTGCAGCTAGACCGCACCTGAGCAAATGATGAAAGTGTAGCCGAGTGTTTAGCTCAGAGATTCGCGCTCTGGCATGTGAACAATGGCCATGTTGTCCCGCATGAAGATTAAAGAGGAGCAAGTTTTCTGTCTCACTTTTGAAACAGCTTAACCAGCTTCGGGAGATAGACGCAAATGCTTCTTGAGGATAGCAGATTTAAAGAGGAATGACGTACAGTCGCAACTTTTGTATGACGAAATTACTGTTCGTGATAAGATCGATGCTGTGCACCTGACGCATATCCTCGAATATGAAGAAAGTAGAGATCCGCGAATGCAGTTTGGGTGAATGGGATCTGTAATCACGCACGGTGCAATATACATCGCTTTGCTTCCAGCGAAATGTGGATGATGCACCAGGTCCAGCTCCATCACACAATTGTGTTGTGCCAGGAAAGTCTAGTCTTCGTACAAAGCGGCAATGGCCGACGAGTCTCAGCTAGAGGAGATAGGATCGCTTGATAGATGTTTAGGGGATAATCACTTCGTGACTCTCTCCGTTGGTTTTACATCCTTTTCTTAGACGTGCAGGGCTATTATCAAAAAGTACGCTTTAAAGGATCGGCTCATTTTCCGAATTTTCTGTCGAATGAAGGATGAAAGAAATATTATACACTGCCTCATAGGCGTTAGTGTCAGAAACAGAGAAGTAGCTGGTGTGCTCCATAACGGGAAAGGAGGGCACGAAAATGACTGTGGCCGTATTGCATTGTAGCGTCTAGGAATTGGCCTGAAGTGATGCGAGGAACCAGGAAACATCAGTCAGGAGAGCCGGTCGAGAATTTGATCCCCATTTTTCCAGACTACAAGCTTTCGCACCACCGCTCTCGCAGGCTTTTGTCTGAATTTTTCATCCGGAGCAAACATCACTAACGAGAAAATGTTCGTTACGAGAAGGAAGTAAAATAAAATGATAGATGGCTACATGAAATTTGCGTGGGTCTAAATCAGCTGCGATATTGACGCAAAATAATCTCTAAGATAGCATTACTTGGTTAACAGCTGCATCGGTTCTGAGAAGACAAGTAATACATTTACGTAAATATTTCCTTTCTTGTTCCAAAGAGTAAATGTCAAAGAGTAGAAATTTGTCCTTCGATCCCCAGTATGTACTAAACTATGTCTGGCACTCAATGTGACTTTCACCTGTTGCAATACTTAGTATGAGGAAGAAAAGATACATCACTTACAGTAAAACTATTCCTGGTAAAATATGATGATGATGGCTTTACTTATAAAAAATGAAACACATTTTTATATTCACATTACATATAAAAAACACGGTTTCGGTTTAGGAAAAAATTTCAAAGCAACATGAACTCATCCTTAAACAACTGTTACCGTCTACTGGTAGCTTCAGTGAGTTTTAACACATTCAAAACCAAGTCGAAACTTTACGGCTGTGCATTGCAGTCCTGTCAATTAACTGGTTTTGTTGCAAAAGCCTCCCTATCCAAAATAAAGTCACTGCTGTCGCCCTGGCCTTCTCCTCCTCCTTATCTACACTGCTGGCCTTTGAAATTGGAACTGCAGAAAGGATAACAATTAACGAAATTTGTGTGTCGTGTGTATGCAGTGTAGTAGGATCATTATGTGATTAAATTTGCAGGCGATTTAGGGGTAGGCAGGATGCGAAATTTGGTATAGAGACCTGCCACCTCTGGCAGCAACAAAGACTCTAAGATGGATGGGCATTGAGTCGAATTGACTGTGAGCATGGGCGCTACTTCATTTCTGTGCAACAGTTCATCAACCGTAGCGGCTAGTGAGTGGGTGCATGCCACTCTATAGGCAACACACGACCAGACGTTTCCAATGATATATATATATATATATATATATATATATATATATCAGCAGACCATGCTGACCAGAGCAACTGTCCATCACCTTATCTATCGAGATAAATCACGACAGCGCTGACAACATGCAGTCTTGCATTATTTTGTTGAAAGTTGACGTCACAGAGACCTCTAAGATAGAACACAGCCATTGGCCCTACTATGTCAGAAATATAACGCCAGCTGTCCAAATTACCAACTATACGAACCAGAGGTGATTGCGTTATCTATCGAGTGGATCCCATACTATCATGCGAGGTGCTGGGCCCGTATGATGACTAATGTTATGTGGTAGCGTTTGTTCGCCTCTTAGCTTCCATACACGGACACGCCCATCGTGATGTCGTATACAGAAGTAGGACTTGTCTGAAAGGACTACATTGTGCTACTCCTGTATCCAGCACTGTCGTGCCGGCCGGAGTGGCCGTGCGGTTCTAGGCGCTACAGTCTGGAACCGAGCGACCGCTACGGTCGCAGGTTCGATTCCTGCCTCGGACGTGGATGTGTGTGATGTCCTTAGGTTAGTTAGGTTTAATTAGTTCTAAGTTATAGAGGACTGATGACCTCAGAAGTTAAGTCGCATAGTGCTCAGAGCCATTTGAACCAAGCATTGTCGTAGGACGTATCACTGATGGTGCGCCTCTCTCTGCCGTGCCAATGATCCTCACGGTTCGTGGTGTTCCAGACGTCGCCGCACTGTCCCAGTGAATACTGTCATGCTGTGGACAGGCCTAACTTCCCGACTGAAGCTGCGTGAGGGGTGCTTTAAGAGTCACCATGATCTAGTGTAAAATATGTGTCCTCTAGGGCGCTAGTCTCACGGGACTCGTTGAGACCTTGCTTGGCGTTGAGTGTGGTCCTCCTGAATCCATCGCTTCCATATTCGTACGAGAGTCGTGGGATCCCGACCAACGAGAGCTGTAAAATCAGGGGACGAGAAATAGCAGTCTCGATAGGCCACGATCCTGCCACTGTGGAATTCCAATATGTGCTGATAGTAGGTTCTGTTTTTACACGACGCGTAACACGATCCGACAATGTGATCTCCTAATGAGAAACACGCTGCGTGATCTTTCCTTATACAAGGTGGTCCATTGATCGTGACCAAATATCTTACGAAATAAGCGTCAAACGAAAAAACTACAAAGAACGAAGCTTGTCTAGCTTGAAGGGGGAAACCAGATGGCGCTATGGTTGGCCCGCTAGACGGCGCTGCCATAGGTCAAACGGATATCAACTGCGTCGTTTTAAATAGGAATCCCCATTTTTTATTACATATTCCTGTAGCACGTAAAGAAATAAGAATGTTTTAGTTGGACTACTTTTTTCGCTTTGTGACAGATTGAGCTGTAATAGTCACAAACATGTGGCTCACAATTTTTGACGAACAGCTGGTAGAAGGCAGGTTTTTTACCTTAAAATACAGAACGTAGGTACTTTGAACATTTTATTTCGGTTGTTCCAATGTTATAAATGTACCTTTGTGAACTTATCATTTCTGAGAACGCATGCTCTTACAGCGTGATTACCTGTAAATACCACATTAATGCAATAACTGCTCAAAATGATGGCCGTCAACCTCAATGCGTTTGGCAATACGTGTAACGACATTCCTCTCAACAGCGAGTAGTTCGCCTTCCGTAATGTCCTCACATGCATTGACAATGTGCTGACGCTGTAGAATACGTAATGAATGCTATAAAGAAAAGTACGTAGCTTCTGGAATACTTAACTTTAATCCACATTTGTAGAACATCGCTCTTGATGATACATTAATAGAATCTCAATATCAATTGAATACGGCGCCTTGCTAGGTCGTAGCAAATGTAGCTGAAGGCTATGCTAACTATCGTCTCGGCAAATGAGAGCGTATTTGTCAGTGAACTGTTGCTATGAACGTCGGCTGTACAACTGGGGCGAGTGCTAGTACGTCTCTCTAGACCTGCCGTGTGGTGGCGCTCGGTCTGCTATCACTGACAGTGGCGACACGCGGGTCCGCCGTATACTAACGGACCGCGGCCGATTTAAAGGCTACCACCTAGCAAGTGTGGTGTCTGGCGGTGACACCACATTCCCCACAGAAAGAAATCCGGGGACGCCAGATCCGGTGAACGTGCGGGCCAGGGTATGGTGCTTCGACGACCAATCCACCTGTCATGAGATACGCTATTCAATACCACTTCAACCGCACGCGAGCTATGTGCCGGACATCCATCTTGTTGGAAGTACATCGCCCTTCTGTCTTGCAGTGAAACATCTTGTAGTAACATCCGTAGAACATTACGTAGGAAATCAGCATACATTGCACCATTTAGATTGCCATCGATAAAATGGGGGCCAATTATCCTTCCTCCCATAATGCCGCACCATACATTAACCCGCCAAGGTCACTGATGTTCCACTTGTCGCAGCCATCGTGGATTTTTCGTTGCCCAATAGTGCATATTATGCCGGTTTACGTTACCGCTGTTGATGAATGACGCTTCGTCGCTAAATAGAACGCGTTCATAAAATCTGCCATCGTCCCGTAATTTCTCTTGTGCCCAGTGGCAGAACAGTACACGACGTTCGAAGTCGTCGCCATGCAATTCCTAGTGCATAGAAATATGGTACGGGTGCAATCGATGTTCGTGTAGCATTCTCAACACCGACGTATTTGAGATTCCCGATTCTCGCGCAATTTGTGTGCTACAGACGTGCGGAATAACCGCGACAGCAGCTAAAACACCTACTTGGGCATCATCATTTGTTGCAGGTCGTGGTTGACGTTTCACATGTGGCTGAACACTTCCTGTTTCCTTAAATAACGTAACTATCCGGCGAACGGTCCGGACACTTGGATGATGTCGTCCAGGATACCGAGCAGCATACATAGCACATAGCATTTTGATCACAATAGCCATATATCAACACGAAATCGACCTTTTCCGCAATTGGCAAACGGTCGATTTTAACACGGGTAATGCATCACGAAGCAAATACCGTCCGCACTGGCGGTATGTTACATGATACCACGTACTTATACGTTTGTGACTATTACAGCGTCATCTGTCACAAAGCGAAAAAAGTGGTCCAACTAAAACACTCACATCTCTTTACGTACTACACGAATATGTGATAAAAATGGGGGTTCCTATTTAAAAAAACGCAGTTGATATTCGTTTGAGCTATGGCAGCGCCATCTAGCGGGCCAACCACAGCGCCATCTGGTTTCCCCCTTCAAGCTAGATGAGCTCCGTTCTTCGCAGTTTTTTCGTTTGACGCTTATTTCGTGAGATATTTGGCCCAGTCACTATGAATATACCACCCTGTATACTGAATATAGACAGCGCAGTTGCCCTGAAATGCTAATTGTTTGCCTATCCAAGCACGCAATACTCTTCAGACCAATTCGACGTTTGTTGCATGTACAACTTCAACGGTTAGCGGTGTATATATTTAGAAAAAAAATCAGAGCAGTATCTCCGTTCCATCCAATCCAAAGCCCACAGCCGCCTCAGACTCCTCAAACTCCTCTCTGGCCGGACATAGGGGTTGCACCCCTCTACCATCCTGCACACCTACAAATCCTTAATCCGTCCCATCCTCTGTTATGCCAGTCCCGCCTGGATATCTGCCCCACCTAAATTCTATAAGTCCCTCCAGATCCTTGAGCGCCACGCACTCCGCCTCGCCTCCCATCCCCCTCGCGGATCCTCTATGACCTCATTCCTTTCCCCTATCTGCTCCTATTCCTCGAACATGTCCGCATACTCTACACCTCCCGCCGCCTTGATCCCCCTCACCCCCTGGTTGCTCCTCTCCTCTCCCATCCCCGCTCCCTGCAATGTCTTCACTGTTGTGTCCCCCCAACCCTCCATCTCTACAGCCTTCATCTCCTTTCCCAAGGTAGCTTCCATCAACTCCCCCTCCCGGATGATGCCCTCTCTCCCTCCATTTATCCTTCCTATCAACTCTGATCCTCACCCCCCACCTTTCCTCCGTCCTTTTCCTGGGCTCCCTCTCCCCCCCCCTTCCATCCTCTTTTTTTCCCCCACCTACCCTCTCTCTGTCCCCCTTCTCTCCCCCGAGTCCTTTTGTATTTCCCTCCTCTGCCTTTTCCCATTCCCTCTCGCGTCTGCCCTGCCCCCCCCCCCTTATGAGTCCTCTGCCTCCTTTGGTCCCCCCCCCCCTCTTTCGTTTTTCCTCTCCTCCCTCCTTGTTTTGCCCCCTCATCTGTCCAGGTCCACCCCCCCCCCCAATCTGCCCTAGGCTATGGTGTATCCTCTTTGTGCCGACATTTTAGTGCAGTGTTTACAGTGAGTGTTCAGTGTCATGTGTCTTTTCCGAAGTGCTGCGAACGGACATCATACTGTCACTGGGTGTGATTTTATATCTCTTGCGAACAGAACCCAGACAGTCGCCATGTTTTTTAATTATCTGTCTACTATGTTACCTGTCTGCTTCCTGAGTACTTTATTCGCTTTGCCAACCCTTTGCTTTATGTTTTAACTTTCCACAATTTTCCTCAGTTTTACAATTTAAGTCGCCGTTTTATCGCCTGCTTTTATTGTTTCTTCACTTCTTCTTACGTTTTAAAAAGTCTGTAGGCTGCAGAGCAGCGTACTAAGCTGCTGCCAGCCCGCCCCCTTCGGGGGGAATCGATATTCAATATAAAAAAAAAAATCAGAGCAGTGAGTCAGACAGAGAGCGAGACGAAAAAGGGGAATCGTGCGGAGAGGATAGGAACAGGGTGAGATCGTAACACGTTTAGCGCGCCCGGATGCGTCAGACGCGAACTCATCACTTTGGCCGTGACGTCCCGTGGTTGGCAGCTCTATATGTAGAGCGTGGCTGGCGGTGATAATGGGGAGCCCACGTGGCGAGCCGCAGTTAGCCGTCCGCTAAGGCCCCCGCGCCCCGGGCCGTTGGCACGCTAAGCGGCGGCCGCACGCTTCCGCTAACGAGTGATTCCTGGCACGGCGCGAGGCGACAGACACCAGGCGACGCGGGCCGCATCGCGCTGCAGAGCTGGCCTCGGTGCGGCGCTACCTGTTGCGTCCTGCCCTAGCCTCGCGCACCGCCGCGCTGCCAGTGGATACTTGTGACGTCTGCCGCTGGTCATCGTACTACCTCACATTCCTACATCACCAGTAATTTGGCATCCTACGCGAATAATGTATACTGGTGGCCAAAATTAAAGCAACCAAACGCTATTTCCCCGTCTTGTGTCTAATTCACCGTATAATCATGCAAACTGTCAACTGATGTCCGTATAGTCTACATCTACGTGATTACTCTGCTATTCACAATAAAGTGCCTGGCAGAGGGTTCAATGAACCACCTTCATGCTGTCTCTCTACCGTTCCACTCTCGAACGGCACGCGGGAAAAACGAGCACTTAAATTTTTCGGTGCGAGCCCTGATTTCTCTTATTTTATCGTGATGATCGTTTCTCCCTATGTAGGTGGGTGCCAACAGAATGTTGAGGATAAAACTGGTGATTGAAATTTCATAAGAAGATCCCGTCGCAACGAAAAACGCCTTTGTTTTAATGATTGCCACTCCAATTCGAGTATCATGTCTGTGACATTATCTCCCCTATTTCGTGATAATACAAAACGAGATGCCCTTCTTTGTACTTTTTCGATGTCATCCGTCAGTCCCACCTGATGCGGATCCCACACTGCACAGCAATACTCCAGAATAGGGCGGACAAGTGTAGTGTAAGCAGTCTCTTTAGTAGACCTGTTGCACCTTCTAAGTGTTCTGCAAATGAATCGCAGTCTTTGGTTTGCTCTACCCACAATATTATCTATGTGACCGTTCCAACTTAGGTTATTTGTAATTGTAATCCCTAAGTATTTAGTTGAATTTACAGCCCTCAGATTTGTGTGACTTATCTCGTAATCGAAATTTAGTTGATTTCCTTTAGTACTCATGTGAATAACTTCACACTTTTCCTTATCCAGGGTCAATTGCCACTTTTCGCACCATACAGATATCTTATCTAAATCATTTTGATCATCTGGTGACTTTACAACACGGTAAATGACAGCATCATCTGCAAACTATCTAAGAAGCACTAGGATTGTCTCCTACGTCATTAATATAGATCAGGAACAATAGAGGGACTATAACAGTTGTAAGACGTGTATATTTCTATTGTCTATTGTCAAATCACAATTTATGAAAGTTGTTTATATTTTATTAATAGGATTAAGTAGGAATAATTAATATTTGTCATGTTGGAAATAATTGTGGTAGCAGGGAATGGCTGCACCAAAGTATTGTTGACAAGAGAGACCGAAAATTGATATAATTTTAAAAAGGGCGGGAGAGACCGCGTATGGATACATTTTAAGAAAAGAGCGGGAAAGACTGCGCATTGATACATTTTGTAATGGTAGCAGGGATTGTCTGCACCAGAAAGCATTGTTGGCAGGAGAGACCGCACTTTAGCGTTCGTAGGAAGTCAGTAGTAAGCGAGATGTGAAGCGAGTTGGTAGCAGGTCTGAAGCGAGAGGTTGAGAGGAGCTGTGTGCCTGCCAGCCACTAGCTATGATTTACAAGAGATTATAAACGGATGTACAGAGACATCAGCTAACTATTATAATAAGAGGAACTAACATTATTGAATTAATTTTTTGAGAAACTCAACACTACTGAAGGTATGTTTGCGCATTGCTAGTTGTAAATTATTGTAAAAAGTAAGTCCCATTTGAACGTTTGTAAAATCATTTCACTCAGAATATAATTAACTTTTGCCAGCAATACTGCATTTCTAATTATTAATCCATCCCAAAAACCATCGACGTAAAACTTTGCAAAATTTTATTGATATCAAGAAAAAGTTTAACTATGAATTACGTAACTTCAGTCAAATTAATTAAAGAATAACGTCAGCTTTGGTAATAAATACAGCCACTTATTATGAAAGCCCACCAGCAGCTACTAGAGTGTAGTAAAACAGAGTAAGTATATTCATGTCGCAGTTCGATGTAGCAGTCAGATGGCGATCCAGTAACATTAAAACAGGTAAGGAACAGTTTTGGGTTATTGCAGATAACGACTGAGGGCCACGACGACGACGACACATTCTATGTTTCGTCGAAATAATCAGAAAATCACTTTTAATAAGCAGCAATTAAATTTGTATGCGAAGATAGAGAAAGAGAATAAATTTCAAAGGGAAGATTTCATTTGTTATTATTAAGCAAGAGACAGAAATCCTAAGGAAAGGTTTCATAGTGTATTGTAAAAGGGAAGGTTATCAATAACAAAAGAGGTATTGAGGAGACGGGAAGGTTTCACACTTCCTTGGGGAACGCCGGATATTACTTCTGTTTTACTCCATGACATTCCGTCTATTACTACGAACTGTGACCTTTCAGACAGGAAATCACGAATGCAGTCGCACAACGGAAGCGATATTTCATAGCCACACAGTTTGGTTAGAAGACGCTTGTGAGGAACGGTGTCGAAGGCCTTCTAAAAATCTAAAAACATGGAGTCAATTTGACATCCCCTGTCGGTAGCACATATTACTTCATGAGTATAAAGAGCTAGTTGTGTTTCACTAGAACGATATTTTCTGGATCCGTTCTGACTTCGAGGTACTTCATAATGTTCGAATACAATGTTCCAAAACCCTACTGCAAATCGACGTTAGTGATACAGGCCTGTAATTCAGCGGATTACTCCTATTTCCCTTTCTGGGTATTGGTGTGACTTGAGCAACTTTTCAGTCTTTAGGTACGGATCTTTCTGTGAGCGAGTGGTTATATATAATTGCTACATATGGAGCTATTTTATAAGCAACTCTGAGAGGAACCTAACTGGTATACAATCTGGACCGGAGGCCTTGCCTTTATTAAGTGATTTAAGTCATGTTCTACGCGGAAAATGGCATTCCGGTCAACGGACAACCACGTGAGCGATGACGTCAGGCCGGCCGAAGTGGCCGTGCGGTGGAAGGCCTAGGAAGAATGGAAGCAGGATAGATAATTTTAATCAGTCAGGAGCCAGAGCTTGGGGATCATCTTTAGTAGGCTGTCTGTCCTCAGAACTGTAAATCTAATCCACTCATTTGTCTCTGTTTTCCCTACTCTTTCATAACCGAGCGAGGTGGCGCAGTAGTTAGCACACTGGACTCGCATTATTCGGGAGGACGACGGTTCAGACAGGCGTCTGCTCATCCTGATTTAGGTTTTCCGTGATTTCCCTAAATCGCTTCAAGCAAATGCCGGGATAGTTGCTTTGAAAAGGCACGGCCGATTTCTTTCCCATTCCTTTCCTAATCAGTGTGTGTGCCCCATCTCTAATAGGCTCGTTGTCGACGGGACGTTAAACACTAATGTCCTCCTCCTCCTTTTTACTCTTTCATTGCATCTGGAGAAAATCAGTTTATAACGCTGAGCGAAGATTGCGTTAGCAAAAAAATGGATCTGAGCACTATGGGACTTAACTTCTGAGGTCATCAGTCACCTAGAACTTAGAACTATTTAAACCTAACTAACCTAAGGACATCACACACATCCATGCCCGAGGCAGGATTCGAACCTGCGATCGTAGCGGTCGCACGGCTCCAGACTGTAGCGCCTAGAACCACTCGGCCACTCCGGCCGGCTTGCGTTAACATTTTCTGCTATAAACTCGTGTCCGTATCCGAGGTTGGTAACTCATGCCTGTGCACTTACGCACGACCCAGAGGTAGCGGATTTGAATCTTAAGGGAAAAGGAACTTTCACTACCAGTATTTGGCCGCCAAAGGCAGGAGAGGTGGTAAGGTAAAGTTCATGTTCACACACTTTGCTCCATTTTCCTGAATTAAAGTCTCCAAATCAGCCCGCAGTGTCCTAGGAAATTAGGGCTGATGACACTGTTCAGTGATCTTGTTGTCACCAACTGCGACATAAAATTGATGACTATCACAGAAACTAATTGTAATACATTAAGATGATGAATGCCGTTACCCATATAAAATTATTACAAGGAAATATATGAAGAGAATAGGTCCGATCCTTTTTTTATGGTGAATTTACGGTCAACAATTAATATACGTAATACATTACCTGTGGCAACCTATAAATTGCTTATGAAAGATAAAATGTCTATATGACAGTTGAAAAAGAGACAGATCAATGATCAGCGCCCTCTGTTGGGTCGGCCGCTAGGATGATAGTCATCAATTTTAATAAGTCTGCTACATGCGTTTTACCTAATGTGTTTTTATCAGATTATGTTTTTTGTGTAAACGATGACTACATCTAAGTAAGCCCACAGTAACTACATCTAGGGAGAATGTAGGCAAACAGGACAGGTTTCTGGTTGCTACTGTACTTCAGTAGCCAGTTGCAATAATCACTGTGTGAACGATGTGGCCTATTCTACACCTCATTTTAGATCCATGTGGCGATGCTGTGCTGATTATATTGATATGTTTTGACTATGTCATTATGGCCTTATCACTTTAGGACATGGTGTAAAAACGGTATGTTATACCATATTTTATCCGTACATTTCCCTGGTTGTATGACAGTATATTGTGATACATAGTGCTGTTTTATGTTGAAAGACACACTGTTCACTAGATGTATATATTTATATATTTTAGATCTGAGGATGGTCATTACGGACTGAAACCGGTCATCGTCTAAAGAATTGATATTGGATCAGAGACTGGAATAAAAAACATTTGATCTTCCTGTTGGATGTGGACATGGAGTCCGGCGGCTCTCTTGGTGCTATTCCTGAGCTGTGCCGGCACCGAGTTTCACCCTCTCCATTCCCTCATCACCATGGAACACACACATGACGCCACACTACACAAAAACCCATTACAGTCAAATACACTCATCAGATACACCTAGGACAAAACTGACACCCTGCGTGGAAAGCGGCAATTGTGAGCGAAATTTTTTTAGGGGCGTCCCAGTCAACAATGCCATACGGTTCCTTCTTCTATTTCTGCGAAAATTTATTGCGGCATCTATACACTGTGCACTACGATATCATCAAATAATGCAGCGCGAGAATGAGAGAAATAGGAACGATGAGAACATTATTTTATCCCGTTCTTTTCATGGCTTGTTCCATTAAGCAGTTTTTAAGAATTTGCTGAGCTGTTTCATGTCGCCAAATTAACCTGTGAGTGATCAACAGTCTCTCTCCAGAGCATGAGTGTTTCAATGAGCTTGACTTTATTGATGCAGCTCATCACAGCGTAAGTATATTCTACGTTCTCGTCAACAGTAAAGTAGAAATACGAGCCAAAACATTATGTCCACTGCCCGCGTGACGGGGTAACAAAAAGTATGTAAGCGGAGAAAACACGGACGAGGAATCACCACCCTACCAGAGATATGGGCTGAATATGGGGAAATCCATTGAGATAAGCGACTTTGACAAAGGGCATGTTATTATTACGCAGAGCGTGTGAACGAATACCTCGAAAATGACGAAGCTGATCGAATGTTCACGTGCTACTGTCGTGAATATCTACAGAAAGAGGTAGGAGGACAGTGAAATTACCACTAGGTGCTAAATGGCTGGACGTCCACGACTCTTCACAAAACGTGGGGTTTGGAGGCTTATCTGCTCTGTAAAGTCGGATAGATGGTGATCCGACATCATTGCTGAAAGAGCACAATGCTGATGCACGCACAAGTGTTTCGGAGAACACTGTTCGTCGTACATTGTTGAACATGGAGCTCCGCCGCTACCGCCCCTACGAGTTCACATATTGACCCATCGACATCGTCCATTACGATTGCAGTGGGCAGGGGACCATCAAGATTCGACCATCAGTCAATGGAAACGTGTCAGCTGTTCGGGTGAACCACATTGTTGCTATACTACGTCGATGGTCGTCTCCACAAACGCCATCATCGAGGTGAACGGCGGCTCGAAACGTGTAACCACGGACTGAGGCTGGTGGGAGCAGTATCATGCTATGGAAGACATTCTCCTGCCCTTGCATGGGACCTGTGGTAGTGACCGAAGACACGCTGACAGCTGCGAACCACCTGCATCCCAAACGGCGATGTCATCTTTCAGCAGCATAGATGTCCGTGTCTCAGAGCCAGTACCGTTCTACAGTCGTTTGAAGAGCATCATAATGAACTCACTTTGACGCCTCGGCGACGAAATGCGCCTGACGTAAACCCTATGGGACCCATCTGCATCGCTATCGGGCGCCATCAACGGGTACACAAATCAATGGCTCGTTATTTACGCGAATTACATGACCTGTGCGTAGACATATAATGCCACATACCTCCAAAAACCTACCAACAAACTGTCGTATCCCTGATATGCAGAATCAGTGATGTATTTCGTTCCAAAGACGGACAAACAAGCTATTAAGCAGGTGGTCATAATGTTTTGGCTCATCAGTGTATTGTCTCCTCTGAGTCAAGAGGCCTGGCTGAACCTATGCATAGGGATTAAGTAGTGTTTGTAGAAGATACCGTGCGTCGTTCCGTCATCAGGCATATTACCGCAAGATTAAGCGTGACACATCCTCAGATATCTGATAATATCTAGCTAAACAGCCTGGGCAATTATGTCGTAATTTACGTTACGTTTATTTTCTTGATGGAGGTGTTTGCAGAGCTTTTGCTCTTCAAAGAGCCGCCGTTCACTTACATTAACAGTCACATATCAGTATATTGCGGTGCGAAGCAAAACGCAGCGTACTAGCCAAAATGATTTTGAGGAAAAGTTAAGTCCAAAAAGTAGTATAATTCCTGAACGCCCCTGTAGAAAACGTTTGAACTTGTGAAATTATGATTAGAATCAGACTGAACGCAAATGAAAATCGTGTGGGAAAGCAGAAGGTAATTCTTAGGTTGCAAGTTTCTCAGTCTGTTTCTGCACACACTGTACTGAATCCATCCTCTCGACACCGTAGATACGATTTATTTAAGAATGCTACCATTGACACGAGGCTTGCTTTCTTGCTAATAAAAAAGTCTGAACCAAACCGATCTCCCTAAGAGCAACTTACACATTTCAAAGTATCTCCATTGCATTTATCACTAGAACGACCATACAGAAACCTCTTGATGGTAGTCTCAATTGTATGCACAACTCAGAAGCTACCTTTTTCACATTTATTGTTATTTCTTGCTGCCGACGAGGGGTCGCTCGAACGACACCATGGTTGTCAAGGCCGTATTTATGATCTATAGATCCCTAGACTGAACCTTCGGAGCAGACATTACCCGGGAAATTTTTTCTGGTAACTCGTAAAAAATTACGTTTTAGAATAATATTCGAAATTGAAGCGTATAACGCATCATTTAAAGTTTAGTATTTAATAGTACAAAAATTTTTATGTAACGAATTGATGATTTTAAAAAATGAAAACAATTGAAATCAATAAACAATTCAACATGATTAACATTGCTATAAATAATATATTGTTTAGGGAAGAACAAGCAGTTGATCATGTCCACGCAAAATCAGTATTCTGTTATTAGAAATGACGTATCGTAATTATGTATAAGCAAACATTAAGCAAATGGAAGACAACGTAATGAATGTGAGGACCAAGCAAATTTTTCTTGTGTTTAATTCAAATACAACACATTCCCAAACGATCAGCCTTAAATTGAAAGTTTCAAATAATGTTGTTGTTCAAATGGTTTGCACGTATACTTCATATAAAAGAAGCTACTTATAGTACCTTCGTAACTGTTGCAGCTATCACAACACTATCAGGGATGTAGACAAACTTTATGAAGGTGTTTCAGACTGCAAGTAGTGTACTTACTAAGATAAAAATATGCCCTCTGAGTCTTTCGCGGATTCAGTGGCAGCTCAGACCAACCGCAGGACCGAGTGACGTCAGATGCCACGAGGGGCCGATGTCACATCTGAAGCTGTCGCTCCCACCACACTAAAAGCGTCAAGCGTCCGTTTTCGCTTTCGCTCGTATCCTAAGCGCGCCACACGTCTTGCTAAGTGTGTACCTATCGGCTCTGTTAAAACCGATCCTGTTTACTCCAGTTTCGGCCGCCTCCTTTATAACGGAATGATGATGCATGAGCCAAGATACTCGTCTCTTCGAATTGTGTCTTATGTCCGTATTCTAGGCACTGTTCAGCCACAGCCGCCTTCTCAAGTCCCTTTGTTTAATGTATAGTGAGCGCTCAGCATAACGCTCAGCAACAATATGAATAGTTTGTCCTGCGTGAATGCGAATTGTATGCCCCCATGTAAATGCGAGGAGTTTGTCGTATTCTACCACATTCGAAGGGTACGCCATACAACCCAGGTACTCTAAGACTTAAGTTGTCTCTAAGGGGGTGTAACATATCTAGCGTCTTGGAGGAGCAAAAGCTTTCAGGTGCCACCAACTAAATACGGCTCGCGAATCGGAGGAAGAGTCCAATCCGGATGCGTTTCTTCTATGCTGTGGGGCAACGAGTAGCAAGATAGGAAACCTGCTGCAGATTAATGGACTAAGGTCAGTGTTCCGCCCCTTCCCGCAATATCTTGTTAACGAATAAAGTAATCCGAATGTGGTTTTCCCAAGCTTAAGGAGCTCCAGAAACTGCGCCTGGGAACAATGGGTACTAATTTGAATGAAGTAAGGTATGGAAGAAATGCAACTAATTTCAAACCGCCAAAATTATTTTAACAATTCTTGCAAAAGTTTTAACATCTTTGCCAACTGAAGTGTCATGCCACTGACCGGACGCCATCCGAAATTTGATGCGAGGGAACGCGGTGCCTGAGAGAGGTGAATGCTGTCTTCATTCCAATAAACTGTACGGAAGAACTTAGCGAATAAGTCTTCACAAAATAATTGCGTCTAATTTCTTTAACGATTATAAGAGGACACGCATCACAGTATTAGACAGAGACTGTTTTTTCTTTTCTTTTTTCTTTACGTGCGGACACATACAAACAGGTGTGGCAGAATGGTGCGGTGCAGTGATGTCATTTCGCTTAAGGCTTTCGATTCAATCGTTAAATTCATTATCTCTGTGAATTTGTATCACCATCATGGAAATACCCTCTAGATGCGCCATCCAAACGTTTAGGTTGACACAGCTGCGTTTCCCGAGAGTAGTTCTATTAGAGTGAAGGCGGGTGGACGTAGTGAGTGACCAGTAATGGCTTCACGCCAGGTTCTGGTCCATTAATTCTCTCCGCACAGCAGCGAGCCTTCTCCTTTGTAACAGTGTTGTTTTCGTTCCAGCCACGTACTCACTTGCAATGCGATGAGATGCCCACTGCAGGCTTCCCTTATACGGAGGTCACTCCAAGGAAGATGACTCTCTGCTGACGTACAGTAGCCCTTCTGGTATAATTAACGAGCTTTTTTCCTCCGGCTTACCTGCTTATGGATAACACACACACACACACACACACACACACACACACACACACACACTCACACACGGAAATGGAGGGAAAAAGGTCCTCTGACATGTGTCCGGAAATGCATCGTTGCCACGGTAGATGACGCTGACAAATGGAAGTTGCTCTGACCACGTGTCGTGTGTTGCAGGCTGCGTGATAGTTCTGGTTTTAGTGCCTCCAAGTACATTTCACCCGCCAGGTTAGCCGAGAGCACTAATGCGCTGCTTCCTGGACTCGGGTAGGCGCGCCGGCCCCGGATCGAATTCGCCCGGCGGCTTAACGACGGAGGCCGCTGTGCCGGCCAGCCTGGATGTGGTTTTTAGGCGGTTTTCCACAACCCACTAGGTGAATACCGGGCTGGTCCCCCCGTCCCACCTCAGTTACACGGCTCGCAGACATCTGAACACATTCGCACTATTCCATGGATTACACTAGTCGCAGGCAGTTGGGCTACACTAATTCCGTCCCGGGAGTTAAGGGGGGGGGGGCCGCAGGAAGGGCATCCGGCCACCCCTTCAATTAACCTTGCCACATCCGATTAACCATGCCGACCCTGCATCTTTGTGGGACTAAGGCGCAAGCAAAGGAAAGAAAGAAAGTATATTTCACAAAAGCAAACATTAAAGATTATTTCTCCTGGGCAATACCTCATGTGTTGAAGTGGGGGACACGTGGATGCAAAACGGATCATCTGTACTAACAGTTGTAGTCCAGTTAGTTGTGCCCTCATGGCCGATCAGGAAACATCAGGTAGTAAATTATGTAATGTGTTTGCGGGAAGACTGACTGATGCACAGTTGTTTTAATCATTTACTGAAGTGTGTACATATTAAGGTACCACGTGTAAAAATATCCGCACTTATACTAGTTATAGCCTGTATATTTCACTTACGTGTAACGTATTTCACACACATTTCATTCGTATTTGTAATCATTTTCGCCCTGCAGCTTCATCTGAATTCTGAGGAAAATTGTAAATCTGCAGGTACTTGACTGTCGTTTCAAGAAAAACGACTTTCGCTGGCTACTGTCTGATACCCCGCTGTTTTACACCAGGTGACTCCAGAGGACGTTAAATTTATCTGTGGTTTTGAGCATTGTGGTATAATCTTTGGCTCCGAAAGACGCTGCCGAAAGTGTTACCTCGCGGCACTGCTCATTCTCACGATGTAATTGACGCACTGAAGAACGCAAAGAAGCGTTAGGCTGCTCTTCATACTTCTAAAGTATTCCACGTCAGCTAAGGGTAGGAAAGAAATACCAATAAGTTGGCTTCGAAAGTTTCTAGATATCACCCCTCCTCGGCGTCATCCTCACCCCTAGCAGTAGTACGAGTGTTTTTCTCCCACAGTATTTTTTATGTAAGTAATGAGTCATGTTAATTTTAGATTTGGTTGAAACTGTCCAGCCGTTTCCGAGTTGCCCTTTTTTGTCATGCCTTTTCACCACAAACCCTCAGCCATGAGGGTTCTCGGATATCTTAGTGGCACAGAAAATTTTTCAAGATAGTTGTGCCAGTTTTGGTAGAAATTCTTTCAGACCTTACAAAGATATGCCGATACGTCACTATCTCTGTACCTCTCGCAACTACAATGTTGAAACGTTATGCTGACTGTCACCAGCAAGTCTAGCGACTCCGAAAACTACAGCTTTGAAACTACTATCGGTCCTCATCGAATACTTTGACACGTCACGTCCTCTCTCCAGCACAATGTTTTCATACAAAATTTGAGTGAAATTGATCCAGACGTCATCGAGTTAAGCTTCTATGTCACCCGTTTTTCACCCCCATCCCTCTGGGTGGTAGGTATTTCTTACACGCACAAAAATCTTCACCGACGCGCATACAACAACTCACCAAAGTTCCATCGTAAGCTGATGACTGCTAACGCATAGAAGAAGAACGAAGAAGCAAACAATATTTATTTTCATGCCTTAGATTAGTATGTAAGAATAGCTACATGTTGGAACAAAAGTAAACTAACTTTAATTCTCAAAATTTACTTTTACCCACTAAAACGTTCGTGGAAATTGTAGAGAAGAAGAAATATTTTACTTACAGAGCAAACCTTCCTTTCTGCAGCGGATTGTGTGATGACTTGATTGCAACAGTTGCAGTCAAGCTTTCGAAGGAAGGACTTGAGAATTCACGACATCCAAAAACAAATGTCCCCATTATCCCAATATTGATAAAGTTTGAGAGGTGCATGTGGGGCCTGAAGACGGCATATTGAATTGCCGAAACTGGTAGTGAAAATGAAATTAAATAAAATAACTTCTCAATTTTCACGGATGTTTGGCGAATTTCTTTGTTAAACATTTGACCAGCTGCTGTCCCACGTCCACAATGGATCAACAGAGACATACAATAATGTCCAGGGAATTGAGGAATTGGTTCGCAGGAATCGCAACTGGATTCTTGTGGGCTTTGCTCAGCAGCTGGACATATCTGTAGTTAGTCAGAGATCGTTTACAATATCCTAAATTGTGCTCTAGCTGCATTGCGCGATAGCTGTAACCTGCACAGTGGCGTAAGGTTTGTGGCGTCTCTGGACCTCCCTGTGCGTTACTCCGTAGAAAACTGGTTTCCTTAGCAGCTTTACTGCAGACGATGTGACACGGATCCACCGCTCCACGCCTGCAACGAAGAGAGCGCCTATAGAATAGGCGCACACCACCTCGCCTCCACGGAAGAAATGCTAAGTTGCGGCATCAGCAGGGAAGGTCATGCCCACCTTTTTCATCGACTGTGAAGGAGTTTTGCAAATAGAGTTTATGACAAAGGGCACAACCATTAAGCTGATTCGTACTGTGAAACAATGACGTCACTGCACACCTCCATGAAGAACAAGATGCTTGGAAAATTAAGAGCAGACGTTGTTCTTCTGCACGACAGTGCAGCAGCGCACACGACGAGAAAAACACAAGCTTTGCTTCAGGCGTTTTCGATTAAAGGTTTGGAAGCACCCACCAAACAGTTCAGGTCTTGCACAACGCGATTTCCATATTTTCGGTAAACTAAGTGAACGTCTGGGGGGGGGGGGGGGGGGGGAAGATTTTTCTAACGATGTCGACGTTTACACAGCGGTTCTCGAGTGGCCCCCTGAGCAAGGAACTGATTTCTGTCGTCGTGGATTTGTCCGACTGTTGTTTACAGATAAGTGGTGACTATGTTGAAAAATATGGCCATGTGCCGATGTCAGTGAAATGTAATGCAGCATTCAGATGAAGTTACTTGGCCTGCCATAATAATGTGCGACTTAATTTTTGAAGTTTCCCCCCCCCCCCCCCCCCCCCCCCCCCCAACTAAACACTTCGTGACCAGCGACTAGACTTAAATATTTATTATATTTACAACGCGTGTTGGGTGACAATTTTGCTCTACATCTGTACTCCGCAAGCTACCTTACAGAGGATGGGGGCGGGTCCTGTCAATACTACTTTCGTTTCTCCCCTTCCCCGTTCCATTCGCGAATAACACTTGTGAAGTGCATCCGTTGGCAAGCGTCCAATGAGCTCTAATTTCTGTGTTTCCCTGTCATGGTAGTCACACAATGTCTATATGGGAGGAAATGATATACTGTTGGACTCTTCTTGGAATATGTCCTCTCAGAAGTGTAAGATTAAACCTCTGTGCAGTACACTGCGCCTGTCGTAATATCTGCCACTGGAGTTTGATGAGCATCTCTGTAATGCTCTTGCATTTACTAAACTCTGGAGTTTAGTCGGAAAGCACTCAAATGAACATCTGTGGACTCTAGTGAGCCGTAATCTTTGTATGTTTTTGCTTTTATGTACCAGTGTCTTTGCTTTGCTCATTCTCATTACGTCTCCACTTGATTGCTTGTCTACTTACCGGTGTGTACATGCTGTTGTCATGTCTTGTCGTTTGTCATGTTATGTTCGTCGTATAGCATGTCATATAGTTCTTAGTGCAGTATAACATCAAAGTTTATTTTAAACTGACGTGATCTAATAAAGTGTACAATAATACGTTTACCAGTGTTGTCAATAGAAGTAGTTTACCAGTACTATCCATATGCGTTAGAGCCCCCAACGTAAAGGAACCTGCCGGCCGTGGTGGCCGAGCGGTTCTAGACACTACAGTCTGGAACCGCGCGACCGCTACGGTCGCAGGTTCGACTCCTGCCTCGGGCGTGGATGTGTGTGATGTCATTAGGTTAGTTAGGTTTAAGTAGTTCTAAGTTTTAGGGGACTGATGACCTCAGATGTTGAGTCGCATAGTGCTCAGAGCCATTTGAACCATTTTTTTAAAGGAACCTGATGAAGTAGTCGACTAAAGATGCCGGTGGCGATAGTTACCTTCTTACTTTGGATTCTCCTTTCTCTACTACAACTTCCACTTGGTAATGGTCGTAGACTGACGAACAATATACGAGAATCGATCGAACGACTGTTTTGTAAGCCACTTCCTTTCCGGATAAATTAAAGTCCATTGCGCATCTTTCAATAAGTTTCAGCCTTGCACCCACTGTTCCTACAGCTAGATCTATATGGTTGTTCGGTTTAGGTACTCCGAATGGGTACCCTTAGATATTTTGCTCTTGTTAAAAGTTAATATTTCGCTAATAAAGGAATAGAACAGTAGTCGGTTTTCCGCATGTTTATGCGAAGCGTCTTTCATTTACTTACGTTTAGGATCGACTGGCAGTCCCCAAACCAATCCTTGATCCTGTGATGGTCTTCCTGTATTTTCTGGGGTTGCCGTTTTCATACTTACAATCGTCTCACAGAGCTTTCTACGGTGGCCACAAGAGTATTGGTATGTTTTTGGAGTAATGAAAGGTCTATAACAATCCTTAGGGGGGAGAGGGGGGAGGGGGGGGGGAAGGGGGATACCCACGAAGATACTTTCCCATTTGTCGAATTCACCCCGTTAAGAAAAACTTGTTGAGTTCTCTTTACCAGAAAATCCTGAATCCAATCACAAACTGGTACAACGCTCTATATGATGGTATTTTGTTTATCGGCGTTACACATGCTCGTATATTATTAAGTAAACGACAGTGCGAAATTGCATAGAATGCTTTCTGGAAGTTAAAAGGACACGACTTCAACCTGGGCGTCATGAACTATGGTTCTTACGATCTCTTGGACAAGCCGAGTTTCGTAAGATCTCTGTTTGCGGAATCCATGTTGATTCCTACAGAAGAGATCTTCCGTCCTGCAAAAAGTTGTATCATGCAAGCATAAGATGAGTTCCATAATTCTGAAATGGGTTAACGTCAGCGATATAGGCGCACAATTATGTGAACGTTTTGAGTGTTAACTCAGACGCGTGATCCTCAAGAAAAGAATAATGATGCAAATTTTAGAAATAAGTGACACCTAACTCTGCGATCACATCTGCATTAGAAGAAAGAGCAAAACAATACTTTCTGGAAGTGCTGTTGCTTATGTGCAGTTCATTTTTATTGAACGTATCTTCTTCGAGAGCTTAGCATCAGAACAGATATGAGCCAAGACCCTAAATTGCAAACTGATAATGGGACCAACCTTCCGAAGCGCGTCGAGATTAGTAGATAATGAAGTGTAGTATGTAGTTACGAAGTGTTTACTTATTATCAGCATACATTAACTGATGCAAGGTATCCGGAGATTTATTACTGGACATTAATAAGCCGTGTGTCCACTCTTGGCCTTTATGATAGCTTGAACTCTACTGGGTGCACTTTCAATGACGTGTCCGAAAGTCTGTGGAGGAATTGGCAGCCCATTCTCTCTCGAGAGCCGAAGCTAGGTATTGGGCTTGGGAGCGAAGTCGACATTCTAACTAATCTCACAGGTATTCCATTGGTTTCAAGTAGGGACTCTGGGCAGATGAGTCCATTTCAGAACGTTATTGTCCAAAACTAATTCGTCACAGATACTGCTTTATACAGCGTGCATTGACGTGTTAATACGATCCATTGCGCCTGCGAACTGTTCCTCTACTGTATGCAGTACAAAATGCTGTAAAATGTGTTCATACCTTTCCGCACTTAGCGTTTTCTCAAGTGCAATAAGGGGACCTAAACCTAACCACGAAAAACAGCCCTGTACCGTAACACCAGCCTCTCTGTACCTCATTGTTGGCACTACACGTGACTGCAGGCAACACTGTCCAGGCATTCGCCAAATCCGAAAACTTCCACTGGATTGCCAGAGGAAGTAGCGTGATTCATCAGTCGTTTCAAGTCAACCACTGTCCAGTGGCGTCGCTGTTTACACCACCCTAAAGCGTCGCTTAGCACTGTCCACAAAAATGTATGGCTGATAAGGAGCTGTTAGATCATTTTTTCCCATTCGTTTTAACTCCCTACGTACAGTCATTGCACTATGTGTACTGCTGGTAGCACTTTGGAACACACGAGTGATTGCTTCCACTGATTTCATGCGATTTCTTACAAACACCTTTGAGTGTCCGGTTCAGAACCTGTGTCGCTACTGACTGAAGCAAAATTCAGTTTATGCGTTCTTCCTCGCAGTTACGTGTTTTGAAAACCCAACTGCAAATGGCCCTTGTCGATTGTCGAAGTCAGCTGTTGCTATCACCCCATGATGCATGATGGAAGATTGGTACACACATTCTTCAGCACCGGGATAAAAAAATGTTCAAATGTGTGTGAATACCTAAGGGAACAAACTGCTTAGGTCATGGGTCCCTAGACTTACGCGCTACGTAAACTAACTTAAACTAACCTATGCAAAAAACAACACACACTTTCATGCCTGAGGGAGGACTCGAACCTTCGGCGGGAGGGGCCGCGCAGTCCGTGCATGACGCCTTAAACGCGCGGCCACTCCGCGCAGCTCAGCACCGGCATCCAAATGTCATTCAGTTTCATGCCCTCCTCCTTGTTGGAATTCCTGGCGTGTTTCACAATCTCTATAGCCTCTCCGTATAGTCTGCCATGGTATCCGCTTGTGGCTGCACGTACTTCACTCCTATCAAAATGAATGAGGTGGTCCCCTAGCTGGAAAGCGTGTTCCCCAACAGCTGATCTGTCAGTCTATCCTCTTCTACAATCGCCCTTGTGCTCCTCTAGTCGTTTTTTTGGCAGTTTTTTTTTTGCAGTACCTACGCACACCTCACAACTATGTGGAATCCTATAAATTCTTGCTTATTCCAGCGGTTTGCGAGCATTCTTAACCAGTTTAAAGTGATCTTCTGTCTTCCGTTTGGGTCTGTAAGGTACCGCGATGTTCCGTTGTTCCAAGAATTTTCCTATGCTGTCAGTGACGTAAGTCACGTAGGAAAACATTCGATTTCACATGCGCTTGTGTATCGCTATTAATTCTGAGCTGTGGTCTTAACACTCTTTTTACCTCAGTGGGCGAATAACCATTCTTGAGTAGTGCATTGGTGACGTGTTTCAATTCCGCGTCAAGCAGCTCTGGTCCACAGATGTTCCCTGCTCTGTCCGCCAACGTTTTTTTGTCGTCTCGCTTTTGTTGTGGGTGTTGGTTCGAATCCCGGTGTAGGTAACGGTCTGTGTGCGTGGGTTTTCCAGAAACTGTGTGTCCAAAGCTACCATCTTCTTTCTTGAAAACTAGCACACCAAGAAAATTCAATCTTTCGCCTGCCTCGTTCTCCATGTTAAACTGAATCTTTGGATTAATCCCGCTAAGATCTACATCTACATCTACATATACATACATACTCCGCAATCCACCATACGGTGCGTGGCGGAGGGTACCTCGTACCACAACTAGCATCTTCTCTCCCTGTTCCACTCCCAAACAGAACGAGGGAAAAATGACTGCCTATATGCCTCTGTACGAGCCCTACTCTCTCTTATCTTATCTTTGTGGTCTTTCCGCGAAATATAAGTTGGCGGCAGTAAAATTGTACTGCAGTCAGCCTCAAATGCTGGTTCTCTAAATTTCCTCAGTAGCGATTCACGAAAAGAACGCCTCCTTTCCTCCAGAGACTCCCACCCGAGTTCCTGAAGCGTTTCCGTAAGACTCGCGTGATGATCAAACCTACCAGTAACAAATCTAGCAGCCCGCCTCTGAATTGCTTCTATGTCCTCCCTCAATCCGACCTGATAGGGATCCCAAACGCTCGAGCAGTACTCAAGAATAGGTCGTATTAGTGTTTTATAAGCGGTCTCCTTTACAGATGAACCACATCTTCCCAAAATTCTACCAATGAACCGAAGACAACCATCCGCCTTCCCCACAACTGCCATTACATGCTTGTCCCACTTCATATCGCTCTGCAATGTTACGCCCAGCCGGCCGGAGTGGCCGAGCGGTTCTAGGCGCTTCAGTCTGGAACCGCGTGACCGCTACGGTCGCCGGTTCGAAACCTGCTTCGGGCATGGATGTGTGTGCTGTCCTTAGGTTAGTTAGGTTTAAGTAGTTCTAAGTTCTAGGGGACTGATGACCTCAGAAGTTAAGTCCCATAGTGCTCAGAGCCATTTGAACCATTTTTTTTTTTTTTTTTTTTTTTTTTTTTTTTTTGTTACGCCCAAATATTTAATCGACGTGACTGTGTCAAGCGCTACACTACTAATGGAGTATTCAGACATTACGGGATTCTTTTTCCTATTCATCTGCATTAATTTACATTTATCTATATTTAGAGTTAGCTGCCATTCTTTACACCAATCACAAATCCTGTCCAAGTCATCTTGTATCCTCAACGACGACACCTTCCCGTACACCACAGCATCATCAGCATACAGCCGCACATTGCTATCCACCCTATCCAAAAGATCATTTATGTAGATAGAAAACAACAGCGGACCTACCAAACTTCCCTGGGGCACTCCAGATGATACCCTCACCTCCGATGAACACTCACCATCGAGGACAACGTACTGGGTTCTATTACTTAAGAGGTTCTATTAGTTAAGATACTTGTGAACACGAGCTATTTCCTCTCTGCCATGCCACCACAAAACACATATCATACACGTACCGGAACCAAATAATCGAAATACTCCGTTGGCAGCTTCCAATGATTGCTCCTCGAATTTTTCCACAAAGAAATTAGCTATAACTGAGTTTAAGAAGCTTGCCGTAGCCACGCCATCCATGTTCTCTATTGACATACTGTCCACCCCTTTTTATATTGGTGAGTCGTCAATTCCGCTTTACAAGGGGATGACCATATACTGCCGCTCGGGGTGGCTGAGCGGTTCTAGGCGCTTCAGTCTGGAACCGCACGACCGCTACGGTCGCAGGTTCGAATCCTGCCACGGGCATGAATGTGTGTGATGTCCTTAGGTTAAAAAATTGTTCAAATGGCTCTGAGCACTATAGGAGTTAACTGCTGTGGTCATCAGTCCCCTAGAACTTAGAACTTCTTAAACCTAACTAATTTAAGGACATCACACACATCCATGCCCGAGGCAGGATTCAAACCTGCGACCGTAGCGGTCGCGCGGTTCCAGACTGTAGCGCCTAGAACCGCTCGGCTACACTGGCCGGCTGTCCTTAGGTTAGTTAGGTTTAAGTATTTTTAAGTTCTAGAGGACTGATGACCTCAGAAGTTAAGCCCCATAGTGCTCAGAGCCATTTATGTTTATTTACTTATTTGTTTTTGTCCATATGCTTTGGATCATATAGTGGGCAATCACGGGAGTGGCTTCAGTAAACTTATACACGAACAAGACTGGTTTGTGAAGGCGATAGGCTGGAACTCGGCTTAGCAGCTGCCACGAGGAAGGCAGCGGACAGACAGGCGATGTCCGGGCATCGTGAAGAGTTGCGGCCGTGACGCGCCACGCGCCCGCCCACCGGCAGCGGCGATTAGATAATTCCTGGGCACGAGTCGGCAGCGGCACGCCGCACGTGTCCGTGCAACACATGCGGAACTCGGCGCCGTGCCTCGCCGTTCCCCGTAGCTTCCGCGTAGGCAGCGTGAGCCCGCAAACTGGCTCCGCTGGCGTTCTCGTGAACCCGCGTCAGGTTCTGATTGTATTGCAGCATCCCTGAATGTGGAAGTAAACAGGGATATAATAAAGGGAGGAATGTTTATCTGTTTAGCAAGAGTAATAGGAGGCAGATTTCAGACTGCCTAACAGATCAAAACGAAAATTTCTCTTTCGACACTGACAATGTTGAGTGTTTATGGAAAACGTTCAAGGCAATCGTAAAATGCGTTTTAGACAGGTACGTGCCGAGTAAAACTGTGAGGGACGGGAAAAACCCACCGTGGTTCAACAACAAACTTAGGAGATTACTGCGAAAGCAAAGAGAGCTTCACTGCAAGGTTAAATGCAGCCAAAACCTCTCAGACAAACAGAAGCTAAACGATGTCAAAGTTAGCATAAGGAGCCCTATGAGTGAAGCGTTCAGTGAATTCTAAAGTAAAATTCTATGTACCGACTTGACAGAAAATCCCAGGAAGTTCTGGTCTTACGTTAATCAGCAAGTGGATCAAAACAGCATATCCAGACACTCTGGGATGATGATGGCATTGAAACAGAGGATGACACGCGTAAAGCTGAAATACTAAACACCTTTTTCTAAAGCTGTTTCACAGAGGAAGACCGCACTGCAGTTCCTTCTCTAAATCCTCGCACAAACGAAAAAATGGCTGACATCGAAATAAGTGTCCAAGGAATAGAAAAGCAACTGGAATCACTCAACAGAGGAGAGTCCACTGGACCTGACGGGATACCAATTCGATTCTACACAGATTACGCGAAAGAACTTGCCTCCCTTCTAACAGCCGTGTACCGCAAGTCTCTAGAGGAACGGAAGGTTCCAAATGATTGGAAAAGAGCACAGGTAGTCCCAGTCTTCAAGAAGAGTCGTCGAGCAGATGCGCAAAACTATAGACCTATATCTCTGACGTCGATCTGTTGTAGAATTTTAGAACATGTTTTTGCTCGCGTATCATGTCGTTTTTGGAAACCCAGAATCTACTGTGTAGGAATCAACATGGATTCCGGAAACAGCGATCGTGTGAGACCCAACTCGCTTGATTTGTTCATGAGACCCAGAAAATATTAGATACAGGCTCCCAGGTAGATGCTATTTTTCTTGACTTCCGGGAGGCGTTCGATACAGTTCCGCACTGTCGCCTGATAAACAAAGTAAGAGCCTACGGAATATCAGACCAGCTGTGTGGCTGGATTGAAGAGTTTTTAGCAAACAGAACACAGCGTGTTGTTCTCAATGGAGAGACGTCTACAGACGTTAAAGTAACCTCTGGCGTACCACAGTGGAGTGTTATGGGACCATTGCTTTTCACGTTATATATAAATGACCTAGTAGATAGTGTCGGAAGTTCCACGCGGCTTTTAGCGGATGATGCTGTAGTATACAGAGATGTTGCAGCATTAGAAAATTGTAGCGAAATGCACGAAGATCTGCAGCGGATAGGCACTTGGTGCAGGGAGTGGCAACTGACCCTTAAAATAGACAAATGTAATGTATTGCGAATACATAGAAAGAAGGATCCTTTATTGTATGATTATATGATAGCGGAACAAACACTGGTAGCAGTTACTTCTGTAAAATATCTGGGAGTATGCGTACGGAACGATTTGAAGTGGAATGATCATATAAAATTAATTGTTGGTAAGGCGGGTGCCAGGTTGAGATTCATTGGGAGAGTCCTTAGAAAATGTAGTCCATCAACAAAGGAGGTGGCTTACAAAACACTCGTTCGAACTATACTTGAGTATTGCTCATCAGTGTGGGATCCGTACCAGGTCGGGTTGACGGAGGAGATAGAGAAGATCCAAAGAAGAGCGGCGCGTTTTGTCACAGGGTTATTTGGTAAGCGTGATAGCATTACGGAGATATTTAGCAAAGTCAAGTCTCAGACTCTGCAAGAGAGGCGCTCTGCATCGTGGTGTAGCTTGCTCGCCAGGTTTCGAGAGGGTGCGTTTCTGGATGAGGTATCGAATATATTGTTTCCCCCTACTTATACCTCCCGAGGAGATCACGAATGTAAAATTAGAGAGATTCGAGCGCGCACGGAGGCTTTCCGGCAGTCGTTCTTCCCGCGAACCATACGCGACTGGAGCAGGAAAGGGAGGTAGTGACAGTGGCCCGTAAGTTGCCCTCCGCGACACACCGTTGGGTGGCTTGCGGAGTATGGGTGTAGATGACGCTCCACTGCTAACGGCAACAAATTACACTAAGTTGACAAAAGTCGTGGGATACATCCTAGTATCGTGTAGGACCTCATTTTGCCTGGCGTAGTACAGCAGCTCGCCATTGCATGGACTCAAGTCGTTGGAGGTCCCCTGTAGAAATGTTGGGCAATGCTGCATCTATAACCGTCGATAATTTCGAAAGTGTTGCTGGTGCAGGGTTTTGTGCACTAACTGACGGCTCGATTATGTCCCATAAATATTCGATGGGATTCATGACGGGCGATCTGGATGGCCAAATCATTCGCTCGAATTGTCCAGAATGTTCTCCGAACCAATCGCGAACAATTGTGGCCCGGTGAGATGGCGCATTGTCATCAATAAAATCTCCGTCATTGTTTGGGAACATGAAGTCCGTGACTGGTTGTAAACGGTCTCCAGGTAGCTCGGCTGGACCAGAGGATTCAGTCCATTCCGTGTAAACAAAGTCCACACCATTATTGAGCCACCACAAGTTACACAGTACCTTGTTGACAACTTGAGTCCATGGTTTCGTGGTTTCTGCGTCACAGGCGAACCCTGCCATCAGCTCTTACCAACTGAATTCCGGACTCAACTGACAAGGCCACGATTTTCCAGTCGTCTAGAGTCAAACCGATATGGTCACGAGCCCAGGAGAGGCTCTGCAGGCGAATTCGTGCAGTCAGCAAAGGTACTCGCGTTGGCTGTCTGCTGCCATAGCCTACTGAAGACAAATTTCGCCACACTGCCTTAACGAATTCGTTCATCGTACGTCCACATTGATATCTGCGGTTATTTCATGCAGTGTTGCTTGTTTGTTAGCACTGACAACTCTACGCAAATGCCACTGCTCTCGGTCGTTAAGTGAAGTCCGTCGTCCACTGCGTTGTCCGTGGTGAGAGGTAATACGAGAAATTTGGTATTCTCGGCACGCTCTTGACGCTGAGGATCTCGTAATATTGAATTCCCTAAAATTTCCGAAATGGAGTGTCCCATGCGTCTGGTTTCAGTTACCATTTCGGGTTCAAAGTGTGTTAATTCCTGTAGACGGGCCATAATGAAGTCGAAAACCTTTTCACATGAGTCACCCGAGTACAAATGACAGCTCCGCCAATGCACTGCCCTTTTGTACTTTGTGTACGCGATACTACCGCCATCAGTACATGTGCATATCGCTATGCCATGATTTACGTCGCCTCAGTGTATGTCCAATGCAATTTCGTAACCTCCATATTCATAAAAATACGAAGGCTACTCATGAAGGTTTAATTGTTACCTCAAAAATTACTTTTTTTTGTTTCGGAGGATCATTGTAACGTTACTGCTAGGTTTTTAAATTTGGATTACATTTGAAAGTAAATCCGAATATGCTCTCATTGGAAAACTTATTCCTTTCATATGCAAAATTTTGGCCCATGAATCAAATTTTTGAACGCAATCTGACTACAAAGAATATGTTGTAATTTACCTAAGTATTTAACGTTACTTTATAAGCACAACGGTTTACAGTGCGCATACCAAAAAGAAATTTGAATGTAAGCAAGCCTGTGCATTCACACCAAATATCTTAAAACCATGAGTGTTTAAGCAACGTGACTTGTAGTCATTTCAAGTGCAATGAGAATGGGCACCCACTTTGTTGCAGTAATACATAAAACATAAGGTACTTGATAAACACACTTTCCGTGGAACAAGCATTGCATCTCTGCCTCCCGCATTAACTCCAAAACTAACTTTGTTTACTGAAAGCATGCACAGAAAAGTAAAGATTACGACTGTTGTTAATCTAAAATGCTGTGAGTAAATCATGAAGTTATACGACGCGAGGTGGACAAGTAACACGCTTTGAGATCAAGAGAGAGTGTATTAGCAAATCATCTTAATTTTTGAAATAGGAAAATTTATGACAAGAAGAATGATTGGAAAAAACGTCTAAATTAATATAACTGATATCAGCAAAGTGAATAAGTCAACTATACAGACACTGTGTTTGTCTGGAGCATTACAGATAACCAAAGTACAAGTATGATCCAACAGACAGCAAACCATTTACAAAGATCCACTAGTAGACTGAGTGCCTCCATGGACAGTATTGTCCTTCGGATGATTTAATAGCAAGCAGATTCTGTACCGAGCCTTGAAATGAACTCGCCTCACAGAGACACGAAGAACTTAGATCCACATGTGGGAAGCGTGCCCAGTACATGAAAGTAAAGCAACTTCGCGAAGCTGATGAAGAAAGTAGTTAAGCAAGAATCACACATTCGACGCAAATGATAAGCGAGACCACACATCAAGTGTGCATTTCTTGCATGCGTCCTAGCAACACCTCAACCATCTAATCGACCAGCGCCTAGCAGTATGTGGCACTCGACAACAAACGCGTCCATTCTTCGCCCAGTGTGACGAGAGAGAGAGGTCCATTCAAAACTCAAGCCTTGCGTTCCTAGCGCGGGAGGTAGCGACCTGCTTCTTTCGTTCACTAGGCAACCCAAACGATACTGCCCGTAAACCTCACAGATTATCGCTATGGTAACCAAGGTTTTCGCAATCGATACTAGGTACAGAACCTGGGACGGATAGTACCCAAAGTAACTGAAATGTGTAAAAAAGCAAATTGAAATCTGAAACTTACATTGTAACAGCTAACTTTATAAACTTGACTGTAGGGCTGGTACACGTTGAAATCCACGCGCCACGGTAGCATAGGACGCCGCTAAAGGATCCAAATCAAAATGGCGGAGCCCATCTCCACTTTATCAACGGTCTGTTCATTGTTCGAAGAACTCTGCCAGAGCTTGATTATAATTTTAAACGAATGCTTTAGGAAGACCTCGGAGAATAAGTTATGTTTCCTCATACCACAGAAAATCCGCTCTGCGCTCGTATTCGCGTTGTTTCCATCCCATCCATAATATTTAAAGCTGTGATTCGCCAAACTAACGTATTTTGTGATTTGAAACTGAGTGAAAGTTAACAAGTTACGTCAAAATTTCAAAAATTACTACAGGCTGTGTTCGACTATAGGGCACATGATGACAGGAGAAACAAGAGTTCAATGGCTACAGTTTGCCTCCGAAGTTCGTATCCATGATCCATATTCCAATTCGAACTTAAACTTAAGTAATAGCAAAACATAGCAGCGAAATATTTTCGCACAGCAAAATACTATTTATAAATCACATTATTTGTGAGCTCTCCAGCTAATCTCTCAATAACGATTTCGTTGCAGATGACAAGCTGTAGACTAATGAAAAGATGGCCTTACAGTACCTAAGAGTCCAGAGACTAAGGAAAAATAATAGACTTGAAATATTTCTGGATCTGATTTCTTTTACAGTAGTTATTACTATCGGTTGGACCCTGAACGACTGGAACACAGTGGCCTCGTCATACGAGTTCCGATTCAGTTGGTAGAGCTGGTGGTAGAGTTAGAATGGCGCAGGTCCCACGAAACCGTGGAACCAGGTTGTCAACAAAGCACTGTGCGAGGGCCACAATTGTTCGGTGATTGGTTTGAAGAACATTCCTCACAATTCAAGTGAGTTAGTTGGCCACTCAGATCGCTCGACATGGGACATAATCGAGAAGTCTGTTCGTGCACAAAATCCTGCACTGGCAACACTTTCGCAATTACGGACGGCTAAGGAGGCAGAATGGCTCAGTGTATCTGCAGGGGACTTTCAACTACTCGACTTTATATATATTACTATCATAAAATACGGCGTAACAAGGTATAAAGAATAGACATGCAAACGCGTGGTCATTTCCGTTCTATGAAGCATTAATTCCCTTGTCATCTCCCCTTTCTAGTTCGACCGTACATCAAATTTTAGAAAAGGCCAAACAAATTAAATCATCGAACGTAAACTACTTCTAATCACTGATTTTACTTTGACTAGGAAAGCTGAATTAAAACATTGACTCACTACCTAAACTTGACATTCTGCTTTGGTGTAGTCTGAAATGGATACGTTAACACAATGAGGAAATATAGTTTTGTAACTAGGTGTTGGCGCGTGAACTTATTTGATCATATTTATAGACTGAGCCAATACTTTTTATTTCGATGTGAAATACTTCGTGACACAGAGTTACCTCCTGCAACGTAAGCTGCCTTTTTATTTGAAAAAGGGAGAGTATTTTTCTCGAAACTGCCTAAGGCCATATGTCTGCACCCACGCCGCTGTGCAGAATTTTGCGAGGTTTATGGCATAACGCGTTTGACGGCTCGAGCTAGTTTAGCAACAGTCACGCTTGTGGTCAACCGTTACCGCGACATCCTGTACCTGGAAGCGCGACTTTTCAGAAAGCAGCGACACAGCTTGAACAAGGAACAGGAAAAGTTCTTCGTATGTGTCTGACGTCGTCTTGATTCTGCGACATGCTGTCGCTGGAGCTACTGCTCTTGTCACACAGTGGAGTCAAATAAGTCTCACGAAGTTCGAAATCGTCCCTTTGGTCAATAAGAGGTCATTTTCGTACACGATTCATTGCTAACTTCATAGCGCATTCTTGACCAAAGTGTGTCGCAAATGCAAGATGAAACAAATTACTAGCAGCGAACACGTAGGTTTTCTCACGTGGAGCGTAGTTAAGGCACGGATTATTATTATTATTATTCTTTCTTTCTTTTCTCATACGTTATGTCTGGTCAAAAATGGAAAGTGACGCGGACCTTCATCAAGCGTAACTTCCTTTTAACTGTACGGTATATGTTATATTGCATTTAGGAACTTTCGGGTAATTGAACATCTATCAATAATTACGGATTTCTGTAGTTGTATATATAAGTTTGGATGTAGCTGTATTGCATTGATGTACTGGTGGATATTGTGTGGTATGACTCCTGTAGTTGATAGTATAATTGGTATAATGTCAACTTTATCCTGATGCCACATGTCCTTGACTTCCTCAGCCAGTTGGATGTATTTTTCAATTTTTTCTCTTGTTTTCTTATGTATGTTTGTTGTATTGGGTATGGATATTTCGATTAGTTGTGTTAATTTCTTCTTTTATTGGTGAGTATGATGCCAGGTTTGTTATGTGGTGTTGTTTTATCTGTTATAATGGTTCTGTTCCAGTATAATTTGTATTCATCATTCTCCAGTACATTTTGTGGTGCATACTTGTATGTGGGAACATGTTGTTTTATAAGTTTATGTTGTAAGACAAGCTGTTGATGTATTATTTTTGCCACATTGTCATGTCTTCTGGGGTATTCTGTATTTGCTGGTATTGTACATCCGCTTGTGATGTGATCTACTGTTTCTATTTGTTGTTTGCAAAGTCTGCATTTATCTGTTGTGGTATTGGGATCTCTAATAATATGCTTGCTGTAATATCTGGTGTTTATTGTTTGATCCTGTATTGCAATCATCAATCCTCCCGTCTTCTTAGCCATGTGTTGGATGCATCTTGATCGATGTGTGGCTGTGTTAGATGATACGGGTGCTTGCCATGTAGTGTTTGTTTTCTTTTTCCAATTTACTTTCTTCGTATCTGTTGATGTTATGTGATCTAGAGGGTTGTAGAAGTGGTTATGAAATTGCAGTGGTGTAGCCGATGTATTTATATGAGTGATTGCTTTGTGTATTTTGCTAGTTTCTGCTCGTTCTAGAAAGAATTTTCTTAAATTGTCTACCTGCCCATAATGTAGGTTTTTTATGTCGATAAATCCCCTTCCTCCTTCCTTTCTGCTTAATGTGAATCTTTCTGTTGCTGAATGTATGTGATGTATTCTATATTTGTGGCATTGTGATCGTGTAAGTGTATTGAGTGCTTCTAGGTCTGTGTTACTCCATTTTATTATTATTATTCCCTTTAGGGTTCCGTACCTCAGTGTGTAAAAACAGGACCCTTATGGGATCAATTTGTTGTCCGTCGCTGGCCGGTGTGGTCGAGAGGTTCTAGGCGCTACAGTCTGGAACCGCGCGACCGCTACGGTCGCAGGTTCGAATCCTCCCTCGGGCATGGATGTGTGTGATGTCTTTGGGTTAGTTAGATTTAAGTAGTTCTAAGTTCTAGGGGACTGATGACCTTAGAAGTCCCATAGTGCTCAGAGCCATTTTTTTGTTGTCCGTATATCTGTCTGTCCATCCTACTGCTCAGAACTCTCTTTCTCAGGAATGGGTCGGCGTATCAAATTTAAATTTATGCCAAATATTAAAGTCTACGGTCCCATGGCGATGTAAAAAAGTGAAACTTCTAAGTCAATGGAATCAAAAGTACGGCCATGTATGTCACGTATTTTGATACTCGTAAACTCATTCACTAAAACCTGTATGGTACTTCCCCTTGACCCAGAATTATGAAATTTGGTAAGGAAAAAGGTTTCACAGCACAAGTAAAGGAAAAAATAGAAAATTGCTAATGTTTGTAATTATATAACACGAAAAAAATGATTTTGTCATTTGTTATCTGACTTCAAACTTGAAATTAAAACATTCTTTTCAGTTTGTACAGAAACCTCGGTGTGCGAATCCTACTCGCACATAGCCGTTTGTCTCTTTAGAAACAGCTCTCTTATATATAAAAAGCGCGAAGTGAGTGTTACTGCTATATTGACAAATTCGTTTCGCCGTTCCGTAATCTATTGTCTCACCTTATCTTCCCCGTAACTGTCGAAATGTTAGTTGGATGCCACAATTATCTGCCACCGTAAACAGCTACAAAGATACCGTTATGTAGGCTATCTATTTCTGAATCATGGAAGACGTTCGGTTCAGCGTGAGAGATTTCAACGAGAAAACTAGTCAATATTGATCCTATGCGACACTGAAACTGTGTAGCAGACTGGAACTCGAACTTAGATCCAAATACATCCTAAGAAGTTATAAATTTACAGACAAAATACTAGGATGCATGCTACTGCCCATTGTAAGATATATTTGTTTCACTATAGATTCTGTGGTATTTTTAACGAAGATTCCTACGAAGTTCAGATATTAGCATTAACTGAACTCTCCATTGTTTCTTGGCAGAACATCTTGATATGAACAAAAAGGAACTCTTCGTGACATTCTACAACTATAGTATTATTATTTATTCATTAACTGGTTTTTGACTTCTCAGGATAGCATCACTATGATGATGTAAGAATCAAATGATAGCTCTAGAACTTCAAGAACATACTCCATTTGTTTATTATCACATTTTAATTCAAATTTGGAACGTCGAGTAATTTTAAGTGCTCACTACTTCCGGGGCACTCATGTGGCTGACCTGACACTTTCCCTTACTTAGGGTCAATTGCCAATTTTCGCACCATACAGACATATTTTCTAATTCGTTTTTCAATTTGTTTTGATCTTCTGAAGACTTTACTAGTCGATGAACGACAGCGTCATCTGCAAACAACCTAAGACGGCTGCTCAGATTGTCTCCCAAATCGTTTACATAGATAAAGAACAGGAAAAAGCCTGTAACGCTACCTTGAGGAACGCCAGAAGTCACTTCTGTTTTACTCGATGACCTTCCGTCAATTACTACGTCCTGTGACCTGTTTGATAGGGAATCCTAAAATGGTTCAAAATGGCTCTGAGCACTATGGGACTTAACATCTGAGGTCATCAGTCCCCTAGACTTAGAACTACTTAAACCCAACTAACTAACCTAAGGACATCACACACATCCGTGCCCGAGGCAGGATTCGAACCAGCAACCGTAGCGGTCGCGTCGTTCCAGACTGAAGCACCTAGAACCGCTCGGCCACAGCGGCCGGCAGGGAATCCGAATCCAGTCACATAACTGAGACGATATTCCATAAGCACGCAATTTCACTACAAGCTGCTTGCGTGGTACAGTGTCAAAAGCCTTCCGGAAATCAAGAAATACGGAATCAATTTGAGATCCCTTGTCAATAGTACTCAACAGTTCATGCGAGCAAAGAGCTAGTTGTGTTTCACAAGAACGATGTTTTCTAAATCCGTGTTGATTGTGTGTCAATCTACCGTTTTCTTCGAGGTAATTCATAATGTTCGAACACAATATATGTTTCAAAATTCTGCTGCATATCGACGTTAATGATATGGGCCTGTAATTTAGTGTATTAATGGATATAATGTAGAAGGAGACAATATAGAAATTTTGTGAGCTTAGAATTCCTCGAACAAACACTAGTCGCGAGAGCGCGGGCGTTTACATTTGCCAAGTGTTTCATCTCCAGAGAGGACACCCTTTCACTATGTAGCTTGCATCAGGACACGTTTTTCCGAACCAAATCTTGCATAATTAAATGAAACACATGCTGCCGTGGTTTCGATTCTATTTTATTATATAGCAACCAGTTTCGGCATCTCACTACACGGTCTCCACGCCTTAGCTGATGCTGAGGGGACGAATTCCGATCGTATAGACGACTCCATCAGTGGCCAACATCTACGTAACATGTTTCTTGATTCAGTTGATTGTTCAAATGGCTCTGATCACTACGGGACTTAACTTCTGAGGTCATCAGTCCCCTAGAACGTAGAACTACTTAAACCTAACTAACCTAAGGACATCACACACATCCATGCCCGAAGCAGGATTCGAACCTGCGACCGTAGCGGTCGGGCGGTTCCTGACTGTAGCGCCTAGAACCGCTCGACCACCCCGGCCGGTGACTCAGTTGGTGGTTGTTGACACATCATCGCTGATACAGTATGCTACGGAACCCAGATCACAGACGATGGCCACTGATGGGATCGTGTATACGATCGGGGTTCACGCCCTCAGCATCAGTTAAGGCCTGGAGACGGCTTCTGAATCACCGAAACTAGTTGCCGTATAATAAAATAACACTGAAACGAACACATAGTGAAAGTAAGTGAACAGCCGAAGCCCCACGGACCATCGATCACAAGGATGGACATATAGAAACCAAATCTTTGTTGTCTAGGGTTAAATGTGAGGTTTGAATCTAAGATGGAACCCTTTTCAACAATAATATTCCCATCCTGTGGAGGAGATAGGCGTACAGCTTTTTCCGCTAAAATTATATGAAACTTCACAGTTAACCTTTCCTATTGTAAATAATATGCCAGTTTATCTGAAAATGTGGTCATCGAGTGTATCACTGATTCTAAGTATCGCTCTACTATCAGAAATAGGCTTTACTTGCGAATAAGGTGTTGAACTCTACTGAAGTAATAACATCCAAAGGCAGGAGATAATTTTATTCTTTCTCTATTTATGGAATATGGAGGCAATACTCCTTTGCCAGGCAGGATATTGTGTCTGTCAATTTCGAAGTATTTCTGGACGGAACATCCGCCTTGCATCGAGGAAGACAAACTTTCGCGGCCTTGTACGAAGAAGATCTCACTATTGATCTTGGATGTCGCAGCGAAGCACTCAGATCTTAAATATAGATGGACACGCAGGAAATGGAATCACGATTCTCTCCATTGGGAAGCTACCACTTTAACATCTCTTTATTCGAAGCTTTTTCGATGTGACAATTTTTGTTTGTATTCTGCTAAGCAATATCTTCATCGGAGATAGTATTACCCAGCAAGCAATTAAACTATGTTCAATTCTCCGGTTGCAACGAAGGTTATGAGGTGGTTTCCCATGGTTGTCAATCAAGAGCTTAAATTTGTAATCCTCTCCTAAACATTCCCAGTTGGGAGCTTGACTTACAAAAATAGACACTTAAAGCGAATGCTGGGATGGTTCCATTAAAAAAAAACATCGCCCATTTCCTTTCCTATCCCTTCCCAATCGGAGTTCGTAACAGTTTCTAAGTACCTTGTCATCAACTGGGCGTTCAACGCTAACCCTTCTCTCTTCCAGGCAGCCCATAGTGTCTCCTTCGGCAGGAAAAAAGAGCTTGAGCCACCAATGGATGAGTGCTAAGGGTTGTGATTACGGAACCTGACCCGTATTCTGAAAGGAATGGATTGAGAACGGTCTCGCCCTCTCTAGTTTATATTTTTCATGCTGTGAGCACTATGCGACTTAACTTTTGAGGTCATCAGTCGCCTAGAACTTAGAACTAGTTAAACCTAACTAACCTAAGGACATCACACGCATCCATGCCCGAGGCAGGATTCGAACCTGCGACCGTAGCGGTCGCTCGGTTCCAGACTGTAGCGCCTAGAACCGCACGGCCGTTTTCTTGTTATCCCTTTCCTAATAAACCAGTCTTCAACTTAAATTATCTTAACGATGGCTTGACGTAATCTCTAATCTTCTTCCGTCTCTGTCTGGGACCGGTGGTAGCCAAGCTTGAGAGCTACTGTAGGCAATCTTGTCGCTTTGCTCACGATGCAGAACAGTGCCATCCCGCTCACTATATGAACTGTTGTACCCAAGCATCTTGATGTTACAGCAAGTGTACAGATACTGCCTCCGAAGTCGAGCTCGCATTTCTTCCTGTTTTTTTTTTACGTACACATTTCCCCTTTAATAGTTAGCAACGTTTGCAGAGGAGGACAACCTAGTAAATTCCCCCGTGCACTTTACAAGGTACGTTTCACAACTGTAGTTGCTTTCTCGTATTTGCGTCTCAGCACGTACATTGCTTCCGTAAAATGTGAGCGTTCCGGTATTTGACAGTTGCTTATGATGTTGAGATGCAACTACACTCCTGGAAATGGAAAAAAGAACACATTGACACCGGTGTGTCAGACCCACCATTCTTGCTCCGGACACTGCGAGAGGGCTGTACAAGCAATGATCACACGTACGGCACAGCGGACACACCAGGAACCGCGGTGTTGGCCGTCGAATGGCGCTAGCTGCGCAGCATTTGTGCACCGCCGCCGTCAGTGTCAGCCAGTTTGCCGTGGCATACGGAGCACCATCGCAGTCTTTAACACTGGTAGCATGCCGCGACAGCGTGGACGTGAACCGTATGTGCAGTTGACGGACTTTGAGCGAGGGCGTATAGTGGGCATGCGGGAGGCCGGGTGGACGTACCGCCGAATTGCTCAACACGTGGGGCGTGAGGTCTCCACAGTACATCGATGTTGTCGCCAGTGGTCGGCGGAAGGTGCACGTGCCCGTCGACCTGGGACCGGACCGCAGCGACGCACGGATGCACGCCAAGACCGTAGGATCCTACGCAGTGCCGTAGGGGACCGCACCGCCACTTCCCAGCAAATTAGGGACACTGTTGCTCCTGGGGTATCGGCGAGGACCATTCGCAACCGTCTCCATGAAGCTGGGCTACGGTCCCGCACACCGTTAGGCCGTCTTCCGCTCACGCCCCAACATCGTGCAGCCCGCCTCCAGTGGTGTCGCGACAGGCGTGAATGGAGGGACGAATGGAGACGTGTCGTCTTCAGCGATGAGAGTCGCTTCTGCCTTGGTGCCAATGATGGTCGTATGCGTGTTTGGCGCCGTGCAGGTGAGCGCCACAATCAGGACTGCATACGACCGAGGCACACAGGGCCAACACCCGGCATCATGGTGTGGGGAGCGATCTCCTACACTGGCTGTACACCACTGGTGATCGTCGAGGGGACACTGAACAGTGCACGGTACATCCAAACCGTCATCGAACCCATCGTTCTACCATTCCTAGACCGGCAAGGGAACTTGCTGTTCCAACAGGACAATGCACGTCCGCATGTATCCCGTGCCACCCAACGTGCTCTAGAGGGTGTAAGTCAACTACCCTGGCCAGCAAGATCTCCGGATCTGTCCCCCATTGAGCATGTTTGGGACTGGATGAAGCGTCGTCTCACGCGGTCTGCACGTCCAGCACGAACGCTGGTCCAACTGAGGCGCCAGGTGGAAATGGCATGGCAAGCCGTTCCACAGGACTAAATCCAGCATCTCTACGATCGTCTCCATGGGAGAATAGCAGCCTGCATTGCTGCGAAAGGTGGATATACACTGTACTAGTGCCGACATTGCGCATGCTCTGTTGCCTGTGTCTATGTGCCTGTGGTTCTGTCAGTGTGATCATGTGATGTATCTGACCCCAGGAATGTGTCAATAAAGTTTCCCCTTCCTGGGACAATGAATTCACGGTGTTCTTATTTCAATTTCCAGGAGTGTAATTTCTGCCGCCGGCCAGAGTGGCCGTGCGGTTCTAGGCGCTACAGTCTGGAGCCGAGCGACCGCTACAGTCGCAGGTTCGAATCCTGCCTCGGGCATGGATGTGTGTGATGTCCTTAGGTTAGTTAGGTTTAAGTAGTTCTAATTTCTAGGCGACAGATGACCTCAGAAGTTAAGTCGCACAGTGCTCAGAACCATTTCAACCAATTTCTGCCCAGCATATCACGGAAACTATTACCCGTATTCCGCAAACTGAATTTTATTTTGTTCCTTCACCAAAATAGCAAACAGATCAGCAATTGGAACAGTAGAAGATTGGAGAAATAAAAATAAGTGATTGATCTATGTACGTCACTCATAACTGAGGTAAACAACCAGATAGTCTGAAAGTGCCCCTAAGGAACACAGTGTATTTAAACTGAACCTCTTCTAGGAAAATACGTATTGAAAGTTGAGGATTCAAAAAAAAAACCTTCATTAATCAAAATCGTAAGCATAATTTTTTATTGATAAATAATTTCGGTTGAATTAATAAGGCATCTTCAGATGTGTAATACATAGAAACTTGTATCTAGGAAAATAATACTGTATAAACTGAAACTTCCTGGCAGATTAAAACTGTGCGCCGGACCGAGACTCGGGACCTTTTCATTTCGCGGGCAAGTGCTCTACCATCTGAGCTACCCAAGCACGACTCACGACCCGTCCTCACAGCTTCAGTTCTGCCAGTATCTCATCTCCTACCTTCCATACTTCGCAGAAGCTCTTCTGCGAATCTTGCAGAACTAGCACTCCTGGAAGACTGGATATTGCGGAGACATGGCTTAGCTACAGCCTGGGAATGTTTCCAGAATGAAATATTCACTCCGCAGCGGAGCGTGCGCTGATGTGAAACTTCCTAGCAGATTGGTAGAGCACTTCCCCGCGAAAAGCAAAGATCCCGAGTTCGAGTCTCGGTCCGGCACAAAGTTTTGATTTGGCAAGAAGTTTCACATCCGCGCACTCTCCGCTGCAGAGCGAAAATCTCATTATTGCATAAATTGTTATAATAAAATAGTTATATCACAAATTACACACCACAAAAACTTTTTGTTTAGTGTAAGTAACCTGTTAGCGGGCCACGTTGTCATACCTTGATTAAACTTCATTACTACATACAGCCTCATGGAACAACAATGTAAAATTACCTATACGACTTACTTACAACATGACGATATAATATAGTGCATGAACACGTCACAAGAATCTGTAAGTTGAAAGTACACGTCTTACCTCAGTTTACGCGATCGTAGCGTGCCATGTAGTGTAATAATAGAATCAAACATTAGAAATTCTTCTAGTCCATCTGTGGCATGAATCAGCAAACCAGTGTTTTTAACAGTATTAGTTGAAAACACTCTTGGCTGCAATTTTAGTTTTCTTATTTATCAACTACGCGTTTCACCTTTTTTAGGCATCTTCAGGCTGATCTTAAATTGGTATTTCTTAGGAGGATACATTAGACAGTGTAGCTAAGGGCATCATCGAGTACATCAGGCCAACATCGCCTTCGTTAACCTCGTTAAATAGTTTTTAGAGGGACGTGAGTGACTCCAAGACCTGCATAACGCGTTCACGTCCCTGGAGTTCTTGGAGTCACTCATGTCCATCTAAAAAGTATTCACTGAGGTTAACGAGGGCGATGTTGGCCTGATGTACTCGACGATGCCCTTTAGCTACACTGTCTACTGGATCGTCCTAAGAAATACCAAATTAAGATCAGTCTGAAGATGCCTAAAAAAGGTGAAACGCGTAGTTGATAAATAAAAAACTAAAATTGCAACCAAGACGGTTTTCAACTAATAATAGGATCAAACATTGTCCACACATTCATAGTGAGCACATACCTGACACGCTATGTTATTCAAAAGACATCAGAACGGATGTACGATGTTGACTCTTGACCAATAAAGGATTTTTTCTGAATCAACGATTTTCAGTAAACAGATTTCTTATCTCCGATTTGACCCAGTCAAATAACAACAAAGTATGTATAATAAGAAATTGATTATTGGAATAATTCTGCTGTATTACACCTCTTCTTCTTTGGCACCGTAGCCGTTGATCGGCCTTGAACTCAACCATTTACCTCCACACGCATGTGCATGCCGTTGAAGATGCCTAAAGCAGTTAAATGAAACGTTTTTGAGTGAGAAACAAAACAAAATACAGTTGTAAAAAATTTGTAACAGCTGTTCTTTTCTACGAGGTAAATAGCATTGAACTAGTAAGCGAGGAAAACAAAAAAAAAATGGTTCAAATGGCTCTGAGCACTATGGGACTCAACTGCCGAGGTCATTAGTCCCCTAGAACTTAGAACTAGTTAAACCTAACTAACCTAAGGACATCACAAACATCCATGCCCGAGGCAGGATTCGAACCTGCGACCGTAGCGGTCCCGCGTTTCCAGACTGCAGCGCCTTTAACCGCACGGCCACTTCGGCCGGCGCGAGGAAAACAGGTCGCAGATTTTAACAATATACTGTTACTGCTACTGCTTCTGCTGCGAAATATCCTCAAAGTGGTTTTCCAGTAACATATTTTGCCTGGATAATCCCAAAACTCTACATATGTGAGAAGCGTATTTCTAGCTGTGTTGGTGTGTGTTGGTTTTGATTTTCAACATTATTCTGATGCTGTGTGAAAGAGAAGAGGTGGAATTTGAGATGAAATCCAGCATTGCACTTGCGAGAAAGAGACACTGCCTGAAAGCTACCGAAATCGCCGGAGATAAGAGGAAACTGCCTGCATGCGGGTTGTTCATATGGCCGATGGCCACTCCACAGGTGTTGAGTGGAGAGTGTTGCAGACATCTAGGAGCATAAACTCGCTGAACGAACTCTGCTAATGACGCAGCTACTGAAATGTACAACAGGTACGTGTAGAGAGATAGGGAAGAGGCAGCTAGAGACAGGGGGGAGTGAGTGAGAGGGGGGGGGGGCTGGCGGGAGGGGGAGGGAGAGAGAGAGAGAGAGAGAGAGAGAGAGAGAGAGAGAGAGAGAGAGACGGCCTTGAGTCGGCGCTAGTGTCTGTGAATTACGTGGACAGGTAAGGTCACGGCACGGCGCGCTCTTACACAACGCCGATGCGAGGCGTGCTTACTCATACGCCGGCAGGATAGTGTGTCCACATCACGACTCCGTGACGGACCTGTCTCTTCATGAAAGCAGAGTACGCTACTGCGAGTGACAAGCTGCAAGCTGCGCAACAGGTAGCGTTGGCTAATGAGCACCAGAGAATGGGAGATTACGTGCCATCTCGTATTGTGTCTGCGCCCTCTTTGTGTTCCTCTCCTGGTCGTATCCACGTTCTCCCTGGCAGATGTTTGGAAGGTTTTTGGGCCGGCCAGAGTGGCCGTGCCGTTCTAGGCGCTACAGTCTGGAGCCGAGCAGGTTCGAATCCTGCCTCCTTAGGTTAGTTAGGTTTAATTAGTTCTAAGTTCTAAGCGACTGATGACCTCAGAAGTTAAGTCGCATAGTGCTCAGAGCCATTTGAAGGTTTTTGGTACATGCGTTACTTACCCATATTCATAATTATGTCAATAAAAGATGTGAACAATGAATACTAGTCCACGATCATAACAGCACAGTTATTCAACTATCACAATGTTCCTTCTTGATTGCATCTATTCACATACACAAAGCAACTTAACGCGTTTTAGCCTACGCCATCATCAGAATCTGAGATGTATGGTTCAAATGGCTCTGAGCACCATGGGACTTAACATCTGAGGCCATCAGTCCCCTAGGACTTAGAACTACTTAAACTTAACTAACCTAAGGATATCACACACATGCACGCCCGAGGCAGGATTCGAACCTGCGACCGTATCGGTCGCGCGGTTATAGACTGGAGCACCTAGAACCGCTCAGCCACACTGGCCGGATGAGATGTATGGCTGGTTCAAATGGCTCTGAGCACTATGGGACTTAACTTCTGAGGTCATCAGCCTCCTAGAACTTAGAACTACTTAAACCTACCTAACCTAAGGACATCACACACATCCATGCCCGAGGTAGGATTCGAACCTGCGACCGTAGCGGTCGCGCGGTTCCAAACTGAAGCGCCTAGAACCGCTCGGCCACTCCGGCTGGCTGAGATGTATGAAGAAAGGGAATAAATGAGAAGCAATGTTATACAAAACGATACAAAGTTACGTCAATGAACAGGCGTATGTTGTTGGTGTTGTTCTGGTATACAGTTTGAGTTCTGGTCTGAAGAAGCTCTCCACGCTAGTATATGCTATGCAACCCTCTCCATCTCTGCATAACTCCTACAACTTGCGTCCATTTGCACCTACTTGTTAAAGGCAAGTCATGGTCCTTTTACGATTTTTACTCCCCCCCCTCCCCCCCCCCCCTGCCCCTCCACCCGCACTTCCCTCCATTACCAGACTGAGATTCCTTGATACCTCGTGAGGAGTCCCACCAACAGATAACTTCTCTTAGTCAAGTTTCTTTTTTCCACAATTCTATTTAGTACCTCCAGTATTCTCCTGAAGCAGCATATTTCAAAAGTTTGTTCTGTTCTTGTCTGAATAGAAACTTCCCAACATATTCGATGTTAGCAACATTCTCTTTTTCAGCAAACATTTTTTTGCTATTGCTAATCTCCATTTCGTATCCTTTCAGCTTTGCTCATCTTACTTATTTTTTTATCCAAATAACAAAAATCGCCCCTCTGCACTTAGCTTGTAATTCCCTCAGTGTCTTCTGATCTAATTCGACTACACTGCATTACCTTTGTTTTATTTTTGTAGTTATCCATCTTACCTCGTATTCTCAAGACGGTATCCATTCCCTTCAATTGCTCTTCCACGTCCTTCGCCGACTCTAACAGAATAACAACGTCACTCACAAACTTCTAAGTTTTTATTTGTTCTACCTGAATATTATTGCGCACGCACACACACACACACACACACACACACACACACACACACACAATTGATGAGCCCACCGCGAGACTGGACGTTTCCTGGTGGTGATGCGGACACGTGACGCAGTAAGGAAAGATTGTAAGCGGAACAGAGACGAATGGACATGGGAAGTGGTTGAAGGATGGTGAAATAACGAGAGACCGCATGGTATTGGACGACCACGTCTCGTCAAAACGTAGAGGTCGAAGAGTCCCCCTCTGTGTAATCCACGATAGGCAGCGATCTGTGGCAGATCAGAAGAGTACGGCGAAGTGTTTCGGAGCATACTTTTCAAACACTGTTCAACACGGAGCTCCACATCACAGGACTCCTATGAGTTCCTGTGTTGATCCAACGACGTCGTCAGTTACGATTTCAGTGGGTATAGCATCACTGAGTTTTCACCGTAGATTACTAGAAACATATCACCTTTTCTTGTTACACCAGGTCGATGGTTGCGTCTTACACGCCGTCATCCAGGCGAATGGATGCACGAAATATGCACCGCGCCACACATGCAGACATGAGGGGAGGATTGTGCTATGGGGTACATTGATTGTGCTTCCGTGGGGTCTGTGGTGGCAATCGAAGCCATCACGACAGCAGTGAACTAAGAGAACATTATTGCGGACCACCTGCATCGCTTCATGCTTGAAGGCTCCCTCTACGGCAATGACACCTTCCAGCAGGATAAATGTCAGTGTTGCAAGAACAGAATCGTGCTACAGTGGTTTGAGGGGCATTATAGGGATGCCTTGGCTAACAAATGTACCTTACACGAACCCACTGTAACACAATCGGGCGGCAGCTGCATGCCTGTAAACGACCATCCCGCAGGTTACGGGAATTGCTTGACCTGTACGTAGACAACAGGTGTCACATACCGGGTAATCAAAAAGTCAGTATAAATTTAAAAACGTAATAAACCAATGAATAATGTAGATAGAGAGGTTAAAACTGACACACATGCTTGGAATGACATGGGGTTTTATTAGAACAAAAAAAATTTCACAAAATGTCCGACGGATGGCGCTGGACAGCAAAACGTCAGTGAATGTGCATGACAATCGTGTATAGAAGGAGCTGTAACGAGAGAGAGAATCAGATGCGCCAGCAGTCGCAGCATGTTGACGTTACCTGAAAAGGCGCTTTTAGTGAAGCTGTATTATCAGACGCGTGAAAGATCTCTTGCGCGCGTCGTTTGGTGATGATCGTGTGCTCAGCCGCCACTTTCGTCATGCTTGGCCTCCCAGGTCCCCAGACCTCAGTCCGTGTGATTATTGGCTTTGGGGTTACCTGAAGTCGCAAGTGCATCGTGATCGACCGACATCTCTAGGGCTGCTGAAAGACAACATCCGACGCCAATGCCTCACCATAACTCTGGACATGCTTTACAGTGCTGTTCACAACATTATTCCTCGACTACAGCTATTGTTGAGGAATGATGGTGGACATATTGAGCAATTCCTGTAAAGAACATCATCTTTGCTTTGTCTTACTTTGTTATGCTAATTATCGCTATTCTGATCAGATGAAGCGCCATCTGTCGGACACTTTTTGAACTTTTGTATTTTTTTGGTTCTAATAACCCCATGTCATTCCAAGCATGTGTGTCAATTTGTACCTCTGTCTACATTATTCCGTGGTTTATTCAGTTTTCAAATTTATACTGACTTTTTGATCACCCGGTATTTCTGGAATCCTCACAATCTCTGTTGTACTGTAGTTGAAAAGTGGAACAACACACTATTAAACAGGGGTCATAATGTTTTGGCGCATTGGTGTACTTTCGCACAGTAAAACGTATGTTGAAACTACCACGAACAACCACTGTGGCTTCCATAAGGCCACAGTCCGGATGACCACTGTACCACACTAACGATCGTTACTTCCAACGATCGTCACTTGCATGGATTCGATCTGGGTCTGTTTCGACCTCTCCCCCCAAGCCTGTCTTGCAAACTAGAGCGTTGCGCTAAGTCACGAGCAGATTTCCCCACCATCAACAATAGCTTCCTCATTAGTGTCATCATTACTAGCCATTTGATAGCCACTGCTGGACAGAGACTTCCTACAGACTGTTAAATGCATTAGTCTTCACTTACATGCACCCAATATTCCTGCATATTTTCTCACTTCATCCTCCATTATGTTGTCTCGGTTTTTTCTTATCTCTTGGAATCCAGGAAAGAACTTCCTTGGTCCATCTACCATCCATTCGTCTGGCTACATGTTTACCCATCTCCATCTCCATTTCATGTTCATTCTTCTTTTTCCTAGCCTCTACCCCATACCTTCACAAGGTCAACATGTTAATCTGCATTTGCCGATGCTGGTAGTATAGGCTCCTCCTGTCGCCACTCCATTTCCATTACGATGATAATTACTTCGGCCTCTCGCATTCGTTCCTCGATCGTTCTCTCTCTCTCTCTCTCTCTCTCTCTCTCTCTCTCTCTCTCTCTCTGTCTGTCTGTCTCCTGACAATTTCCAACACACATCTTTCCGTCGCTTGTTGATCATCTCTCCACTTTTGAATAGTTTTTGCATTAAAAAGTCAATGTCGAACTTGTAATACCCAACAATGGATTGGAAACTTTATCTTCGTCACATCGGAACCGTAGTTTTCATAATTCTATCCGTTGGCCAAATATACTCTGTGCTAGTTTTACGTTCCTGTTTATGCTGATGAGCCAAAACGCTTTGACCACCTACTTGATACCGTGTCGATCCTCTTATGGAACGAAGTACAGAAGCGTTTCTGCGTTGCACATATTCGACAAGCCCTCCTTATGTGTCTGAATGTATGTGGCAGCATGTGATTAAGCAAGACAGGTAACGCCATTCCCGTAAATTACGTGGCGTGTAGCGGCGGATCTGGTGCCCGGTAGCGTCCCAGACGTGTTCCATTTGGTTCAGATTAGGTGAATTTGGTGGCCAAGGCACTGTAGCACGATTCTACGATTCTAGCCTTGTGACATGGAGAGTTATCCTGCTGGAAGATTACGTCACTGTCAGGAAAGATATCAAGCATGAAGAAAGAATTCAGGTCATCCGCAATTATGTTCATGTAGATCACAGCTGCCATGGTGTCTCTTAATTACTGCAACAAGTCCCACTCAAGCCCAGGCGAGTGTACCCCACAGCATAATACCGCCCCCATCATTCGGCGTCCGTGGTGTGGTGCATGTTTTGGGCAGCCTTAACCTGGATGACAACACATCCAGACCCTACCATCTATCTGGCGTATCTCGAAACGTGGGTCTTCCGACTAGGCGACATATTTCCATTGATCCACGGTCTAAACCCGACGATCCAACTGCAATCGTAATTGACTATTGTCTGACAGTACATTGAGGTTCCCAATGAGCATGTTTCAGAAGGAAGCATGCTTATATAAAACGATAGTATTGACCGCTCTGAAGGGAGAGTATTCTGTAAAAATACGCTCTTGTAACGCAGCAGAGCCCCTTACTCTGACGCCTTGTGAAATAATCTCGCTGGAATCGACAGTACATCTTTAATAACACTTCTGTTTCAATGTCAATTATAATCCAGTATCGTCTGTTTGTATAACAAATGTTGTAGGCAAGGAAAATTGTAACCTGCGCATATAATTTTGTGTATTTTCCACAGAGTGTTTATGTTCCACGTGTTCTGAACGTCTGTACACAATGTGTATTTAATAGTCAGATGCATCTATCACTGTATTAATGAGATGTAGGCTGAGAAGTACGTAACACTAATGAACAAGTTTCTTTCTTATTATATGAATGTTTGGATTACAAATGTTCAAATGTGTGTGAAATCTTATGGGACTTAACTGCTAAGGTCATAAGTCCCTAAGCTTACACACCACTTAACCTAAATTAGCCTAAAGACAAACACATACACCCATGCCCGAGGGAGGACTCGAACCTCCGCCGGGACCAGGTTTGAATTACAAGAATGAAAAAGTTGAAGGTGGAAACGGTTCTGAAAAAACTGTGTACACGCCAGGTTAAACTCTTCTTTGTGAAACTAAATTGTTCAAAATGGCTCAAATGGCTCTAAGCACTATGGGACTTAACATCTGAAGTCATCAGTCCCCTAGACTTAGAACTACTCAAACCTAACTAACCTAAGGACATCACACACATCCATGGCCGACGCAGGATTCGAACCAGCGACCGTAGCAGCCGCGTGGTTCCGGGCTGAAGCGCCTAGAACCGCTCGACCACAGCGGCCGGCAACGAAATTGTAATATTTATATTAGCCCTCAGCCAAATGTAGGAAGTCCGGAGTCCTTGCGTACCCTGGTTTGAATGATGAAAAATATTACAAAAGAAGTTCAAATTGGACTCTACAGTCATATCACCAGAACAATATAACTTCTTATTACGCCTGTATCTCATAACATGAAAATATACTGTATTCAGATACGGCAAACCTTAAAGAAGATCTTTTTAAGAATACTAAGCATAAGAAAAATATGGTCAATAGGTGGCCTGTAAAAAATAAAGAAAAAAAGAGAAATAGAAAGGTCGGCGGAAAAATAGAACACAATGCTGAACTTTATTGAAGCAGCATCAAGGGCATAAATAGCATGTGGCGTTTGACAACTGATCAGAATTTCAAATCTTCTGTACAACAAGCTGCTGTCATTAGCTTCCGAAGTGCAGCTATTCGATACTGTCAAAAGCGTAAATGGGACAGGAGATCGTCATCAACAGACCTTTTAATGCCGGCCGGTGTGGCCGTGCGGTTCCAGGCGCTTCAGTCTGGAACCGCGTGACCGCTACAGTCGCAGGTTCGAATCCTGCCTCGGGCATGGATGTGTGTGATGTCCTTAGGTTAGTGAGGTTTAAGTAGTTCTAAGTTCTAGGAGACTGATGACCACAGATGTTAAGTCCCATAGTGCTCAGAGCCATTTGAACCATTTAGACCTTTTAATACTGCATTTATTTTTCAGAATCCCTTTACAAACTATCTCCAAAAGTCACCCATTATTTTAATGATTTTGAAGCTCGTCTGTACTTTTTAACACGCACACAAGCATTTATAAGACGCTAGCAGCCAATTTCTCCCTTTTTGCCCGTAGACTAGTCCCACAAACAGTTTTCTAAGGGGGAATAGCTGGGTGGCTTGGTGGCCATGCAACACCGCGCTACAAGTCCAGGTTCCAGGTACGGTTTCATGGCGCCTACCGTTGTTTGCGGGTAGTGTGAACGACTCCAACCTTTTTCCAAGTGCTTTCCAGCTTTGTCGCCAATCAAACATCATGTAAGTGCTCCGGCTATGAATTTCTCAAATATTCTAGATAAAATGGGAGCAATTATCTTCTATTAGGTTCAAATGGCTCTGAGCACTATGGGACTTAACATCTATGGTCATCAGTCCCCTAGAACTTAGAACTACTTAAACCTAACTAACCTAAGGACAGCACACAACACCCAGCCATCACGAGGCAGAGAAAATCCCTGACCCCGCCGGGAATCGAACCCGGGAACCCGGGCGTGGGAAGCGAGAACGCTACCGCACGACCACGAGATGCGGGCTATCTTCTATTACTTTCTTATCACAACGATCACAAAAGCCTTTAATAACGCAGTCATCATCAGACTGCCAGTAGAAAAATGAGGAGACAATGAATCATTATAGAATCTGGAAAAATCTGTCGCGTAATTATCAACGTAATGATAAAAAAAGATACCTAGTAAAAGTACATGCGCTACAGATGCTATAAGAATTCTTTGTCCCGTCTTCTTGTTGGCAGTCTGATGACCACTGGCTGTTTGAACCGGTTACCGCATAGTGAATCGTTTTTGTGATTCTTTTCATGAGAAAATAGAGAATCCGTCAGTCACGATCTCGTCTGACAATATGTAATTTTTGCCCAAAACGGGCCATTTAGATTAACGATAACGCACCATACCCCGATTAAAAAGAAACGTCAAAAATTACTGTGTACATAAATATTAGGGTTTCATTCTTGTATAGCCAAGTGGCCAGCATTGCATGCACATGAGTTTCAAATATTTATGTCCCGGAAACCACTGAGAACAGCGCATGAGTTTTGACAACCGTTTTTTCTTATTCGAGAGAAACATTTATTTTAAAGATGTGCATTGATAAAGGAAAGTTTGCACCTGCAGTCTTTATAGCATTAGAACGGAAACTTTATGGAGAGTAATAGCCTCCTACCTGACTCACAAAAAGTTAAGAAAACGAAAGTCTAGTCAGTTTTAGGAATATGACACAGACGTAATGTTTCAGCCAGTCTAACCGTTTTTGGTAGAACATTGAATCGTGGAATTTAAGAGTCTCGTTGCTAGAAAGACAAAAAAATGTAGAAAGAATGAAGTATCCTTGCGAGACGCATTTTTCTGAAAGACTCACTGGTTCCATTCTTAACGAAAAATGACTGAATAATCCCTTCCCAATCATTTCATGTTCCCAATGTCAAGATGAAGAAAGAGGATGATTAGTGTTAAACAGAGCAACTAATCGGCCGTGGCGTTGTTTAAAGAAAATTTTCCAGCACTAAAAACTAATAAATCCTAATGTATTACTTCATACATGTGTATATTTTTGCGGATCTTGCACCGACAGGACGAAAATTAAGAAACACTCAGATACTCATTGTCAACATAAGACGAGAGTGCCCGATGTGACACAATACTTACGAGTGACATAAAAAGTTTAGCGATGTCTTTGGATATAATATTGAGGAGTAAGAAAGGCGTCGCCAGCTATTTTCGAAGCCATAGCGCTGCAAGCGATACTCGTCTGACGACAAAGGGACGATGCAGCACTTTCGACTCGCAAGCTCAGCTGAACTCCAGTGCGCTTGAGGACTATAATCGATTGGGCCGCGTGGTTCTTGAAAAGCTTATCAGTCTCTCAACGACGACGTTAAGCAGAGAGGTATAAGAAGCACTAATTTCCTTTCAATGCTCATCGAGGAATAGGTTCTGCAGTCCACGGCGTGCCAATTCACTTACGTGTCCACAAATTACAGTGGACATTATCACATGATTTCGAAACACACAGCTACATTATACTTCCCGATTCATTCTTGTCCTCAGTACTAATAGTAAATGCATCTAAGATATTATTGAGGAGAATTTAATAAAGCTAGTTTGAAAGGAGGCCTGAAAACCATAAGACGACTAAAATTTTGTGCAGCCAACACATCGAAAATGTCTCAAATTAGAAATGAAGTGACAGGGCAAGTTCAATTTTGTATTTAAAACAGTTGAAAAAAAGTGACTGACTGGCTAGCAAAACAAATGCGCTGATGAAATACTACGACCACTTCCCACGGAGCAGCTTACGGGCTCGGAAAGTACGGGGTATTTATAATTAAGGGGAGGTTTACTACCTTTGGCCCGGAAAAAGCATATTCTTTGAGAATTTTTTTCTCGGGATGTGTCATAGATATCAATGTCAAATTTGGTCAAAATGTTTATTGATATTCCCTCTACAAACTGTAATGTTTTCGACCGGGAACGTCGAAGAGCAATGGCTGAAGTGCCGTCGGAACGAAACAAAATTTCGATGTAGACCTCCACGCGCGGTATGTCACAGGTCAGCCGGCTCGTCTGAAATCAAAATTGAGTTGACGTTAGCGAAGTATATAAGTTTCTTTAGGAGTTGTACCTCGCTTATGTTATTTGGACCACAGGAAACAAAATGGCGCCCATTTGAAAAAATAGGGTTTTTCATCGATTTTTCAACTTCGTCGGCAAAGTAAAAATATTTATAGTCGATGGATCGGAATAAAAGTGGTACAACTCCTAGACAATTTAGTTAGCTTCGTCGGAAACAGAGAATCGCGTCAATCGGTTCAGTAGATTTGAAGTTAGCATACGTGCGATAAAAAAGGCATTTCGAGAAAAACGTGTTGGAAGTTTTGACTACATATAAATGCAATATTGTGCAACTTACGTCCAATCTGCTATTCCGGGTCCATAAACTAGTCCTTCCTCTTCCTCACAGAGGGCGTTCTGCTCGATCTGGGCCATTCTGCGCTGCTCCAGAGCCGCTCACACTGCCGGTGATAAGTGGTTTTCGGCCGCTTGAATCCGGCGGTCGTCCGAATGCTTGGCGAACTGCGCCGAATAGAGTCCCAGAGTGACGTCCATCGTTGCCATGGTCCTGAGAATTGCTGAATACCCTTCGTTGAAGCTGCTCACTGGCAGGAAAGTCGCTACCTCCACAGTCTTCGCACCAGAATGCAAATGCTTGGGGGCTAACTTCCAGACACACGCGTTCAAACTTTCATTTGAATTTTGTGTGTTTCCTCCCAAGCACCGGTACAGTAACTCGTCCTCCGAAAGAAAAAAAAACTGGTGCGTGAAAAAGGCCGATTTCAAGCAGGTGCATTTTTTTGTTCAACCGCGAATAACAAACATTTCCGTTCCGTATTCGGAAAAACCGTTTCATGGAAGGATTCTAAACACTTTTATGGAACCAAAAATTTCAAAAAAATGAATTTTTTGTACCAAAAGACAGTAAACCTCCCCTTAAAGTGCGGCTACTCGCAGAGGTCCAGTGTGGGCTGTAATTACGTATGACAGCGCAACTTGGGAGATATTCTAATGTGTTAATGTGGAACCGAACTACGCAGGATAAAATTATTTCCAAATTTGGCCACCAGGTGCAAATCTGGCGCTGTGAATGCAAGAAAGAGGTATAGAAATGATTCTATATGTAATGGATTAGTAACTGAACGTGAGCTGCAAAAGTCAAACAGTTGAGAAAGGCATGATGTTGATTTTATTATTAACCACTGCTTACGCAGGTTGTTCAATAAGAGCAACGGAGAAGTCGACGAGATGCTGCATATGTCAAACGGCGTGATCAATAGTTGCCGCAGCAGTTCCGGTGGAAACTCGTTCCTGTTTACTGGCCTTCAGATCAGGTACATATCGAACGTGTCCCTGGTAATCGCGTTCTTTTAGACATCCCCAGAGCCAAAAGGTAGATTGATTCACGTCAGGTGACGGTGCGCGCCACGCATTTGGAAAGCCTCTGGAGATAATATGTTCGTGGAACGTTGCATAAAGCACTTTCACTGGGCGAGCAGTATGAGGTGCATGGGTACAAGGTGGTCTCGATGACGTGCAGACGTTACGGTACAGCTGACAGGATCTCTGAGTGTATTGCCTTCTAAAAAGAACGGACCGAGAACAAAAGTGCTGGTGAATCCACACCACACAGTCACTTACCACGAGTGCAATGACACTTCGTGCACAGCACGTGGTTTCATCATACTCCAAATTCGGCAGTTCTGCGTATTCACTGCACCGTGTAGTGTAAAATGTGCCTCGTCACTCAACAGAGTATTGTTCGACCACACTGATCCGTGCCATAAACGGAAAAGCAAATTCAGAACGTAGCTGCGGATCATGAGGTTTCAGTTGTTGCACCGTGTCGATCTTGTACGGGTACCAGTGTAAAATAGACAGCAAAACTTTCCGTACTGTTGACCACGGGATGGACAATTCTCGTGAAAATGCACGGACGCTGACAATATCCGAGTCACGTGCTGCATGGTCTGTTACAGCAACATCAACCTCGTCAATAACTTCCATCGGTATAGGACGCCTTCCTCTTCCGTATGCCACGCCAAGCTCATCTGTGTTTTCGAATTCCATTTACATCGTCTTTAGACCGTTTAATGACGGGACTTTCCTTAGACCTTTGAGTCGGCGAGACTGTCAGTGCTGCGCTATGATTGCTGCCGTTCACATAAAACAGTTCCATTAACAGCCCCCGGTCTCTCTTCTCGATACCCATACAGTTCACTCACGTTGTGGTTTGTCAAACGATAGCGTGGATGTCACGCCGTCTTACAGTGCCAGATTTGCACCTAGTGACCACAATTGGAACTAATTTGTTTTCCAGTGTAAATGGGTTCTCCATTAACATATTAGCACTACCTCGTTTCGCTGCCATACGAAATAACAAATTAATCGTACACAGAACCGTCCTTGGCTTTTCACCAGTGACATCCCGTGTAGTGAGAGACACGCTCGCAGTGAAAGCAGTACGAGTCCCTGGAGAGTTGCGGTGGAGGTTGTTACCATTTTCGCAATGCTCCTGTCTTCTTCAACGGTATATGGATGAGGCGCTTACAGTTCCGTGCAGACATCACATTTTGTAGTTTACTGCCAAGTTTTTCGACTTAGTATCCTTTTGGGTTAATGCTCTCTCTACAAGGTCCTTCCACATAGTAAATCCCATCCCCAAAATGCGACTCTTTTTAATAAAAAATGTATAAAATATTCATCAAAATATCTCTCTCTCTCTCTCTCTCTCTCTCTCTCTCTCTCTCTCTCTCTCTCTCTCCATTTGACTCAATGTCTTTCAGCCGAACCCTTTCCTTAGATGTGGGGTTAGATGACAGAAGAACGGTATCAGATATGGTTTCTAAGGTGACGGCGGTGCGCACATAATAAGCCCTGCCTTACCTGAAGTGTGTAATGCGTCACTAACTCAACGCATTTTCCAGAGAGATTGAAAAATGCCAATGTCAGACACCTAGAAAGGTGATAAAAGAGATTTCAATAACTCCAGACATGTTTTACTGCTGACATAATTCTCCAAAAAACTTTGAGAAAGTGATGTGTGGTATTCTGGAATAGTACCTCATCCGAGCAACAATAATGCTCTCGCCAATTTACAGTTTGGTTTTCACAAGAGTTTCTCTACTGAGAGTGCCATTTACATGTTCACTCACCAATATTACAAGCATTACATAATAAAATAGCTCTGGTTGGTATTTTCTGAGACCTATCTAAGGCATTTGAACTGTGTGGATCACAGTATCCTCCTAAATAAATTGAAGATTTAGGGGATTGATGGTATAACCAACAAATGGATGTCATATCGAGTTGTACTTGGTAATTCAGCCACTATAGTTTGGGGACATTGTTCTGACTGGGGTGAAATCACGTATTGGGTTCCCAAAGGCTCAATCTTAGGTTCACTATTGTTCCCTGTACATATAAATGATCTTCCGTATAATATACAATAAGCACCATTAGATCTTTTTGCAGATGATACTAGTATTGTAATCAATCCAAGCATACGTACAGAAACAAAAGAAATGATAAACAAAGTTCTTAAAAGTATCATTGACTGATTGTATGCGAATGGTCTCGCCCTAATTTTAAAGACACACAACATATTCAGTTCCTCACATCTAGAGGTACTACACCAATGCTAAGTGTAACACATGGCGGGGAAATAATAAATAGGTTGGAAACTTCAAAATTCTTAGGGACCCATATTGATGAGAATTTAAATTGGAAAAAATACATTTTGGAACTCCTAAAACAACTTAGTTCAACCAGATTTGCGCTTAGAACTATTGCAAATCTTGGGAGAGTCAAATTAGTAAATTAACATATTTCGCATATTTTCATTCAAAAATGTCATATGGAATAATGTTCTGGGATGACTCATCTTTAAGAAAGAAAGTCTTCATTGCGATAAAAACGTGCAGTGAGAATAATACGTGACGCTCATTCACGACACCTTGTACACGTCCGTTTAAGAAATGGGGCGATCTGAGTACTGCGTCACAGTAATCTCTCATGAAGTTTGTTGTAAAACTGACCTCTAACATCGATTTAATATATTTCAACATAAGAAGATTGACATCTTTCTTTTCTGGTTTGGATTAATATTTCATGCGCGTTAACTACAAATTCCTCGCAACAGAGAGGAATGTGATCCAACGTTAAACAAGATCTATGCGCTTCCTTACGAGCAAAGACAGCCCGTAATAATGTTTTTCATTCCTATTTGGATTAATTAATTTCTTTTCCAAGGAAAACACAGTAAATTCTGCTCCAGCCAAAGCTACTGAGTAGCTTCGGCTTGTGTGGTTGCGTTTAAAATATCTTTACTGAATAAATGATCTACACCGCGTAACCTGACAAAGTATCGAACTTGGTAAACAAATGAGACCTATTCTATTAAACGAAAGCTAAAAGTAAAGACTATTAAGACCGCAAATAATTCAGTATCAGTCCGCAAAACCACACCAGATTCAGCTAGTAAAATTTCAGAGGCCACATTTAAATTTAGGTACTACAGGATAGTAAAGGATAGGAAACGACGTAAAAGTAGTATGCTGAATCCTTACAGTAATTATTATTTCAATCAGAAGTTACACTTATATTCATCAGAACAAAGGCAGCAATAGTACAGACGAACTTAAGATCAGACCAGATAAGGTAATGAAAGAATAATGAAAGTGTCATTGTCGTGTACATAGTAAAACATGAAACGAACTGTATGCTTATTCTTAGACAAACATGACACTTTACGTAAATTATTAGCATTGTAAGCTACATTTATTTTCTTAACATGTGCTTCAAATGATTTTAAGAATGAGTATTTTTCTTTAATTATTCGACGATTCTAAAGGGGGCGCCACTTTTGAAAAGGAACAAAGATGTACACAATTACAATACCAAAAGGAAAAATTACATTCACAAATTCGCATTAAGGTTGTCTTCAGCACAAAAAGGCGTGCTCAATGCTGCAACTAAAACTTTTGATAACTTACTCAATGATACGAAATGTCTGACAGCAAAATATAATTTGAAAACAAACTGAAGAAGTTTCTCCATAACACCTACTTCTATTCCATAGAATAATTTGTGTTATTGTAATGTGTAAAAGGTGATTGATAGATATTACTAATTCACATCTGTATATTTTAAAAAAAAGCTTTTAATGTTCAGCCTTTAGCCATATTTACAGATTAATTTGCGATGTGACTGTAAAATGACTCTTTCCACATCATTACGATGTAGCGTGCAAATGATCCACGGAACATAAAGCTAACTAACTAGGCTACAATTTGTACTTCAAATCTTTCGATTCCCATTGCCACGCACTTAAGTGGGCAGGTGCATTATCTTGTTGGCAGATAATTTTTTGTTTCCAGCTCTCTGCTCAAGCACTTTCCATTCTTTTTGTCCAGAACGCTTACGTAATAATGACCTATTATTGTTTTATCCTTTGCTATGAATAAGAAGCAGCTCTTTTTGCATCTTAGAAAAAATAGTCATAACCCCTCCGTCAAATTAAATTGACTTCGTCTTCTCTTGCACAGTGCCATTAGCTTTCCAACAGTGCCTTTTTTGTTTGCAGTCTCGTTTCTGGCCTAATCTGGTAAACCCATATCCCATCCGCTTTAACAAACAGGCTCAAAAAACATTTATATTCTTTTTAAAATGATCCAATAATTGCTGAATTCATTTCGAATTTTTTGTTGATAAACATTCAACAATGCGACGCAAAACCTTGTACAAACCTTTGTCATAGCTATTTGTCAAATGTACTCCGCTCTTCATTTTGACACGCCAATAGCTATTTCACATACATTTTAGTTTCCGATCGCCGAGTACTGTATTGTGAACTTTCGTGATATCCTCATCTGTGGTTGCACTGTTTGAACTTTTCTCGCACGGATCGTCCTCAGAAGAAGTAGAACCACATTCGAATTTAGCTGTCCATTTCCTCGCTATTGAAAATTTAGGAGCGTACTTCTTATCAACTTTTGTCGACTTTAGAGTGAAAGTTCTCGTTAGCTATGAATCGACGAAAACAAAAAAAAAGTTGCAATTTATCCACTTGAATGAAACATACCAAACACGGCTACTTTAAAAAACCGTACAATCAAAACTGCTCCGCAGAACAAGCTGACATTTGACTAACATCACTGCACAACATGTACGAACATAAAGAGGATACTATTTTCTTTGAACGTTAAGACCATCTCTATACTAGGGTGAGAAATTTTCTCCTTCACATCACATTACTCAAGTTAGCAACTGAAAGAGCTATTTCAGCTTTTTGAATATCTTACGTTGTACCATTTGCGTATAATAAAGATACAATTGGGGCAGGTATTAATCCCTCTGGTGCAAGAGTTTCAGCACATCCTATAGATGCTGGTTCACTCACAGTTCACGACTGTTTACGAACACTACTCTGCTCACGCGACAACTGTCGCTGTAGGATTACAATAATTTACCACCCATTCGAAATGTCGGCGCTGGTGTTTCCAGTGGCCGGAGTGCAAAGCTAGGGAGCCGGTGCGTCTTCTGAACCGTATTTCACACGGGCGGTGAGTCACGGAGGCGCTGACCTCGCGTGCGCACGGAGCCGTGCCACAGATCCGGAGCGTCGTGACGCTGACGGCTGACAATTAGCCCGCCCACACACGCTGAAGTGGACGTCGGCACTTAGAGGAGAACACTTTCTCGTGAGCTCGCTTTTTACTGCTCCCAACAGGATGTGATGGCACGTGCTCTTTTACAGTAGTGCTTACTCCGATCAGAACGGTTAACTGATTAACAGGACTGAGGCGGGAGCGATGATGAAAAGTGCATATTGTCATAAGTTTACCCACATTGGCCAAAGACTGACACCTCAGTATAGATTTCTAGAGGAAACAAAATTGGCGAAAATAACGTGCATCCCTCTGTCAACGCAATGTTTAGGCGAGCAAGAGAATTTGAAAGTGGACCAGAAAATTCCGTACGTTATTCCATAGGGTACTGAGCTTGTTTCCAATATAGGGTGCATCTCATGTTTTTCTAGTTGACTACAAATTTTCACTGAAAATTCATAGCTTTGTAAACAAGAGACAAACAACATAAAGTAAGTGAAATGGTGTCTTAGAGAGGCAAGATGGTTAGTTTATTTAGAGAAGCAGCATGCCATGGATATTTGTTATATTGAATTGAATATGGACAGTATCACAGATGGTGTACATGATACAGAACTCCACTTACCCAGGTATTGTTCCCTTTGGTTGTTGGACCGTCATCTCGCATCTTCCTCGCAGAAGTTTGACGTGAGAGCTAGAAGACAAATGGCACTGTAACACGATAATGCAGTAGACCAAACTTGGACTTCAGTTTTATCAGCTCATGGGAGATTCTCTCCGCCAACGTCGCATTCAACACTACAATACCTGAACTGATGGTAGAAAGGAAGGCAAATTAGTGATTAACATTCCGTCGTTGATGAGGTCTTTAGAGAATTGTACAGGGATGGGATAGGAAATCGGCTGTGGACTCACAGAACCATCAGAACATTCACATTCAGCGGTTTCTCACAATCTTATGAAACAATAGGTACTCCACAACTACAAGTTATAGAATTCGAACTATGCAACACGCACGGAACAGTTTTTGACTTATGTAATTCATAAACTCAGAACTTTCTTTGTGTGTGCTCCATACGATATCAAGAGTGATGTGTATTGGATATACTATTCAGATCAAACCCGTAATGTAGATGCAAAGATACTCCCAAATTTCGTATGGGAAGAAACGACACCCACAAACGTCGATATGCAGGTGTACTGTAGTTTTTATGTGTAATATCGTATTGGTCGTCCAACTTAAGTAAAGCTTAGCCGGGGCACATCCTGTTGTCTTTCGCACGTATCTCTTACAAGGGGAGGCCGTCAATTGTGAAATTGAGAAGAGCATCTTGGTGCTTTCCCACATTACACCTCTGGCCATGGGCTTTCATTATGCGCAGTATGAATCGAATCTGAATTTCACAATTGGCGGCCTCCCCTTGTTAGTAAGCTTCACAGGAGCTCCAGCCGGCCGCGGTGACCGAGCGGTTCTAGGCGCTACAGTCTGGAACCGCGCGACCGCTACGGTCGCATGTTCGAATCCTGCCTTGGGCATGGGTGTTTGTGATGTCCTTAGGTTAGTTAGGTTTAAGTAGTTTTAAGTTCTAGGGGACTGATGACCTCAGAAATTAAGTCCAATAGTGCTCAGAGCCATTTGAACCAGGAGCTCCAGATCCCTACAGTGACCGAGAGACCTTTTACAATTACACACACACTACTTGCAACTGTTGCAGGTATTGAAAGCCGCAACGAATGCTGTACACATTCTTCAGCGATTAGGTAAAAATGGCGATTTCCTGAAGAAAGGGATATTTTCTGAGGAATTCACTTTCCGCATGTGTGGGACGTAGCCAATCCGCGTGCAATAAAGTAAGTGCTGTGTGACAGGCCGTATTTAGGTTCTATAACTATCTATGCTGAGTCTGCGATGCGGGCTTTACTAGAAGAAATTTTGTCATAACTAACGTGAAAAGAGCAATATTTCTATTAAAAGCTTGTAACCCATCACTTAACGTTGGCGAGATTTAAGAAATAAAAAAAGTTGAAAACATTAAAATTTCTGAGACAAATTCAATATAGGAACATTAATGCAACAACCAAAAAAAATGTTACCTGCATTCTTAATCAATTACCCTTAAACTGAAAGTTTCAAATTATCTTATTGGCTAATTGGTTTTGTCTCTATACTCTATAATATCGAAGCTACTTATATCTTCATAACGGTTGCACCCGTCATAATGATGTAAAAGGGGTGTTGACAAATTTTCTTGAATTTTTTCAGGTGGTTTTAATATAGTCGCTACCGGCAAAAATATTGTTATATTAAAATTCGTTCTTTTTAAACAAATTTTTGATTTCATTTTTGAACGTCTCGCTCATTCACAGTGGTCGTGTGGATTGCTGTGATGTCAAGGCTCAAGTAAGCTTTCTGTCAGACGTTATGGATCTTGGGAGATTTTGTACATTTCCCGCAGTATAACATTTTAATAATAAAAAACTTTACGCCAGCTTCAGGAACTCAAGAATCAGTGTGGCGAAAGAAATTAGCTTTTTGTGGAATTGAATAAAAAGAGGTAATGATGAAACAGGCTTTCCATGAAATGCAAGTCACTTCATATTGCTAAAATTCCGGTAACCATTCCTTTGAGAGATTTTGGCAACTGTAGTGCGACGAGTTTTCTCGCGAAAATGGAACAATAAAATAGTTATCGGAAGGGTAACACAAAAACCTATGATGATTACCCCAAAAACTATCTGCCACACTCTTTCCTGGCGTTTATCTGTTCTACCGAAGTTTTCTGCTATTTTCATGGTTTTCCAGATTTATATTATTTTAAATTTCTAGCCTGATGCTCTTTCTGTTACTAAAGTCGCCATTCACAGTATCCCAGGAGATAGGAATCATGTGCGATGTATACCCAGAAACTGCTATCTCTTTCTTTTTTTTTTTTTTTTAATTAATCTGTAGCGCAGTGTTACGATATTTTTCTGTAAAGCAAGTGCTGCTGGCCACGGTGGCCGAGCGGTTCTAGGCGCTTCAGTCCGGAACCGCGCGACTGCTACGGTCGCAGGTTCGGATCCTGCCTCTGGCATGGATGTCTGTGTTGTCCTTAGGTTAGTTATGTTTAAGTAGTTCTAAGTTCTAGGAGACTGATGACCTCAGAAGTTAAGTCCCATAGTGCTCAGAGCCATTTGGACCATTTTTTTTCTTCCTGTATCTGTTCACTTATTTTCTTTATTGCCACAAAGACCACTGGTTTACATACTAAAAGTTAAAAAAGAGCATTATTGGTCTTCCCACTTTGGGGACAGGTGCCAATGTGAGTCTTTCATGACTGTGCTGTTGTTTACCAGTTTCTGCAGTAGCTTGTTATCGTGAAGAAACTTCTCAATGTCTCGAAGTCGAATAACTGAAAAGATGTATGCATTTCTACATTTACCACATGATTGTATTTCATTTCAGCATGCACTACATTGCGCAGTGAAAATCTCATTCTGGTACTGATCACTGCGGCTACCGCATTTTGCACTGCGCTTTCCCCCCTCCTTCTAGGCGCGCAGTCCGGAACCGCGTGACTGCTACGGTCGCAGGTTCGAATCCTGCCTCGGGCATGGATGTGTGTGATGTCCTTAGGTTAGTTAGGTTTAAGTAGTACTAAGTTCTAGGGGACTGATGACCACAGCTGTTAAGTCCCATAGTGCTCAGAGCCATTTGAACCATTTTTCCCCCCTCCCCGTCTCCGTGAGTTATAATGTAAATTTGAGAACCCTCGTCGGTTTTGGAAAAGTCGTTGGAGAAGAACAGAAAAATAAAAAATTATGAACCGGCAGTGATGTTTATTCACGTGGCTCATTTGGTTGACTGTTGATATCAGAAACTCCATTTTCTTAGCCATACATAAGAGCCTCCGACACTACTTACATGTGGCTCAGTGGCTCACTTGGTATGTGACGGACTATAAATCCAATCATCTAAGGTTCAACTTCCGATCGGTACCGGTCTTTCAACTCTGGGAAAGATGGGTTGAAGAGCCAAACGCAAAATTTTACCGTTCATATTTGTCACATTTTTGGTTGAAAGTATCAGTGAGCGCATTAGTTTCTCCTGTAAAGCTTTATTCAGTTGTCAGGCATATTGGGTAATGAATATATTAGTACTCTTGTAGGAGTTTCAGTAAAGATTTGACACAGCCGTCAGCCAAAGAACATTTATGGGCTATTGCTAATGAGTTGACAGCCGAAACCTTTATAGCAACTACCGGGTTACGTAGGCATTGAATGAAATATAACTTCATAGTATAAATTGTACTGTGGCTCAGTGTACCTTTAACTTGATGTTCTTCTATAACTGGCTTAGTACGTCAGTTAGAACTTGGCAGGAAGGCAAGGGATATCCAGACTAACCTCCGGCTAGCCGACAGCTTTACCTACTTCTAATGCTAATGCAGCATCTTATTTTTAAAAAGGCATTACATGTTGCTTTACTCTTCATGTACGTAAATTGTCACACATTATCGACTGGTAAATCTATTAGTATGAACATTCTAAGGTGTCGTCCTAAGTCGATCAGTTTTAGATTCCAAACGTTGAAGGAGGAGAACGGTAAAGCTCCAGTGATAAATTGCAACTGTCGTCTCTCTGCAGGACCAGAAACATGGCCAGAGAAATTTCCGCTGGCGGCGGGCACGCGGCAGTCGCCCGTCGACATCTGCACGAGCAGGACCCTGACGGACGCGTCGCTGAGCTCTCGGCCGCTCACCTGGCGCTACCCGTGCTCTGCCAACGTGCTCGTCAACACGGGCCACGGCTGGCGCGCAGACCTCGACTATCACGGCTCCGGTGAGTTCACACGCGGCGCTCGCTGTACGGTGTACACTATCTCATCAGATGTATCCGTACACCCCTAAGAACTGCGGAACAGACCACTAGATGTCACGCGAGGTGGACCCATAAGGGGAGCCGGAGGTGGTCAAATCCAAAAAATTACGATTTTTTTTTTTTTTTGCTACCGAAAATTAATTGGAACATTCCTCTTTAATGTAAACTTTGAATTATTGTCCTACTCGCCCTAGAAGTGGAGTTATTACCATTTTCCCCCACGCCTGCAGAGGAAATGAGCGGCCGCTGAATGCATTTAACACCCTCTCGTGTCTTCCTGGCGAACTGCTTGGGATTTTCTCGGCCTGTTACGCATACAGCGCCTTATGTTACGCATACAGCGATTGTGCAAGGGTTGGCTACATTGTTTTCTGTGACAAATGAAGCGCTAAGAGCGCGGAACATCGTCTCTTTGCTGTTTACCGTTTCGAATTAGTTCAGTGTTGCGCCTGTTGTTGGTAGTATTATACTTCTTGTGTAAATCATTGTTCTGGTTACGATGCCACGTTTTAGTAACCGTGTATATAAGAAGAGGAAGAACGTAGGGAAAAGAAAATTAACACTAATGCCAAGTTGCGATACTACAATTACTGAAACAGTGCGTTCTTCTGCTAAACAACACATGGCCGGCCCTGTGACATCTTCTAGCAAATACTACCTTGGGGATGGTGACTCCAAAGGTTTCAAGACTATAGAGGAACTGAAACCATATGGAAATGAATTTGTAGTTGAAAAGTGGGAATGCATTGGGCATGTGCAAAAGCGTACGGGTGCACAGTTTCGAAGGCTCAAACAAACTTTGGGTTCAAGTAAACTCAGTGAGGGAAAGACAATAGGAGGGAGAGACAGGCTTACTGATGAGGTGATTGAACGTCTACAGAGATACTATGGGTATGCTATAAGGCAAAATACTAGTAATGTTAGTGACATGCGAAAGCAGTGTGGGCATTGTTCCTTCATACTGCCTCTTCCAATGAATACCCTCAACACAGCCTGTGCCCAAAAGATTCCTGGTGCAAATATAATGCAAAAAAGGACTATGATCACAAACATGGTTTGCCAGCAGCTGTGATAAATGCAATAAAACCAATTTTTCATGACAGCACAACCAGAATTGTTACACAAATGTCTACACGGAAAGAAGCAGAATCCTAATGAGAGCGTAAACAATTTGAGTTGGAAAGTGATTCCTAAAAGGGTGTTTGTAAGCATAAAAACGCTGCACTTTGGCATTTATGATGCAATAGCAACCTACAACCAAGGGAACAGTGTGAAGTTCTGAAGGCATTAGGATTTACAGCTGGGGTGAACACTGTACGAGCACTAAGAAATATTGACAGAGAAAGGATAAGAGGAGCAGAAAGAAGAGAAAGGCATATGAAGTATGATGGAACAACAGGCCAGAAAAGAAGACAGAAGAGGAAGCTTTTGGAGGATGAAGAAGAAGACCCTGATAATCCATCCTATAGTACAGGAATGTATTGGGAAACTTTGATAGCCATTTCCCGTAAATTAGAATTTTTCGAATATAAGGAACATTTTCTCAAAATCCACTCAACCTAGAGAGATGAAAATTTCATACAGCACTCCTAGTGGTCAAACTTACATTGTAACACAGACATTTGGCAATATGTTCAGTAGTTTCATTTCTGTTTAATTATAAAGCAATTATTTGTAAAAAAAATTGGGTCATTAATAAAAAAAATAATTGAAAGGAAACTAGAAAAGATACTCCAAAACCCCTGTGTCATAAGTGCAATACTAAACCACTCTATATGTAAAAAAATTCAAATTTTTCTATTTGGTAGTTTATTCATAAATGTTCCTCAAACTTAGTGATTTTAACATGGGCAGCATAGGCACCTCTGGCTCCCCTTAAGCCTAGTTTACACGACGACACTGTTTAGGTTGCAGGCAACTGTGCTACCAGCCACTGCGCATGCGCGCTGTGCGTTTGCGCAACTCGTTGGTGAAACTAAACACTTTAGGCGTGTTCCAACCTTGGCGACACTAGTTGCACGAGTTTTGAGGTTGTGTGTGTTCATAGAGTGTAGACAAATTGAAATGTGATGTGGGGAATGGAGAATAATGTTCGCTTTTTGGATATCTGTGGTTTGCATAGGTGTTGGTAGGATTTCAGTGAGGCTGACTACAAAAATAAGCAACATATTGCTGCCGTTGAGACTGTCATATGCGATCATAACATAGACGTTTTGGCAATATCTGAGCTGCAGGGCAAAATTTATTGAGTTAGCAGCATATATACAACTGAATTAAGAAAATACAAGCAAGTGTAATTCTAGCTGTGGCAATGCTCTCGTCTACAAGACTAAAATTCCATCGTTCGAGTTGGCCAACTCTTTGTTAAGGAATATTGTTGACAGGAGGGAAGGCTATACAAATTTAAGAAGCTGCATTCTTTATTTAATATTCATCTATTTAAAACGTCGCTGCAGTGCTCCCTGTTCACATATGTTAGAATTTGGAAATGTTGTCGCTGTACAGATCTATCTTAAAGAGAGTAATTTGCAAACCATTCTTTCCTTAATGCGGCCTGCTTCGAATAATTATTGTTGCTAATGTTCAATAATTATTAACATTAACAGTAATAATTATTGTGTTAAGAAAATAGCGTCATCACCAACTAAAACCGATTGTAATGCACGCAATATGATACGTAATTTCAGTTTTGGCGACAGTGCTTCATGCATTACAATACCTTTATTCCTTATCACATAATTAATTCTATTTAGAAGAAACTTAAACAGTTCTGGTGACATTCTAATATAATTAAAACAACTTCTTGGATGTTCAGTTACAAATTATTTCAGCAGGGATACTGAGCAACCGAGCTGACGTCTTTTCTCCATCCAGTCACGAATCGAAACAAGTTTCTTTTTTTTTTTTCTTCTGCAGTGATTCGACGCAACAAGCTTCAACTCCCTCACAACTCGTACGACGTGCAGCTGCCAAAACTTTCATTTCAGACACGACTCAGGGACCTACAAAACGGCGAAACTGAAGTGTATACTGGTGTCGCCGTGTCTACAGGCATATATGAAACCACTTGCATGCAGCTCATTCCACACGAGTGGCGCAACCCAATGTCATCATGTAAACTAGGCTTTAGAATAAAAGGAAAGGAGGCAGGGAGTATTGTGTTGTCAGTAGAGAATCAGTAACAGTAGCTTCCAATTTGTTTGAGTGTTCTTAGCGCATGTGTTTAGTTAAATCCGTCAAATCATTGTGTAGTTTCGTAATTAGCAGGGGCAGATTTGCATTTTAATATCCGTGACGTGTAAAGTCGCGTAGTCGTCTGTCATTTGTTTATTTCTTTCAAATAGTCTTTGTACGTTACTGTCAGTACAGTTAGCCTTCTGCCGCCGAGCAGTGTGTCAGCAGTGCGCAAGTAGCAGCATTACTGCATTTACTAGACAGACTTGTATTTTAATAACCGTTTAAATTTTGTGTTGAATTGTTTGTGTTCTTTGTCGATTAGCTCAGACGTTCTTTGCACAACAGTATTTAGCACGGATAGGGACTGCGGTGCTGTGTTCGGATGTGGGCTGAGTTGGCATCCCTTCGCTCCCAGCTTCGGGCAGTGTTGGCTTCGGTCACACAGCTTGAGGTTGTTGCCAATGGTCATCACTGTGGGGGGTCCGGATGGGGGTTGGCTGGGGACAGCCAGCTCACCCACGCATGCCCCGATCAGACTACGGCTGTGACTGCCCAAGATACTGCCCACATTGAGGCTGACCCCTCACCCGTGGTAGAGTGGGAGGTCATCTCAAGGTGTGGCAGGGGCGAAAGACATTCCAGAGGGCAGAACGGAAGGCCTCTCCAGTTTGTCTGACAAACCGGTTTCAGGCTCTGTCTCCGGCTGATACTGATCTTTGGCCAGACATGGCTGCTTGTTCTGTTCCAGATGTTGCCCCTCAGTCTGCAAGATCTGGGCAGTCGTGGAGGGTGGGCTTACTGGTAGTTGGGAGCTCCAGCATCAGTCCCATAATGGGGCCTCTTAGGGATATACCTGCAAGGGAAGGGAAGAAAACCAATGTGCACTCCATGTGCATACCGGGGGAGTCATTCCAGATGTGGAAAGGGTCCTTCCAGATGCCATGAAGGGTACAGGATGCACCCATCTGCAGGTGGTCGCTCATGTCAGCACCAACGATATGTGTCGCTATGGATTGGAGGAAATCCTCTCTGGCTTCCAGCAGCTATCTGATTTGGTGTAGACTGCCAGTCTTGCTAGCTGGATGAAAGCAGAGCTCACCGTCTGCAGCATCGTCGACAGGACTGACTGTGGACCTTTGGTACAGAGCCGAGTGGAGGGTCTGAATCAGAGGCTGAGACGTTTCTGCGAATGTGGGCTGCAGATTCCTTGACTTGCGCCATAGGGTGGTGGGGTTTCAGGTTCCGCTGTATAGGTCAGGAGTCCACTACACACATTAGGCGGCTACATGGGTAGCAGGGGTTGTGTGGCATGGACTGGGCGGTTTTTTAGGTTAGATGGCATCAGGCAAGTACCGACTGGGGAACAACCTCAAAGGGTGCGGGGCAAAGTCAGGACATAAAGGGACCAAGCAGCATTCGGCATTGTAATTGTAAGCTGTCGAATCTGCATTGGTGAAGTACCGGAACTTCAAGTGCTGATAGAAAGCACCGAAGCTGAATATTTGAGCGCGCACAGAGGCTTTCTGGCAGTCGTTCTTCCCGCGAACCATACGCAGCTGTAATAGGAAAGGGAGGAATGACAGTGGCATGTAAAGTGTCCTCCACCATACACCGTTGGCTGGCTTGCGGAGTATCTACATTTATAAATGTAGATGTAGAACTGATAATTGAATGTCACGTGAGTAACAAGTCCATGAGTGGCATTTCAGCCCTTCTAAAGCTGCCAAAGCCGACTGTTGGTGATGTGTTTGTGGAGTGAAACGCGAAAGAACAACCACAGCTAAACAGAGACCAGGCAGACCTCTCATACTGACGGACATGGACCATCGTGGATGGTAAGGGGTGGTTGTATAGAATCACATGAAATCAGCGGAAGAAAACACTTACTAGTTCCAAAGTTATTCCGGCAGTACAGCTAACACAATATGTACAGTGTTAAAAAGAATGGGGTATAACAATCGAGCAGCCACACATTTCCGTAGTCATTGTTAAGCGCTGCTTCAGGTGATGTACAGAGTGACGCTACTGCCCGACAGATGGCTGAAAATGAGTAATTTGGAGTGATGGATCACACTATACCCTGTGGCAATCGAATGAAAGGTTTTGGGTTTGGCGAATGCCTGGAGAACGTTACCCGCCTTCATATATATTATTGACAGTGAAGTACAGAGGACGTAGTGTTACTATGAGAGTATTTTTTGTGGTTAGGGTGCGTTCCCCTTATTGTGCTCAAGAAAACGTTAACAGCGAAAGGATATGAACATATTTTACAACATTCTGTATTGCTTACAGTAAAGGAACAGTTTGGAGATAATGATTGTATCAGCATGACGACGCAGTGTCATAAAGCAGCATCTCTGAGGCAATGGTTCTTGGTCATGACATTCCTGAAATGGGCTGGGCTAGCCAGAGTTACGACCTGAACTCTATGCAACACCTTTGGGATGAGTTACATCGTATCCCAATATCCAACATCACAACCTTCTCTCAGCTCTTCAGGAAGCAGGGGCCGTCATTCATCCACAGAAATTCAGACACCTCACTGAAAGTGTCGCCAACAGAGTTCAAGTCGTCATAAACGCTAAGATGAACACGCCTCATATTAATGTCCATTAATTGTTGTCCGGATACTTTTGATAGTGCACATACAGTTTTCTGGGAAGTAGCTTGCAGCCTAAAAATCACCAAAGGCTTCGGTGAAGTGGCCACAACTCTGAGAGACGCTATGTGTCTTCTTGTATGTGCAAATATGCACACTACTATACAGGGTGTCCATAAATTATGTTTCAACTTTAGACTTTCATGACTTTCAAACTATAATAGATCCTAACAACTAGTTTTCAATAAGTGGCAAGATAACTTGAAAAGTTTTGTTTCATCATTCATACACATGCACCTGCTGTCACAACAACCAATTGATATTCAGTTTTTCTCCACTTATCCTCTCTGAACACTACACCAACATGTTCAGAGCCATTTAGAATGTATGTCCTTAAGTCATGTTTATCTGTAGCTTTGGTTGACTGCTTCTACTTCTTTATCAAACTTTGTAGGAAGAAGTCCAGTGGTGTGAGGGCAGGTGATCACGGCGGCCACTGAGTTGGACCATCTTGTCCATTCCATCTATCCAGAAACTTCTCATCCAGGAACTGGACATTTAGTAACCAATGAGGTGGTACCATATCCTGCTTGAAGATGTCACATTACAAGTGTTCCAGTTGTGGCACACCACCTCTTGTAACACATCCAGGAAAACATCACTGTTGATGGCACATTTTATGGAAAAAAAGTGGACCAATAAAGCAATTGTGCACAAGTCTGTATCACACATTGACCTTAGGGCTGTCTCTTTTTAGTTCATCAGTTTACGTATAACACGATAACACTCTGATCTCCATACATGGATGTTGTCATGAAAAATTGACTCATAGGATAAACAAATCTTTTTCAAAAAAGTCATTGTTTGTGTCAGTCTCAGCTAGCATATTCACTGCGAACTATTGGCACTGGGGTTGGTTCATCGGCTTTTGTATCTGAAGTAGATACACCATGTAATCATAAAGACATAACCTCTTATGCATGACTTTATGTACTGTTGATCATGGCATTTCCAGCTCTCCAGCTGCCATACACACTGATTTTATTGGATTCCTGGTACACAACTGATATATCTTGCCCACAATGGCATATATACTGATGGAAAACTTGACTCCTAAAGAACACTAACTGCTTCAATAAATGACATGAGCAGAGTCAGTATGGTGATTCCCTTCCACATTGCGTCCTTCAGTTTCATTACATTTGAGTTATCACAATTTGGCTCATTGAATCAGGCTAGATACTCAGCTTTTTCCTGTGGTACTGACTTTTTCAGCAAATCTGCAGCACCTGGAAAACAAAAAGAATGTAAAAAATTTACAAGCTATCATGTCGCATGTTGGAAGTCAGTTGTCTTTATCTGGTACAGTTTTGGAATTACTTGAGTATAAAAGTTGTGAACATAATATGAGGATAACCTGGACTTATGAGTATGATTAAAAAAACAGTGAGGTGGGGGGGGGGGGGGGGGAGGGAGGGAGAGTGAGTTGTTGTCAGCACTCACTGAGTGCACAACACATGTTATGTTGCATGGGTGACAGAAGGTGTGCCTACTTATTGGTAGACTGGCAACAGACAGTACTACACCAACAAAACAATCAGTAGTGTGGGAGAGGAGTCTGGCTCACCATTAGAAGGACTGTGTCAACGCCATGTCTCCTAATATGAACTAAACATAAAAAGTCGCAAGTTATTTTAATTATACTATGGGTTAAAATAAATTTATGATTGATCTTTCAGAGAGACTGATGGTAGGCGCCAGCTGTTACCCACTCAGTTCTTTCTGAATTGCACATGTGCTCTGCGTTTCAAGTTGAAGCAAAGCCTTGTAAAGAGAGGCTGTCGGCACATCAGCAACACCCCTGTAATCTGTCAGTATCGAAGTTATTTCATTGGATCTATAGAAGAGTATGCAGGAAATAAAGAAAGGGAACGTGAAGTGTAGTTGTATCTACCTGTGCTAATATGCACTCGGTAGCTGTGACTCTGTCGAATCTGGATGAAAAGTGTAGGCTGTTTTAAATGATGTAGCCCACATCAGATTTACAGTCCAAATACTTTAAATGCACTTTGATATGAGATAACATACAGTTTATGGCCAAACTGAGTATCAAGTACTATAATTTATACGCCGATAAACAGCTATGACACTCAATAGATGTCCTGTAATGAGATTGTTACAGTGTAGTAACCTAACACTATAGTTTACATGTGGCAAGTACAATATTAACACTTTCGTGGCGGCGCCCAAGTGCTGACTCGGGCTTACTGCTATTGCTGAGCGGCCTGCGCCTGAGTGTGACTCGGGAGGCAGTCAACTGCTGATTTTTCACTGCCTTCTAAGTTGGTAGAGTTTCCCGTCGCATGTTATTGTGCCCGTCGAGCTTCCTGCATCATATGCTGCCGTCTGTTGAGTGTTTCTCGCACTTTTTGCGTGTGTGTAGCTTGAATTTCGACTACGAAAATTCCTGCGTTTTTTGCATGTGTATCTAGTTTCAGCAAGTGTGCAAGATCGTTTTCTAAGCGAATTAGGATGAAGATATTTAAGCTCTTTTATAAGAAGACGATTCTGATTCTGAAGGAGATATTGAAGAATGGGGTAGTGCTTCAGATAATGATGAAACATTTACTACTGATAAGTTGCCGAAGTGAAAAATATATATTTACTGAGATTTTATTTGATTTTCTCTTTACGTGTATATAACAGGCAACACTGCTAAGATACATACATCGTAATTTGCAGAGAATAGCGATGCTGATGAAATAAGTGAACAAGAAAAACGCCGTAAAACTGCCGCCGAATTTGAAACTCCTCCGCCACCCAAAAAGGTACGGCGCTCCCGAAATGAAGACGAAGGTACAGTGTGGACAGAAGACGATGTTTTGCCGCATGCTCCTGTTTTTGGGAACATAGTGGAGTTACTGCACAGATAAACGGAAACTCAGGTGCTTAAGATTGTTTCAGTGTTTTTATGACAGACGAAATTATGAAAGCAATAAAAACTGAAACTAATAGATATGCAGCAAGTATCATCAGTAAAATGAGAAGGAATAACTCTCTACATCTACGTGATTATTGTGATATTCACAATAAAGTGTCTGGCAGAGGGTTCAATGAACCACCTTCAAGCTGTCTCTCTACCGTTCCACTCTCGGTGCGAGCCCTGATTTCTTATTTTATCGTGATGATCGTGTCTCCCTATGTAGGTGGGTGCCAAGAGAATGTTTTCGCAATCGGAGGAGAAAACTGGTGACTGAAATATCATGAGAAGATTCCGTCGCAACGAAAAACGCCTTTGTTTTAATGAGTTCCAATCCAATTCACGTATCATGTCTGTGGCACTATTTCCCTATTTTGCGATAATATTTTCTGTTTACTCAATGACTTTCCGTCTATTATTACGAACTGTGACCTTGCTGACAGGAAATCATGAATCCAGTCACACAACTGAGGCGATACTCCGTAGGCACGCAGTTTGGTTAGAAGACGCTTGTGAGGAACAGTGCTGCCCTTCTTTGAACTTTTTCGATGTCATCAGTCAGTCCCACCTGATGCAGATCCCACACCGCACACGCAATACTCTAGAATAGGGTGGACAAGCATGGTGTAACCAGTCTCTTTAGTAGACCAATTGCACCTTCTAAGCGTTCAGCCAATGAATCGCAATCTTTGGTTTGCTCTACCCACAACATTATCTATGTGATTGTTCCAATTTAGGTTATTTATAATTGTAATCCCTAAGTATTTAGTTAAATTTACAGCCTTCAGATTTGTCTGACTTCCCGCGTAATCTAAATTTAGTGGGTTTCTTTTAGTAGTCATGTGGATAAATTTACACTTTTCTTTATTCAGGGTCAATTACCACTTTTCGCACCATACAGATACCTTATCTATAATCATTTTGCAAGTCGTTTTGATCATCTGATGACTTTACAAGATGGTAAATGACAGCATCATCCGCAAACAATCTAAGATGGCTACTCAGATTGTCTCCTATGTCGTTAATATAGACCAGGAACAATAGAGGGCCTATAACACTTCCTTGGGGAACGCCAGATATTACTTCTGTTTTACTCGATGACTTGAGGCCACTTATCTTGATGACATCTTGATCACAGGGAAAACTGCCGCTTTATGGGCCTTGTTTTTGGTGTTCCAGAAGGTAAACTTGCACTTCAATCTTGATAATTATGAATACTTAGGCCATATCTTTAGCACCTCTGTCATTCTCTTCATGTCCACCCACGTTGAAGTGCTCCAGAAGTAACCAATTCCTGGGGATATCACGCAACTGAAGTCCATTTTGTGGCAGATCAAATGTGCAAAGTACATCTTCTTATGTTATCAGTATGTGTACAAAATATGTACTTAAAAAGAGATTTATATGGACAAATAAATAAATAAATATGAATGCAGATTCCACATTTTCAGTTTAACAGAGATTGCATCTCCTATATGATTAAATTCCCATATGGTTAAATTCATTACGTGCAATGAATTATAAGAGAAACATCAAAATATTCAGAACAGATATTTTTTGGCCTATACCAGTTACATGAGTCTCACCCTGAAAGCTAAGAATCTGGAATAAATAAAAAAGTCTGAAAACTTTAGATAAGCCTGTTTATTAGCAAAAGCAACATGCTAATATGTCACTGATTAATACTCTTCAAGTGGGAAAATAGGTTATAAACTTTAAAATGTTCATTTGATTTTGATTCTTGTCAAACAATACTTCCAGTTAACTGACTAATAGTTCCCCTGCATACAGGAAAAATTCTGTAAGCACAAAGTCTCCACCTGATGCTGTGTTACTCTTCAGTTATACTGTTGTTCTCTGGGTTTCATCTTTCGTGTTTTTATATGGTTAAATTTTAGACTTATTTATGATTTTTTTTTTGTCAGAAGTGGCTAAAAACAATTCATTAGGCTGAGTTTGAGGATATGTCTGTGATACTTCACAATTCTAATTCAGTCATTTTTGTTTTGTTTCTGGTGTCACTTTTGTCTAAATTCTTGTAAGGTGGTCATCAGTCAAAGGAAGTCTCACATGCCATATTCATATTTCAAATCACCCTGGATTGAAAATAACTGATTGCATTATGATCTCCATTTATAATTTGTGCAGTGGTTTGTTTCTTAATTTGCATAGCTCCTATGTTTTGAGCTTTTTCAGGAACTTGGTTTTCATTAGGTTTAGGTTGGGTTTCTCACACAACACTTTCAATCAGTTGCAAATAAAATGTCAAATCCACAATCAGCTGTTTCTATTTATATTGCAGGCCACACATTCATCATCAGAACAGAGACAGAAAAACGAATATTTTGATGATAAACAACGTAGAATCTCCACTAAGTCACTCAGCATGACAAACGTTTTACTTTCCCTCCACACTGTAGGAAACAGACAGCACACAGAATAAGCCTAGTGTATGGAGTCATGTTACATGTGGCTAAATTGGCAAACGATGATATCTACAGTATTCTGTAAGATTAGCAGCAGACACTCATCCCTGGGAGGCTTCCAGTGATATTGTATTATTTTTATATCTGTATTAATGTAAAATAATTCTAAAACTAAACAAATATACAGCTCTATATGATATGTCTAATGTAATAAGGTAACTTTTGTCTAATGAAAATGCCCTGAGACCACTAAATTATAGTCACATAGTAATACTCAATCTGGGGATAACTGGTTTGATTAACAGATTTTCTTCAGGTGAATGACAGATTAAGTGGCACTGTAGAATATCTGACAAAACATTTGTCAAAGTACAGGGTTTTACTCAAAAGATTTCCAGTGCAATACGCCATTAATGGCCACCAATCAAATGGGAACATGCACTCAATGTCATGGTAGATGTCCTTAGAGTAAGCAAAGCCCATGTGCACGCATCAGTTTTCAGTCTCTCTTATTGCATAGAAGGAAAAAAATCTTGAATATAAGTGTGTTTGTGTTTCAGAGCTCAGAGGAGGACCTCTGGCAGATACCTATGTACTTGAGCAGTTCCACTGCCACTGGGGCTGCTCAGAGCACACAGTCGATGGTCGTGGATATGCAGGCGAGGTAACACGTCTTCCTGAGCTCTCACTTGCGCATCCCGTTGAATGTCACAAACATAAAACTGATCTTATAATTATTGAATAACTGTATTGTGGTAACTGTTCACTTAGTTAAGATCAGTCAGTAATGCTAGTGATTGTATGTTCATTGTCACATAAACTGCAGTATTGTTCTTTTAGTTTATTTATTTTTTAAAATGTGAAATCAGCCAAATTGTTACAATAGATTTAGAATGATGCAAGTATATGTGCATCTAAAAAAGTTACTTCAATTATTGTGTAACATATTTGCAAAACAAACAGGTTAAGATAGCAGAATTGCACTTCATAGTCTTCTTCTTATTCTTCTTTCTTCCCTGTTCCAGCTACTCTAGGGAATTGTTATATGGATTTTGGCAGTGTTAGTGACAGTATGTGGCCAGATGCCTTTCCTGATGTCACCACTCCCCCAAAACAGAATTTGTGTACCGGTATCCTATTGGTCTGTGTAAATCTCATGTTTGAGTGTGGGGACATTTTATATCTGTTTGTATAGCATGTATCCAATGTGGCACAAGGGCACCATTCCAACATTTACCTAGCTGGATGTGGGGGAATCACCTAAAACTACATTTAGGATGGCCAGCTCAACTATCCTCACCATTAATTCCAGAGGGGGTTCGATCCAGGACAGGTTTACTTTCCCAGAAATGGCACTTAAATGCAATCAGCTTCTGTCATTTTCTTTATTTTATTGTAATTAGTGTTTAAAATGTTGTCTGATATTGATATGGATTCTGTCAATCACATTTCATATTTTGACTAAAGTACAGTCTTGATCACATCATGGATGTTTTAATAATATAGGTAACCAGTTTCGGTTCTTTCTACAAAACCATCATCAGACCTGTGGATAAATTTTAAGAAATACTAGATACCAATCTTTAAATAAAATGAAAGTGTCTAATGATGTCAAAATTTAACAAGATAAAATAAAATAAATTATACCCATGGCTCCCTTAGGATGGTAGGCGGAGCTCTCCTCGCCGCTACGCAGTCAACTGATGGTTATGAGTGCTGAGCACGAGCTTAAATATGCAGAGGCTCCGCCTACTTCCTGTCACACTACTTCACAACTGCCAATCAGCGTTCATAATATGACGCTATCGTCAAAGTATAAAAGTAGGAAATACACTAATAACATAAAATTGATTCATTTAAATGTCTGATTAACAGATAGTTAGTATGTCTACAGCTTATTTAAATTTTAGATAAAAATAGTGAACTACGATGTGTAATAGTTGTGCCCTCTATGGGCAACCTTAATACTATTACAGTGCCAGTTACATCAAAGATGTGACAGTCTTTGGCGTTGTGGTATATATCGATTATACCGAGTCGCCTACATCACAATTGCATCTTTGTTGGATGCTACAGAATCGTTTTATTTTAACTGTAGTTTTTATAGCAATATTCTTTATAGCAGTAGGGTAGCAGCCACGAGTACATTCCACATTATGTATATCTGAATAACTGATGAGACTGCTGATTAAATGTTTTTAAAATCATCGATCTAATAGTTTTTATAACAATCAATGTCAATTTAATAATTTTTTATATGTATATGTTGTGCAGCATATTTTACATACATTGCTTTTGCCATGGGTATAAATAGTCTTATATTTTTAAAAAACAAAAGAGTAGATGCTTTTATTATAAAATTTCGTCAAAAAGGTCATAATAATATTTTCGCGAAAATCTAATTGTTCATTGAGCAGCATTGATGATTTGGTTTTCAAATGAGCATATATCTCGATTTCTTCTAGGATATTCATAAGTAAGCCTTTATTTGCATAATGAAGAATTTGTAAATTCTGTTCTGCTGTCCCCTCAGCATGATTATTGAATGCTATATGATGGCCAAATACAGACTTCGTTCGTGAGGTACCCGACGTATGTTCTTTGTACCTTACTGCAAAATTTCGACCTGTTTGGCCGATATATATTTTCTCACAGTCTCTACATTGGATCTTGTACACTCCTGATCTGGTAGATTTTCCATTATCTTTACTTACGGTACGTCTTAATTTTTGTTGTAAAGTATTGTCAGTTGTAAATGCTATTGTTATTCCAGAATTTTTGAATAAATTAGTAATTCTATCTGATATGTTTCCCATATAGGTCATCTTCATATATTTTGGATTACCTATTAGTGGAGTACTTTGTGATTGTTGTACTTTATTAAAAATGATATCTACCTGTCATGTGTCGAAAGAGTTGGTTTTTGCAATTTGTTTTAAGATCGTCATTTCCTTTTTGATCTCATTAGCTTCTAGCGCTAATTTTAGTATTCGGTATATCATGGACTTAAAAAATGCTTTTTTATACTTGTCAGGATGACATGATGTGGCATTAATAATAACATCAGTGGTTGTAGGTTTCCTGTATATGGTGAATAAATGTTTCCCATTGTTATTAGTTATAGTGAGATCTAGGTAGTTAATAGATTTTCGATTTTCATGCTCAACTGTAAATTGTAACTTTGGATGCATAGAATTTAATTTTATAGCAAGTTTCTCAATTTCATCTTTTGAACCATTATAAAGTAATAATGTATCATCTACATATCGCTTGTAATATATAATTTTATTTGCGATATCAGGGTTATTTTTCAGGAATTGCGTCTCAATGTGGTCCACGAAAATGTCTGCAACTGTCCCAGCCAAAGAATTTCCCATTGCTAAGCCATCTTTCTGACAATAGATTTTAGTATTAAAAGAGAAATAATTGTCATCTAAAGTGAATTCAAGCAGTTCTATAAATTCGATTATTTCGTCTTTAGTCATATTTTAGTATCGTATTAAGTTATCCCTAATTATATTAATCGTCTCCATAATGGGTATATATGTATATAAATTTTTAATGTCCCATGAGGCGAAACTTGCACTAGTTGGAATGTCTATATTGTGGATTTGTTGTGCTAGTTCATAACTGTTTTTGATACTGAAATTGCTGTCATATGTATAGAATGCTTTCAAAATTTTATTAAGTTTCATATTTAGTTTATATGAAGGACTACTTTTGTAGTTGACAATAGGTCGTATAGATTTCTCTTTTTTATGCAGTTTAATCTGTGATCTTAATTTAGGTATTTGGGGATTCATATTTTTCATCATATTCTTTTCTTCAGGAGTCAAGAGGTGATTATTTTCATCGACTAATTTCTTGATCTTTAACTGGAACTTTGGAGTTGGGCCTTTAGTTACTTCAACGATCCCATTTTCATTAAAAAATGAGAGTGTATTAAATATATAATCGTCTTCTTTAATAATAACAAGGGTATTTCCTTTATCGGCCTTTACCACAATTGCTTTCTCTGCTAGTAGTTTATTATTGATATTTTTAAGTGTTTTATCTTCAGTTTTTCTATGCAGTTTATTTTTCTCTTTTAAAATTAAATCCTTCCTTTTTAAGGCTATCTTACGTGCTTTGGGTTTATTTATTTTCGATATTTTGCTTGTTGCTATAACATCAGCAATTATGTGTTTAACATTCGTATTATTTAGTGGGGGAGTTAAGTTATATTTTAAGCCTTTGTCAAGTAGCGACATCCCCAAATACCTAAATTAAGATCACAGATTAAACTGCATAAAAAAGAGAAATCTATACGACCTATTGTCAACTACAAAAGTAGTCCTTCATATAAACTAAATTTGAAACTTAATAAAATTTTGAAAGCATTCTATACATATGACAGCAATTTCAGTATCAAAAACAGTTAAGAACTAGCACAACAAATCCACAATATAGACATTCCAACTAGTGCAAGTTTCGCCTTATATACAAATATACCCATTAATGAGACGATTAATATAATTAGGGATAACTTAATACAATACTAAAATATGACTAAAGACGAAATAATCGAATTTATAGAACTGCTTGAATGCACTTTAGATGACAATTATTTCTCTTTTAATACTAAAATCTATTGTCAGAAAGATGGCTTAGCAATGGGAAATTCTTTGGCTGGGACAGTTGCAGACATTTTCGTGGACCACATTGAGACGCAATTCCTGAAAAATAACCCTGATATTGCAAATAAAATCATATATTACAAGCGATATGTAGATGATACATTATCACTTTATAATGGTTCAAAAGATGAAATTGAGAAACTTGCTATAAAATTAAATTCTATGCATCCAAAGTTACAATTTACAGTTGAGCATGAAAATCGAAAATCTATTAACTACCTAGATCTCACTGTAACTAATAACAATGGGAAACATTTATTCACCATATACAGGAAACTTACAACCACTGATATTATTAATGCCACATCATGTCATCCTGACAAGTATAAAAAAAGCAATTTTTAAGTCCATGATATACCGAATACTAAAATTAGCGCTAGAAGCTAATGAGATCAAAAAGGAAATGACGATGTTAAAACAAATTGCAAAAACCAACTCTTTCGACACATGACAGGTAGATATCATTTTTAATAAAGTACAACAATCACAAAGTACTCCACTAATAGGTAATCCAAAATATATGAAGATGACCTATATGGGAAACATATCAGATAGAATTACTAATTTATTCAAAAATTCTGGAATAGCAATAGCATTTACAACTGACAATACTTTACAACAAAAATTAAGACGTACCGTAAGTAAAGATAATGGAAAATCTACCAGATCAGGAGTGTACAAGATCCAATGTAGAGACTGTGAGAAAATATATATCGGCCAAACAGGTCGAAATTTTGCAGTAAGGTACAAAGAACATACGTCGGGTACCTCACGAACGAAGTCTGTATTTGGCCATCATATAGCATTCAATAATCATGCTGAGGGGACAGTAGAACAGAATTTACAAGTTCTTCATTATGCAAATAAAGGCTTACTTATGAATATCCTAGAAGAAATCAAGATATATGCTCATTTGAAAACCAAATCATCAATGCTGCTCAATGAACAATTAGATTTTCGCGAAAAATATTATTATGACCTTTTTGACGAAATTTTATAATAAAAGCATCTACTCTTTTGTTTTTTAAAAATATAAGACTATTTATACCCATGGCAAAAGCAATGTATGTAAAATATGCTGCACTACATATATATAAAAAAAATTATTAAATTGACATTGATTGTTATAAAAACTATTAGATCGATGATTTTAAAAACATTTAATCAGCAGTCTCATCAGTTATTCAGATATACATAATGTGGAATGTACTCGTGGCTGCTACCCTACTGCTATAAAGAATATTGCTATAAAAACTACAGTTAAAATAAAACGATTCTGTAGCATCCAACAAAGATGCAATTGTGATGTAGGCGACTCGGTATAATCGATATATACCACAACGCCAAGGACTGTCACATCTTTGATGTAACTGGCACTGTAATACACTCCTGGAAATGGAAAAAAGAACACATTGACACCGGTGTGTCAGACCCACCATTCTTGCTCCGGACACTGCGAGAGGGCTGTACAAGCAATGATCACACGCACGGCACAGCGGACACACCAGGAACCGCGGTGTTGGCCGTCGAATGGCGCTAGCTGCGCAGCATTTGTGCACCGCCGCCGTCAGTGTCAGCCAGTTTGCCGTGGCATACGGAGCTCCATCGCAGTCTTTAACACTGGTAGCATGCCGCGACAGCGTGGACGTGAACCGTATGTGCAGTTGACGGACTTTGAGCGAGGGCGTATAGTGGGCATGCGGGAGGCCGGGTGGACGTACCGCCGAATTGCTCGACACGTGGGGCGTGAGGTCTCCACAGTACATCGATGTTGTCGCCAGTGGTCGGCGGAAGGTGCACGTGCCTGTCGACCTGGGACCGGACCGCAGCGACGCACGGATGCACGCCAAGACCGTAGGATCCTACGCAGTGCCGTAGGGGACCGCACCGCCACTTCCCAGCAAATTAGGGACACTGTTGCTCCGGGGGTATCGGCGAGGACCATTCGCAACCGTCTCCATGAAGCTGGGCTACGGTCCCACACACCATTAGGCCGTCTTCCGCTCACGCCCCAACATGGTGCAGCCCGCCTCCAGTGGTGTCGCGACAGGCGTGAATGGATGGACGAATGGAGACGTGTCGTCTTCAGCGATGAGAGTCGCTTCTGCCTTGGTGCCAATGATGGTCGTATGCGTGTTTGGCGCCGTGCAGGTGAGTGCCACAATCAGGACTGCATACGACTGAGGCACACAGGGCCAACACCCGGCATCATGGTGTGGGGAGCGATCTCCTACACTGGCCGTACACCACTGGTGATCGTCGAGGGGACACTGAATAGTGCACGGTACATCCAAACCGTCATCGAACCCATCGTTCTACCATTCCTAGACCGGCAAGGGAACTTGCTGTTCCAACAGGACAATGCACGTCCGCATGTATCCCGTGCCACCTAACGTGCTCTAGAAGGTGTAAGTCAACTACCCTGGCCAGCAAAATCTCCGGATCTGTCCCCCATTGAGCATGTTTGGGACTGGATGAAGCGTCGTCTCACGCGGTCTGCACGTTCAGCACGAACGCTGGTCCAACTGAGGCGCCAGGTGGAAATGGCATGGCAAGCCGTTCCACAGGACTACATCCAGCATCTCTACGATCGTCTCCATGGGAGAATAGCAGCCTGCATTGCTGCGAAAGGTGGATATACACTGTACTAGTGCCGACATTGTGCATGCTCTGTTGCCTGTGTCTGTGTGCCTGTGGTTCTGTCAGTGTGATCATGTGATGTATCTGACCCCAGGAATGTGTCAATAAGGTTTCCCCTTCCTGGGACAATGAATTCACGGTGTTCTTATTTCAATTTCCAGGAGTGTAGTATTAAGGTTGCCCATAGAGGGCACAACTATTACACATCGTAGTTCACTATTTTTATCTAAAATTTAAATAAGCTGTAGACATACTAACTATCTGTTAATCAGACATTTAAATGAATCAATTTTATGTTATTAGTGTATTTCCTACTTTTATACTTTGACGATGGCGTCATATTATGAACGCTGATTGGCAGTTGTGAAGTAGTGTGACAGGAAGTAGGCGGAGCCTCTGCATATTTAAGCTCGTGCTCAGCACTCATAACCATCAGTTGACTGCGTAGCAGCGAGGAGAGCTCCGCCTACCATCCTAAGGGAGCCATGGGTATAATTAATTTTATTTTATCTTGTTAAATTTTAACATCATTAGACACTTTCATTTTATTTAAAGATTGGTATCTAGTATTTCTTAAAATTTATCCACAGGTCTGATGATGGTTTTGTAGAAAGAACCGAAACCGGTTACCTATATATTAAAACATACATGATGTGATCAAGACTAAACTTTAGTCAAAGTATAACAATTAATTGATCACTGCTTTCCAAAAATGTTTACCAAAATCACATTTCATCTATGGTTCTGATGCCAATGAGAATAAGGTCATATGGGATTCTTGACTGGGAAACTTTGGTAGGCTCAGCCACCTGATTAGAATGGTTTGCTTCCCCTGTGACAAAGGCCCCTTTCCACACATTGTGTGAGCACTGTCTCTTAAGTTTAGCTGTTGTCCGTATAGACAATTGTAACAAATGTGCATGTGGTATAAAGTTGTCATATTTATGTTGCATAATGGTGTGTGTGGGAGTGCGAGTGAGGAAATGAACAGTCTCTCATTTTGAGACACTGTAGTGAAGTTTGGGATTTAATCCAGGAATTGGCATAAAATAAGGTGATCAACAACTTAACACCATGACCCCTCTTGTTTCTAGCCAGATACTAATGACAAAAATTCCTTCTACTATGAGGATTCAAACTGATTGCCTCAAAGTTGCGTGTCACCATATAAGCATGTATTATTAGGAACAAAATAAGACACCATGTAACCTAATGTCAGAATTATTGCCCTCAGAATTATTGCAAATGTTTGTACCTCAGAGGGTGCCAGAATGGCATATTTCGGCTATTTTTAATCTCTGGCCACATACGGAATAATATTTTGGGGTTCCACAACAGGGCACCTAAAACAAATTTTTTGTTGTAGAAGAGGACCATCCGAATAATAACTCACAGTTATCCACAGACACACTGCAAACCCATATTCAAAAAGCTTAGAATACTTACTGTACCTTCATTATACCTATACAGATGTGTTTTGTATGTCAGGACCCACATTGCAGATTTTCAGACAAATACCGACTTTCATAACTACAATACCCGTAATAGCTCAGCACTCCATACTCGGCGAACAAAAAGAACGAAAACACAAAGGCATGTGAGCCATATTGGTGCAAAACTGTACAACGCACTGCCAGTCAACATCAGGCAGTTAGATGATGATAACAAATTTAAAATAGAATTTAAAAAATTTCTAGTAGATCAATGTTTTTATTCTGTATATGACTATGTATTCTTTCTGATGATATTTATAAAGGCAAAATGGAAAACTCTATCTGTGCCTAATCATTCATTACATTTACATACTTAAAGGACAGCTGTTGTGTGATGTAAATATATACTTAAGCAGTGTTGTGTATATGAGGACTTGCCGTTAAGGGAGGAGAAAATTAAAGCCTTATGAAAAACAGACTATGCATTTAAAATAACAAGCAGTGATGTATATAGACTACATTAATTTCATTGTATTATTATTAACTTCACTGTATTATTTTGTTTTGTACTTTTTTATGTATATATTGTTTGTGTCCCATTTCTTTGAAATGGCTTACATGTACCCTTGACAACATCCATACAACATTCATTGTCAACGGATGGATCAATAAAATAAATAAATAGATTCATTGTAAAGCAGCCAAAGCAGTTGAATGAACAGTACTTCATTCACTACTCGTTCAATCATCACCTGCCTTAGTGATTGAAAATGATTGCATCATCACACAATTTATGATGATGGAGAAATGTATAATATTCATAATTAATTAATTACTTGTTTCATAAAAGCATTAATCTTGCATTATTATGCATGAAATTGAGTCATCCAATCATAACTTACTCTATACCACCAGCTCAACATTGCCAAAAAAAAAACTTTTTTGTTGACAGTTGCATCTTGTACACTGGAACATAAGCAAATACCAAAGCTTCAGTGAAGCAGCTAGGCAACCAGATGGATTAGGTGTCCTTGGGATATTTGTTGAGGTAAGATATTTAATTTATTAAACATTTGCCTACATGCCCCTCTGTTGCTCTCAAACTGAAATGTACACTCTTAAAAGTATTGTGTCCATGTAATGCTTACCATCTTCACGAGTTATCCATTATTTCTTGTTATTAAGTTAAATATGATTTCATCAACTAACATAGTCCTTCTTTTGCATAGGAAGGTGATGTTCATGAGGAGTTTCAGAAGATAGTTGATGCTCTGCCAAAGATCACCTTAAAAGGGCAGAAGACTGAACTAAGTGATCCTGTGGATCCCAACAAATTATTACCTGGTCAGTATTTTCAGTTATTCTTGTAAGTCACATCAGGCTTCGTCTATACATTTTGAAGCACTTAATGTTGTATAACAACACTTTAATAATACAATGACTGACTGACAAATTTTACCTGAAAATGTTATTTGTGGGTAGTCTGCTGAGGTTTGCTGCCAGATCCTAAAATCAATGTAAATTAACATTTTGGTGATCCACCTGATCCCCCATCTTCAGGAGAGATGGTGCCTTTGTTGCTGCTGAGTCCCACTAAATTCAGTGTTCAGCAGGACTTAGCAGCAGCATTTCTCCTGAAGATGGACAGATACATTGCTGAAATAATGAGTGATCTAGATTTTAGTACCTGGCAGCAAACCTGAGGAGACTACCAAGAATTAATATGCTCACAACGCCTATGCAGTTACAATGTTGTGTGCAGTTTCAGTAAATACTGGTTGAATAATATACATATAATAATTACACAGTTGGTTACTAGGTTGGTTAGTTTTATTTTACATGGACAATTTGTATGATTAATCATAATGATATGGAATGAGACATTTTACATTAATATTATACATTCACATGTAAATGTGTTGACTTTTATATGGTTGTTTACATCTTTCTTTGACATTTTACATAAATAAAAATTATTCTATCAAACAGGAGTTGTCAAACAGAAATCTCTTCAGTTTGTTTTCAGATTTAGCTTTGCTGACTGTCAGACATTTTATATCATTGCGCAAGAGCTCACAATTTTAGTGTCAGCATTGTGCAGCCCTTTCTGTGCTAAAGGCTACCTTAATATGAAATAATCAATGTTATTTTCTCTTCTGTTGTTATTATGTACATCATCATTCCTTTTAAATGTAATGGGACATTTACAACAAACTTCATGATGAAATAAAGAAGCAACATAGTCAAAATTGGTAACTCCTTAAACAGATGTCTACAAGATGGTCATGGGTGAACACCAAGATTATCCTTACAGAATGTTTTTGAACAATGAAAATTATGTGTCTTAAAGATAAAACAATGGAAAACCTGGGAGGAATGTAACAATATTATGAAAAGGATAGCTACACACACACACACATACAGCAGGTGGTAACAGCAAAGCAGCAACCTTCTGGTGCAGTACTGAAAGCATGGGAATCAGGTGCACTGTACATTGAAAAATCATCACCCCAATAAAGCAGTGGCTACACGCACTACAAATTTATTTGACAATATGCTGTGTCACGTCTTCGCCAAGTGTTGAATCATAAGCAGAAACAAATGACTATAGATAGCTTCCTAGTAAAAAAGAATTAGTTATGTATCATGTACAATAAAGCACATAATACTGTATGTATAATTTCCTTTGAACAAATGGCATAAATAAGAGAGAATTTTTATAATAACAGAAATAATAATTTATTGATAGATCAAAAATCTACTCACCAAGCCGTGGCAGGGGAACACACGCACAAAAGTGTTTAACTTTTACAAGCTTTCAGAGCCAGTGGCTTCTTCTTCTGGCAGAAGAGTTGAAGGGGAAGGAAGAGAGGTGAAGGAATAGGACTGTAGAGGTTTAGGTAAAAAGGCACAGTTCAGAAAAGCCACCCAGAACCCTGGATCAGGGGAGACTAACGCATCTCATCTGGTAAAGTCTCTCCTGGATCCCATATCACACATTGAAATTCTTGCCCTCCAGGAAGTAGTGCAGCATGCCACCTTTGTATGCTAATCCTACATCTACAGAGAGAACCGCAATCCTTCACCTAAAAACTGATCCCAACCTTACAATCCTACCTGCTGACAAAGGCTCCACCACCATTGTTTTCAACTGCAAAGATTACCTGGCAAAAGGAGTCTGCCAGCTGTCTGATTCATCCACCTACAAACCCTGCCACAGTGATCCCATTCCAGAAGTTGAACATGATCTCCAGTGTTTCCTCAAATCCTAGGCCCATCCAAGAACATCTCCCCAGAGTCCATCTCTCCTTTCACCCCTATCACTCCCCACACACCTACCTTCTACATGCTTCCTAAAGTCCATAAAACCAACCACCTAGGGCATCCAATTATGGCCAATTACTGTGCCCCAACGGAGAATCTCTTCTCTTATAGACCTACATCTTCAGCCTGGTACTCACAACCTACCCTCTCATATAAAAGATACCAACCATTTCCTCCACTGATGCTCCACAGTTTCTATTCCTTTACCGCATGGTGTCCTGCATGTCACAATTGACACCACCCCCCTATACACTAACACCCCTAATACCCATGGCCTTGCCACTGTTCAACACTACCTTTCCCAGAGCCCAATGGATTCCAAAACTACAACCTCCTTCCTAGTGGCCATGACCAACTATATCCTCACCCACAATTACTTCTCCTGTGAAGATATCACCCTTCAAACAAATCCAGGGTACGGCTATGGGCACCTGCTTGGCACCATCCTATGTCAACCTATTCATGTAACACCTCCATGAATTTTTTCTTAACCACCCAGAATTCCAAACCTCTCACACAGTTCAGATTCAGCGACGACATCTGAAGGACACCCTACCCACATTCCTCCAGCACCTTCACACGTTCTCCCCTGTTTGCTTCATCCTCCTCTATCCACCAGACCACCTTCCTCGATGTTATTGTCCACCTCAAAGATGGCTACAACAGTACCTCTGTCCATACCACATCTACTAACCATCAACACCACCTCCACTTCAACAATTGCCACCCATGGCAGTTGCGTCTGTAGTGATGAGCAGTCCCTCTCGAAATATACCACGGTTCTCACTGAGGTTTTCACAGACTGTAATTACCTTCCCTTGCTTTATCTCTCCAGTCACCCACCACCTCCCAAAGTCCCTTCATCTGGCTACAGGGGAATATTCACCTTGTGACTCAGTACCACCCAAGACTAGAGCAACTGAAAGACATTGTCCACCAGGGTTTCAACAGTCTCTCATCGTGCCCTGAAATGAGGAATGTCCTACCCACTATCCTTCCCACCACCCACCAAACCTATACAATATCCTTGTCCATTCAAACAACATAGCCCCTGCTCCCAACCCCCTGCCTCAAGGCTCACATCTCTGTAATAGAGGTAGATGCAAGACCAGTCCCATACAGCCTCCCACCACCACCTACTCCAGTCTGATCACAAACATCACCTATCCCACCAACAGGAGGACTACCTGTGAAACCAGTCATGTGATCTAAAAGCTAAGCTGTAACCACTGTGCTGCACTGTATATGGCTATGACAACCAGCAAGCAGTTGGCCTGCAGGAATGGCCACCAACAAACTGTGGCCAAGAAACAGCTGGAGCACCCTGTTGCTGACCATGCTGACCAACACTTCGTCCTTCATTTCAGTGATTGCTACACAGCCTGTACCATCTGGACCATTCACACCAACACCAGCTTTTATGAACTGTGCGGATGGGAACTCTCCTTACAATATATTCTATGTTTCCATAACCCTCCTGGCCTCAACCTTCATCAGTCAACGTCCTTTACCCACCTATCACCTTCCCTGCTCCCATTCCAGCACTACACAAGTGGCACTTTACCATTTGCCACCCCTACCCTGTTATCCATCCCCATACCCTCCCCAGCCTCCTCCTCAAAAGTTTTGTTTGACAGTCTTTTTTGCGCCTATCTGTGACTCAGCATCTCTGCTATATGGTGAGCAGCAACTTTCCTTTTCATAATACTGTGAAAAGTTGCACTAAGCCAGATACAAACCAAACATTACTGTCAGGCAGACCACCAATGTTATCACTGAGCTACAAATGCATTATGATACAGCTGCTGACATTTAGATACTTCTTACTTGACTCCTCGTCACAAAATCAAGTGCCTTTACTAGGTTTGCAATCCTACAAATGATGTCGCACAGTTTTCTTGCATGTTTTTAGAGGGTAAGCCCTTATGCTAAGTGTCAGAAAGGTGTTAACACTCATAATTGTGAGTGTGTTAGAAGTTTTGTTACTTTTGTGAACAGATCTGTAAAGCCTGTAATGTACTTGGCTCCTGTGTAACATGGTGGGTAATTCAAATACCAGCCATGGCCATTTTTTGTGCTGTCAAGTATGCATATTAAGCTACTAGTAGCAGCTATTTCATAAAACTGAGAAAGCAGCAGCCTTTTATGAGGTAGCAGCGTCCCTGCTAATTCACTTGGTCTAATGTAAATGGTGTAAGTATGAAAAGCATATGTGCAGTTTAGTAATAGTTTATTGTTTATACAGTATACAGATTAAGTTTCTATGATCTCTTTGCCTTATGTCAAAGTATACCTTCATTTATTCCACAACCTTGATGGTTCTCCTTCTTGATGGGAGCTACAGTACATAATGAATGAATGAATGAATGAATTGAGAAAGATTGGAAAGGAGGGGAAGTTCACCCTAGGTTGAGGGGTGTTCCAGTCTCCTATCACCTTCAGAGTAGTCCCCTTGTGACTCCACATACTTCTCCCAGCAGTGCCACCATTGTTGGAAGCATGCCAAAAAAGCATCTTTTGGAAAGGACTTTAGCTCAGCTGTCGTTGTTGCCACAACATCCTCTTGTCTGAAATCGCCATCCTTTCAATAGCCTCTTGAGTTTGGGGAATAGCCACAAGTCACTGGGGCGCCATATCAGAAGAGTAAGGAGCCTGTTGAAGCACAGGAATCTGTTTTTTTTTGCCAAAAAATTCTGAACCAAGTGTGAGGAATCTGCTGGAGCATTGTCGTGACAGTGGTGCCAATTTCCTGTTGACCACAAGCCCAGTCTTTTGTGCCACACAACATCGTGTAGGCAATGGAGAACATCCCTGTAGTAATGTTTTGTGATTTCACTTCAGACTTCCAGGCTAATAGGTCGGGGTCAATGTATAAAACTTTCTCCTAACATTTCCTCTCCAACTACGGGAGACTTCTTCAGAGCTAAAGTGGTGACCTTTGGTGATTGTTTGACCCTGTGGTGCATACTCATGATGCATCACACTGAGTCAAAGAAAACAGCCAGTATCACTTTGACATTGCTGTACACTTGGCGGGCTTTCTTTGGTCTTGTGATGCTGAATGCTTTCACTGTGACAACTGGAATTTGGCTTCCAGAGCATTTCCGTACACCCAGTACACGTTGTCAGTGATTATGGTGTTCATGAAGTCAGGGTCACTGTTTGTGGAGGCCAGCATGTCCTGTGAGGCTTCAATGTGAAATTGCTTTTGCTCCATTGTCAGCAGCTTTGGCAGGAATTTGTCAAGTCTCTTCATGGCCTAATCTTTCATCATAATGGAATGTGTTGAAAAGTTGCTGGTTCTCACCACTTCTTAGATTTCAAACCGGTTGTACCACTCCTTAATCTACATGAAGCCCATAGCATCATCACTAAAAGCCGTCTGAATCTTCTGAATGGTTTCCACCTGGCAGTTTCCAGTTTCTGGCAAAATTTAATGCAGTAGCGTTCCTCCAGTCGTTCTGTCATTTCACTTGCAATGAAAAACTTACACAAGCACCATACACTACCTCACTCAACTGCTGCTTCCCAGAAACTGATGCTATCAACAGGCGGGAAAAAATTCACGCATGTGCACAATGTTTCAAGGTTGGCTCATGCAAGTGTGCTAGAGTCAAATCCACCCGGTGTTTGCAAAAAGAGAGATAGTGCTACACTCTAACAATTTTAGACAGCAGGTGTTTTAAACTAAGGTTGCTTAAGACAAAATAAAGATTGGGCTTACATCACCAAATTTTTGACCAGCAAGTATGACAGCCACTACCAGATGCTTTGTATACTCTGCTTTGCTTTGTGGTGTGTGTTGCTTGTTTTTTCTTCTCTTGTTTTCAAATGAGTGAGGAAGCCCATCATGGTGCTTGAATATGACTCAAGGGATCTACATCTAAAACCATGTGTTGGTTCTGCTTTTCCATTAGCACAGAACATGTGTGTAGACTGCCAAATCTTAAAGAGCGAGGCTAGGTTTGTTCCCCCAGACTACACAGGAAGTGGAATTTTATGTGACCATTTCCTTAGAGGTCTCAAATTAGTCTTGTGTGATATTTGTTTATCAATATTTATTGATATGGACATAAAAATATGAACAATAACCAATACTCCAGCAGCGATTGAGCAACAGTGCTGCATGGCAGTAGCAACCAGCATGGGCCAGTGCAGCTGTAGTACTGTTTATTTTTAATGTTTTACTGTCCCTTCCAATACAGATAAAACAAATATAGTACTAGACTGATGTGGGTCTGCTCTATTGACTGGATATGTAAAAATCTACTTTAAAAATGATTTTGTTTGGACTGCAGACCAAACTGACACTTTCTATTGACAATGGGCATCACATGAAATACATAATGAGCAGTATTGTTTTGGGCTGACTCCATCTACATAATGTAAAACCAAAATTGCAAATATCTGCTGAAACATTGAAGAAAACGCACCTGATGACTTTCAGGAGGTACACGCCGTCTTCAGGCCACAGGTGGCCTATCGGGACCATCTGACCACCGTGTCATCCTCAGTTAAGGATGCAGATAGGAGGGGCGTGTGGTCAGCACACAACTCTTCCAGTCATTATGGTGGTTTTCTTTGACCAGAGCAGCTGCTATTCGGTCAAGCAGCTCCCCTCAATTGGCATCACAAGGCTGAGTGCACCCCAAAAAATGGCAACAGCGCATGGCAGCTGGATGGTCACCCATCCAAGTGCCGGCCACACCCGACAGCCCCGGTGATCTAATGGGAACCGGTGTATCCACTGCGGCAAGGCCGTTGGCCCTTAGGAGGTACACTAGGCTGGAATTATTTGAGGGGAAACCATTTGGCTCACACACGAGAGAGAGAGAGAGAGAGAGAGAGAGAGAAAACTTTATGCTTCCCTCCACCTTGAACTGTATGCCTAGGCACCTCAATATATGCGAATGAATACATACAACAGATTAAAATGGAGTAGGTTAATTCAGATGACTTTAGGTTCCCAAAAGAAAGACAATGAGGTACAGATACTGAAACTATTTCTCAGTGGATGAATTCCTGCAGGACAAACTGGTAATTTGAGCTGGATGCAACTTATGTATCCCAATGTAATCATTATAGTGTTATTTATTATTTATTAATGCAAAAATCATTGTAAATGTATTGTAAATATTTGACATGTCTCCTGTAAACAAACAAAATGGATTGCAAATGTATGTCATGACACAAATAAACCATAATTCACAATTCACAGTGTCTGCACTACATGAGCTAAAGCATGTTGTTTTTAGAGCTGATATGGAATTAGTGAAGTGATAAAGTTGCTGAAATGCATACCACTGTAACAAAGAAAGTTTTCATTAAGGTAAACAGGGTACTCAAAAGAGAAGACTATATTTCTGTTTTAATAAGTCAATACCACCTTCAAAGTCATTCTAGAAAAGTTAGAGTTTCTTCTATTTATTTTATTTCATTTATAGAGCAATTACTATTTTGGTAGCAAACACATAATGTGGTGAATGATTTTATTTTTAATCTGTTGTACCATTTTGATTGGTTAAACATTACTCTTCTATAATTTCGCAATATCCATCATAATTATGATACCTGCAATTTAACTTAACACTGATTTTATGATTGAGAGCTGTTAATTGTTTTGACAGCATTTTTCAATTTTTTTATCAGCTATTGAAGTTATTAGTTTCTTTACAAGTAATGCCTGTTTATTTTTCAGACTTCAGTCAGTACTGGACTTATGAGGGCTCCTTGACAACCCCACCATGCACCGAAAGCGTGATATGGATGATCCCGAAACAACCAATTCGAGTATCTGGAAGTCAGGTATGTTTAGTAGAATTAAGTGACAACTTAATACAGCATTCAGCAGAAAAGTAAACCAACACCTTATGTGGATCATCTGGAAAGCACAAATTGTTTTTTACCGGGCAGCAGATTATAGACATGAACAAAAGCAACAGAACCTCTCAGAACCAGAAGTTTTTTCACTTTTTTTTTTTACTATCCTTAGACTATTCAGTAAAACAATACTGGACTTGTTAGATACACTACAGAAATAACATATACAAATAAAAAACAGAAACAAAATAAGACCAGACTAGGCAAGGACAGAGCATGAAGTTGACCATGGCCTAATCAAAGGAACCATCCCAGCATTCACCTTAGCAACTTGCAAAAATCGAGTATTTTTGAAAAAAGGGATTTAGTTGGATGACACTGGACTGCTCATATGAAACACTATTTGAAATATAGGCTCAAAGGGACAAATCAGGATAAGGTAACAGGAAACTGAAATTTCTTCCTACTCTATATTTTAAGCAGCATATCAAAGAAGTCATAAAGAAATAAAAGGAAGGTTCAGACGTGGAATTCAAATTCAGAGTAAAAGAATATCAATGATACAATTCACTATCGATATTGCTATTCTCTGTGAAAGGAGGAGGAATAACAAGGTGTACTGAATGGAATGGTCAGTAGATTGAGCATAGAATATGGACTTAGAGCAATGCAAAAATAAAAAAAACTACTGAGAAGCAACAGAAATGAGATTACTAACAAACTTAACCTCAAAACTGTGGAGTGCATAGTAGAAATAGTGAAGAAATTCTTTTCGAAGATGTTGAGCTACAGTCATGAAATACTGTTTAAAAGAGTAAACTGCCATTTGACTGTGTATTACTACATTTGTTTTATCCAGAGTCTGGCTTTTATGCCATTCTCAAGTACAATATTAAAAGTTGTTAGACCATTATTGTGTCATAACTGTTAAGGCAGGCTGCAAAGTGGAATGGTCACATGTGGAAGTGGGCATGATATCAAGATGTAGCCAAGTCAAACACAGCTGACTGACACTAGATAGAACACAGAGAAGGAGAAGAAAACAGCAACCCACAAACAATCAAGTGGAAAGTGGAAACCTTTGCTACAACAATATCAATGGTCAAGAGCAAAGAGAGAGACAATTTGAATCATGACCAGACCAAGTGCCAAGCGAGGTTATTATTGAATAGTCCATAGTACAGCAGTGACAGTAACCGACAGCATCAGATGCAAGTATGTAACTGACTGACTGTTCACTTGGTGGCCATATTTACAGCAGCCACAAGGGACACTACTGGCTGGAGAATTCACATGGCGAGATGAGTGGCTGCTCATGCTGCAATTGCAGTGCTGTGGTGAGATTGTGCCCTCTAGAAACCATCTAGGATTATTTCCTCTGGCAGGCAGTCAACCTCTGTGCAGCCAGATACCATATCCTCCCCTCTGAAACAGGCACGTAGTTGGAAACACCCCAGACAATGCCATGGGGGTAGACTGGAGTCATGTTTGAAGATCTGGTTCCTTGACAGCCAGTTGCAGAAAGGGAGGATGTTCAGTGGTGTCCATTAAGGCATAGTTGGTGCTGGGTGTGCCAAGGTGTTCCACCAATCCACATGGATGTGGAAGGAATTGGGAATTGCTGGTGCAACAGTGTGGAGACATAGGCTGGCACCACATTGGCACCAGGAGGAAGTGGAGAAGGCGGTGGTGGTGGTGGTGGTGGTGGTGGTGGTGGTGGTGGTGGTAACACCTCTACTGGAGGCCAGAGCGGGTTGTGATAGTACAGCTTGAGTCCCTTCTGTGTTTGGACTGAGGTAACCTGCAGCCCATGGGTCTCCACTGGTGTACAAGTCTGAGTACAGCAATGATAGTAACTGGCAACATCAGATGCAAGAACAGAACTGACTTACCATTCACATGGCACTGGCTGGTGTATTCATGTGGCCAGACGAGTGGCGCACTCATGCTGCAAGCACAGTGCTGTGGTAAGACTGTGCCCTCTAACAGCTGTAGTGTCAGGCGTGCATAGCTCTGTCAGGTATGTAAGACTGGGAGGGGTGGGAGTGGGTCTCTGAAGAGGTTAGCATCAAAAGATGGAACAGGGTCTGCGGTTGCCAACCACAGAGGAGCTCAATAGCACTACAACTGTTAATCGGTTTGGTTTGATAAGTGCTCAAAAACAGGGTGAAGTCTGACATAGAGGCAGAGGATACGACACATTTTTCATTTTTAAATTTTTTTTTTATTTGCTGCTTAAAGGTCCAACTGAGACATTCCACATCACCATTTGAGTAAGGATGGAATGGAGGGCTGCAAATATGTTCTATGCCACTGGCCTTGCAGAAATATTAGAAAGCAGATGGCGTGAATTGTGGCCCATTATTGGAGACCAGTATGCGAGGCAACTGCAGTGAATTTACAGTGTCCTACTGCACTCGTTGGGTGGGATGGGAGCAGCATGTGCAGCTTTGACACTCTGAGCAAAGAGCGTGAGCACATGCAGGACCCTGGCAATCCATACAATCTGCTCGGGAGTGAGCGGAAAATCACTGCAGGCTTGAAGGACCACTGACAAGGTGCAACTGGACACTCAGACACCGTGGATACATCGGATAACAATGAATTGCAACATTGCTGGAACCTGCAGATTGCCCAATGTCTGTGACATAGGGTGGAACGTATGGTGGCATGTTAATCGCAGAAATTTATGGCCTCACCGTGCATCATTCATAGCAATGTGTGCAGTCTGAAGGAGTGTGTGATGTGCAAGACATCCTCAAACAATAGGTTATCTACTTTAAATCCTGTGAGTGGTTCTCAGGACCGGGTTCCAGCTAAACAACACCACAAATCATGGAGTCCACATAAAAAGCCTTGCAGCTTTGATTGGGACAAGTGAAATGGCATTTGTGGCTTAGACATTTGAAGTTTGTGGCCCAGGACAGGTACGATTGTTCATGTTGTTTACAGTGTTGGTGAAACTTGAGCCTAGAGGGTACCACATGATATTTCTGGAAATAATAATTAGTCAACAGAGGTCAGACAGAGGCACCAATTTATGGAGAAGAAAGAACATATGCAGGGATGAATAGTGGCATTGACTGCAGGGCGGCTGAGGCATGGAGCAAAGTGGCCTTATGCGCTCAGAGTTTGTCCACCTGAAGCTGCTGCTGTTGCATTAGCTGCTGCTGCTTTTGCTCCAGCAGGCAAACTAATTTAGCATTATACTACTCAACATCTACCTTTTTCCTTGTCACCTATACTATATCTGAGTGGCCGAATGCCCGCACGGATATCAGAGCCCAGGAGAGAAACACCTTACACCAAAAGCCAGAAGGATCACTTGCAGAAGAGAATGTGACACCAAGCGGAAGCTGAACTGAGTACAGTTGACTGACAGCAGACAGGACAAGACCAAAGCAACCTATGTAAACAATGGATTGCAAAGTGGAAAGTGAAAATAACTCCACTGTACAAACACAAGTTCAGTGAAGTTATTTTGTCTACTCACATATGAGAAATGGATAGCAAATGCTGGTTAGATATGATCTGTCTCTAAACTGAAAAGCGGGCGGTGCTCAAGGTGGGGGAAGCTGCCTATCCTGAAAGAACACTACAACTGCCATTCAGGATAACTAAGAATCAGTGTAGAACATTCCACAGATCTGGCACAAGGCGAACTGTGGAAGGTTTGGTTGTTGTTGCTGTTGTGGTCTTCAGTCCTGAGACTGGTTTGATGCATCTCTCCATGCTGCTCCATCCCGTGCTAGCTTCTTCATCCTCCAGTACCTACTGCAGCCTACGTCCTTCTGATCTGCTTAGTGTATTCATCTCTTGGTCTCCCTCTACGATTTTTACCCTCCACGCTGCCCTCCAGTACTAAATTGGTGATCCCTTGATGCCTCAGAACATGTCCTACCAACCGATCCCTTCTTCTAGTCAAGTTGTGTCACAAACTCCTCTTCTCCCCAATTCTATTCAATACCTCCTCATTAGTTATGTTGATCTACCCATCTAATCTTCAGCACTCTTCTGTAGCACCACATTTCGAAAGCTTCTATTCTCTTCTTGTCTAAACTATTTATCGTTCACGTTTCACTTCCATACATGGCTACACTCCACACAAATACTTTCAGAAACGACTTCATAACACTTAAATCAATACTCGATGTTAACAAGTTTCTCTTCTTCAGAAACGCTTTCCTTGCCATTGCCCGTCTACATTTTATATCCTCTCTACTCCAACCATCATCAGTTATTTTGCTCCCAAAATAGCACAACTACTTTACTACTTTAAGTGTCTCATTTCCTAATCTAATTCCCTCAGCATCACCCGACTTAATTCAACTACATTCCATTATCCTTGTTTTGCTTGTGTTGATGTTCATCTTATATCCTCCTTTCAAGACATTGTCCATTCCATTCAGCTGCTCTTCCAAGTCCTTTGCTGTCTCTGACAGAATTACAATTTCATCGGCGAACCTCAAAGTTTTTATTTCTTCTCCATGCATTTTAATACCTACTCCAAACTTTTCTTTTGTTTTCTTTACTGCTTGCTCAATATACAGATTGAATAGCATCAGGGAAAGGCTACAACCCTGTCTCACTCCCTTCCCAACCACTGCTTCCCTTTCATGCCCCTCGACTCTTATAACTGCCATCTAGTTTCTGTACAAATTGTAAATAGCCTTTCGCTCCCTGTATTTTACCCCTGCCACCTTCAAAATTTGAAAGAGAGTATTCCAGTCAACATTGTCAAAAGCTTTCTCTAAGTCTACAAATGCTAGAAATATAGGTTTGCCTTTCCTTAATCTTTCTTCTAAGATACGTCGTAGGGTCAGTATTGCCTCACATGTTCCAACATTTCTACGGAATCCAAACTGAATCTTCCCCGAGGTCGGCTTCTACCAGTTTTTCCATTCATCTTTAAAGAATTCGCGTTAGTATTTTGCAGCTGTGACTTATTAAACTGATAGTTCGGTAATTTTCACATCTGTCAACACCTGCTTTCTTTGGGATTGGAATTATTATATTCTTCTTGAAGTGTGACGGAATTTTACCTGTCTCATATATCTTGCTCACCAGATGGTAGAGTTTTGCCAGGACTGGCTCTCACAAAGCTGTCAGTAGTTCTAATGGAATGTTGTCTACTCCCGGAGCTTTGTTTCGACTCGGGTCTTTCAGTGCTCTGTCAAACTCTTCACGCAGTATCATATCTCCCATTTCATCTTCATCTACATCCTCTTCCATTTCCATAATATTGTCCTCAAGAACATCGCCCCTGTATAGATCCTCTATATACTCCTTCCACCTTTCTGCTTTCCCTTCTTTGCTTAGAACTGGGTTTCCATCTGAGTTCTTGAGATTCATAAAAGTGGTTCTCTTTTTTCCAAAGTTCTCTTTATTTTTCCTGTAGGCAGTATCTATCTTACCCCTCGTGAGATAAGCTTCTACATCCTTATATCCCTGCTTAGCCATTTTGAACTTCCTGTCGATCTCATTTTTGAGACGTTTGTATTCCTTTTTGCCTGCTTCACTTACTGCATTTTTGTGTTTTCTCCTTTCACTAATTAAATTCAGTATCTCTTCTGTTACCCAAGGATTTCTACTAGCTCTCATCTTTTTACCTACTTGATCCTCTGCTGCCTTCACTATTTCATTCCTTAAAGCTACCCATTCTTCTTCTACTGTATTTCTTTCCCCCATTCCTGTCAATTGTTCCCTTATGCTCTCCCTGAAACTCTGTACAACCTCTGGTTCTTTCAGTTTATCCAGGTCCCATCTCCTTAAATTCCCACCTTTTTGCAGTTTCTTCAGTTTTAATCTCCAGTTCATGTATTTATTTATTTATTTATTTATTCATCTGTGGAACAATAAATATTGTATGGATGTCATATGTTGCTAATAATCTACATCTATGTTAACTATTCTTTTACAGTATAACAACTTTTACTTATTAAAAAGGTTTTAAGCTTTTGTCTGAAAGTGAGGGGCTCATTTATTTCTTTAATTTCTTCTGTTAATTTGTTATACAGTTTTATCCTATTATAAAATAACTTTTTTGCGTCTTTGCCTTGTTCTTTCTATCTAGATGGAGGTGGTGACAAGCTCTTGTTTCATGGTCATGTATTAGGCTGTTTGTGTTGTACATTTTGAGATTTTTCTTAATGAATATTATGTTCTGAAAGATATACTCACAAGAAACAGTTGAATGCCTAGCTTTCTAAATAATGCTAGACAGTGGGCCCTGTTGTTGCTGTTTGTTATTATCCTTATGGCTCTTTTTTGTACTTTGAACACAGTTTGTATGTTACTGGCACTTGTTCCCGAAAACATGATCCCATAGCTGAGGACTGAGTGTAGATATCCATAATATGTTATTTTAAGACAGGTATTATTGCATACTGGTGCAAGGATTCTAAGAGCATAGCATGCTGTGGATAATTTCTTTGCCAAAATGTTGACATGGTTTGTCCATTTCAGTTGGCTGTCTACATTCATCCCTAAGAATTTGGTACTTGTTACACATTATTATTAACTAGTGGCATTGTGTTTTTTGTTCAATTGGAAGTTAATATAGTTAGTTTTCTTTACATTTAGGGTTACTTTATTTTTTAATGACCAGTTGTGGACATCATTGAGAGCCTCGTTTGCTCTTTCTGACAGTTGTGTTGGATTTTCACCTGTTATTACTATGTTGCTGTCATCAGCAAAAAGTATTTTTTCTCCATGTCCGATACTTTGAGGGAAGTCGTTAATGTATATAAGAAACAATATTGGGCCTAATACACTTCCCTGTGGGACGCCGATATTCACATTTTCTGGGTCAGACAGGTGTTTTATAAGGGAATTGTTTGAAACTTGTGATATCTCAACTCGTTGAACTCTGTTTTCCAAGTATGATTTGAACCACTTCTTTGTCACACCTCTTATTCCTATTTGCCCTAATTTATGAAGTAAGATTTTGTGGTCAACTGTATCAAAGGCCTTGGACAAGTCTAAAAAGATACCACTTACATTTTCACCTTTGTCCAGTGCTTCTAAAATTACTTTAGTGAACTGTGCTATAGCAGACTGTGTGCCTTTTCCGGGCCTAAAACCAAATTGGTCATTGGAAAGAAGATTATATTTATTCAGGTAATTTAGCATTTTTTTGACTAGTATTTCTATTATTTTAGAAATGATAGACAGTATAGAGATCAGCCTGTAGTTCTCTACATTTTCCACATCTCCGTTTTTAAGGATAGGTATAACTTTTGCTTGTTTTAGGTACTCCGGAAAGTATCCATTTTCGAAAGATTCATTAATTATGTCTGTTAATGGGCCCTTTATGGAGTCTATACAATCTTTAATTACGCAGACTGGGATTTCATCAAGTCCTACTGAAGTTTTATTTTTTAGTTGGTGTACTACTAGTGCCACTTCCCTTTCTGTAGTTGGCAAGAGCACCATTGAGTTTGTTGGCTGGTTCTGAGTAGGTAAATCATACGTATCTGGAAATTTCTGCTGTAATTTTTTTGTAAAACTACTGAAATATGAGTTTACAAAATCAGCTAATTTTTTAAGGTTACCTACTGGTACATCTTTGTTTTTTATTTGTGAATTGAAGTCCTTTTTAGCAGTTAGATGTTTCCTGTTTGACGATGTTCCAGGCTGCTTTGCTCTTGTTTTCAGCTTCAAGTAATATTTTGTTGTTTGAAAGTTTTTTTGCAGCTAGCAACACCTTTCTGTATATTTTCCTGTACTTTTTGTAGAATTGCAGAACTTCTGGGTTAGATTGATGAATTTTTAGGGAGTTGAGATATCTAAGAGTTTCTGAGGATTTTTTGATACCTGTAGTCACCCATTGATTTCTCTTTGTAGTTTTAATTTGATAAAGAGTTTTGGGAAACATCTCTTCAAATCTGAGTTTAAAAATTGAAATGAACTTGATAAATTTCTGATTTGCATTGGTTTCTGCATAGACTTCCCTCCAATCTTCAATTCTAGCTGGGATTTAAACTGATACAGGGCTGATTTGGAAAACATTCTTTTGTATGTACAAAGTTTAGGAGGAGTTTAAACATGAATGTTAGTTTTTAAGATCTGGCAGAGGTGGTCTGATAGGTCCAGGTTTTGGACAACAATATGACATTTTTTACTATCAATATCTGTAGCTACATGATCTATGGATGAAGAGGATTCTTTTGTTATTCTAGTTGGACAATTAACAAGGGAGGATATTCCATAACAGCTTAGAATATTCACGTATATGTTGCTAGCCTTATCAGGCTTCATCATATTAATGTTTAAGTCACCACAGATAATTACATTTGCTTTTGGTCCAGAAACCTTGTCTAAGCTTTGATTCAGTTTTGAGAAGAATATATCAATGTCTCCACTGGGAGAGCGGTACACACAAAATATGACTAATTTTTTTGCTATGCCAGGTCCTATTATTTCAACAGCGGAAAGTTCGAAATGTTTGTCCTCACCTAGATCTAAAAGATCATATCTAACTTTAAATGACCTACCTTTTTTTTACATAGATACATGAACCTCCACCATTCATTGAAATTCTACTATAGTAACATGCAAGGTCAAATGAGGCTAATGCAATGTGTTCAATTTCCTTCCCTTTGCACCAGTGTTCAGTGATACACAAAATTTGGCTATCAAAATTTTCCAATTCTACTTCTAGCTGTTGTGCTTTGTTCTTTATGGCTTGAATGTTTTGGTGAAACACTGTTAGGCATTTGTTTTCACATATCTTGGTGGCGCCTTTCCCTTTAGACCTGATGCTAAAAAATCCTTTAGATGGGCTGGTGGCATGGTTATTCTTCTGTTGATGACAGTGGAGGTGAGTCTGTTGCCAGTTAGACTTGGAAGTTGGTGTATCTAAAGGTATCTGCCTTATGTTAGTCTTGTAACTGAGGCCGGGTACCAAAAATCCTTGTTGTGGATTCCTCTGCTTGCAAGCATTTATCTCTTTCCCTGTTGTGTGCTGTTGTTCACGGCTTTGCCCCAGCAAAAATCCTGGCTTCTCAAGGGTGGCTGCATTCTTCTGGTGTGATGACTGCTCCTGTTACCACTGCTGCTGCTGTGTGCTGTTGCAGTGAATGCCAGTGATTCTGGTTGCTTGGTTATTGATGTTGGAACTACTGCTTCTGATGTTGCTGTGACTGCTAATGATTCTGGTTGGTTGGTTTTTGATGCTGTAACTATTGCTTCTGTTGTTAGTTCTGCTGCTGCTAATGTTGGTTCAGTAGTAGGTTCCTCTGCTGCTACTGTTTTTTGGATGGTCCATTTGCGTGCTGCTCCTGCTTTTGCTGGTGTTTTGCTATTGGAGATTTATACCATCCCAGTTCAGTGGCTGTCACTTTGTAATTGCATTTAATTGATTCCCTTATTAAGTTTCCTAACCTGACCTTTCCATTTCTGTTAAGGTGAAGCCCATGTTTCGTAAAACATTCTCTGTCAAGTGTGTTTGAGTCAATTAATTTCACATTGCTGAATAGCCTACAACTACTTTTAGGTTTCACATTAATTCTGTGAATTTCCTTATTCACACATGACCATTCAGGTAAATCATGCCTGTGGGTAAAGTTCACCAGTAAAATGTTTGTATTTGACAGTACTAGCAAAAGACTCAAGAGCTGTTTATACATTTTCATAGCATTGTTTTCGTAAATGTCTTTAGCTCCTGCACAGATTACAACACTGTCCTGCTTGTCATAGTTATATTTTACGATGTTTTTCATCACTTCTTTGAAACCAGCACCTGGTTTAACCATGCCTGTGACTGTCGTTGATTTACTATTTACTTGCAGTTCTTGAGAAATTCCTTTGGTGTGACTGTCTCCAAAGACGTCGACTTTTGATTCTTTCTTCTTTGTCACACACGTCGGTTTTTGTTTATTTGTATTTTCACTTTGTTGCAAAATGTTGTATTTGTTTTTATCGCAAAATGTGACAGATTTTACGGAGTTTGTTATTCTTTTAGTGGACAAGGGATTACCTTTTAGCGACACTTTTATCCACTCGGACGTTGTTTCACTGTCTTGCATCACTTCACTAGCGTTTTGCATATCCTTATTGCAGGCATCACTACTATTCGACAGAACACTGTACCTGTTTTTATCTGTAATTATAATTTCATAACCAACAGATTGTCAGAGGCCCTGGAAATGTCTTAAAATTTAAAACCTGGTTCCTAAATCTCTGTCTTACCATTATATAATCTATCTGAAACCTTTTAGTACCTCCAGGGTTCTTCCATGTATACAACCTTCTTTCATGATTCTTGAACCAAGTGTTAGCTATGATTAAGTTATGCTCTGTGCAAAATTCTTCCAGGTGGCTTCCTCTTTCATTCCTTAGCCCCAATCCATATTCACCTACTGGAGGTTGAGGTTTGGTATAACTTTTGAAACACCCTGTCATTGTTTTTTGTGACTAATTGTGTAGGGAGATGGGGACTCTCTTGCTCGCTCTTCAGTTTGCAGATCTATGAAGGAAGGGAGTGCATGACCACAATCTGGTGATCTACTCTACCTTCCATCACACATCTGTCCCTGTCCCCCCCCCCCCCCTCCCCCCTCCAGCCCGTCACACCCCCATAACACAATTTTTTCCTTAATGAAGTTCTGTTGCATCATTGTGTGTTACACACATTAAATACTTGTCCTTAACCCATTTCATTTAACAATTTATACGACTAAACTGCTATTTTTGAATAATCTGCAAAATTTATTTCCCCTGAAATGTGGAAACTGTTAGTCCCAGAAAAAATGATACCCTTTTTATGTAGGAAATTTAATGTATTTTAGTTTTGTACCAAGAAACATTTTCACCAAAAGCTGTGATTTTGGCATTATTGAAGAATAACAAAAAAGTGACCTTTAATCATCTGCCCCCATAAAGTGACCTTTAATCATCTGCCCACATGGCTGCTCCCATTCCATCATTCAGGATTCTTAGCACGTTGTTCATGGCACACCTGCCTATGACTGTACAATAATTTGTGACTGTATGAATTTTTCCCCTGATTTTCCTTCACTGATTGGACTAGGATGTTCTCCTGCATACTTTGCTGGGAAAGCTTTCCTGAGAGAAATATCATCATGGTGAAAGGCTTAGCAACCTCCTAATGGTTTTTTTACAACTCATATGAAAGTTTATGGTTCCAATGTGACACACAGTTTTCATCTATTACGAGTTTCACTGCAGCATACACTTATTACTGAGAGAACCACTTATTATACTCAACAATCATCATGCAGGCATAGAAAGCTGAAGAAAAGTTGCACATAACATGTGGCAGTTAAGATGGGCCACCCCAAATACACCCCAAACAACTCTATTAGGGTGCTTTTTTTGCTATGCTATAACAGACATTGTGCTGAATTTACTGATGTGCATCAGTAATTTTTAATATTTATTGCATCCTAACTAGGAAATAGTTCTTTTTTTAATGTTTTAATGGAACTATATACTATTTTGTGGCAGTGGTAAGAGCACTCATTGAAGACTTAAACATAATGTGTGTATCTTGATCAAATAGTAAAAAGATAAGTGGTGTGGCAAAACAGTCACACCACCAGAAGCAGCTCAGATTCTATACAGTAAGTTACTGAACTTCTCCTCAAAGGCTCCTTCCAATGCTAAGGAAAAAATTGTATGGTTCCATTTAAAAAATAAAAGCAGTGCCATTCTGGCAGCCATATACCTTAAAAACTACTTTCATGTGTTAGAAAACTCACCATAGTGCCCACTATAACTTAGCAGAAACCACACCTTGGCTTATTCTAGATATATTTTGGGAGGCATATCTTAGTTTTCTCATCCTGTATACATCATTTATAAGGAGGCCCTCCACCACTATAATCAAGTAAGTTGAATCAGTGATGAGGCTGGAATAGAGTTTGATAGAAGTGTGCACATAAGAAGTTTTGCACAGGTGGTCATTAGGACATCAACAATACGGCAAGAAACTGAAGTTTGGAAAGGTGCAGAAAGTGATCAGGTTGTTATAGAGGTTGGGAAATGTTCAAGTAGTTAGGAGACACAATAAATACTGTTAACAGAATTCCATGGCATGAGTTAAGAATGTAACAACACTGGCAGTAAAGCTGGTTCGTATGTTCCAAGTTACAATACTTCTTGTGAATAACAGCAGAAATTGTACTCATTGTTGTGAAGTAGTTGTCTAGGGGACTATTGTTATAGATCCTGATTGAATGCTTGTAAAAACTTGGTGAGCTTTATCCACTGACTTCAGAATATTGTTGCCAATAATAAATGACCTTACTACCCAATACGTGTCATATAGTAATAATAAAGTTTGTGAAATAAGGCTACAAAAGCATTTGTTTAGTTAATACAGTTGTAACTGCTTTTTTTCATTGTATTATTACTATATTATTTCTTTTTTAACTTCTAAAATCCTACATTCTACTATTATCAGTGATACACAGAAGGAATGTCGTGTGCCTTGCTGCAACCTCTCTTATAAGTGGCAATCACTTACACTAAATTTAAAGTACTGGCAATAATATGCTGCTATAGGGATTTGCAACACTTTCATCTAAGAGTAGAGACTACTATTGACCATCAGGCTTCAAAAATTTATTGTGTTAAAAAAATGCAGAAGTTTTGTTTGGACATGTGAGCTATGGACAGATAGATAGATCTATTCTTCATTCCATATATCCATAGTGATGAGACCTTCAAGGATGTATAACACACAAAAAATGTATATTTACAAAAGAATGGATTTGCTAATTTTCCTTCCATGCTTGTAAGAGCATGCATGTTTATGTATGTAAGTAATTTTAGTCGTATGGCAGATTTTATCATTCATTACTTTACTAAGTGTTAATTTCTTTATATTTATTATTTATCCTCTATTACAGCTTTCAGCATTTCGTAGTCTGCGCTGTTATGGACCAGGAGAGCAATGTCCTTGTGATGAACTTCAAGGCCTTGTAGTGAAAAATTACAGGCCTCCTGTGCCACTTGGCAATAGGCAGCTTCGAGAATGTGGTTCACTTTAAGTCTTCTTTTTCTGCAGTGGTGTGGGAAATGGGAAAAATAAATAACTTCTCTACTGACATCACCAAATTATAGCTGTTACTGAAATATATTTTACTTTATGTCAACAAAACTTTTGAGAGAGTTTAATATAAAGGCTGTTCTTTAGTGTTAGCATCTCAGGAAGATTTCTATTTTTGTTTTTGTTGGAAATATATATACATAATAAAAATTGTTATGTATTCTTGTCAGAGTTTTTGTTAACATAGGGGATTGCTTATGTGAAGATTTTAAAGCCAGATAGTAAAATAATTATAAATATTTAGCATAAAGTGACAGAATGATGCTAGAAATGGGCCTGTTATTTAAAGGTTTTATAGTATAAATATGTTTAGGTTATAAAAGTTTGTGTATAGTGATTTTATAATATGTTGAGTGCTGATTTATGTATTGATAAACTTTGTTACCAGATGTAAATGTATTTACTGTTATTCTGATATATATTGTACAATAAAAAATGGGATCTATGTTTCCTTCAGATGTAATTAAGCCTGTCTCAGAAACTTTCCAGTATCATAACTCGTCTACAGACACTAATTGTACAATAATCACTTACTGCTGCTGCTGCCAGTACTACTACTACTATTAATACTAGCACCATCACCACCGCATCTTTCCATGAAAAGTAGCCTACCTGCACCAGCTTCAGATTGTTATTCACTGCTAGTAAAAGAATTTATAAAGTGGCGATGATTCAGTGAAGAAACAGATTGTTAAATAGCAAAAATCTTAATCCGTACATCTGTGATAGAATGTTTTATGGATTTATTTGCCACAAGACTAAATGGAAGTGACTTTTTATTGCATAACTTTCACATTATTCTCTACACTAGAGTAATTTAAAAGAATCGGTACATTTACACCTCATCCACATCTAAAGAGATACTCCATAAGTTAATGTAGAGTGCATGTTGGAGGGCATTTTGTCCAATTATTGTGAAAATTGTAATCAAAAACTATAGACTCCTGCTAGAAAAGTTTACTGCTTTGGTTTTAGAGGCTCAGAACTATCTCTGACCAGATCCTACCTCAGTGACAAAAAACAAATTGTAAAGCTCAGCAATACAAGGTCAAATGTCTTGGATTTCATCCAGGGCATGCCACAGCGTTCTTTGCTTGGATCTTCACTCTTCATAATATTTGTAAATGGCTTGTCCAGTATTATGTTGTGTGAATCCACATACTACATAGATGGTATCAATTTTATTGCAGCTGCAAAAAATTGAGCACTGAAACAAAAAAAAACAGGGATCACCTCAGAGCAGCCAGTAAGTGGTTCCAAATCAACACACTGTGTATGAATCATTAAAAAATGTGAGTGTTCTCTTCAGTTTATGTACTGAAGATAAGGGCAGTGACTGCACCTCGACTCAAAATTATCATCTAAGATTTGTACCTGTTAAGAGTTAAAATGTGATGCATTTTTGTTAAGCAAACTAAGGCCTTGAGTAAATGCTAGGCTATTGCTCAATGTAAAATATACCTTTTTCAACGTCCACTTGACATACATCATTTTGTTATGAGGGAATTCCCCGAGAGCAAAACTTGTCCTCATTTGGCAAAAGAATGCAATCAGATGCACGTATGAAGTCAGAAGTAATGAGCCTTGTAGACCATAGTTCAAAAAAACTAAAAATACCAACAGTTGTGTGTGTCTTTATACTAAGTTGTCTAATACAAACAAAAGAAAACCAAATCAAAACTACCAACCAACAAAAATACCTCCACCTCAACAGCTGTCACCTGTTCTGCACCATAAAGTGCTTTCCATACAGCCCAGCCAATGAGTTTCAACTCCCTTTCACATGCCCTCAAATGAGAAATATCGTCCCCATCCATTCCCCTTTTCAACTACCTCTCGTTGTGCCATGAAATGAGAAATATCTCCACTTTTTCCACAGTGGTATTCCGCCACAATATGAATTAAAGTTTAGGGAGAAGAAATAAAAACTTGGAGGTTTGCAATGACATAGTAATTCTATCAGATACAGCAAAGGACTTGGAAGAGCGTTGAACAGAATGGACAGCATCTTGAAAGGAGGATATAAGATGGGCATCAACAAAGACAAAACAATGGTAATGGAATGTAGTCGAATTAAATCAGGTGATGCTAAGGGAATCAGATTAGGAAACAAGACACTTAAAGTAGTAGATGAATTTTGCTATTTGGGCAGTAAAATAACTGATGATGGCTGAAGTAGAGAGGATGTAAAATGTAGACTGGCAATGGTAAGAAAAGCATTTCTGAGGAAGAGACATTTGTTAGCATCGAATGCAGATTTAGGTGTAAGGAATTATTTTCTGAAGGTATTCGTCTGGAGTGTAGCCATGTATGTAAGTGGAACATAAACAATAAACAGTTTACATAAAAAGAGAATTGAAGCTTTCAAAATGTGCTGCTACACAAGAATGCTGAAGTTTAGATGAGTTGATCATGTAACTAATGAGGAAGTACTGAACGAAATTGGAGAGAGAAGAAATTTGTGGCGCAACATGACCAAGCGAAGGGATTGGTTCATAGGACACATTCCGAGACATCAAGGGGTCACTAATTCGGTATTGTAGGGAATTGAGGGGAAGGGAGTGGATGCTAAAAAATGAACAGGGAAGCCAAGAGATGAATACAGTAAGGAGATTCAGAAAGATATAAGTTACAGTAGTTATTTGTAGGTGAAGAGTCTCTCACAGTATAGAGTAGCATGGAGAGCTGCATCAAACCAATATTTAGATGAAGACCACAACAATAGTTCTAGATGCAAGACCTGTCTCACGCATCCTCAAGCTACCAACTACTCCAGTCCCATCACAGGCACCTCTTTCATCGGAGACAGGGTTACCTGTGAAAGCAACCATGTGGTCCACAAACTTAGCTGCAACCACTGTGTCACATTCTAAATGGGTGGATCAACTAACAAGCTGTCTATCTGCATGATGGCCACCACCAAACTGCAGTCCAGAGACGGCTGGATCACCCAGTTGCTGTGCATGCACACAACATACAATGCTTCACTTTGACTGTTTCATAGCCCTTGCCATCTACTCATAGCTTATTGACACCACCTTTTTCCAAACTGTGCATGTGGGTAGTCTCTCTGCAACAAATGCTACGTTTCTTAACATCTTGGCCATGTCAACCTCTGCTGGTCCTGGTCTTCCATTTGCCTATCCCCTTCCCTGCTCCCATTCCAATACTACACCCCCCCCCCCCCCCCACTCACACACACAATCTGATCAATGCACCTGTGTAGTCCTTTCCCCTTCTCTCTCCTCTTCCCTTTCCCCCTCCAACCAACTTCTCTTCCTCCTCTTCTCCCCCCCCCCCCCCCTACCCATCACCACAGCCTTCTTCCTTTTGAACCTGCACCTAGAATCTGCATCATATTCCTGCATGCTCTCAGGACAACACTAGCATCTTCCCTCTATCCAGTTATCCCTCCCCACCTCACCCAACAAATTTAAACAGGTACACCATTCAGTCCAGCAAAGATTACTGCTTACCTCACATGCAGTCACAGCCAGACCTTAGATCCTTGAGATGAAAATAGTTATATGCGTGAGTGAGATCTGATTTTGTATGTGTTTTTTTTTTCTACCTCTGTTGAAGGACTTATCTATCATCCATAATTCTGTTATGTTCAAAGCCAATCTTAATGCCTTTTTGAAAGGCTATATTTTGCTATTGGCAAATTTTCAGTTTTACTGATTTTTATTTGAAATTTATGTGCAGTGCAGTGTTCAAACACTGTGTCCAACATAAGTCTTTGTGATACCTGCAGGAATTTCATTATGTTTATTACAAAATAGTATTTAATTCTGAAATGGAACATGAGATTTCAAATTTGTCATGAAGTTCTCTATGAAATCTCACTCTTACCACTGAATTGCAGAGTAGCTTCTTACTAACTGTAGAATAGCAGTTAAATGCTTGTATGAAAAGGATACATTCTACTCACCATACAGCAAAGACGCTGAGTTGCAGACATGCACAACAAAAAGTCTACTGAACACATTCCATATTTACATACCTCATTGAACAGCACCACAAAGCATCAAAAACAATGGCATCCAACACTTTCGGATTTAATAATTTCTTCTCACTGGAATTGCTAAACTTTCTCCTGTTGCACGGGTGGTAATAGTACTGAATTGAATTTTATTCGATCCTGTAAGATTACATTGTGTACAGTAAATGTACGTGTAATATATTAAATGTCAAAGTAGTAACATTCATTACCACTTATTTTTCTACCCCTTTAGCTTACATTTTTACATCATTGATAATGAGTAACAATATATACAAATTTGATGACATAAGTATTCTGCAACACTGTAAAACTCTTTTTCAATGAGATAGTCTTTAAATTTCTTTGGAAATTCATTGTCAAGTACACTATCTTGCAGGTTTTTAGGTAGACTTCTTAGTATTCCGATACCAGAGTACTTGGGACCTTTTTCTAGCGTTGCTAGTTGGTGGGGTATGCTCCGTACTGCTGTTGTAGGTATGAGTTTTGCTCTTGTAGGTGATGCTGATAGGGGGGTGTCCTTGTTGCTGGTAAACTTTAAGCTTGTGGTGAATTTTCAATTGCTACTGCTGTTGGTGTTGTTGAGGTTTGGTTTGACACAGAAGTTGGAGTGGACACTGTTGTGTCTGCAGAGGTGTTTGTTGTCAGTGCTTCAGAGTCAATTTCCTCTTCACGTTCTGATGCTGCTATTATTTCACAAATCTTTTGGCAGATAATTCTCTTGCCTTTGCCATTCATGTGCTTACCAAGCTTCTGTAACATCTCTCTCTAAATAACCCACAATTATATAAAACACATTGTATGTTTTACATATTTCAGTGAACAATTGATTTGCTTTCTATATTTAAGCACGATGTAGGAATTAAAACACGCTTTTGTGGAATTCCTACAACCATCACATATTTCTTTCCCCTGAGTTTTAACAATGATTCTGAGGTATGTGTTGTTCTTCTCAGGTCATTTCTATAGACATCATTCCCACCTCCTATGATAATTTGTCACTGTTTTTCTTCATTTTTGTTATTTCCCACATTGGTGCTCTCAATTCCACTTATCCACTGACTTGCAGTTCATGTTCATTACGTAAACGTTGTGCCATGCCTCGACCACGCTCATCAGAATGAAGGAATATTTAGTTTTTATCAGTATTTATAGTCATGTTTTTACCCTCTAGCATAGTCTTGTTGAATGCATATTGATTTTCACTCGCAGGTGAACTTGATTTAGTCCGTATGTTGTTTTTCACTCGACTTTGATTGCAGTCTCTCTCACTTACAGTTAAGTTGCACGAATAAAGCTTTTCAGTGTCAGGTGATGTGTTTGTATTTATACTATTTTTCTCCGCCTTTTGCTTCCAGTCTTCTTTTAACTTTGTTTGAGGCTGAAATATGTTTGTTAATTCTAAGTTAAAACTTGATTTATCACGTGTCACACGATTTGTATTTTTAGGGTTGTTGTAACCATCACTTTTCATTCTTTCCCCAAAGAAAAAATTGTCGCTGAGATGTGTCATTTGCAATTCTATGCGGCGAGCGTGGTTTCTAGCCATTTCAAACTCTTGATGTAATGCAGCCGTAACGTTTTCTTCCCCACATTTCCTCGTCTGATGCACTGCGCAAAGCCACAATGACGACATGGGTTTATTGGTCCTAAATGCTTTAAACACGATGAGCGGCTCCAAACAATAGTTATCGAACCTAGTCTGACGCCTTTATGCAAATTTTTCTTGCACTTTAGATGAAATAAATTACTGTTTTTCGCGGGACGATTTACTATTGCATCTACGCTATCTTGGATAGTAGCCTACTATGAAACAGACAATATTTATTTTGTAAAGAGTGGTAGTGTAGAAAATTATAAACATTTATAGATTTCTACGATTATTCAATTGTTTCGAATCTTACCTATTTTTTCAGAGCTGCATATTCAAATTGAAAGTTGTGACAGCACGAATCGTCAGAATAGAATAAATTGAGTATGCTAATACCCATCCTGTTTCTATACGAACTTTTGGCAATATTCATTTCACTAAAACATCTCTCTAATTCTGCAGATGACCAAGGCTTCCAGGTAGCTTGCATTCTGATATTTCAGACCAAAATCCAACTGCGCCTGTCAGTATCTCCCACTCCCATCGTTGATTTCCTGCAACCGAAGCTCTGCAGCAGACAGAATGGCTGGTCTGATACCTATTTCCAAAGCTAATGGTGTGATATTGTCCTTCATTCTTTGTAAACAGTTTTCTGGTGCTGTAAATGCTACCTTGCATCTTCAACATTCTTCAGGAGACGGTATTGGAGCTCGCTGACAATGCGTGCGTTTGCAGACTGTCTCAGCTGTGATCCATCGTTTGCGGTGATTTGTAGTATCTTCAACTCACTCTCATTATAATGTGTATTTTACAGATCATTTTAAGCCTTTTGCCTTATCGAGTTGGACTCGCATTCGGGAGGACGATGATTCAGTTCCGTGTCCAGCCATCCTGATTTAGGCTTTCCGTGATTTCCCTAAATCACTTCAGGCAAATGCCAGGATGGTTCCTTTGAAAGGGTACGGCCGATTTCCTTCCCCATCCTTCACTAATCCGACGAGTCCGATGACCTCGCTGTTTGATCTCGTCCACAAAATCAACCCACCCCCCCCCCCCCCCCCCAGCCGTTATCGATCATCGGTGAAATCAGTTGTGTGTTTCTGAAAAACAAATGAATTCCAAATGCGTTGGTAATTATTCTTTACAAGAATGAAAAAAGGCCAACTGGATGGGGTGACAAGAACATGGTGCGAGGATTAGGTGTGGAATTTCTTGCTTAAGGAGAGTATAAATTCCACTGTCTTTTCCGAGAATATCAGATGCATTATCTGTGCCTATACCAGGCGTCTTCTGCAAATTCAATTCTTACAGCTTCCACACAGCAATTTTTTGCATCATGTGAATAAATCTTTGAACAGTTTCACAAATGTTGAAACTACAAGCCCTTGGTTTCTGGGAAGTAAAAAGTACAAACACCTAGCTGTTTCGTAATAGTAGTTTTTGCTCCCTTCGATAAGTATGATACGCGAAATTTCACCAACATAATTTTTCAGTTAAACTTTAAAGTGTTCATATAGTACTGTTTTTTTACTTCACTGCATTCTGTGCGATGTATTTTCAGATCACCTATTTGGAAACGCCATTTGGTCAGTTCGCTGAGATGATCAACAAACTGTATACCACAATGCATACTCGTAAAAGTCATTCAGACATCGGCTCTGGCTGTTGTGACTGATGAAATTTGGACTGTCTAACACGAGAAAATAGTTTAGCCACTTTCACATACTTTTCGGATTTAGAATGATCTCTCAGTTCTGAATACTTGCAGCTGGAAAGGCACTGACAAAAACGACATTGCACCATTGTTCTATCTGTCGGCACCTTCTGAATCCAGCTTTTACCTCTACATCTTTTTACAACTATTCTTTAAATTGTTGCTTATATGGAGGTTTCTCTGGCATTTTTTAACGAAACGTACACACATCTAAGAAAACTGACTTATATTTAAAAGTGAAAAGATTGAAATAAACGCACTTAGAGACTGAAAGTGTGTAATGTTGATAATAAGAGTGGCTGTGATAGCAACTGCAAGCTATATTTTAGCAAGTGCGATTGTTTACTCAAGGAACCCACTGCAATCCCGCTGCAATCTTACTGCATCAGGCATCGAACAGCAAGCAATAACAATCACAATACTGATTGTTAAACAACGTATTATTATCTGAAAGTCCATTCAAAATTCCGTTATAAACTCTGTCGAATTTCTTGTTTGACGGTTAATATTTCAATAACAACGTGAATTACGTTAATTAAATTACACTGATTAAATTATTAAATTGTGTTTAATTCATTAAATTACAGTAGCTTGAGAAATCTGCCCGATTATCGGCTGTCGGCTGAGAAGAATATTTTCGGGTTTTAAGAAATATGAAATTGCCAGAGCCATCCGAAAATAGTCAGTCCCTGTTGTAATTACATCATCACATAAAAGCCCCCACACACCGGCGTCGCAGCGATCGATAGCACTTGTGCGTGCCAATGGCAGCGATCGGTCGCTGATCGCTGGTCGTGTCAAAATCCTAGGCAATTCGAGCGATCGCATGCAATTCATGCTTGCGATGTGACTGGTTGGTTGCCTGGCGATGTGCGACCTGTTTCTCAAATTATTATTAATAATTTTTATATTATTAATAATTATTATTAATAATAATTTGCCTACTTGGGAAAGAAATTTATGTTAGAATTTAAAGTTACCAAGGGACCACGAACTACTCTGAGGAGTGATATGGAAGCTGCAGTTACCATTTTTATTAAGAAGTACTGCAAGATACTCTCTCCTTTTTTGCAGTGATTAGCATTTTGCAGCTTGTGCTATAGAAGGAGAATTGATGGGAAGTTCATAGCACGGAAACAATGGGCTCCCTCTTATGAGTTTGACGTATTTTCGAAATAATTATACGCATTATTAAAATATTTAGCTTCTAAACGAGATGGTATACATACCTACTATAATATACAGAGGACATTTCAGTTTAAATGTTCAGAGCACATCTGTCATACAGTTACACTCTAATCTCTTGTCATTTCATATAATCTAACTCTCCTTCATTCAGTTTATAACAAGAATTACGGTAATCAGTAGTGACGCTATTGACACCATCGCTACAGATACATCGAATAAATTGTGTAAGTACTTGGAGTTAAATTATAAGACTAATGAATAAAAAGGAACTGAGGACTAATAAATATAAAAGAATTTTATTGGCACACTAGGAAGACGTACACGACCCATATTGTCTCAATGGAAAATGTAATATTTTCTGTAAAGTAACCTACAATTCCAAAGAAAAGCGTTTCAAAACAAGATTCATAAATTATAATTCCTATTTATTTTAAATTTCTGTTTTGCGAGTATTCCCTGGGATAAGGAAATCAGCTGCAACTGCTGCTAAATACAGCAGTTCATGTTCCGTGGCAGAACTTCTCAATGCAGTGACGTTCATAATACTGATCGAAATTGCTTGGCAAACCGCTCGTGTGTGGGGTGTCAAGGGTAGCGACCGATTACAAGCGACATCGCATTTAACGGATTGCTGTGATCCGTCTCTCTTGTTTGAGGTCCTTAACACTTTCCTCTAATCGCAACAATGCTTGTGAGAAATTGATACGTTTGAAACTAGAAGGATTGTCTGTGGTACTCCACGGACGCGCTGTACTCGATTTTGTAGAAGTCCTTCGTCTGCATGAAGAGAACCCGACTACAAGTATAAGGGGCGTTCAAAAATAAATGAGCTGGAGGCATAATTACAGAAACCAATACCAGTATGTTAGAAATATTGACGCTGGCTGTTGAGACACTTGTTCCACTGTGACACAAGGTGGTGAATGGCTCTCTCATAAAATCTTCGGGGCTGCAATGTTAACCAGTTCCGCACGTACTGCTGGACGTCGTCGTCCAAGGTGAATCGTTAGCCCCTCAGAGCATTTTTAAGGGGACCAAAAATGGCGTAATCACAGTGTGAGAGGTCCGGACTGTATGGAGATTGGCCGAGAACCACCCATTTGAATTTCTGCAGGAGTGCCGCGACTTTGTTGGCCGTATGAGACTGCATTGTCGCGGAGAAGGACAGGTGAGATTGCCTGGTCGTTAGCCCCTCAGAGCATTTTTAAGGGGACCAAAAATGGCGTAATCACAGTGTGAGAGGTCCGGACTGTATGGAGATTGGCCGAGAACCACCCATTTCAATTTCTGCAGGAGTGCCGCGACTTTGTTGGCCGTATGAGACTGCATTGTCGCGGAGAAGGACAGGTGAGATTGCCTGGTCGTTTTGATTTTATTGCTTGGTAAAGGGTGGTCAAGTTTTGCGAGTAATGCTGGTCATTCACTGTTGTCTCGTGCTGCAGGAAGTGAATCAGAAGGGGGCCATCTTGGTCAAAGAAGAACATCAGCATAGCCTTTCCGTTTCACCTCGGACGACGACGTCCAGCTGTACGTGCGGACCTGGTTAACATCGCAGCCCCAGGAATATCATGTTACAGCCATTCACTGCCTTGTGTCAAAGTGGGACAAGTGTCTCAACAGCCAGGGTCAATACTTCTAACATACAGGTACTGGTTTCTATAGTTATGCCTCCGGCTCGCTTCTTTCTGAACGCCCCTTTTATTTTAATACTCGAAGCATTGCCCGCGTCGTGTGATTCTACAGTACACATGTCAGAGGTCACTGTCTCAGCTGTGTGCGTACGCGAAGTGGGAGATTTGAAAGTGATCCAATCCTCAAACTGATATTACATCCAAACAGTGCATATCCGGACATGGGTTGCTTATCAAAACTTAGTCTCCTTTACAACTCCTAGAAGACTGTCATAGGAATCTTCAATTGCCCTGTGCATATCGTTTAGGTATCGAAGTAACCTTCATTACAGTGATAATAATTAAATGTTTGAGATAAATTAGATTTCAATACTTTCTGTTAAAATTAGTGGATGGGATACGAAACATTTTCAGACTAACCAAATCAGTTACCGGTATACCGAAAATGCTAGTTTTAGAATTTTGATCATCTTAAGTTACGTTGTGCAAGACGCGACAGTTGGCTGCGACTGCGACGCTGCCCCCTCCTCTTTCCCCACCCTGGCAGACGGCGACACGGCCGCAACACGACTGGAGTCGTCGCTGTTTCCCAAGCTCCGGTCGGCGGCGGCGGATTCAAATACATAAGAAAAATAAGAATTCCGATTTTCTTGCTGTAAAAAATACTGTATGTTAATGCAACAAAGTTACATCGGCTCCCAGAGTTAGTTTTTCGATACAGATTCTCCTTTTACTTTAAAAAATTGAAAAGTATCTCTTCCGGTTTTGCGTGTTTTTTTCGCTGTATATTACTTCTCTATTAATTGTGAGGAAAGTAAAAGGCACAAAAAATTGATGTTTGCGTATCTTACAGTTTCACATCACAGCTTGATAATGAGGTGTCTATTTTTCCGATATTCGTCACAGTTATTCCGATACTTAATTTACAAGTAACCTACTGCATCAAATTTGAATTGTGTACAGTGAAAAATGTGGTCGCTGGCTACTTTACGTATGGTTCACGTTAGGTCATACATAGTTGCCGATGAAAAGAAGCTAACATATCGAAATTATTTTTAAAGTTGAGATCAGAATGATATCGATCTCCGTTTCCGAGATTTGGGCTCATATATCTCCGGGAGCGTCGCGACTAGCCGCCAGTTCTGTCGACGCGCAACGAGAATCGTGTGGTCATCACACGATAGAGAATGCATTTGTTTTGTTTCGCTGACACATTTGGACCTAATGAATCCATTTTATGTCATATTTCTCCGGTATGAGTAACTAATATTTCTCCATATGCTCTTGACAATTTCATTTAAAATGCCACGAAATGTAGGTTTCTTAAAGCCAAGTGATCAAGCAGAACCCATTTTCTTGGTTTTGCTGGTGGCATCTGAACCTGTTCCAAGCTTTCTTTCTCGTTTATTTCTCTGATACGAGTCCCGAATATTCCTCCATCTGTTTTTGCACATTTCACCTAAAATTCCAATGAAAGATAAGTTTATTAACAATAAGCGCACCCTAGCGTCATTGCATTGTTTCAAGTTCTTGACAACAAGATAGGGTTACACCTTAAACATTTCTAGAACTTTGATTCTGAACGTCTACAGTATACACCGGCAGAAATGTGGAAGAAATAATGTCCGTGCTTGTTCACAAAATTTCCCCAAATTATACTTGTCAGTTTCTCCCATGCAGAAACTTTTGGAACAAGCTAAGGCAACTTTCATAGCCGACTGAATCTTTATTCCCATCCAAATGAACTTCCATATTCTTATATTCTGACAGCATACATCGTTATGGATGACATGAACATTTAATCTTGCCAAGCTGCACTCAAAAGATGACTCCAGGATTTACAAAAGACGAATTTCAATTGTGAACTGTGTCAGACCAGAAGGGCCTTGTAAAACAGTAGTGCACTTTTGGCACAAGTTTTTTGAGCACCATCTTCTACCAATGAATTGAAGTGAATGTGACAAATTACTTACTGCAGCATACTGTTTGCGCAATCTGTTGAGAAACGCCTTCCTCAAAAACGAACATCTATTGATTACAGAAAACTGTACAACAATCTGGTGGTGGTTTTCCACAACTAGAAGGTATCATCAAGACACCAATTTACCGTTTACTTTCAAAGTGAAGGTATTGTAAAATGTAACTTTCTCGGTGTACTTTAGATTGTTCATTTTATAATGTACTTGCCGTTTTCAATTTTTATCGTCACAAAAAAGAGTAATGCGAAAATTGACCTTCAAGTTCATTTTCATCATTCTAATTCTACATCTGCATGGATTATACTGATTTTCATAACAGGCCTGAAAAATTTGCATTAATGGGAAAATATTATATATTTCACTCACCTGCCAGTTTCAACTGTGCACCAATTTCTTCCCAAATTCTATCTCTGAACATAGTGTCTCTATATTTAGGGTTCTTCAAATCGTAAAGGCAAGGATGTTGCGAGACCAGCTCACAGAACATCACATCCTGTGAGTGGCTTACTTCAGTTTTCCTTGACTGGCTCGATATGTTTCTGGCAGCCGTACGTCTTTGTGCCGTGCGACTTCCGTCGCATCACTGCTCAAGAGAAATCTCTGCAGTCGCCAATTGGAGAACATATTTTACATGTCGTTATGTCTGATAGTGATACAGCTGAAAAATGTGAGCCCAATGCACTTTCTGGAGTATGTGAAAATATCTAAAACAACAAGGAATATTAAATAACTTTCGAAACGTCAGTAGTGGTTGGTGTCACCCCTTTCACCAACCAAGGTATTTTCTTTCGTATCCTTATCATGTCAGAACATATTTAAAAAGGGACTTTTCCACATTATGGCGAAGTGCCAGTTCAATTTCAAATTTTTCCTGTCGGGTCACCGTCCATTATTCGAATCTATAAATACAAAATATCTGTTTGACCGAGCGAGGTGGCGCAGTGGTTAGCGCACTGGACTCGCATTCGGGAGGACGATGGTTCAAACCTGCGTCCGGCCATACTTTTTTAGGTTTTCCGTGATTTCCCTATATCGCTTTAAGAAAATGCCAGGGTGGGTCCTTCCCTATCCGAGCTTGTGTTCCGTCGCTAATGACTTCGTCGCTGGGACGTTAAACACTGATCTCCTTTTGTTCGATCGCAGATACTACTCCACCGACTGGCTGGACTGCTCACATGGATACCACACAGAATATAGGATACAGTTTCGTTACACAGTCTGTCGTTTCGACATGCGTAGGCGTACGGTAGTCTTACAGTCAGTAGACATGTATTTTATGATACGATTTTGCGCTGGTTGGAGTAAATTAGGTACCGTACACAGATTCCTCTTGAATTGGCACTTCGAATGTTTAGGAGTCCCCAAACCGTATCCAATGTTGTGTTATATTGATAAGTTAATAATTTAAATTTCGACTGGCAGACAAACTGTGACGTTCATTATGATCCGCGAGCTAACCTGCAATAATACTGTCTGTTTCGATTGTTGAGAGAATAGTTCTTCTCTGTCTGATGTAGCACACTCAACACAACGTCGGTACTGACGATATCAGTGAAAGTAGCTACTGCCACAGATCAAAATTTCATTTTTTTATCTTACCCGATTGTTTTCTGTGGATGAAGGAAAAGGTATATAGTTCATCTGGATGTATGGACCATTGAAAGTGCTATATGTCATACTTCGTGTTTTCACTGAAAGCTGTTCGACTGAGGAAGAAATGTTTGCGGTACGAACGAGAAAAACTGAATTCAATAAGGATTCACCAAGGAGAAAAACCTATTTACACCTTCGTCGACCGCTGCCGTCACTGTTGCTCAATGTAAGTGCGGTATGTCTGATATTAAGGGCTTATTTTAAAAAAAGTCTATTTGTTTCTTAGCTGCTAATAGATTATCCGTAAAATAGAAGAACACACGGTAAAACTCTATCTAGACGTAGCATACTGAACTCATTTACTGCAAAACAATGTTGGAGAAATTGCTCGTGCTGCTGTCTAATGATGAATTCTTCAGACACCGCCGTGCTTGAGCGTGTCAAGTAGCATCTGTTTCAATCCTTAACCACAATCAATATGGAAGAGACATATTGACATTACTATCGAGTAACTTCAAGCTATCTAACTGTTTCGGAGACATTATTATTATTATAATTGTAATAACGGTACTTTTCATTCCTCACTCTGACCCATTTGAGAGTAAATGACTTATCATCAAAGTACCGGTACCAGTCGAAATGGTAATGGAGCAAAGAGATACCAGATTGAGAATATTTGAGAGAGGATTTCTTTTAGCTTACTCGCCAGTAATTGCCGTTTAAAATACGACTGTCAGTTCTGCACTTATTAGGTTTTTCCTATAAACTTGTTATGAATTTGTTCACATTCGTATTCCATCCTACTGCATTTTTCTTTAGATCTGAAATTTTTATCGTTGTTTTCTTATGCATCAAGTGCTGGGTGTGGCTCTACAGTTTTTCGGTTGAAAACGTTTTGATTGCACTGCAAAGATAGCATACCATACATATCATCTTTCGTCAAGAGCGTGCAGGGACAATTTCTTGAAGCAATTTCAATGTTTTTGGAGAAACTTTCGCGCTGGAAGTTTTCTCTTGGTTAAGACGAATATAAGTTAGTCAGCGACGACAAGTTAGCCAACACATCAAAAACTGGCGCAAAACTCTTTATATTCTATTTCCGTATGCCATATTCCTTGATATTTTGTATATTTTTTAGCTACTGAAGTTGCATAGAAACCTTCAGAAAGCCTCTTAATTTCTTTCAACTCGAATTCATGGAGCATTATTATGTTTTCTTCTGGCTGTTCAGTAAAAAGTAACGTTTTCGTCACAATTGTAAGCAGCCCAAGTTTTGTTGTTATTGTAGCAACCAAGTAAGTTCACAGTTTTTGAGTAGTCCTATATCAACTTGTGCATTTTGTCAAGTTGTATTCTGTACTATTGTTTTTAAATTACAAGAAGCGAACTTGAAACTTTAACAAACATGCCACCTTGTACAAAGATGGAAGACTTCAATTCCCTGTTTTCACACAAGTTGCTAATATATAGGCCTATATGAAAATAAGTGAAATCCCTGGAGGGAGCAATAAGTAAAAGTAAAGAACGGTAACCACTCACCTATATAGCAAATTGATGCTTGGAGCACAAAAACACATAACAGAAAACAGCATTCTTGAAAATTCCTGGATGGAGCAATTTGTAAAATTAAGTAATGGTAACCACTCACCTATAGCAGATCAATGTGAGGAGTGCAGGAAAACATAACAGAAAACAGCATCACACTGGCTTTCGAGCATATTCCTGTGGACAAGGCAGTGTGTATTTGGGCAAATTTTGAAGCATTTCTAAGGGATTTTCTAAGTGTTTTCAATGAAATGTTTCCACAAAAAACTTATTTTAATAAAATGACAAAATTAAAATGGATCACTAAAGGTATAAAAATCTCCAGTGCTAAGAAAAGGCAGCTACATAAGGAAGTAAGACATAATAAAAAAATTGAATTTATTGAATATGTTAAACGATACAAAAGTACATTTAAGAAAGTTGTCAAAGCAGCAAAGCAAATGACAAATAATAAATTAATCTTAAAACACGAGAATAAATCAAAGGCAGTGTGGTCAGTTGTAAAACACGAATTAGGTATCAAAGCCTCTAGACATGGAATTAGTACAATTAAGCTTGAAGATGAGATCATTGTAAATCCGGTTCAAATTTCAGAATGCTTCAATGAGTTCTTCATTAATGTAGTGAAACCAGATGTTAATGTTGCAGATTATGGGAACAATGTATGTCCCTTCGGACTAAATCATAATTCTGAATGCCTCACAAAATTCAAAACAGTTTCAACAATAGATGTAGAAAAAATTATATTAAAACTAAAAAACAAAAATTCTGCAGGTTGGGATGGAATACCAGCAAAAGTCCTTAAATTTGTGTGTAAAATAATAGGATACCCACTATCTAAGATAATAAACCAATCCTTTGAACAAGGAAGCTTCCCAGAGGTGCTGAAGTATGCGGAAGTAAAGCCGTTTCTCAAAAAAGGGTCAAGAGAGGATATGGGGAATTATCGTCCCATCTCCCTCCTTCCAGTCCTTTCAAAAATCTTTGAAAATGCTGCTGCTATGCAGATTCGAAATTTTATCGAGAAATATGATATTATTACGGAAAACCAATTTGGTTTCCTGCGTGGCAAAAGTACTACTGATGCAATTAACAAGTTTATCGACAAGATCAGCACATCATTAGACAACCATGATAAAGTTGCAGGAATCTTTTGTGATCTCACAACAGCCTTTGACTCTGTAAATCATGCACTGCTTATCTATAAGCTTGACAAGTATGGGATCAAGGGTAATGTTCTAAATTGGCTTACTTCATACTTATCAAATAGAAAACAAAGAGTGATTGTCTCATCAAATGCAGCAAATTACTATTCAAAATGGAAAACAGTAGCCCAAGGTGTCCTTCAAGGCTCGATTCTAGGACCTATTTTGTTCTTGTTCTATGTTAATGATTTACCGAACAATATAAATGCTCCATTGATTTTATTTGCAGATGACACATCTGTATTAATTGAAAACCAGGAGCCAGAAAACATCCCTCTCTACATAATAAACACAATGAACAAACTAGAAACATGGTTCCAACTGAATGGATTAAGATTGAACATCCCCAAAACCCACATAGTCCAGTTCAGAACAAAACAGTCAAAGCCCCAAGAAATTAAAATAACTCATAAAAATCATGATATAGAAGAAGTAGATTCTGTAAAGTTTTTAGGGTTAAACCTAGATAAAAATTTAAATTGGAATAAACATGTTGATTACCTGTTAAACAAATTATGTAGCTTTGCATTTGCTATGCAAATATTAGCTGGTGCAACAGACATGAATACAAGGAAAATTGCATACCACAGCTACTTTCAATCAGTTGTAAGGTACGGTATTATTTTTTAGGGAAATTCAAGCAATATATTGCGCATACTAAAGCTACAGAAAAGAATAATAAGGAACATGTGTACCGCCCATCCAAGGACATCATGTCGCCCACTATTTGAAAAACAACAGTTATTAACAGTTCCCTCCTTATACATCTATGATATTATCATCTTTCTACATAGCAATTTAGAGTTATTCGAGAAAAACTGTTTCAGTCACTCATATAACACAAGAAACAAAGACAATTTTATGCTTCCCACTCATCGGTTAAACCTGTATGCGCAGTCTCCTCAGTATATGGCAATGAAAATCCATAACAAGCTAAAAGGAAAGAATGTTCTGAGTATGAAGCTAGAGACACTGAAAACAAAGCTATATGATATACTTGTCAAACGCTGCTACTACACTGTTGAGGAGTTCATGAAGGATGAACTGAACATTTGAGCAGAATAAATTTACATATAGTTTTGTGTGTAAATGTAGCTGTCCTTCACAAAAGGGAGGAAAGAAAAATAAAAGTTTATATTAATGTTAAAATTCTTTGTATCAATTAGGCCTAAGTTGTGTTATCCATTTTTTGACGTGTCTCCTGTACACTAATCATATGATTAGAAATTGTATGTTATGAGACGAATAAAACACTATTCACTAGTCACTGTCTTTGTGGTTGTGTGGGTGACAGTGTGTGCACAATTACTGGAAAAAGAGCTAGTGCTCGAAAGCTAGTTTGAATGATGTTTTCTGTAATATGTGTTTCTGTGCCTCACACATTGCTCCTTATAGGTGAGTGGTTACCTTTCATAAATATTGCTTATGAAGAAGAACATATAGGAAATTACCGTGAGTTTAAATTTATGTGTGTAATCCTGACTTTAAACAATAATCTGCTGTAAACGGTACAAACATTGCCTCTATGTATGTTTAAGCATTTCGGACTTACACAAATTTGGATTAAAAGTAAAGCATACTATTCAATTCAAGAAACATTTCAAAGGCTTTTTAATAATACTTATTCATATAATGTATAGGCCTACTTATAATGTACTTCCTAAAATAATATCTAGATATATAATGTCAAACCAGAAAGGTGCATGGTGTAATTCTTCATATATGTCTAGTTAGACATGTAATGAGAGTTATTTATTTCAAGTTTTAAAGATCCATTTGTGAACAGATCACTGGATATAGAACAAATCAGTTTTTGAAAATTACTGTGTAGTACCTAAGTACACTGAACTTTTGATAGTTCAACATCCATACATTGCTTTGCTTAGGAATATACAGAAAAATGTGAATTTGAGTTTAAGTTACACTGTACATAAACAAAGAATGATGAATCTGCTATATGGGCCAAAAAATAGGTTTAAGTATACTAAGGAGCTAAAAATTACTGTAAAATTATTATGTGCATTTATGCATCATGCACCTTCTTCATAGGTAACAAATAATTCTTTATGGGTACATATGCATATTCTTTCTCACAGTTCACATCTTAGTATTACAGACAATCTTATAATATAATGTTCATTCAAGTCCTCTAGTTTAAAATTGCTTACTGCATATACCAGTTGTTTCAACTTACATATTTTTCAGGAAACGTATACTACAAACATATGTTGTATTTCATAGTTACATTCTACAAGAACTTTACTGCTACATTTATGGCTAAGTTACTCGTCTATACTATAATAAGATCCATCTAAAAGTAACTGCCTTAGTTTTTCTTCAAACTGAGGCATGTTCCCAGCCAGGTCTAATGTATTTGCAGCTGTGAATATGGACAATCATCAGCTGTATAATGGAATGATGACAATGAAAATTTGTGCCGGACTGTAACTTGAGCTCGGATTTCACACTTATCGCGAGTGATCACCTTTCCATTAACCTATCTGAGCACGCTCCATGGCCAGATCTAAACTTCCATATGTCATCAATCACGTGTCTACAATCTACACTCATACATCCATTTTGTATATTCCCATATGGGGGAGATGTTTTAAATGAAAGTCGCTTGCCAAGTGTTAGCAGATAAATACAATATTGCAGTGCCTGTGTTATTCAGAAATACAATGCAGTGTTCCTTTGGGCATGCACTCATGTCTCCTCTGTGTGGGAATATTCATAACACATGTATGAGTGCAGGTTGTAGACACAGGCTTGAGTTTTCTTGAGGCCTTGTCGAATCTGTTGAGTGTACTGGATTCTCTCCGTGACCAAGGCCAGGCTGGCTCTTCTGGTGATCCAGTTGGTGACTGCAGTTCTGATGTGATGAATAACCTTAACAAATGATGGTATGATTCAAATCATCTATTGCGAAGGCTGTTCATCAAATCAGAACTCCAGCTACCAACCAAATCACCAGAATAGCCAGCCGGCCTTGGTCAGGGAGAGGACCCTGTGCACTTGACGCATTCTTAGTGAGACCTCAGGAAAACTCTTCTTGCTCCACCTTCAGTGGCTTTGGCAGTCTTCTCTGACTTGTGGAAATGGATAGATGCAGTTAGCAAGCCAATGAAGTGTGGCACTCATCCATCTACAGACAAACTGCTAAATATGAACACCTTGCTGCTGAACCACCACAAGAACCTCAGAGAACTGTCATCAATAATTGTACTGAGAAAGCAACTGACAGTGCTATCTCGCCTATACTGGGAAAGGGCTAAATTACGCATTGATGCTGGTGACCATAGCAACAGCAGAATTTATCAGCACAATGGAACAGGTAACTCCTGCACTTCCTTGGGACACTGCAGCAGAAATATGACATGGAACATTTAGTTACACTTACCAGGGCTATTCCACTGTTCAGCCAAACATCTCCAAGAAAGTAAGGAAAGGACTCAGCAGCTCCAAGAAATTGCTGAGACAGTCATCCTCCCAGCAAACAAAAGGAATTGCATGTTCTTGTTACCAGGTCACATTTACATGCAAAATTGTATGACCTTCTAGAATGTGACACATACAGGAGAACTGAAGATGACCCTACCAACCCAGCAAACAAAAGGAATTGCATGTTCTTGTTACCAGGTCACATTTACATGCAAAATTGTATGACCTTCTAGAATGTGACACATACAGGAGAACTGAAGATGACCCTACCAACCGAGTGAAGTGTACATCTTTTGAGATTCTCCAACACACATACCCAGACAAGAAGACAGTGAAGAAACTTCGTCCACAGCAGCTGCACCACCTGGACTTTATGGACTGCCTAATGTCCCCAATGAAGCTATGCCTCTCCGTCCAAATGTTAACAACATTGGTGCACCAACATATGAATTGGCAAAACATCTGACGGCAGTGCCCAACTCCTTTGTGGGAAAATGGCTGCACCACATATGAAATTCAGCAGATTTCATCCAGCAACTCCAGAACTTCAGACTCATGTTGAGTTTCAGCATAGTCTCTCTCTTTACAAGGGTGCTACTAAGAGATTCCCTAAGCCTCATAGGAGAAATGTTTGGCCAGTGCTAATGAAACTGCTTGAATTCACGCTTATGTGAACCGACTTTCTATTCAGTAGAAATGTATGTAGACCAGACTATCTAGGTACTACAGGAGAGATGCGCTAACTATAAATGCCACACAGATAATGTACAGTTGACAAAGTCCTCTGTGGCAGAGCACTGCATCTCCTGTGGACATTCCATGAATTACAATGACACCAAGTTGTTGCAATAATTTTGCACCTTATGGGATTGTATTCTCAAAAAAGCTGCAGGATCTGACTGCATGACGAATTGATAAATAAAGGCAGCGGCTTTCAGTTAACGAAGGCCTGGGCTTGCCTTGAGTATGACCAAGGCACAGTGGCAGTATATGTGAAAGGTCACTCCATCTTGACAACTGAAGAGGATGAGGAATCATTGTTGCCATGCTAACAGAGATTAAGGCCCGACACAAGCCACGGCACTACTGAGGACTCTTGATTGATGCCCGATGCCACTCTTTCCCCACCACTGCACCAGGTCCGTGTCCTGCTGGAGGCTGTGAGAGGGGAGGGTGTCGGAGCATATAAAGATGGCACCCAGCAGATATCACTCAGTCATCGGCAACACATGAAGATAGCAGGAAGTCAGCTTGGAAAAATATCCTGCCTTTTGGACAATGCCACCTAGCTGAATACCTGAGAAATATTCAACAATTTTTTTGCTTGCAGTTGATTTTTCCATTGTATTATGCCATGAACCATAAGTGGATGAAAATAGCCAAAGTATGCTGTTTTTATTGTGCTCATCTCCCTACTGTTACATATTACAGTGGAATCTTGCATAGGTAGTCTAATTCATTCCAGAATCTTACTTGTAGCATGAAACACATGTTAAGTGAAACAATTTATCCACATAAATTAATGTAAAATATGATAATGCTTTCCATGCAGAAAAAGTACTAAATGTTTTATCTTATTCATGCCATTTATTTAAAGAAAATTATACGTGCAGTATTATGTACTTTATTACTCATGATACGTAACTAATTATTGTTTACTAGGAAGCTATCTATAGTCATTTGTTTCTGCTGATTCTTCAACACGTGGTGAAAATGTGACACAGCATTGTCATCAGGTAAATTTGTAGCACACACAGCCACTCCTTTATTGGGGTGATGATAAATTTGTAGCACACATAGCCACTCCTTTATTGTGGTGATGATAAATTTGTAGCACACGTAGCCACTCCTGTATTGGGGTGATGATAAATTTGTAGCACACATAGCCACTCCTTTATTGGGGTAATGGTTTTCAGTTATGATGCAAGTGATCCCCATGCTTTCAGCATTTCTCCAGAAGATTGCTGCTACCAGCTCCTCCTCCTCATCCTCCTCTTCCTCTGAATAACTCCTCTCCACAACCCCCTTCTGTGAAACACACTGCAACTCCACAAGCTCTTCAGTGGTCATTTCTTGGCTGTGATCTTCCACAAGGTCATCGATGTCATTATTATCCACTTCTAGTCCTATGCTCTTGGCTAAAGACCGAGGTTCCGCAGGTACTGGCTCAAGTGCCTCAGAGTCACATTTGACAGTGCACTCTGGCCAAAGCTTCTTCCAAGCAGAAATGAGAGTTCCCTAGGTAACCTCTTCCTATGCCTTTTCGATCATCTTGACGCAGGCTCTGAGAGTGAGATTGTTAGGCTCAGTCATCTCAAAGATGCTTTTTAAAGTTAGAAATAATCTGCTGGTCCATAGGCTGGAGTAACAGAGTTGTGTTGGGAGGCAGAAATTGGATCTTGATGAATTGAAATTCTGCAAGAAGGCAGTCTTGTAGGCATGGTGAATGGGCAGGACCTTTGTCCATAACAGGCAAGACATGGAGTGGCAGATTCATCTCAAGGAAATATTTATTTGGCTGAAGGACCAAACACTTCATTGATCCAATCATAAAAAAGATCACATCACCTAAGCCTTATTGTTAGACCTCCACATCACATTTAACCTGCTCTTCTGGACTTTACACTTCTTGAAGGCTCATATAGTTTCTGAATGGTAAACAAGCAGTGGTTTGATTTCCAAATTGCCGCTTGCTTTGGCACAGACTAGCAGTGTGAGACGGTCTTTCATTGACTTGTGACTGGACAATGCATTCTGCTCTCCTGCTATAAAGGTGCAATTCAGCATCTTTTTGCAGAATAGACCCATCTCATCACAAGTAAAAACCTGTTGCGGCAGATAACCCTCAGAATCTATGAACATCTTGAAGTTGCTGATGAAGTTCCCTGCTGCTTTTGTGTAGGAGCTGACTGCTTTGCCGTTCCTCACACTGCAGTGGATGCCAGTACTTCTCTTAAACTTCCCAAACCACTCATGGCTTCCCTTAAACTCTTCTTTGGCCACTGATGATCCTGGTGTCTTCTTAATGAGGTCAGCAAAAATCATTCTCACCTTCTTACAAATGATGTTCTTTTTAATAGTATCGCCTTGTAATTGCTTTTCATTTATCCATATAAAGATCAACCTTTTGACATTGTACAGATTGTGAAACCGTTTTTAGCACTTCCTCACTCACAAATAGTTGATGTAGACTGATTTTACAGTATGTGCGTGCTAAATCAACAATACTCACCCCACGTTCGCATTTTACAGTGATTCTGTTTCATTTCGAACGTCATTTTTCTTTCTCTTAAGGTCATATTCTTGTGGCTTTTCCTCCAGAGACATTTCTATGAAGGTTATTAAAATTTGCACACTGAAAAACACTGTGTGAATGCAGGTTTAGAAAAATGTGTGATCACAAGCAGCACTAAGATGGTAGCAGAAAGAATACTAAACTCAGACTGCAGAACATACTGAAGACATTGTTCATATGCTGCTTCTGACAATGAAAGGTGTTCATATTGTTGAATGTTCCCTCCCCCCCCCCCCCCCCTCCCACTCCGCACCCCCTCCCCCGCTGTGTGCAAACTGCTGGTGACATCAAACTAAATCATCACCACTTGCTATGCGAAACATTGCTCATGAAGTGAGTAATTTTTTTTACAGTTTGTTTTGTTTGTTATGCAAATTGCGTGTCATTGAAAGTGCTCATTAAGTGAGGTTCCACTTTATTCTTATTCATTTATTGTTGTACTCAATTTTTTGCACTGATCTTGAATATGGTATGGACACTTCAGTATGCTGTCTGTATGCAGATGCAAAAATAGGAGGACTCTTGTGGCCACCTATTTTTAATTTATTTTGTCTGCGACACTAGTACTAGAGGAGAAATTAATGTAATTTGTCTTTTATAAATTAACCGAAAGACCGTCAATTTTAAATCATTTGTAAATCACATCTGCAAGTGCCATATTTAGTGTGTCATTTAATATATTCCCTGCAGGATTATTAACTGATATAGTGGTGTCACATGGCAAATCATTCATAAATATTAGAAAAGCAATAGACCCAATACTGCACTTTGAGGCAGTCTAATTCTACTGAGCTTTGAGGCATTCTAATTCCAATGGAGCCACAGTTGAAGATACATGGCCACCATGCATTCCTTCCATTATAGCTGTCTGCTTTCTACCACATAACTAAGGTATAAGCTACTAGCCAACTATTCCACTCTTTTCCTGGGTGTTCAAGTGAATATGGGGTTCAACTTTGCCAAAAGCTTCTGACAGGTCACCAAATATTCCAAATGTCATTGTATTGTCATTCATAGATTCCAAAAAATTGTCAACCGATGTATGTATTGCATTCTATGTTGATACCCCCTTTTGGAAACCAAACTGACTATTGCTGAGGCTGTTGTATATACTCAGATGCTGCACCATTCTGCTCTGCTTTGTATACTTTCTCCAATACCTTAAAAAATGGGAATACTAAAACTGTGATAGATAGTTTGTAGCATCTGTCTTTTCTCCCTTTATTATAAATTGGCCGTGTACGTCCATACTTTAATCTGCCAGGGACTACTCCTTGGTCAAGTGACATATTAAAAATGTGGCACAGGGCTTTACTTATTCCTCTACAGCAATATTTCAATAATCACTGGAAATGCTATTAACTCCAGAAGAATTTTTGTTTTTTTAAAGAAAGTTATTTTTTTTCTATTTCCTTCATTGTCATTTTCCAAACATTCATCACTTCTATTTTGTTAGTTTGAGTGTTATGCAAGAATTTTGTAGCTTTGTGCACAGAACCTATGCATGCTGCTGGATTTGTAACTATTATGAAATGATTGTTGAAAATATTTGCTAGCATTTCAAGATCATCCACATTAACGCACCCATTTCTTAAACTAATCATTTCTTTGATAGCCGAACATTTTTCACATATTTCCATATGGTTTTCATTGTCTTATTAGATTTATCAGTTTTCTCTTTTAAGCGCATACTTTTGTATTTTTGTATCACCTTCCTTAATATCTTACATTTCTCTTTATCATGCCTCATCATTTTGGAACTGTTAGGCAATCTGGCAGATGCCTACAATTCCCGTTTCGGTTTGCTTGAAATTTCTATGCCCTGAGTAATCCTTGGCTTTGTTGCAGTGTTACGGTGGTTTTCTCTAGCTCTTTTACTTTGAAAACACCTCCTCAAAAGCCTTGTAGCTTGACTAACAAATAAATCAAATTTTAAGTTAACACCTGTTTATATTATATTACATACTTCAGACCACATCTGCAGGCTGTAGATTCTGCCTGTATGTCTCCATTATTTCTTTATGTATTAATCTCACAGTTTTCTAGATAGGTTTGATTGTAAGAGTGAACTGAGGGATAGTAAGACTTACAGCATCATGGTCTAACAATCCATTTAATACTTGACTGACTGTCAGGCAGCTGTGTCTAGACTCATTAACAAAAACGTTATCAATTAAAGTACTAGGATGGTCAGTTACCATAGTGGGAAATTCTACCACTTGCACTAAATTGTTAAGAGCTCATCAGTTGATCCAGTTCTACTCTGTTACTACTTTCAGACAAGAAATTTACATTAAAGTCATCTAGTAACAGCACTGAAATGGTTGCCCCCTCCCCCCCCCCCCCCCCATCCATTTTTTTCTGCTTCCCATATAAAAATTACTCAAGTCTAGGGCTCTAAATACTACATTATTTCTACCATAAATCACTACACCACTTTCTCCATGGTAGATCTATAATAATGAGTTGCTGAACAGAGGCTGTCAATACACAGCATGTGAATTCCACTTGTAACATAGTGTTGTGTGAAATATAGTATGTCAGGTTGCTTTTGACATTCACTGTCATTTAGGTTCATCACTAACTGGTCTATTTTATTTTTATGTCCTCTTATGTTCTGGTAGAAAATTGCTAGAGATTTAGACTTGCTTAAATTTTTAAAATTATTGGGTGCCAGAGTAATTTCACGGAGTATAGGTATCGGAGGTTTGGGCTTCATTCTTTTATTGAAAGCAATAACAACTTTTTCTCATCTGCTGGTCTGCTAAGCCTAACACATCTGAGGGTTCTCCTTCAGGGTTTACTCCCTCAGCCTTTGAGGATCCCTCTTCACCACAAGGCAGTGGTTCCACTCCTCATTTGCCCTTAGGAGTGAAGGGGTGCCTCCTCCACCAGCTGTGCCATACCAAAGATGTTCTTTTCCACCATAGCTGCCGTTAAGGGCTTCGCCTATCCCTGGCAAGGGTTGATAATGGTAAGGAAAAAGGAGAGGTTTAGGATAGGATAGGATAGGAGACAGGCTAATGATAGGTCATTGTGGGACACACTTTGTCTGGCTCCTCCTCTTTGGCCTGTCTGGCATGGGTGACCCTGCTGGTAGCTACGCTACCGCCGGCATAGTCCTCTGGATCCAGAGCACACAAACCTCCTCGCACTGATGGTGCTCTGTTAAGGTGGTGTCCCCTGAGAGACCTGCAGGTGACATTGACTACAGAGGAGAGGATGAGTGCTTTGAGATTGAAGTGGTTCGGTCATGTGAAGCGAATGCAGTTAGCTTGAACTCCACACCAGTTTTTGAAGATGGAAGTACCAGGAAGAAGACCAGTTGGGCGGCCTAGAAAGAGGTGGACAGACCAGGTTAAGGAAGATCTCAAGAAGAGAGGAGTAACATGGGATGTAGCAGAGAGAGGGAAAACCTATACCAGGACAGAAACCAATGGAGGCATATCGTTCATAGAGTTCTTATCCGGCTCACTGGAAGGAAATCCTGATGATGATGATGGTTTCGGTTTCTGATCTGCTGTATCCTCTTCCTCAGCTGTGAAGGATGTCAAATATCCTCTTGGAGTGTGGAATTCTCTTTTCTTCTTAGCTTATTCTTGTGGTTACTGCCGAGATTCAAATAATTCTGACTTGTCAAGTGTGCTGAGTGCTCTGTGAGTCACTGGCATGTGATACTGTATTTCTGTCATCAAATCAGTTGCTAATAATTATTCTACTGCTGGTACATCCAAGTTTTGTACCTATATAATGGAAACTTTCATTGGAAATGCTACACAAGATGCCAATTTAAATGGTCCATGTATTCATTTTTCTGGTAATGGGAGTGTCATGTGTTTAACTCTGTTTTGGTTTTGGAAATAGCATTCCAAGATCTGCTTATACAGTTCTCTCTTATCCCTAGAAATTCTATGCAGCCCATGTCTTGTGAAGTGTTCCCTAAGTAAATGGCCTGTTGCAATAAATTTTACATGTTTAAAACTGCTAAATATTTTTCTTAGTTTTCAGTTTGCTACCCAAGTAGGAAAATCAGTAACTGATGTCAACTGAAAGAACCAAGTAATACTTCAAGGTCAGTCTTTCTGACAGACTCTTTCAGAAAATCCACATTGAAATCCCCACAAACAATAATTTGCTTTACTCTGTCTGACAGATAGCAGAACAAAAAATCAAGTTTTTCAAAAATAGTTGAAAATTTCCCAATGGGGGTCTATACATGGCTACAATTATAAAAGTGCCATTATTTAGTTCAAGCTCACATTCACATGTTTCTATATGTTGCTCTACACAAATTTTTTTACAAGGTGTACAACTTTTGATTCTGCCATTTTTTCCCCAACATTTGAGACTTTAATGAAACAAATTGGTTACACATCTATCGTTCAAAGTATTTTCGATTGCTGGCCCCTACTTTCTCCCATCTTTCGGGTGGTGTACGAATCCCGTTTACACAAATACTTAGCATGGTAAATAACAAATTATCTTGTATCATAGTAACAAGGTTTCGCAAAAACTTATTTATAGGTACACTCATGTTCAAATGTGGAGCTTAATTGTACTCATGAATATGAAATTAAATTGTTATGTCACGTATACTGGCAGCATTGAGAAATGGTTTGATGTACATCAGCATGTGCCAACAGCTTCTGAATGAAGTTGAAGCAGTCACATACATTCTGATGGTGTGTGTGTGTGTGTGTGTATGTGTGTGTGTGTGTGTGTGTGTGTGTGTGTGTGTGTGTAAAGAGATTTACTTTTGTTGCTGTGAGTATTTGAAAAAACTCTAACACTAACAAAATGACGTCTGTGGAAAAATAACTGTTCATGGTGGCTTCTGGTGGCATTCTCCCTCTCTCTCTCTCTCTCTCTCTCTCTCTCTCTCTCTCTCTCTCTCTCTCTCTCTTTTTAACTGCCTTAGGCTTTACCCCTGAATCTAAGCTTCAGACACATTTTTGGACCATGGATAAAATGCCTTGCTTTTGGGTAAATAAGAGTAGAATGATCAGATGAGAATTACTAATAAAATTCTTGTTAAGTAATTGCTAATTATTAACAAAAGTGCAATTTAATTTGAGTAAATGTATAAGAGTATCAAATCAGTAGTGTTACATCTCTCATTGAACTCTTGAGTTTGCCAACTAAAACAGCTTCAAGATATGACACCACAGTTCTGTATGCATCACTGAGGATTTGTAGTGATAGTGCCAGGTTAGTATTGTTATAGACTATAGATCCAGTGGAAAGTTTATGGTAAGTGTGTATTACCTGTTTTGACATTTAACAGTGGCACAGTGATACCATTTAAAACTAGTGGAATGTTTAGCAAACATTGGAAAATGTATGTTGGGAATTGCTAGGGGTGACAGGAAAACAAATATGATACCAGGGAATGATCAGTATGAAAGACTCGAGTAAGGCTGTAGTGACAATGGTCTACAGATAGGTGGGTCATGTAGTTGTAGATGGATGAAGGAATTCTTTGCTGGAGTCCAAGAAATAAGAAAAGACTGAGACAAGATCCTGATGAAACATAGACTTACATTAGAAAACAAGCAGGAGTAGTGTGGATGCATTTTGTTGAAGACCACAATGATAATAATAATAATAGAGATTTTATTGTCTTTAGGCTATTACAGCAATTGACAGCATCAAATGTAGTTACAATTTATAGTACAGTGTGATAAGGTATTGACTACTGAAATATTTTAGCTTATATTACAATAAATGTATAGTGGGTCATCTCTTGGATTACTGCATTTTACAGTTGAAGAATTCATTGATATCATAGAACGGGTGGGCAATAAACCATTCATGCAGTCTTTCTTTGAATGTATGTTCAGGAAGATCCTGTATAGCATGTGGCAGCTTATTAAATAGTTCGTGCCCTGTGACTTCATAGCTATTTATTGATTTTGATAGTCTGTGGTAGAGTCAAGAGGAGAACTTTACCCAGCAGTGAATGTCAAATTTTTGCTGTTGCTGCTGATTCAGTACAAATGGATAAAAAAAATCAAGATTACATCCAATCTGTTTTGCCGTCCACATCTTTTCTGTGTAACTCACAATTCTGCAGTCATTTTGCAACATTTGAAAATGCATGGAACTGCATAGTTCTTGAGACTCCTTTTGATAAATAAACTGCAGGAATATTCTTTACATAAAAATTTTTCTTTGGTTTTCAGTGTCAGAAGATTTGTGAAACACTGGTGTTTCTGTACCAGATGGTGCCAACCTGGTACTCACTTCGGAAAATTTTGGCATAAGCTGTTGTTTTACGGTACACTTGAGAACTACGTAATGACAAGCTGCCTTGGATTTTTTGGTAAGGAAATTTAACTAACAGACTGAAATTGTCAGTATATTTTAACATACAAAAAAAACATACTGTCAAAAAAACGGGAGCACATTGAGGGGGTATGTGATGTTATTTCAGGGATTATAAAATCAAATCCAATATACAGTGAACTTACCAGTACATGCCAAATTAACTTGTTCTTTGACGGGAGGTACAGATGTCAAGGGCTTACAGTGTACTTGGTGCACCATAAGGTCATCCTTCCTTGTGTTGGTCAGACATGGTTGACCGGAAGTTTGACAATGAATACACCCGCTCTCACGTTCCTATGCAGTGCAGCATTGGGCAACTGTCAGGTCCAAATGCCGTAGCAAATCTGGATACTGCATGATTCTACCAGCTGCCCAAATGGAGCCCCACAGTGAGGCCCCTTTCAAACTCTGTTAGGTGCTGATAATGCTGCCGTCTTTCTGTCCTTGACTCTTTTCATGCCTTTTGTATGCCATCCACCCATAAAGTTCTTAGACTTCTTCTCTTCTTAGCATATTATCAGTGTCGGAACAGCAACTATTATGTCAACGTGAACTAATCTGCATTTGACCAATCAGTTGTGAGCAGGCAATGTTAAGTAATGGATGTGCAACCATAGTGTGTCAATGTTGTTGCATCACAAATTGCAGTAGATTGTCCAAGATGTTGTCCACAATGTTTTGAAGATGAGAAAAGTGTGCGCAAAGTTTGTCCTGTACTACACTGTGACTCCCAAACAAAAACAATGATGTATGGATGTATGCAGTGACTTCATTGGAATGCGAAACATGGGCAGTTCTTTTCTGGAAGAAATCATTACTGGTGGAAAGACTTTGTGTTATCAATACAAACCCACTACAAAACAACAAAGTGCAGGAATTCACATGTAGCGACAGTGCTTTGACGACATGACCGACATTCCATTTAATTTGAAATGCAAGTTGAACAGCGTCCCAAAGAAGGACTTTTCTGATAGTTTCAGATAGTGCATCGTACTCAAGTGGCATGAGATTATGTAGAAGAGATTAAGCATTAAAACCACTATCTTAACATTCCTCTATTTTTAATTAATCTCACCTCAAAACTTTTTGGACTGTCAGTGTACTTACACCAGGCCTCGTAACAAAGCTAAATGCAATCAAACTAATGTACTCTGATGGCCATTCTATATTTCATGGAGAATTGCAACGTCAATCATTTATGTACATGCCATTGGTCTGTACATATCCAAAGTTACATTGACGCTTGCCCATTCCTTCTGCTCTGTGCTTCACAGCTTCTCTCTTTTTTTTTTTTTTTTAACTGTTATTTCAGACTTCTCTCATTTTTTATAAGTATGATTGAACATCTGTTAGCTGAAGTGAATTTGATAACTTCATGTTCTGTAAGTCAAAAGCCTTCTTTGTCACAGCACTGTAATAATATTGCATTGTGCAAGTCTGTGATGGGCCATGCCCAAAACGTATTATGAAAATAAAGGAGTTGGGTCATTCCATGTCAGTTCAACCAGGGCTCCAGCTCATAGTCTTAGATTTGACTGAAATTCAGTACACTAATTCTACCATGTGTGGAACACTCGTGTACAAAGTATTAGTTTCCCCTACCAATTAGTTCCAGAATTATGACTTGTGAAAGAAGGTGGCATGACCCGGAAATTGCAACCCGCATCTGGCAATCTATCTTCAGACCCAACTTCAGGTTTTAATAACTTTGGAACTATTCCACACAGTCCAGTGAAATTTTTACAACCCAGTAACATCCATTTAGAGAACACATTCCATGAATCAAAACACCAACAACATATTTCTGAGGGAAAATAAAAAATTCCAAAATGTGATTAAAAAAATGTAATACGTTAAAAGATACATATTGTAGGTGCCCTCTATGCCAAATATAATTCACTCAAAAGGGGTATAAATTTTTTGTGGTAAGCTTAATGTGGCCCAAACACACACAGAACTCATCATGCCCATATCAGTCACAAAAACTGAGTTACATGCACACGAAAATACAAAAATTTGAAAAATTACCTGAAAAACATGGATTTTCGAAGTGTGGTAGCACAAAAGGGATAAGTGGTATCCAAGCCAAATTTCACACAGTGCATAAGTAGACCATAATGATATATATCTCAAAATTTCAGCATGTTATTGCAAGACATTTGTGTACAATGGAAGTTGACAGATGTATTTAGTGATGTGGTCATTATGCCACAACACAATTTTGTAAAAACATATCATAAACTGTTCTGCCTCTTCTTATCCTCTCCCACAACTTTTTAATCACTAAGCAACAACATATAGACAGATTAACACAAACTATCATTAATGTTTACTGCACCTTAACTGCTAAAAACCAGTTGATTGTGCTTCGAACAGAAGTTCTCCCACACTTTAGCTACTGTACTCTGTACATCATCATCATCATCATCATCATCATTTGAGACTGATTATGTCTTTCAGCGTTCAGTCTGGAGCATAGTCCCCTTTATAAAATTCCTCCATGATCCCCTATTCCGTGCTAACATTGGTGCCTCTTTTGATGTTAAGCCTATTACTTCAAAATCATTCTTAACCGAATCCAGGTACCTTCTCCTTGGTCTGCCCCGACTCCTCCTACCCTCCACTGCTGAACCCATGAGTCTCTTGGGTAACCTTGCTTCTCCCATGCGTCTAACATGACCCCACCATCTAAGCCTGTTCGCCCTGATTGCTTCATCTATAGAGTTCATTCCCAGTTTTTCTTTGATTTCCTCATTGTGGACACCCTCCTGCCATTGTTCCCATCTACTAGTACCTGCAATAATCCTAGCTACTTTCATATCCATAACCTCAACCTTGTTTATAAGGTAACCTGAATCCACCCGGCTTTCGCTCCCATACAACAAAGTTGGTCAAAAGATTGAACGTTGCACAGATAACTTAGTCTTGGTACTGACTTCCTTCTTGCAGAAGAGAGTAGATCGGAGCTGAGCACTCACTGCATTAGCTTTGCTACACCTCGCTTCCAGTTCTTTCACTATGTTGCCATCCTGTGAGAATATGCATCCTAAGTACTTGAAACTGTCCACCTGTTCTAACTTTGTTCCTCCTATTTGGCACTCAATCCGTTTATATCTCTTTCCCACTGACATTACTTTCGTTTTGGAGATGCTAATCTTCATACCATAGTCCGCACATTTCTGATCTAGCTCTGAAATATTACTTTGCAAACGTTCAATCGAATCTGCCATCACAACTAAGTCATCCACATATGCAAGACTGCTTATTTTGTGTTCACACATCTTAATCTCACCCAGCCAGTCTATTGTTTTCAACATATGATCCATATATAATATGAACAACAGTGGAGACAGGTTGCAGCCTTGTCTTACCCCTGAAACTACTCTGAACCATGAACTCAATTTACCGTCAACTCTAACTGCTGCCTGACTATCCATGTAAAGACCTTTAATTGCTTGCAAAAGTTTGCCTCCTAATCCATAATCTTGTAGAACAGACAATAACTTCCTCCTAGGAACCCGGTCATATGCCTTTTCTAGATCAATAAAGCATAGATACAATTCCCTGTTCCATTCATAAAACTTCTTCATTATTTGCCATAAGCTAAAGATCTGGTCCTGATAACCTCTAAGAGGCCTAAACCCACACTGATTTTCATCCAATTGGTCCTCAACTAATACTCGCACTTTCCTTTCAACAATACCTGAGAAGATTTTACCCACAACGCTGATTAAAGAGATACCTCTGTAGTTGTTACAATCTTTTCTGTTTCCATGTTTAAAGATTGGTGTGATTACTGCTTTTGTCCAGTCTGATGGAACCTGTCCCGACTCCCAGGCCATTTCAGTTATCCTGTGTAGCCATTTAAGACCTGACATTCCACTGTATTTGATGAGTTCCGACTTAATTTCATCCACCCCAGTTGCTTTATTGCACTGCAATCTATTGACCATTTTCACCACTTCCTCAAATGTGATCCTATTTCCATCCTCATTCCTATCCCATTGTACATCGAAATCTGAAACATTACTGATCGTATTTTCACCTACATTGAGCAACTCTTCAAAATATTCCCTCCATCTGCCCAAGGAATCCACAGGATTCACAAGCAGTTTTCCTGACCTGTCCAAAATACTTGTCATTTCCTTCTTACCTCCATTTCGAAGACTGCTAATTACACTCCAGAATGGTTTTCCAGCAGCTTGACCCAAAGTCTCCAACCTGTTTCCAAAGTCTTCCCAAGATTTCTTCTTGAATGCTGCAATTATCTGTTTGGCTTTGTTTCTTTCTTCAACATAACTTTCTCTGTCTACCTGAGTTCTAGTATGTAGCCATTTTTGATACGCCTTCTTTTTCCTTTTACAGGCTGCCTTGACTGTGTCATTCCACCAAGCTGTTTGCTTCATCCTACCTTTACACACTACTGTTCCAAGACATTCTTTAGCCACTTCTAGTACTGTGTCCCTGTACCTTGTCCATTCCTTTTCCAATGACTGTAATTGACTACATTCAACTAACTGGTACCTTTCTGAGATCATTGTTATGTACTTGTACCTGATTTCCTTATCCTGAAGTTTCTCCACTCTTATCCTCCTACATATGGACCTGACCTCCTGCACTTTCGGCCTCACAATACCAATTTTGCTGCAGATTAAATAATGATCAGTGTCATCAAAGAATCCCCTGAATACACGTGTGTCCCTCACAGCCTTCCTGAATTCCTGATCTGTTATTATATAGTCAATGACAGATCTGGTTCCCCTGCCTTCCCAAGTATGCCGGTGAATGTTCTTATGTTTAAAAAAGGAGTTTGTGATTACTAAGCCCATACTGGTACAGAAATCCAAGAGTTGTTTCCCGTTCCTGTTGGCCTCCATATCGTCTCCAAATTTACCCATAACCTTTTCATACCCTTCTGTTCGATTTCCAATCCTGGCATTAAAATCACCCATGAGCAGAACACTGTCCTTGTCCTTTACTCTAACAACTACATCGCTGAGTGCATCATAAAAACTATCTATCTTATCTTGATCTGTCCCTTCACAATGTGAATATACTGACACAATCCTAATTTTCTTGTTAGACACTGTCAAATCTATCCACATCAGTCGTTCGTTTACATACCTTATTGCAACTACGCTGGGTTCCATTTCTTTCCTGATGTAAAGCCCTACACCCCATTGTGCTATTCCTGCTTTGACTCCTGACAGGTAGACCTTGTATTCTCCCACTTCCTCTTCTTTCTCACCCCTTACCTGAATGTCACGAACAGCTAAAACATCCAGCCCCATCTTACTTGCAGCCTCTGCCAGCTCTACCTTCTTCCCAGAGTAGTCCCCATTGATATTAATAGCTCCCCATCTCATTACCATTTGTTTGCTGAGTCGTACCTTGTACTCTGTACATTGAGTGGCAAATTGTACTGTCTTCCTGACACTGTGATAGGAACTGGAACTGTCATAAGAATATGTTCAAAAGGAATCCAACACCTGTCTGCCAAATGTGGCCAATGAAATGATCTTGATGGTCCTGCTGGTGCCATGAAGTTCACAAATACATCACCTTCTGCTTCACAGCACTCTGCAACATATCCTGAGTACCATTTGTCATCATAAACAGCAATAACATAGCAACCTAGTTGTATGTTGCTGCTTTTGCTTCTGAATCCTGAGTCAGACACACTGTGAAGACACATGTTGTGCATGAACCTATAGTTATAACCGGACAGTCTGCTCATCTGCACATTGTCAGAGTTCACTGGAGAGAAGTGATGATGGCTCCTTGTGTCTGCAACAGTTTTAACATGTTCTAGTCTGCTTTATAGCAACTCTTCGACTGATTTCACCTCATTTTTCGAAACATAGAATTATTGTATGCCAGAGATATTCTTCTGTACCCAGATAAATAATTGAAGAGGTGTTAGAATGTGACCTTCTGTAGGGTGCTGCAGACTAGCTCGTGATGCCATGCGCTTAATGGTAGCACCAATACCATCACATACATTTTTACCATGACTTGTTGTGAAAATATTCCGTTCTGCGTGAATCTGAAAATCATGGTAATGCACGCATAAATATTTGAAATTTTTACTGTTTTCGTACTTACTAGCTGCCCCATCACTGAAGTATTTCTCTAAATGTATGTGAGGCAGCTTGTTTTTCACATATGCGGTAACAGTGTGAATGTGGGCATGAACTGCAATGGCATCATGAATTAAACAGTCACTGATGTCTCTGTCATGACAGAGACATCACCTGATTCACCTCTATAGTAAATCGCAAATAGTTGGAGAATTGCTTGACTGTTGTCCCAATTATATCCTTGGATGGCATCTTGAACTATAAATGCATAATTTCATCTTGTTTCAAATAATCCTTACAAAACTGGAGATAAGCCGATTGTGCTGTTGCTGTGAAGCTGTGTGTGGTCAGTTTGTCCATTTTTTAATAACACATTTCAACAAAATCTTCCACTGTACTTTGCTTTGTTTCAAGACTTGTGCGATCCATGTGTGTCCATTGTTTATAAGAAACAAGTTCATTGTCATCCATAAGGAGCTCACCATACAGTTTGTTCTTCATGTGTTCTGCAAGATTTGCCTTACCAGGACACTTTTCACACCTGTGTATCATTCACTGGTAGGAACTGATATCACACACTAGCAGCTTCATTGCACCTTTGTAATCCAGACCAGAATGCTTTACAGCAGTAAACATCAACCTAGCATTTTGATGGGTCTCACATACACAAACATTGTGTGTGCCCCTTGCACTTACAGGCACAATCCATTTTGGCCGAAGATTGGAAAAAGATGATAAACCTACTTTGGTATTGGGATACTTTTCCTTGAATTCTACATATAGTTCTGGTATGTTGCATAGCAACAGTCTTTTTTGCATCTGTACACGTACATTTCCCATTTTCACCATTACATAGTCTTTTTTTCCAGGCATTATTCGGCTGTAGTCATTATTTTCATAAAACTCCGACACTAGCACCTTTATTTCTGAATGCAATTGCTTACCCTGAGCCTGCTGAAGTTATGGAAGCACTCCTTGGGTTGCTTTTATTTTCCTAGCTTGCTTTACCATATATGTAGAAACATTGAATTCCTTTGCAGTGTAGTCAATAGACCAGCTGGAAGGTGCAAAGGTAGGAATAGCTACTTTTTTCTGGCATGTGGATATGGCACATTTTTCTTTCAAATCATGCAGAATTTTGTCCAAATCAGAACATTTCTGGCATGATTTCTGTTCCTTTGGAGTAGACAGTTCTTCCTCTTCAAACATTAGCGTGTCAGCTAACAAACATAGAACCTAACAAACATAGAAGCTGACACAGGTAAATGGTAACAATACATCTGTGAGCGAATGCCTGCTGTACTGTCCTTATATAGAGGAGCACTATGGTACATGGCACAGCAGCTGCCATGCCATGAACTCAAGTCCTGTGACACACTGCAGGCAGCCTCTGGTGGCCAGTCCACACAGATGCCGTTGGTGGATGATTTGAGTGTAGCGCACTGTCAGCCTGATGCCGCAGTGCTTAGTCAGGTATTGTGTACAGGGTTATTGGGGTGACAGCAGCTGTGATCAGAGAGCCCATGGAAACAAAGGCATTCATCCTGGTCAAAAGTAGGATCTGGCCCGATCTTTGTACTGCGAACGGCTGAAAGCAAGGGGAAACTACAGCCGTGTTTTTTCCCGAGGGCATGCAGCTTTACTGTATGGTTAAATGATGATGGCGTCCTCTTGGGTAAAATATTCCGGAGGTAAAATAGTCCCCCATATGGATCTCTGGGCGGGGAGTACTCAAGAGGATGTCATTATCAGGAGAAAGAAAACTGGCGTTCTACGAATCGGAGCATGGAATGTCAGATCCCTTAATCGGCCAGGTAGGTTAGAAAATTTAAAAAGGGCAATGGATAGGTTAAAGATAGATATAGTGGGAATTAGTGAAGTTCGGTGGCAGGAGGAACAAGACTTCTGGTCAGGTGACTACAGGGTTATAAAGACAAAATCAAATAGGGGTAATGCAGGAGTAGGTTTAATAATGAATAGGAAAATAGGAATGCGGGTAAGCTACTACAAACAGCATTGTGAACGCATTATTGTGGCCAAGATAGATACAAAGCCCACGCCTATTACAGTAGTACAAGTTTATATGCCAACTAGCTCTACAGATGATGAAGAAATTGAAGAAATGTATGATGAAATAAAAGAAATTATTCAGATTGTGAAGGGAGACGAAAATTTAATAGTCATGGGTGGCTGGAATTCGGCAGTAGGAAAAGGGAGAGAAGGAAACATAGTGGGTGAATATGGATTGGGGGTAAGAAATGAAAGAGGAAGCCGCCTAGTAGAATTTTGCACAGAGCACAAATTAATCATAGCTAACACTTGGTTCAAGAATCATGAAAGAAGGTTGTATACATGGAAGAACCCTGGAGATACTAAAAGGTATCAAATAGATTATATAATGGTAAGACAGAGATTTAGGAACCAGGTTTTAAATTGTAAGACGTTACCAGGGGCAGATGTGGATTCTGACCACAATCTATTGCTTATGAACTGTAGATTAAAACCGAAGAAACTGCAAAAAGGTGGGAATTTAAGGAGATGGGACCTGGATAAACTGACTAAACCAGAGGTTGTACAGAGTTTCAGGGAGAGCATAAGGGAACAATTGACAGGAATGGGGGAAAGAAATACAGAAGAAGAAGAATGGGTAGCTTTGAGGAATGAAGTAGTGAAGGCAGCAGAGGATCAAGTAGGTAAAAAGACGAGGGCTAGTAGAAATCCTTGGGTGACAGAAGAAATACTGAATTTAATTGATGAAAGGAGAAAATATAAAAATGCAGTAAATGAAGCAGGCAAAAAGGAATACAAACGTCTCAAAAATGAGATCGACAGGAAGTGCAAAATGGCTAAGCAGGCATGGCTCGAGGACAAATGTAAGGATGTAGAGGCTTATCTCACTAGGGGTAAGATAGATACAGCCTACAGGAAAATTAAAGAGACCTTCAGAGAAAAGAGAACCACTTGTATGAATATCAAAAGCTTAGATGGAAACCCAGATCTAAGCAAAGAAGGGAAATCAGAAAGGTGGAAGGAGTATATAGAGGGTCTATACAAGGGCAATGTACTTGAGGACAATATTATGGAAATGGAAGAGGATGTAGATGAATATGAAATGGGAGATACGATACTGCGTGAAGAGTTTGACAGAGGACTGAAAGACCTAAGTCGAAACAAGGCCCCGGGAGTAGACAACATTCCATTAGAACTACTGATGAGCTTAGGAGAGCCAGTCCTGACAAAACTCTACCATCTGGTGAGCAAGATGTATGAAACAGTCGAAATACCCTCAGACTTCAAGAAGAATATAATAATTCCAATCCCAAAGAAAGCAGGTGTTGACAAACCTGAAAATTACCGAACTATAAGTTTAATAAGTCACGGCTGCAAAATACTAACGCAGATTCTTTACAGACAAATGGAAAAACTAGTAGAAGCCGACCTCGGGGAAGATTAGTTTGGATTCCGTAGAAATGTTGGAACACATGAGGCAATACTGACCCTACGACTTATCTTAGAAGCTAGATTAAGGAAAGGCAAACCTATGTTTCTAGCATTTGTGGACTTAGAGAAAGCTTTTGACAATGTTGACTGGAATACGCTCTTTCAAATTCTGAAGGTGGCAGGGGTAAAATACAGGGAGCGAAAGGCTATTTACAATTTGTACAGAAACCAGATGGCAGTTATAAGAGTCGAGGGGCACGAAAGGGAAGCAGTGGTTGGGAAGGGAGTGAGACAGGGTTGTAGTCCCCGATGTTATTCAGTCTGTATATTGAGCAAGCAGTGAAGGAAACAAAAGAAAAATTCAGAGTAGGTATTAAAATCCATGGAGAAGAAATAAAAACTTTGAGGTTCACTGATGACATTGTAATTCTGTCAGAGACAGCAAAGGACTTGGAAGAGCAGTTGAACGGAATGGACAGTGTCATGAAAGGAGGGTATAAGATGAACATCAACAAAAGCAAAATGAGGATAATGGAAAGTAGTCAAATTAAGTCAGGTGATGCTGAGGGAATTAGATTAGGAAAATGAGACACTTATAGTAGTAAAGGAATTTTGCTATTTGGGGAGCAAAATAACTGATGATGGTCAAAGTAGAGAGGATATAAAATGTTGACTGGTAATGGCAAGTACAGTGTTTCTGAAGAAGAGAAATTTGTTAACTTCAAGTATTGATTTAAGTGTCAGGAAGTCGTTTCTGAAAGTATTTGTATGGAGTGTAGCCATGTATGGAAGTGAAACATGGACGATAACTAGTTTGGACAAGAAGAGAATAGAAGCTTTCGAAATGTGGTGCTACAGAAGAATGCTGAAGATTAGATGGGTAGATCATATAATTAATGAGGAGGTATTGAATAGGATTGGGGAGAAGAGAAGTTTGTGGCACAACTTAACTAGAAGAAGGGATTGGTTGGTAGGGCATGTGTTGAGGCATCAAGGGATCACCAATTTAGTATTGGAGGGCAGCGTGGAGGGTAAAAATCGTAGAGGGAGACCAAGAGATGAATACACTAAGCAGATTCAGAAGGATGTAGGTTGCAGTAGGTACTGGGAGATGAAGAAGCTTGCACAGGATAGAGTAGCATGGAGGGCTGCATCAAACCAGTCTCAGGACTGAAGACCACAACAATAACAACAACAAGTTATTTGGTGTTTGGAACCATCCTCATATCAGTCTGCGAGAACAGCCCCATGTTTGTATTGAAAGGCGCTCATAGCCAAAAACCAAGTGTTGGCCAGGATGGAGAGTAGCCAAACAAGGAGCAGAACGTAATTTATATTTCAAAAGTCTGATCACATTCTTGCAGGCCAGCATCTACAAGAAAAGGAACATTCTTGTGGAACATCTCATGGAGGGGATGGGCCAATGTGGCCTCACTTGGGATGATTTTGTGACAGTATGTGATTTTACCTAAAAATGCTTTTGAGTTTTTTGAGAATGATAGGGCAAGGCAAAGTTGTGATGGCAGCAACATGGTGACATAAAGGCTTAGCACAGTCCTGATTAACCTCAAACTCCAAATATGCAGTGGATGGCTAAAAAAAGTGTGACATGGGCAAGTTGCACTTCAACTCTGCAATATGTGCGATCATGAACAAGGTGTGTAAATTATATGAATGCTATTCCATAGATGCACTCGTAATGACGATATCATTGAAGTAGTTGATGCATCCTAGAGCGGATATCATCAGTTTTTCCAAAAAATACTGAAAAATTGCCGGGCCACTTGTCCCACCGAATGGGAGGTGCTGATATTGGTAAAATCCGAAAGGCCTTTTAATCCCCAGGAGCAGTTTAGAATCCTCATCCAATGAAACTTGTAAATAGCATTGAGATGAGTCAGTTTTGGAGAAAAACTGCCCTCTGGCATGTTTATCCATTAATTCATCCTGATGGGGCAAAGGGTAGGTGTCAGTGTTAGATTGAATTCCTATTTCAATTGATAGAGCAAACCATAAGAGGAGGGTGTGTTTGGAAAAAGTGCAGTCATGCCATGGGTTTCAGGGTAATGTGAGCAACAAAATTAGTGGCACAACCTAAATGATCCTAAAAATGAGAAGGGAACTCAGAACACAGAGAATCTAACTGCTAGTAAGGGATGTGGTCTGAAACAAGCTGCATTGTATCTGAAATGGAAAAACCAAAAGCATTGAAAGCATCCAGACTGAACAAATCGTTGGCACCAGCATCATGTACTACCAAGAAAGTCAAGGAATGAACCACATATTTACACACAATGGGAGCATTAAGTACTTCAAAATTGGAATATGCTGCCTATTTTAACTCACCAAATGTCGAGTAACCACACATGTTCCACCAATTGCACTTCAATAAACAATGTATTATGAATCGTAAGCACTGGAGACACACAATTAATATCCATGTCCATGTCTGCTGGAGGGGCTGGGAACAACACACAAACGCCATTTGACCTTTTTTCCTACAGGTGTTGCAAGTCGCCCAGCACTTAGCGTACATGACCAAATCATGTTGCACAAAACAGTATGGGCAAGATGGGAGGGCAGAGTGCTGTCGTTGCTGTGCTTATTGTTGTTATTTGGCATTGTGCTGTCCAGTGCCGCATGGAAGTTATATTTGTATGGCTACCACATTGTCCTCCCACCGAGAGCTGACTGATGGTCAACAGCCAGGAACAGGAGCCGCTGCGATGATGTCACACCAAGCCACTGCCTGATCAGCTGCAGGGTGAGGTACTTCAAAAGACTGACAAGGTAACCTCCCCATCGCACCCCCCTCAGCCACTCAGATTTAGTTATAAGTTGGCACAGTGGATAGGCCTTGAAAAACTGAACACAGATCAATTGAGAAAACAGGAAGAAGTTGTGTGGAACTATGAAAAAAATAAGCAAAATATACAAGCTGAGTAGTCCATGCGCAAGATAGGCAACATCAAGGATAGTGTGAGCTCAGGAGTGCTGTGGTCCCATGGTTAACATGAGCAGCTGCGGAACGAGAGGTCCTTCGTTCAAGTCTTCCCTCAAGTGAGAAGTTTAATTTTTTATTTTCAGATAATTATCAAAGTTCAGGCACTCACACATAATCAACTTCGCTCTCCAAAATTCCAGGACATGTTCAGATTTGCTTGGACATATGCAGGATTTGACGGTCTACACACGGAAAAAATTGAAAACGTTAAAAACATACGTTTTGACAGCACAGGGAAAACTGTGTGACTGTGAAAGTGTTGCATTCAGTTGTTGCAGTTTATGTGACAAACTCTTATGTTTTCATCACTTTTTTGGGAGTGATTATCACATCCACAAGAAAACCTAAATTGGGCAAGGTAGAAGAATCTTTTTACCCATTCGCCAAGTGTACAAGTTAGGTGGGTCAACAACATATTCCTGTCATGTGACGCGCATGCCATCACCAGTGCCATATAGAATATATCAGATGTGTTTTCCTGTGGAGGAATCGGTTGACCTATGACCTTGCGATCAAATGTTTTCGGTTCCCTTTGGAGAGGCACATCCTTTTGTCTACTAATTGCACGGTTTTGCGGTGCGGTTGCAAAACACAGACACTAAACTTATTATAGTGAACAGAGATGTCAATGAACAAACGGACAGATCATAACTTTGCGAAAATAAAGAAAGTATACTTTCCATATCTTTGATGTTGCCTATCTTGCACTTGGACTACTCAGTTTGTATATTTTGCTTATTTTTTCATAGTTCCACACAACTTCTTCCTATTTTCTTGATTGATCTGCGTCCAGTTTTTCAAGGCCTATCCACTGTGCCAACTTATAACTAAATCTGAGGGAGGTGCAATGGGGAGGTTCCCTGTGAGCGATATTTAATACTTCAGCGAAGGATGGATTCTGGTACGGCAATGCATGCTGGCGCATCTTGTTATTGGGAGCCAACCAAATAATGACATCACAGACCATAGAGTCAGCAAAGGAATCATGATGATAAGCATCAGTAACAAACTGATATTTATGACTGAGGCCATGGTGTTCAGCTGCCCAAGCTCTGTAGGATTGGTGGGGCTGTTTCTGAAAACGGTAGGACTCTACACATGTTGCAGTGACATGCATGAATTTATGGCGATAATTTGACAACAACTTACACATTTCATCAAACTGAAGCAATGCAGGTTCTTGTATAGCAGATTAATGTTTGGAAATTTGTGTTTGAAATGAATATAAATGTACACATGTGCATCATGTAAAATCTTTTGTGGTTTCTCCAAATTCATACAAATAATATTTTAGAATGCAGTAATCAGTTGCAGGCATTAAAGAACTTAATTAAGGTACTCAATAAATTTAACAGTGTGTTTGGTGTTCGGTTTTAACCACCCAAATCAGAAAATTTTTTGATATTGTTTGGTTAAAACTGCATCAGACTTTATCACTCATTTACAGTTGATAAGGTATACATAATAATTTATGTTTCTCAAGTTTTAGTGACTGCTTTGGCTGTCTGTTTAATGACGAAGTTCTGTCATTATTATGGACAGTTGTCTATATGGAAAGTATTTCACTATACTTGCTTTGAATCAAAGCAAAAAACTTATGTCTGTAACAATAACTGATTCTTTGTTTCAGGAGGAATGCTACTTACTTACATTTTGTTCATGTTTTTTGTCTTCCAACTGCATTTTTCAACTAAGAAAGCAACTATTTTGTGTTCTATGATTGGAACAGTACTTACACTTGGTTTGGCATTTTCTTACTATGTCAGGTAAGAGTTTATATTGGTATACATAACACATTATGGAAGAGGGTCCAATTTTCACAATCATTTGTTTCTTCCTAAGTTACAGTCATTAGTTAATGTAATGATAAATCACTGGGCTTTCTAAATGTGTTATAAAAATAGCTAGCTAATTTTCAGACTATTTGTTCCACACATTTCATTTTTCCATCTAATTACAAGGTTAAAATGTTTGTTCGTCATCAGATGGCTGCATTACAGGATAATTGATAATCAAACATTGGTTGTTTTGCATGTCATTTGCCCTATCATAAAAATATATTAACTGATAAACATTCATAAAGGAAATGAAAGTAAATGAATTCTCAAATTCCATAATGGCTGTTTAGGACTACTACTTACAGTGAACAGGTCTTCATAGCTTTGAAGACTTGTGTGTGTTTTCTTTCTTTTTTTCCATGTACCATGCAGTCATTCATGCTAAATGTGTCCCATTGTTATAATAAACATATCCAAAATTCACAAAGTAAAAGTTGGGTGACCATTAATATATTTACAACAAACGGTCTGGTTTCGCATATACTGCATGTGTTTTACGTGTACTGATAGCTTCCGAAGAGGCTGTGAAGCAAAGGTATACATTGTTTACATAGATGTCAGATATCTTTTTAGTGATATTTGTTGTATGGGCACTAAGCCATGGTCCAAGACGTATTTCTCTGCCTAATGCAGACAAGCAAATATAAGAGCTACAAAAAGCGGTATTAAGGAACACAAGAGCAATATGTGTTTGAGCAACACAGATAAATTGGCAGTAGCAGAACATGCAGTAGGAACAGTGAACCACCAAATTTGTTTCTCTGGTACCATTGTTTTATCAAGGCCTAATCATTATTATGCAAGGTTATACAGAGGTGCCATAGAAAACCCAAAAACAACTTTAACAGAAAAAAAGAAGCATTGAAATTAGACAAGTTGTAGGCCTTATTATAAATAAAGCTCCATAACGCACATTTGTGCAACTGTGTGATTTTAGGCAGTGATTTGATGATGTTACAAACCAACTTTCGCCTAGGTATGTGTAAGCAGTTCAGCTTGCTGGACATGTTTGGGATTGTAAGTGCTTTCTGAATTGTCACAGCCTCTGATGATATCTCTGGCATGGGAAGATGAGATATTAGGCAGGGAAATATGCTTTGGACCGTCACCTAATCCCCATAAAACAAATAGCACCAAAAACTCCATTTATTATTTCCCTGTATAGTGACGTCTTCTATAAGCACTTTACATAATACTTCACAAGATAGCGCAGGACCAAAAACTTTTTTTTTCATCATAGCGTTGTGTGACAAAAGAGCTGAGAAAGACATATGATGTTTGATACAATCAAGATACAATTGGCATGTTTGTATGCTACAAAAGAACTGGTGTACAGTAGTTGAACTTAAATAGCTTTAATTTTTGTGCAAGTATCATTCATCTATTAAATAGAATTTTGTTATGTGTGATTTTGAACTTTTCAGTGTGTACTTAATAGAAAGTATAACAGAGAAACCAGTGTTAATTAACACAATTATGACTTCTTCAACTTCTGTAGTCCTGTCTTCCTCAGTTGCGTGTAATATTAAGGTATATTCATAATTTTTACTTTTGAACCGTGTAACTTCAACTGATTTTAACACAGTTTTCGTGCCATATGTGACTAAATAGTAAAAATATGTACATATTCCAGGCCTCTGAAAATGCCTTGCAGAGAATAAAGGCAAAACATTTATGGCACGAAAATTGTGTTTCATTCAGTTGTAGTTTGACAGTCCAAAAGTAAACATTATCAATATACCATAACAGTTATGGCTTATTTCTTCCGGTTGTTGTTTACTTATTCCAAAATAAGGGAATAGGATGATGGATTTTACTATGGAATATTATGTTTATGTATGTTGAAAAATTCAGACTTGAAAAGATTACTCTTGAATTAAAGGCAGTTTTGTTTATACAATGGTCCAAATGTGTCGAGTGATTTATCAGTAAAATTATTTCATTAACTAAGGATCTGAAACTGTATCAAAGAGTATGAATTGAACACAGTATCTATTTCTTCATTTTTCAGTCTGGCCTACTACCTGGTATCTTATCCCCTTCCCCAAATGTTATGCATAGCATATGCATGAGAGTCTGTGAAATTATGGGAAGTATTATTTCCAAATTTTGAGTCATCCCATTTTACACAAAAAAGGCCAGAAATGTTTCAAATTGAAATTGTTTTACTTACTGATCTCTGTTTGTCTATTGAAACAGTATTACTAGCCATATTCCCTTTACCATAATTGATTCAATTTTAATTTATAATTTTAATGAAGGAAGTATTTTTTAAATCATCCAATGTAAATTTATACAGGGTGTCTCAAAAAGGTATCTCACCAATTTTTAAGCCATTCAATCAGTTTCACATGTTCACCTTTAGGGGCATTCCCAAAATCCAGTATGCATTGAAACTCTGTTCACAGTTGGTGCAACATATCTACATCAACTGTGGCATTTACAGCAGTTCAGTTCTTTAAATCATTGATGTGGTTGACAAGCATTTGACAGACTCTGTCCTTCGCATAACCCCACAGTAACAACATCAGGTGATCTAGGATGTCAGGGAGTTGGACCCCACATAACCCCACAGAAACAAATCTATCAGTATAATGTCAGGTGAGCTAGCAGGCCAGGGAGCTGGACGACCTCTCCAATCCAGCGATCTTGAAACATATGCCTAGAACATGTCACACAGTCTGAGCTCAATGTGGCAATGCACCATCTTGGTGGAAAAGACTGCTTTTTGGTCAGTCAGTTTTGGAAATGCAAATATCTCCAGCATATCAAGGTAATTGTTAGGATTAACTGTTTGTTTCTGAGAAAAAATGGTACCATGATCCAATCAACCATCAAACAACATCATCCTTCCCTTTTGGGCTGTCATGTACCTCTTCCATCACAGTATGCGGGTTGGTTGTGTGAACATTGTGTTTGTTTACTTTACCACACATGTGGATTGTTGCTTTGTCAGAAATGTACATTGTGGAATGTTGTGTGGTTTTACTGTAAGCAACACTTGTGATCGGTATGTATATATCTATAAAAGTTTTTGAAGGACCCAGTGCATTGTTGCTCTGGGGATTTGCAGCTGCTGCAACACCCTCCAAGCAGACTTCTGCTGTGGATGTTGCAAAGCCAACTGTATCCTTTCTGTGTTAGCTTAACTTGTTCCAGATTGTCCAGTATGATGCTTCACAGCAACGCTTCCTGCCTGCAGAAAATTCCTGTAACACCAATGTATCAACGTCCTCGAGAGTGAGTGCTTCCTGTATTGTGTTCGCAAGTTCCTTTGAACCTGCATGTCCATTTTGATCTGAATAAACAATTCCACACATTGAGCCCATTCTTGAAACATTGTCATTATGTGTCACTCACGACAATCTGGAACACAAACAAAACTTTGTGAGTTTGTCTGTCACATAAGCCAAATGTGGTATGAAAATCATCTTAATTAGTTTGAATTGTAGCATACCTTTTGAGACACTCTGTATAAAACTATGTGGAAGTACAAAAATGAATACTAACACAGGATATTAGTAATTTTTTGAAGTATTGAATAAGATTAGGTAGTTGAATGTACTATTGAAATAATAGTTTGATAAAGAAAAAAATATCACATTAATTTTTCAAAAACTATTCGTATCTGCTGTTTTGTAGTTAATATTTTCATAATAGCAACTACAGCATTAATTGTCATGGTGAAATGCCTGCAAAAATTCATTATCTCACTGTGTTTTAAATGTTCATATGACCCCTATTTTTCAAAGAAATTTTTACTAAGTATAAAAAAAATTCTAACATCTCATAATCATCACATATGTATCCCTTTTTTTCTTCTCCTTTCTCATTCACAAGTTCCCCATGAAAATGAACCAATGGTTTTATTTTTCCAAAGCTGTGACCATTTCATATGTATTTATTATATTATCATGTGAGTCATGTTTTGATTTTTTTATGCCTTCTCTCTCAAACAAGTCCATTCTGGATATTAGAGGGTTCCTTTTGTGCAAATCACACTTTTATATGAAAAGTACTTATTTGAATTAATGTTGGGGGCCAGTGTATATGCACAGTACATATCTTTTGCATTTAAGTCTTGGGATTCCAGAGTGGTCATAACCTAGTATAAAACAACTAATACAGTGGCTGCAGTTTGAATAGTTAAACATTACATTAAAGCTTTGAATCACATGCAAAATATTTATGTACATAGTTATAAGATAAAATTTTTAGATCAGTTAGCAAAATTTATATTGCCACAACTGTTACTTGTAGTGCAACTATAACTGGGGTGCTTTACACAAAAAAATATGATTATTGTGAAATGTGGAAGAACAAACAGTCTTGGTGGCAAAACAGAGTTTTTTATTTTTTTTACCATCCAATGATGCAGTTCGCCTTAAACAGGGTGAACATTAATAAAACCAGCAAACTGCAGGGACGGTTTCCTGGCTGGAAATGGAGGAAAAAAAGTTCTGTGAAAATGTGTTCGGAAATGGACAGTGTGTGTGCAATGACAACAAATTATCCCGGAACACAGTGTAGAGCTGCATCGCATCCATGTTGCAACAGATGTTTGAAGTGGCCTCCATGGGATGCAAGGCACGCCTTCAAATATCACACCGAGGATTGCTGCACTCTTTTGCATGTTCCAACCTCTCTCCAAATAGCATCGGTGGTGTTGTGAACACGCTGTTGAATGGTCTGCACATCAAAAAATGATTCAGATTACACATTGCTTTTCAGATGCCCCCAGAGGTAAAAATCCAGGGGGTTTAAGTAATGCAGAAGTGAGGTGGTGCTCTGTCATGCAGAAACCACATGACCTGTCGTATTGCCAAAGGCACATTCTCAAGCAGGCTAGGCAGAGTGTTCTGCAGGAATTCCAGGTATGTTGTGCAATAATATCCGGTCCAAGTATGTGGTAGCCAAGAATCACTGCCCACACATTGATGCTGAACCAATGCTGATGAGATGCCTCAACCATTCCCCTAGGATTGTTTGTAGCCGACAGATGACAATTATGCACATGGATAATGCCAGTTCTGGTAAAAGTTGCTTCATTGGGAAGAGGACTGGTGACAGGAATCCCATAATTGTGATGGTCTGGTGTAAGAACCATCAACAGAAGAACCTTTCCATAGAGGAAAATGTGCTGCTGATAATCCTTGCACTCATTATAAGTGATAGGGATAGTAGCAGTTGTCAAGCAGGATACACCATAATTGTACTTTGCTTACACCATATTGGCAGATCACTTGCCTGGAGCTTGTACTAATGTTCGTTTCAATATCCTGTAGAACCCAGTCCTTTCGCCTGGTTTATGCACTTTCTGCCTCCTCCCTGCACATTCATTTGTCTGGAAGGGCTGATGACCACACAAATGCCCAAAAAGAGCTTGAAATGTTGTGTGATGTGGTTGGTGTCTTTGAGGGTACTTGTTTTCGTATGACCGTGCTGCCACATGACCATTTCCATCTGCTTGGCTATACACATATACCATCTTGGCTTGTTTCCAACATGAATACAGTATGCTGCGCAACCACACAGCCTGCAACATACAAGGAACACATGGAACATTGTTAGAAGAGCTTCCATTTGTCTGTGCCATCTGCCGTGGCAACTATACGTTTCCAGACATATATTCGTATTACCTTTTTTTCTCCATTTCCAATCAGGAATCTGTCCCTGCAGTTTGTTGATTTTATTAATGTTCACCCTATAAAAGACTTCTTCAGATTGGCCTAAGAGGAAAAAAAATGCAACCTTTTGTATAAATGGCATCGTTTCATTCAAAAATTATTTGAACAAACGAGAAGCCAAAATAACAAGATTACTTGACTAGTACACACAATGTTTTGCTATTTTTTTCATTCTGATAGATGTGTTTGTTCTTTGTCTGTTTGGTCTCCCTTACATAAAAGGTGTGTAGCATTAATGACATGACAAAAATTGTTCCAATAATATCCTTATCATAATGTATACACTTAAGAATATTTATTTTCATCATTACAATTTTAAGAATTATTATTGGAGCCTTATGAACACTTTACTACAAAATTTAGAGTATCTCTTTTGTAAATTATCAAAAAAGAACAGATGTCTGATCATTTGTGGTAACTTTAATATTGATTTTTCTGTGGAATCTAAAAAACAAACAGACCTACTAAACTGCCTCTTGAAATTTAATCTGAAACCTACAATATAAACAGCAAAACATGTAACAAACACTTCAGCCACAATAACAGACCACGTGTTTACTGGTGTAGGTATAAAATATAATCAAGCAATGGAAAATCCAGGATGGAATGTAACACTATTATGAGAAGAAAAGTTGCTACTTACCATACAGCGGAGATGCTGAGTCGCATATTTACCAATCTTTCAGTTTGAAACTGACTGCAATAATTCGTTTCTTATTTAATATAAGTCCGTTGTTAAAATCAATGTTTTTTCAATGCAACCAAAATGTTATGGTTCCCTACAACCCTTTATTCTGCTCATTGTAGAGCTCCTTGATTTCATTCAGGCCATAATACTCCTAAAAGAACTGAGATGAAGGATATTGTAGGTACTGTTCAGATTATAATATTCGATGTTTTTATAATAATTACATTTGGTAAAATTAATGCATTTTCCACATCAAAACTTAAGAAGATGGCAGTAATTAAGAAAAATGAAATGTGTGTTGTACATTTATGGCATACGTGTAAGTAGCTCACTGAGATGAAGAATATTGTAGGTACTGTTCAGATTATAATATTTGATGTTTTTATAATAATTACATTTGGTAAAATTAATGCATTTACTACATCAAAACTTAAGAAGATGGCAGTAATTAAGAAAAATGAAATGTGTGTTGTACATTTATGGCATACGTGTAAGTAGCTCACTGAGATGAAGAATATTGTAGGTACTGTTCAGATTATAATATTTGATGTTTTTATAATAATTACATTTGGTAAAATTAATGCATTTACTACATCAAAACTTAAGAAGATGGCAGTAATTAAGAAAAATGAAATGTGTGTTGTACATTTATGGCATATGTGTAAGTAGCACATCAGTCTTATAGGAAATGAGCTGCTCTTTCTGCTGGTGTCATGGAAATATATGTAGCTCTCATAGAATTTAAATTACGGGCAGAACTATCCAAAAATCTTATTAATTAATCAAAAGTGGCAGTTGTGCAGTATAAACTTACAGTCTGAATGCCGTTCATGATTTGAATCTATGTTTTCCAACACATGTTGAAATGTTATCTCTTTATCTATTTTGTATAATTAGTTATGCTGACTAATTAATTACTTAATTTAGAATTTATCACTTGCTAATTAAGTGCAAAAATAAATGTGAACAGCTCATAATAATTTGCCTTGAAGAGTGTTTTCATTTGGCAGGTCAGTCTTCTCTGTGGCTTAATTAGCATAGCTGTTATTACAGTTATTGTAAAAACAAACAATGGAAACTCCAGATAGGAATATCAGCAATGTAGGAAAAGATAGATAGCTACTTACCATAAAGAATACATGTTAAGTTGCAGACAAACACAATTAGAAGACACCTATATAAAGCTTTTGGCCACAGCCTTCAACAACAAAAGAGAAACACACACCATTCATACACAAGCAAGCACACCTCATGCAAACATGTGCAGTTTGAGAGAACTCTGGGAGCTGAGTCTGGAATGAAACTATCATGTAGGAAGCAAGCAGCAGCCTGTCAGAGGCAGAGAAGGGGAAAGGGAAGGGGAAGGGATAGTAGTGTACAGGTGGGGGGGGGGGGGGGGGGAGAGACGAACACTGTTTGGTAGCCTGTGCAGTAGCTAGAATGCCAACAGGCACAATGCCAGGAGGTTGTAGGGCTGGGTTGTGGGGCAGTGAGATGGGGAAAAAAGGAGAGGAGCAGGGAAAGGTGGACAGGTGCATAACAGAGGGCAGGAAACAAAGAGTGTGGGAGACTGAGGAAGGAGAGGAGATGATAGCACAGAGAGGGTAGAAACTGTTGGGTGGAGGGTATGTTACTGTAGATTGAGGCCAGGATAATCATGGGAGCAGAGAATGTGTTGTAAGGATAACTCCCATCTGTGCAGTTCAGAAAAGTTGGTGTTGGAGAGGAGGATCCAGAGGGCTCGAGAAGTGAAGCAACCATTGAAATCAAGCATCAGCTCCATGTTGTGCCACAGGGTGGCCTACTTTGCTCTTTGCCACAGTTTGGCGTTGGCTGTTCATCCTGGTGGACAGCTGGTTGGTAGTCATACCAATATAAAAAGCTGTGCAGTGATTGTAGAGCTGGTAAATGACATCACTGCATTCACAAGTGGCCCGGCTCCTAATGCGGTAGGATAAACTTGTGACAGGACTGGGATGGGAAGTACTAACTGCCCGGCTTGGGCATGTCTTTCATCTGGGTCTTCTACAGCTGTATGATCCTTGTGGCAAGGTGTTGGGGTGGAGAGTTTCATAGGGATGGACTAGGATGTTGTAGAGGTTCCGTGGGCAACGAAGAATCATTTGAAGAGGAGTGGGAAGGATCTAAGGGAGGATGTCCGTCATTTCGGGGCATAATGATAGGTTATCAAAGCTCTGGCAAAGGATGTGCTTCAGTTGTTCCAGTCTGAGGTGACAAAGGGGACACTCCTCTGTGGCTGGTTCTTGAGGATGGTGTGAGGGAAAACGGGACTGGAGATCCGTTTGCAGACTAGGTCTGGGGGACCGTGCCTGTCTGTGAAGGCCTTGGTGAGACCCCTCATCATTCTGAGCATAGGAATTCTTGTCACCCTTGGGTGGCTGGGCTATATGAGATGGATTTTTTGGTGTGAAAGGGATGAAAGTTGTCAAAATGCAGCTACTGTTGGTGTCTGGTTGGTCTCACGTGGACAGAGGTATGGATGGAGCCTTCAGAGAGGAGGAGGTCAATGCCTAGGAAGGTTGCACACTGGGAGAGAAGGTGTTGAGGTTGTGAAGGAACGAAGATGGGGTGTCTTGATCCTGAGTCCCGATCATGAGAATATCATCAATGAACTGGAACTAGACTAGGTATTTGGCGTTTTGGAAGGTGAAGAAGGTCTCCTCTAGATGGCCTATAAACAGTCTGGCATAGGAGTGTGCCATACGGGCGCCCATGGCTGTGCCGTGGATTTGTTTGTATACCTGTCTTTCAAAGGAGAAAGTACAAAGTTAGTAAGGTGTATTAGGAATGAGGTAGTGGGTTTGTGGTCTGAAGAACTTTGGGAAAGGTAGTGTTCAATACCAGTAAGACTGTGGACATGAGGGATGTTGGTGTGTAAGGAGGTGGCATGAAACAGTAATGAGTAGGGATCTAGGAGGTAAAGGGGTGGGGATGATGGAGAGTCAGTGAAGGAAGTGGTTGGTGGGAGGATAGATTACAGGTAATTGATTGGAGGTGTTAGTCAGTGAGGGATGAAATTATTTCAGTGGTGGCACAGTAACCAGCCACAATGGGGGCATCCAGGATTGTTTGGTTTGTGGATTTTGGGGAATATGTAGGAGATGGATGTGCAGGGTGTCATGGGGGTGAGGAGGGAAATGGATTCAGGGATGAGTTTCTGGGAAGGCCGGGCTTTAAGCAGGGACTGGAGGTTGTGTTGGAATTCTCTGATGGGATCACTCTGGAAGAGTTCATAGTTGGAGGAGTCAGATAATTGACGAAAGCCTTCTGCCAGGTTAGCATTGTGATTCATAACAACAATGGTGGAACCTTTGTCTGCAGGTAGGATGACTAGGTCAGGATTTATGTTGAGGTTGTGTATGGCTATTCTTTCTTCTATCGGAGGGTTAGTGTTCTGAGGAGGGGATGAAGGGAAGGACAGTCAGGCTAAGTTGGAAATAAGGAATTCCTGGAAGGTGATCAGCAGGTGGTTGGGTGGGTTTGGGGGAGGATCATAGTTGGACAATGGTATGAACTAGAGGAGGCAGGGCTCAGTGTTTGAATTAGGTCAGCTTTGATTGATGGCAAAGAAGTGCTTGCATTGCAGGGATCAGGAGAAGGATAGTAGGTATTTGATAAGTCCGGCATGTTAGAATTTGGGTGTGGGGCTAAAGGTAGGTCTTTGGATATGACTGAAATTTCTATAGAGGTGAGGGTTTTGGTGGAAAGGCTAACAACAGAGTTATGGGAATATTTTGGCTTTGGATATGGTGGAGAGCTGGTAGGGATTTTTGGGGGATGCAGCAAGTTGAAAAGGTCAGCTGGGCAGTGTTTAGGTATTATGGGAGCTGAACAAGGAGGAATGCTTTGGGTTGGATAGGGGTTGGATACTGGTGCACTGAGGTGGTGATAGGATGTTAGCAAGTTGGATAACTTATGGAGGTGGTGTCTGGAATGTTCCTCCAGGTGCTGGAGAGCAAGGGATTCAATTTGAGAGATGTGACGTATGGAGCACAGGTATTGCACATTAGTAGTATCTTATGGAGGGATCAGAGGTGGTTCTGGGATGCCTGTGCCTTGGATATGTGGTTTCTCAGTACCAGGTTTGTGAGGGCCAGGGATAGGCAGACATGAAAAGGTGAAGATCATTGTGAAAGCAGGGGTGGGATTCAGAGAAAGGAATCTTTATGGTTAGTATTCCAGAAACAGGATGTGGGACTGCATTTTAGCCAGGGAAAGGGGCACTTTTCTGAACTGGTGCAGAAAGCTGGAGTAGGGATCCATTGTGGTAGGAATGGTGCAAAGGAAATGGTAACGATGCAGAAATAGGCAAAATAGATGTTGATGATTGTGAATGGAGCTGGCTAAGAGAAAAGATGCATAAAGACACATAGAAACATGCACAGGTATGAAAAAATAAGCACAGATACATAAAAACATGAACAAATATGTAAAAGTATGTGAAGATGTGTGAAAGCTCTTGAAATCATGTAAGAATATGCACAAATATGTTAAAAACGTTCAAGAATGTGGGAGGAAAGGGACAATGAAGGGTGTGTGTGTGTGTGTGTGTGTGTGTGTGTGTGTGTGTGTGTGTGTGTGTGTGTGTGTTTTGCCATAAGGCAAGATAGGGGGAGGGGGGATGGGTTAGGTCAAAGGTTCATAATTTCATGTGGTATGGGCAGGTGTGGAAAATAAAATGCTAAAGAACATCAGGATGAGGGATGAAGTGGAATCAGTAGGAGTAAATATAATTATAGCTACTGGAGGAAAGAATCAAGGGCATCAGACGCTGCATCAACATGCAGCAAGGGCATCAAACATGCAGTCACGAAGCCTGTGCTGTGCACAGATCATTGTTAATACACCGTGGCTCGGAAGTGGGTGCAGTTTGGAAGGCAGTGAATAAATGCAAGAAAGGACAGAAAGAATGGACACTGAGAAGAGTAGTGTTTCAGAGAAGAGTAACAAAGGAAAACATCACAGGAGTGTAGGATAGTAGGAAAGCTATTGTGCAGAATCAAACAATGGAAACTCCAGGTAGGAATGTCAACAATGTAGGAAAAGATAGATTGCTGCTTACAATAAAGAAGATATGTTAAGTTGCAGACAGGCACAATTAAAGCACATTTACATAAAGCTTTTGGCCACAGCCTGCATCAGCAAAAGAGAAACACACACCACTCTTATACACAAGCAAGCACACCTCATGCAAACATGCAATTTGAGAGAACTCTGAGCTCGGTCCGGAATGCAACTATCATGTGGGAAGCAAGCAGCAGCCTGCAAGAGGCAAGGCAGGGGAAGGGGAACGGATAGTATTGCATAGGTGGGGGAGAGACAAACGCTGTCTGGCAGCATGTGCAGGGACTGGAATGCAACAGTTGCAGTGCAAGGAGGTTGTAGGGCAGAGTTGTTGGGCAGGGAGGTTGGGAAAAAAGGAGAGGAGGAGGGAAAAACGGGCAGGTGCATTAACAGAGGACAGGTAACAAAGAGCATGGGAGATGAGGAAGGAGAGGGGATGATAGCACAGAGAGGGTGAAAACTGTTGAGTGGAGGGTGTGGGCACAGTACATTACTGTAGATTGAGGCCAGGACAATTTTGGCAGCAGAGGATATGTTGTACGGATAACTCTGATCTGTGCAGTTCAGAAAAGTTGGTGGTGGAGGGGAGGATCCAAATGGCTTGGGAGGATCCAGGTGGGGAAGTGATCATTTAAATCAAGCATTAGCTCCATGTTGTGCCATAGGTTGGTCTAGTTCGCTCTTGGCCGCAGTTTGGTGGTGACTGTTCATCCTGTTGGACAGCTGGTCAGTAATCATACCAATATAAAAAGCTGTGCAGTGATTGCAGCTGGCCGGCTGGGGTGGCTGAGCGGTTCTAGACGCTACAGTCTGGAACCGCGTGACTGCTACGTTCACAGGTTCGGATCCTGCCTCGGGCATGGGTGTGTGTGATGTCCTTAGGTTAGTTAGGTTTAAGTAGTTCTAAATTCTAGGGGACTGATGACCTCAGAAGTTAAGTCCCATAGTGCTCAGAGCCATTTGAACCATTTTTAATTGCAGCAGAGCTGGTAAATGAGATGGCTGCTTTGACAGGTGGCCTGGCCCCTGTGGGGTAGGATAAATTTGTGAGAGGACTGGAATAGGAAGTGCTGAGTGGCTGGATTTGGCGCATCTTGCACCTCGGTCTTCCACAGGTATGTGGTCCTTTTGGCAAGTGTTGGGATTGGGAGTGGGCAGGGATAGACTTGGATGTTATTGCGAAAAGTCATTACTGATTCCTTTTCCACGCATTAGCTTATTAAATATTTCGCTTCCATTACCAGCCTATTCATCAAAATAGTTAATCCCTCTACTTTGGTGTATTGGGCCCCGATGTATGCTTAGTGATTTACACTCCATCTCCAAGTGTATATCATGATGTTTGTATTTTTAGGAACTGTTAACGTCCTTCCATGATGTAACATCCAGTTGCTGATAAATCTGACAGCAGCATGTGTGTCCTGCCACACCTTTGCTCCATGACTACCAGGCACCAATCAAACCTCAGACTGGTGCACAGATGAGCACCTAAGCACCTGAAGCAAAACAAGCCACCACAGATATCTTTTCAGTCTGTCTTGTAACAAGGCGGATGATAGTGATCTCACAGTGATAGTTGGGTCAACAGATTAGGTTGATTTGAAACTGATGGAACACATTTGGGAAGATACTGGGCAACAGCTTTGCACCCACTAACCATTGGTCCATAATTTACCAGAATTGTGCATAGGCAACAGGTGTCATGAACCTTCAGCAACTTTTGAAAGACTTTTCGAATCCTTCCTTTGTAGAATCACTGCTGTATTGCTTTGTGAAGGTAGACCGACATGCTGTCAAGCAGGTGGTCACAGAATGCTTTGATCTGTCAGTCAGTGAGTGTTTGTGTGTGTGTGTGTGTGTGTGTGTGTGTGTGTGTGTGTGTGTGTGTGTAAGAAATTTAAAATCAAAGGTAATTGTCAGATTTAACACTATCATGTTTGGAGTTATTTAGAATGAAAAATACCATATCATTGTTTTATTTTGTAGATGCATTGTGGTGCTTGTTCTTCCTCAACTGTGTGTAAATCGGGGCCGGCAGGCCCTCATGCTATATGCCTTTGTGTTGACACTTACTGGGCCTGGGAAGAATACAATGCAAAATGTTGGGGTGCTCGCAGAATCTCTGTCATGTGGACAGGTAAGGGATTATATACAATTACTTAAACATGGCTACAGTGTTTTGCAGCTTTCCTGTTTGAGACAATGGATGAATCTGACGATTAATGCAAGTGTTAATGGGCATATATGTTCTAAAAGTCCCAAAAGGAATGACACATTTAGTGTAGTGGAATACGTCAGTGCTAAACTGAATAAATTCATTGTTGCAGATTGACTCCATAGCAACAAATACCTCAAGTTATTCCACTTCTCTTTATGTTATTAAATGATAGGATCTTTGGACCATCAGTACACTCGGTATCAGAGTAAGTTTCAGGAAATGTGTTAGAGCAAGTTTCAGGAAACACCTGTGGTAAGTTCAACAAATGGGAGTTTGATTTTAGGTTAGGAAGTATTTGTTGACAGGAGCTTAATAATTTCTGTGAGAACACTGAACCAGCAATAGCTGAATTTCCAGCTTGATTAGAACTGTAAAACAGTTGGAATTATGTGTCGCATTACGTCAAGCTTTTCAAGCACATATACCGAGGAGCCAAAACTGCTCACCATGATCTTAAGTGCCACCTGTTGGCATTACAAACATGTGACTGGAAAGGAAAGTATATAAATGGAGCACAGATGACTGAGTAATTGTTCTAGCAATGTTATAGGCTTCCAATATGGAAATTCCCTGACATAAGTAACTTTGGCAAAATTCAAATTATTGTGACCTGGCGCTTGGAAATGGACATCTTGGAAATGGTGAAGATTGTCAGTTGTTTGCATGTTATTATCACGACCATTTACAGAAATCAGTTGAAAGACATTGAAATCACAAGTAGGTGACAGGGTGTCTGATCTCCATCTCTCATCACAGAATGTGGAGGTCAAAGGCTTGCACTCTTTGTAAAGGAGGACAGATGGCAACCTGTGGCAGATCTTATGCTAAGAGTACAGTGCTGGCACAGGTACAAGTGTTGGACAGTGCACTGTTCAGTGCACATTGTTGAAGATGATACTGTGGAGCAGATGACCCTTACGTGTTCCCAGGTTGACAGAGTGACATCATCAGTTATGGTTACTGTGGGCAAAGGATCATAAAGATTGGACTGTGGGTCAATGTAAATGTGTAACGAGATCAGATGGATCACATTTAATGTTACACCAGTTCTAGTGTTGTGTCCAGATAAGGTGTTATCCAAGTGTACAGCTACCTGAAACATGAAAAGCATCTGTTGGAGGAAGCAGTATTATGTTATTGGAGACATTCACCAGGGACTCCATAGGAGCAGCAGTGGACTATATGATCATAACCACACACCTTTGCATCCCTTCATGTTTGATGTGTTACCCAATGGCAGTGGTACCTTACAGCAATACAGCACTGTCACAAGGCCAGTATTGTGCTCCAGTTGCTTGAGGAGCAGGATAGTGAAGTCACGTTGGTGTCTTCATCGACAAATTCAACTGATTTGAACCTGATGTAACACGTGTGACGCTATCAGATGCCTGTTCTGTGCCCACTAAGCTCTGGCCCATAATTTATGGGAATTTTGTAACCTTTGCCTAGATATTTGATACCACATACTTCAGAAACCTACCAAAGGTTTGTCAAATCCATGCCATACAGAACCATTGTTGTATTTTATTTCAAAGGCAAACCAACTCACTATTAAGTAGGCAGTCATAATGTTCTGATTCATCAGTCTACCTTGTAGGTATAGTTCTTAGGTATGAAACCAAATCTCTTTGTTGTGTGTCACTCACAGATTTCATTGGTGACAGTTGCTTGGGTGGCCCTCTAATGATTTTTCAATAGTGTCACTGATGAGAATTTGTGGCCTGGTTTAGCAGCTCTGCTGAAGTTTTTGGATTCCAAGCCATACTGACGTGCAAACAAAATCTCCATGATGAGATGTTTTGCAGATTTGTCTAGCTATCAATATGATGAAAATTAAAGATTTGTTTGCTTTTCATACATCAAGCATTGTCATGTACTAGAGGAATAGGTGTATTTGACTATTGCTGAATTACCAAGCTTCTCAGGACTCATATAAATTTTTTATTTCCAGCTCCTAAACATCATGAAATGTTGAGCCAGTGTAGCCCTACAACTTCCACACATGCGTGGAATCTCGTACTTGCCTCGTGTCTTGTAGGTCCCAGCATGATTTGTAGTTTTGTTGGGGTACTTGTAGTTTTGTTGGGGTACAAAAAACACTTATTATGTTGTAAGAGATTCTGATGAGATGCTACCAAAATATGACAAGATAGCTATAGTGGTAGATGACTTCATTTTTTAAAAAAAAAAATAACGACTTAGTCAGCACACTATGACTGAAATCAGCAATATTTTTTTCTTATGTACCCATTGTACAAAATAAAACAAAAAACAAAACTTTCCAAGGATGCGGCTACCAAGATAGATAATGAACAACGTGCTCTTTGTGGAATGCTGGCTGATGTGAGCCACCACTTTGTGTTATGCACAGTGTTACAGATAGTCACTGATTCTTCTATATTTTAAATATTAAAAACATTTTTGTAGGTATTCATGAAAAATATCTAATATCCCTGCCTAATGGTCCCACAGATTCAATATATCATTTGTGTACTGTCATATGCTGGCAGGTTTAACATTGCTGTATGGAGAACTGTTTCTCCAAATTCTCCTATAGAATACTTGACCATCATGGAAGAAAAAGAACTCCTGTAGAAACTCACACCAGTTATCCAAAGTAGTATATAAGTGTATGGCATTGGTGGCCGGGAGACCCCTCGTGTGGCGGTTCAGCCACCGCTCCACAAGTTCTTTAACACCACTACGGCAACTTGCGTGTGAATGAGGATGAAATGATGATGAAAGACACACAACACCCAGTCATCTCGAGGCAGAGAAAGTCCCTGACCCCGCCGGGAATCGAACCCCGGGACCCCATGCGTGGGAAGCGAGAATGCTACCACAAGACCACGAGCTGCGGACATTCAAAGTAGTGATCATTAAACACAGAACGTATTGATGTCATCATATTTTTATAAACTCCACAATTTATGCCTGCAATTTTCTATCAGCAATCTCCAACAAAACATGTAAAGGATCTCTAGTAAACAGAAATTGTTCTAGGAAACCTTGATAGTTTTCACCCAAAAATCAACATGTGACCTATGAAGTCATATAACTGTATAAAAAAAAAAGGTGGTTATATACTCCTCTCAAGGCACCCTGTTATGATGTAATCAGCAGCTACTTTGATCTTCCTCACAACCATAGAGGTAACACATCTTATTGGCTCACATGGTCTTCGAGGAACAGCTTGATGGAATAAAATCTTTAATGGGACAAGGCACTGGCAGAAGTGAAGCTGTGAGGATGGGTTGTGAGTTGTGCTTGGGTGGCTCAGATTGTAGAGCACTTGCCCATGAAAGACAAAGGTCCTGAGTTCGAGTCTCAGTCTGGCACATAGTTTTAATCTGCCAGGAAGTTTCAACCTTTAATGTTTTCCTAAGATCTTGGATGATCACCCCCTGCTCTGATGTACAATTGGATCTGGTGAATGGGCTTATTGTTCCATGTAATTTCTTCAGTAGTTTTGCTTTAAGTTGGTTTGATAACATAGTTGTTGATAATAATAGTGAGAGAATGTAGTAGCCTGTTGGACATGATTTCGACACCTACAGCAAGCATGTTGTTGTTGTGGTCTTCAGTCCTGAGACTGGTTTGATGCAGCTCTCCATGCTACTCTATCCTGTGCAAGCTTCCTCATCTCCCAGTACCTACTGCAACCTACATCCTTCTGAATTTGTTTAGCGTATTCATCGCTTGGTCTCCATCTACGATTTTTACTCTCCACGCTGCCCTCCAATACTAAATTGGTGATCCCTTGATGCCTCAGAACATGTCCTACCAACCGATCCCTTCTTCTAGTTAAGTTGTGCCACAATTCTCTTCTCCCCAATCCTATTCAATAACTCCTCATTAGTTATATGATCTACCCATCTAATCTTCAGCATTCTTCTGTAGCACCACATTTTGAAGGCTTCTATTCCCACCTTGTCCAAACTAGTTATCGTCCATGTTTCACTTCCATACATGGCTACACTCCATACAAATACTTTCAGAAACGACTTCCTGACACTTAAATCAATACTTGAAGTTAACAAATTTCTCTTCTTAAGAAACGCTTTCCTTGCCATTGCCAGACTACACTTTATATCCTCTCTACTTCGACCATCATCAGTTATTTTGCTCCCCAAATAGCAAAATTCCTTTACTACTATAAGTGTCTCATTTCCTAATCTAATTCCCTCAGCATCACCCAACTTAATTTGACTACATTCCATTATCCTCATTTTGCTTTTGTTGATGTTCATCTTATACCCTCCTTTCATGACACTGTCCATTCCGTTCAACTGTTCTTCCAAGTCCTTTGCTGTCTCTGACAGAATTACAATGTCATCAGTGAACCTCAAAGTTTTTATTTCTTCTCCATGGATTTTAATACCTACTCCGAATTTTTCTTTTGTTTCCTTCACTGCTTGCTCAATATACAGATTGAATAACATCGGGGATAGGCTACAACCCAGTCTCACGCCCTTCCCAACCACTGCTTCCCTTTCATGCCCCTCAACTCTTATAACTGCCATCTGTTTCTGTACAAATTGTAAATAGCCTTTCTCTCCCTGTATTTTACCTCTGCCACCTTCAGAATTTGAAAGAGAGTGTTCCAGTCAACATTGTCAAAAGCTTTCTCTAAGTCTACAAATGCTAGAAACGTAGGTTTGCCTTTCCTTAACCTAGCTTCTAAGATAAGTCGTAGGGTCAATATTGCCTCACGTGTTCCAATATTTCTACGGAATCCAAACTGATCTTCCTCGAGGTCAGCTTCTACCAGTTTTTCCATTCGTCTGTAGAGAATACTCGTTAGTATTTTGCATCCGCGACTTATTAAACTGATTCTTCGGTAATTTTCACATCTGTCAGCACCTGCTTTCTTTGGGATCGGAATTATTATATTCTTCTTGAAGTCTGAGGGTATTTCGCCTGTCTCATACATATTGTTCACCAGATGGTAGAGTTTTGTCAGGACTGGCTCTCCCAAGGCCGTCAGTAGTTCTAATGGAATGTTGTCTACTCCCGGGGCCTTGTTTCGACTTAGGTCTTTCAGTCCTCTGTCAAACTCTTCACGCAGTATCGTATCTCTCATTTCATCTTCATCTACATCCTCTTCCATTTCCATAATATTGTCCTCAGGTACATTGCCCTTATATAGGCCCTCTGTATACTCCCTCCACCTTTCTGCTTTCCCTTCTTTGCTTAGAACTGGGTTTCCATCTGAGCTTTTGATATTCATACAAGTGGTTCTCTTTTCTCTTTATTTTTCCTGTAGGCAGTATCTATCTTACCCCTAGTGAGATAAGCCTCTACATCCTTACATTTGTCCTCTAGCCATCCCTGCTTAGCCATTTTGCACTTCCTGTCGATCTCATTTTTGAGACGTTTGTATTCCTTTTTGCCTGCTTCATTTACTGCATTTTTATATTTTCTCCTTTCATCAATTAAATTCAGTATTTCTTCTGTCACCCAAGGATTTCTACTAGCCCTCGTCTTTTTACCTACTTGATCCTCTGCTGCCTTCACTACTTCATTCCTCAAAGCTACCCATTCTTCTTCTTCTGTATTTCTTTCCCCCATTCCTGTCAATTGTTCCCTTATGCTCTCCCTGAAACTCTGTACAACCTCTGGTTTAGTCAGTTTATCCAGGTCCCATCTCCTTAAATTCCCACCTTTTTGCAGTTTCTTCGGTTTTAATCTACAGTTCATAAGCAATAGATTGTGGTCAGAATCCACATCTGCCCCTGGTAACGTCTTACAATTTAAAACCTGGTTCCTAAATCTCTGTCTTACCATTATATAATCTATTTGATACCTTTTAGTATCTCCAGGGTTCTTCCATGTATACAACCTTCTTTTATGATTCTTGAACCAAGTGTTAGCTATGATTAAGTTGTGCTCTGTGCAAAATTTTATCAGTCAGCTTCCTCTTTCATTTCTTAGCCTCAATCCATATTCACCTACTACGTTTCCTTCTCTCTCTTTTCCTTCTGCCAAATTCCAGTCACCCATGACTATTAAATTTTTGTCTCCCTTCACTATCTGAATAATTTCTTTTATTTCATCATACATTTCTTCAATTTCTTCATCATCTGCAGAGCTAGTTGGCATATAAACTTGTACAACTGTAGTAGGCATGGGCTTCGTGTCTATCTTGGCCACAATAAAGCGTTCGCTATGCTGTTTGTAGTAGCTTACCTGCACTCCTATTTTTTTATTCATTATTAAATCGACTCCTGCATTACCCCTATTTGATTTTGTGTTTATAACCCTGTATTCACCTGACCAGAAGTCTTGTTCCTTCTGGCACCGAACTTCGCCAATTCCCACTATATCTAACTTTAACCTATCCATTTCCCTTTTTAAATTTTCTAACCTACCAGCCTGATTAAGGGATCTGACATTCCATGCTCCGATCTGTAGAACGCCAGTTTTCTTTCTCCTGATAACGATGTCCTCCTGAGTAGTCCCCGCCCGGAGATCCGAATGGGGGACTATTTTACCTCTGGAATATTTTACCCAAGAGGACGCCATCATCATTTAATCATACAGTAAAGCTGCATGCCCTTGGGAAAAGTTACGGCCGTAGTTTCCCCTTGCTTTCAGCCGTTTGCAGTACCAGCACAGCAAGGCCGGTTTGGTTAGTGTTACAAGGCCAGATCAGTCAATCATCCAGACTGTTGCCCTTGCAACTATGGAAAAGGCTGCTGCCCCTCTTTGTCTGGCCTCTCAGCAGATACCCCTCCGTTGTGGTTGCACCTACGGTACGGCTATCTGTATCGCTGAGGTACGCAAGCCTCCCCACCAATGGTTCTTGGGGGGACAGTAAGCATAGCATGCACCAACATTCAAACAATGCACCCACAGATACCAGAGGTGGTTGCCAGGGATGGCCCTATCACTGACTAGCAGTCATCTGGTCCACAGTGCACATATGACATAACTCCAATGACACCATATGGAGACAGAATCTTTATAAGGCCATGTGCATGCTTTCGGGCCCTCATTTATCAGTTGTATGCGAGACTTGTAACTACTCTCTGTGAAGTCTTGTTGTTGGTGTTGTTGTTGTTACTCCCAGGCCCAATAAACCATATTTATTTCATGGCAGTGTGTTTCTTTGTGTTCCTAGTTAGAAAACAAAAGGCAATGATTGAGGGTAGGATTTTTGTGTCCGGTGGTTTTTCTGCACCTGGCTCTTTCATGGAGGCTCTACTCCAAGCAGTTGGCAACAACAGCAGACAAATACAGCCATCTGAGAAGGTTGTACATTACACTGGCCCAGGCTGCACCACCAAATATTCACGTGCTTTCGCCCCTGCTCCCCTGTGATGAATGCGTGGAAGACTGGGGACTGTTTACATGCATACAAAGGCTCTTTTCTTATATGTAGACCCCCCTCGTATATGCAGAGTCAGACTCGCTTTCTTTTGAGAATATGTCACATTTGCTGCCCTCCTATCATTGCAAATGTATGCATGTTGTTTGTTGGGCATGTTGAATTCTACCACTGTTGCAAACAGCCGAGCAGTTGTATCCAGCTTGGATGCCGAAGCTTCACGACCTCAGTTGTGAGTGTCGGTTCATCTTGGGTAAGTCTCAGGAGTGTTATGCAGACATCATCATTTATTCAGCCCCAGATGAGGGGTGTCAGTGTGCCCTTCAGTTTGAGGACCATACGTTATAAGAGGTTTTGAATATTGCATAGTTGTTCGAAATCTTGTGTGCTATGGGCTGTCTGTTAAAGGGTTGGAGTGATGTTGCTATTGTTGACAGTATGCCACCCTGGTGCTTGGAACTTAGCACGTTGGGAGAAGAGGTGTAAGCCACAGTACAAACAAGCCAATTAGGCTGCAGTAGACAAACACATTCTCGGTAGCAGGAATGGTGAATGCCATTCCTTTGTGCCCCTCTTGTTTTGCACAGCATGAGCAGGTGGCCTGTACCAGATGGTGGGCCTCTTGTCATAAACATAAAAAAGGGTTTCATAGCAGTGATATGTCAATTTCTACCAGCTCAAGAGTCATTGCAGGAACCTATGGACATTGATATTCATACCACTATAACAAACTGCAGATTCCTGTTGGATGCCGAAGCTTCACGACCTCAGTTGTGAGTGTCGGTTCATCTTGGGTAAGTCTCGGGAGTGTTATGCAGACACCATCATTTATTCAGCCCCAGATGAGGGGTGTCACAACCGACAAAGTTTGTTTGTATTAGATGCCTGTGCTACTTCTGGTTTTTCTATTATTGTTGCTATACTTCGCGGTCACTATTAATGCACAGGCAGTCATAGACATGTACCTCCTACATCACCCAAAGGAGTTGCTCACAAAGTTGGTTGGGGATCAATTCTTATCAAAAACTAACTTGGCCAAAGCTTACATTCAGACTCTATTGGACAAGTCTTCAAGACAGTTGCTTTTGTTTAATATGCCTTGCAGCCTTTATCAGTGTCAATGGATAACATTTTGGATCACTAGTGTGCTTGCCATCTTTCAACATTTTTTAGAACTCATTATATTGGTTGTCTCTTAAGTGCATCGTTTCATGATGATATCACCATGACAGGTGCTACCATAGAGGATCACCTACATAACCTCCATTCTGTGTATACTGTTCAACAGGCCACAGGTCTCAAATGCAATTTCGCCATGTCCCACTTTTTCCAGCCTTCCATTGTTTATTTGGGTCATGAAATTTCCTGGTAGGACATGTGCCCCATAGAATAACATGTCACTGTAGTTACGGCTTTGCAGCATCCATCTAATTTACGAGAACTTCAGGCATTACTCAGCACAGTGGCATACTATCACAAGTTCATTTCCAAAGTGGCTACTATCGTCCACCCCTTGCATCTGTTCCTCCAGAAATGTGCTCCTTTTGTTTAGTCTGCTGCTTGTGAGTGTGCTGTTGTGCAGCATAAGGATAGTCTGTGCTCTGTGCCATGTCTTGCAACATTTCAATGCAGCAAGCATCTGGTCTGGGCCACAGATGTGTTCAGTTATAGGGTGGTGGTAGTCCTGGTGCCTTGCCATTCAGATGGCTCCAAGTAGCCTCTTGCCTTTGCATCAAATCACTCAATTTGGCTCAACATTGTTCTCATGTGAAAAAGATGCTCTTGCTATGTTTATGCTTTTAAAAAATTCATGTTCTTGTATGGTACAAATTACATTTAAGTGCCCCCTTGTTCTCCCTGTTTAATCTGTCAATGTCCTTACCAGATAAGGCTGTGCATTATCTCCAGAATTGAGCTCTGTTCTTGTCCCGGTACAATTATGAGATCCGTTTTCATCCCACACATCAACATGTGAGTGTGGATACTCTGTCCCAGTTCTCCATGGGCCCTGACCTTTTGTTCAACCCGGAGGAGCTGCTTTGTTTTCAACTGGAGACAAGACACACAGTGGATGGGTTCCCCTTCATCAGTTCTCATGTTGCAACCCCTGTGGCAATGGATATGATGTTGCAACAGGTTGTATGCATGAAACAACATGGATGGTCCGACCATCTGCAGGGTTGGGCATCAGACCCACTTCAGAAATTTTATATGCTGCCCCATCATCTCTCCCTCTTGGATGCCATTATTCTCCTGTTGACAGAAAGGTTTATTTCCTGCATCATGGTCCCAGCAGCTCTGTGGTGGGAAGTCTTCTGCTTATTGTATCAGGATCACTGAGGAATCCCTCACGCAAACTGTTGGCACACCACCATGTGTTTTGGCCGGGCATTGACTGGGCATTGGAACACCTTGTCATGGCCTGCCATTAAGTGGTCAGATCAGTACATTGTTTTTTCACCACGTCAGGCTCTACACAAAGTTGGGAAGAGTCCACAGTGATTTCACTGACCATTTTTTAGACACTTTCTCATTATTGGTCACTGATGCTTCTTCTTGTTTTCTACATCTACATCTACATCCATATTCCACAAGCCACCTGACGGTGTGTGGCGGAGGGTACCTTGAGTACCTCTATCGGGTCTCCCTTCTATTCCAGTCTCGTATTGTTCGTGGAAAGAAGGATTGTTGGTATGCTTCTGTGTGGGCTCTAATCTCTCTGATTTTATCCTCATGGTCTCTTTGCGAGATATACGTAGGAGGAAGCAATATACTGCTTGACTCTTCGGTGAAGGTATGTTCTTGAAACTTCAACAAAAGCCCGTACCGAGCTACTAAGCGTCTCTCCTGTAGAGTCTTCCACTGGAGTTTATATCCATGATGGCACGCAAAACTGTCAGATACGAGTCTGGAATAGAAGGGAGAACCGATAGAGATACTCAAGGTACCCTCCGCCACACACTGTCAGGTGGCTTGCGGAGTATGGATGTAGATGTAGAAAACAAGGAGAAACATCAGCGACCAATAATGAGAAAGTGTCTAAAAAATGGTCACTGAAATCAATGTGGACTCTTCTCAACTTTGTGTTGAGCCTGATGTGGTGAATGTAAGTTGAGGATAATCTGCATAGAAGGTTTACCTGGCTCCCTGGTTTCAGACAATGGTCTTCAGCTTGTAGCGCAATCTTTCAAGGACTTCTGTACATATATTGGCATTCCATGTGCCATGGTGCCTCCCTTCCATTTGCATTCGAATGGCGAGGCAGAATGCCTTGTCAAAACATTTAAAATGCAGATGCTCAAGTATGTAGAAGACTTCCTGGGTGAGGAGGCCCTCATATTTTTTTAAGCTCTTAGCAGGACAACACCAATCGACAACAGGAGTCCTGCTGAGTTTCTGCATGGTCATCAGTAGCTGCACTGCTCAACCTGTGGCTTCTGAGTAGGTGTCCTTCAGCAGTGCCAATTTTGTCAACATTTGCTTCTGGTACACATTCTAGGCCAATTGGCCAATTGTTTCATGATACCCACAAAGTATCAACTTTAGGCTTACCATTAGAACCAGTTGCATTCCAGGATGGGTACCAGGCCCCTCCTCAATCTGTGGGCTTGACATCTCGCTCTTTGTCTGCCCTGGCCACTCCAGGGCTGAACCTAAGTACGCCAGTGGTAAAGGTTTCACCAACATCAACAACGGGTTTGCTTCCTGCAGCCAGTGCCGGCATCTCCCACTGTTCTGATCCCGCACTGCCATTAGTGGGAATGGAAGACAGGTCTTCATTGCCAGAGACCTCCACTCCAGTGCACCATCATCACTACCAGTAACAATATCTGTCACTATGGACTCCAACGACATGCAGATGGCTTCCTCCCCAACCGGTCAGCCTGGGGTCCGCAGGTGATGGGGGTGCCCTCATCCCAATAGTTTTGTCCGTACATGCTGGCCCAGGTGGATCAGGAACTTCTCCCACCTTTGGCTACCACTGCTGAGGCAGTAAACTATATTTATTTTACAGCTGTAAGTGTCTTTGTGTTCCTTGTTAGAACAGAAAATAATCAAAAAATCCAGATAATAAGTGGACAAAATGATTTGGTCAGAAGAGAGTAGAACTCTGGAATTTCTTGAGGGACATTTATTCTCCTAAAATGAAGGAGATGCTGCATGCCACCACTATCTTTTTCACACTCCATCATTTTGAGGAAGAATTATCAAACAGCTGGTTGTGATCTTATGTTGTACAGTGCTAAACATTTGTAGAATAATTATCACATTTTGAGAAGTGACGGAATGAAGCCAAATGTGAAACAAGAACAATTATTTAATTTCATAAACCATAAATAATACAAGTTTCAGCCACTTTTAAAGATAATTTGTCAGTAGTAATGGTGTTTATTGATGTTTTTGTCATGAAGTTTCTGTATGTGACAATGTTTGTCAGCAGATTTGACACCATGTTACATATTTCTCTTCATCTACTCATATCAATAAAGCAATACACTTCTTTTACTTAACTGTGCACAGAAGCAACAAGAATTTGTCATAATTTGCTATGTGGCAACATGCGAAGCTGTGGTTAGTTGCAATGAATAAACCTTACTGAGTATCAACATTCATACAACTGACTTGGTAATGTTATCTGTAAAATTAATGAAAACAGTTATGCATCATATGTGCATTGCACATGTAAAAGAAATTTTATGTTACTTGTTTTGCTTTATTTGTATCTATGTCAGAGTGTCGAATTAGTCCCTCCAAATTTGTGAGTTATGTCTGCAGCCTGTTTAATCGCTATGCTTTCTGACTGATATGAGAAAATTTCGACCACATGGAGTATGATGGAAGAATGATTTGAAAATGGATTCATATTAGCTAATTTTTCACTTGGTATGTAGTTCAAAATAACATGCGTACAAAATTATACATCAAACAATGGAAAATCGAGGATGGAAAGTAACAATGTTATGAGAAGGAAAGTTGCTACTCACCATATAGCAGAGATGCTGAGTTGCAGATAGGCACAACAAAAAGTCTCTCACAATTAAAGCTTTTGGCCATTAAGGCGTTTGTCAATAATAGACAACAGACACACACACACACACACACACACACACACACACACACACACACACACACATGGTGTATACGGCCCGGGAGATCCGCGAAAAACCCTGTAATTTTTTCATCTGGGACAAATCCGGGAAAAACCCAGGAATTTCTTAGAATTCCAGGATTTTTCATTGTTTTAGATTTCAGTTAAAGTTTTGTAGGTTTGACGTGTAAGACCTGATACTCTTGACAAAGAACTTTAGTCCTCTACTGCTGAATAATACTGCAGCAATGAAACATAAACCAGAGAATAACACCAAAATAAAAGTTTAGTAGCATAGAAAATGGGTAATTTACACAATGCACAGACCAGTTTGCCGACACCGAAAAGTGTCAAAGGCTTTAGGTCGAAGATTGTGCAGTACGTCCGTAACAACTAACATGCATTCGATGTGCGTGATGTCACAGTTGTTTACATTTCTAACAGATCACCAGAAAATATTACGAATAGTGGCTTGAGATGTGTTACTTTCAAAGGAAATTTCCACGCAAGATGATTTATGTTACGTGTGAGAATGTGCAGTGAATTTCTTAAATCACAGGGCATTATAACTCTCATTCAAAATGTAACACTTTGAGGATCAGCCATTTGAAAAATGTCAGGCCCAGAAGATAAGTCATTTATGCCACTATTTAAAATTTTACCGGCACATTTGTATTTGATATGACTTAACGTGTAACACATGCTAAAAAAAGACCGAGCTTCATGTTAGTTTTCATATTTAATGTTGTTCTTACATAGATAAAAAATTATGCAATCGATGGCAAAAAGTGTAATTGACCTTCAAAAAAATGTGCATGATATGTTACTGAGCAATGTCACAAGTCTTTTCATGCCAGAACACCTCAACTTTTCTACACAACTGATAATCATTTTGGCACGATTTTAATTGCCAAATTAGAGCCTGTTAGTAGGCCTACAGACTTCCTATCATTGTAGGACTAATAACAGTGGATGCCAATAGACGATGCAATTCTCATTCGTACATACACATCTACTTACGAGTTAACCACTGTAGAAATGCACTTTGCTGATTTGAGCGAGCTCGGCCTACCTTCGTAACGTACGTGCCACGGCCTGTCTTTCTCGTAGGCCTCGTGCTCTGAATAACTGCCGTCATTCGCTAGCGAGATCACGTAACATAAGCTATGACTGGCAGACAAAAGTGCATCGCTCAACGCAATCTCTATTTTAGAGTTTCGGAAGCTACCGTGCTGTAATTTGTGGAATTTGTGTATATACTTTCGCAATACTAAAATAAACTCTGTGCATATTGTCTTGCATCAAACAACTTTCCAAACGCATTGTTTTTCCTGGATTTCGTTTCCTAAAGTGCTGGACGTCCTCCACCGGTATAAGACCTTTTCGATTCAAAGGACTGATAGGTTTTATAGCTCCGAGGGAAAGCATACTGTTACTTAACATGGATGTATTTTCACCCGCTTTATACGTAATTTCATCTGGGAGAAATTGTGTTTTTAACCGGGAAATCCGGGAATTTTTTTTCTTGTCCACGTAGACACCCTGCACACAACTCGCACAAATAGTGTGTTTGTGTGTGTGTGTGTGTGTGTGTGTGTGTGTGTGTGTGTGTGTCTGTCTGTCCTTCTTCGGTGAAGGATTTTTTAATAACTCTGCTTTCATGGCACTGTCATTGGTGACATAGTCAAAGGATTATGACCATGCCCACCATGAGCTAAAATGCCTCCTGGTGGCATTGCAAGTATTTGAAATGGAAAGTATATAAACAGAGCACAGATGAAGGAGAACACATTATAGTGATAATATTGGCTACAACTAGGAAAATCCACTGACATAAGCAACTAAAAGGAAGGGCAACAACCCTGCACTTTCCATTGTTTAACAAAGGGCAGATTGTCATGGCCTGACACCTGATAACGAGAATCATGGAAACACCGAAGCTGGTTGAGTTTTAGTGCGCGACACTCATGAATGTCTGGGAGAAATGGTTGAAGGATGGTGAAACCACGAGTAAGCGATGTGGTGTTGGACATCATCGCATCATCACGGAATGTTGAGATCAGTGGCTTGCCTGCTCTGAATAGCAGGATGTTTGGTGATTTGTTACAGATCTAGTGTCAGAGTGCACCACTGAGCACACATTGTTGAACATGGGGCTCTGCAGGAGACAACCCTAGGTGTTCCCATGTTGACCCATCGACATGTTTATTACAATTGCAGTGAATTCAGGATCATCGAGATTGGACTATGGATCAATGGAAACATGTTGATGGGTCAAGTGAATAATGTTTCTTGTTACTCTAGGTTTGCCTGTGTACGCATCATCAAGGCAAATGGCTGCTCAAAACAAGTCAAAAATGTATGGAAGACAAGACATAGTTTTGTAAATGCTTGAAGTCTCACTTGCTGTGTGACTATTTTTACTTTGTGCAAGAATACCTAGAACAATGGTTTTGCTTAATTGTAACAAATGAACTATTCAGTGAAGGAAACTTTATATAAACCTGCTGCAGTATATTGTAGGTAAACAATAATCTTCCCGTTGTAAATATCAATATATTTGTCCTGCATCCGCAGCACACTGTGTAATATTAGATCCCATGGACCAAATAAATAATGTTATGGACACTGGCAGTGGGGGCAGTGTTATGCTATGGGGAACAATCATCTGGCCTCCATGGGACCTGTGGTAATAAGCAAAGGCACCATGACAACTATAGACTATTTGAACATTATTGTGGACCACCTGCATCGCTTAATGTGTGATGTCATAATCAACAGTTATGGAATCTTCCAGCAGGATAACTGTCCATGTCGCAAGACCCAATCTTGCTGCTGTAGCTTAAAGATAATAATAATAATAATAATAATAATAATAATAATAATGAGCGTATGGCATTGGTGGCCGGGAGACCCCTCACGGGGCAGTTTGGCCGCCACTCCACAAGTTCTTTAATACCACTACGGCGACTTGCGAGCGAATGAGGATGAAATGATGATGAAAGACACACAACATGCAGTCATCTCGAGGCAGAGAAAATCCCTGACCCTGCCAGGAATCGAACCCGGGACCCTGTGCGCGGGGAAGCGAGAACGCTACCGCAAGACCAGGAGCCGCGGACAGCTTGGAGATAATGGTAGTGAACTCATGTTGATGTCTTGGCTACCAAATTTGTCTTATCTATGGGACACATCTGGGGTGCTTTTGGTTGCCAGCTCTGCACTCACAAATCTCAGCCCATAAGGTATGGTAGTTAAATGGCATGTGAATAGACATATGGCGACACTTACTTAAGGAATCCTATTGAGGACTTGTTGAATCCATACTGCTATACTGTATTTCGAAGAAGGACCAACATACTACTAATCAGGTGAACATAATGTTTTGGTTTATCAGTGTATTTCATTCAGTGTGGTATTTGTTTTGCTTATTTGTGTATGGCACTTTAAAAACTTACTAAATACCGAAAACTGAGACCCTTGCACTCCAGCACCTGGAGGAGCATTCCAGACACTGCCTCCAAAATTGTCCAACCTTTTGACATCCTACTCTTGGCTCGGGGCACCACTATCCGTCAACACCCATCATATTCACAGTGGACACCTTTGTCAGCCCCTCATACCACCCAGACCCTATCTATCACATCCTCCAAAATTCCATCCCAAAAGTCCACAAAATCTGGAACCCAAGCAAACCCAAAACGCTGTTGTTAACCTTTCCATCAAAAACCTCAGTCTCACAGAAGTTTAAGTTCTTTCCAAAGAGCTCACCTTCAGTCCCTCAGCCAAGTTTAACCACATTCGACTTGTCAAAGACCAACTCTTCTTCTCCCAATCCCTACAGTGGAAACACTTCTTTGCAACCAGTCCCTTTAACCAAAGCCAACCTGGTCCCAACATTGGTCCTTGATCCTCCCATTTCGTACTACCACCCCTCCCACTTTACACCCTCTGGTCACTTTCCAGGAATTCCTTACCTCCAACTTGTTTTTACCATCATTCACCTAGTCCCTTCTTGAGAACACTAACCTTTCAGCAGAAGAAAGGACGGCCATACACAAATGAAAACAGAGCATGACCTAATCATCCTCCCTGATGACAAAGACTCCACTTTTGTCATGATGAGTTGCAGTGACTAACTGGCGGATGGCCTACTAACTTCTTGACTACTCCACCTACAAGCTCTGCCAGTGTGATCCCATACAAGAAGTCCAACATAACCTCCAATCCCTACTAAAATCCATAGTCCTTTCCCAGACACTCTCCACAAAACCAACCTCACGCCAACAGCAGCCCACACTCCTACCTTCTACGTCCTCCCCAAAATCCTCAAAGCCTAACAATCCTGGATGCCCCATTGTAGCTGGCTATTGTGCAACCACTGAAAGAATTTTTGCTCTTGTTGACAAACAGCTTTAGTCAGTTGCCCAAAACATTGCCTCCCACATCAAAGATTCTAAGCACTTTCTTCACCCACTATCTACCATCCTCATCCCTTATCCTCATCATAGTTGGTGCCAGCTCCCTCTACACCTCATAACAATGGCCTTACTGCTGTTAAACACAACCTCTCTCAATGTCATTCAGACTCCAAACACAACACCTCATTCCTTGTACACCTTACCACCCATATCCTGACCCACAACTATGTGTCCTTTAAAGAGAAGGTGTAGAAACAAATCCGTGGCATGTCCATGGGCACTCATTGGCACCGGACTATGCCAGTCTTTTTGTGGGTCATCTAGAACAAACCTTGCTAACCTCCCAAAACTCCCAACACCTTGTCTGGTTCAGGTTCATTGTTGGTATCTTCATAATCTGGACTCAGGACAAATATATCCTTTCCTCATTCTTCATAACCCAAACACCTTCTCTCCCATCCATTACACCTGGTCCTCCTCAACCCAACATGACACCTTCGTAGATGTTAATGTCTACCTCTCTGAAGGCTCCTTCTACACTTCTGCCCACATTAAACTCACCAACTCAGTGTAAGCGTTTCAACAGTTGTCACTGCTTCCACACCAAATAATACTTCCTATACAGCCTAGCCACCTGTGGATGGTGTATCTGCAGTGATGAGAATACCCTTGCCCAGTATGCTGAAGGCCTCACAAAGGTGCTCACTGACATTCACCACCACCGAAACGTAATCCACAAACAGATTTCCCATGCCGTATCTACTTACACCCCTAACCCTCCCAGCACCTTCAAGAATGAACTACAAATGGAGTGGCCTCCTCATCAACCAACATCTTCCTGGACTGGAACAACTGAACAATATCCTCTGTCAGGGCTTTAATTATCTCTCATCATGCCTACCAGTATCCTTTCCACCCTATCTAAAGTAGTGTTCCATCATCCATCCAACCTACACAACATCCTAATCTATTCCTGTGTTGTTCCCACTCCCACCCCCTTGCCACAAGGATCATACGCCTATGGCAGACCAAGGTGCAAGACCTGCCCAAGCCACCCACCCAGCACCTCCTACTCCAGTCCTATTATGGGCTTATCGTACACCACTGCCGGCCGCGGTGGCCAAGCGGTTCTAGGTGCTCAGTCCGGAACCAGGTGACTGCTACGCTCGCAGGTTCGAATCCTGCCTTGGGCATTGATGTGTGTGATGTCCTGTTCTAAGATCTAGGGGACTGATGACCTCAGATGTTAAGTCCCATAGTTCTCAGAGCCATTTGAACCGTACACCATTAGAGGCAAGGTCAACTGTGACGGCAATTATGTCATACACTAACTCTGCTGTAAACATACCACAGCCTTTTATGTCGGTATGGATACCAACCAGCTATTCACAGGGAAGAGTGGCCACAGCCAGACTGTTCCCAAGAACAGTGTAGATGATCCAGTGGCACAGCATGCACAATTTCAATGGCTGCTTCACAACCCAGGCCATCTGGACCCTTCTCTCCACCACTAGCTTTGCTGAAGTACACATATCGTAGGTATACTCACAATACATCCTGTGCCCCGTAATTGTTCTCACCTCAGCTGCCAGTAATCAGCTGTCCCCACACCCTCCTCCCAATAGTTTTCTGTCATCCCCTCCCAATTCATATTCCCATGTCACCTTGTGCATGTGCTGCTCTCCACTGGCCCCGACAACTGTGCATCACTTGCGTAGCCCATGTACCTGCCGTCGCTCCCTCCTGCATTCCCAGCTGGCAAACCGACTGCCTCCTTCATAGTCCCTAGTCACCAACCCCCAAACCTTCTCCCTGCCTCCTACTTCTGTCTCCCTCTACCCATCCTACCTGACACAACCACCATCAAAACCTAGTCCACCTGTTGCACTGTTTGTCTGCACTAGCAATTAGAAAGTTTTCTTTCTTTTTGTGTGTATCTATTGACCACTCAACACTTAAGTTTTCAGTGTATGGTCTCCTTTAATCCAAAAGAATTTATTTTCTTGTTTACAATTTATTGTGTGTGGGGTGAAACATTTTAGTGCAGTATATCTAATGCTATATCCTTGAAACACAAACATTGGAATTTGGTGGTCCAAAATAGGAAAACTTTACTCAAGTCTAAAAAGCTGTCAGTGGATTTTCTTTCTCTCAATGTCATGTTTCACAAAATCCTAAACTGCATTGAAGGCATGCGGGGCATCTTTGAGGATTGTGTTTTTGTTCATGAATTTCATTAACCTACCATACACTCATTCAATCTGATATTGAGCAAGGAGTAAAGGAAATGTATATTGAGCAAGGAGTAAAGAAAACAAAAGAAAAAATTAGGGCAGGAATTAAAATTCAAACCTTGAGGTTTGCTGACAACATTATAATTCTGTCAGAGACAGTGAATGGCTTGGAAGAACAGTTGAACGGAATGGACAGTGTGTGGAAAGGAGGATTTAAGCTGAACATCCACAAAAGCAAAACGAAAGTAATGAAATGTGGTCGAATTAAATCAGGTGATGCTGAGGGAATCAGATTAGGATATGAGGCACTTAAAGTAGTAAAGGAGTTTTGCTATTTGGGCAGCAAAATAACTGATGATGGTCAAAGCAGAGAGGATATGAAATGTAGACTGGTGATGCCAAGGAAAGTGCTTCTGAAGAAGAGAAATTTGTTAACATCAAGTATAGATTTAAGTGTCAGGAAGTCTTTTCTGAAAATATTAATGTGGAGTGTAGCCATGTATGGAAGTGAAACATGGATGATAAACAGTTTAGACAAGAAGAAATTAGAAGCTTTGGAAATATCGTGCTACAGAAGAATGATGAAGATTAGATGGGTAGATCACATAACTAATGAGGAGGTACTGAATAGAATTCGGGAGAAGTGGAATTTATGGCACAACTTAACAAGAAGAAGGTAAAAATTGTAGAGGGAGACCAAGAGATGAATACACTAAGCAGATTCAGAAGGGTCTAGGTTGCAGTAGTTACTCAGAGATGAAGAGGCTTGCACAGGATAGAGAAGTGTGGAGAGCTGCATCAGACCAGTCTTTGGACTACAACAACAACAACAACAACAACCATTCACTATTTTTTATGAATCTGGCATAGTCTAATTATAGAGAGATTGTAGTACAGTGTTGTAAATTTGTTTTGTCTCCTTTGGTATTGCTAGGGATTACTCGGACAGTTTTAAGACAGTCAGGATATGTGTCCATCAAGAAATATAAGTGTACTATATCTGCAAGGGATACTGCAGTGATTTTAATCCATTTATTTGTGATGAAATATGAAATACCATAAATTTCTGAAGATTTTTGTAAGTTATTGCAGTGAAAATTAGTTCATCCAATGTTTTTTTCGTGGATATAGATGGAATGAAGAGAGATAAGAGCTTACCTTTTTTTAATGTTGTTTGGGCCACCTCTATTATCATTGATTATTAAATTATTTATAATGCCAGAAGAAATTTGCAAATATATTTGGAACCAGTAGATGTCATATTGTAAGAGTTCAATGTGTTTTTGGGGACACTAAATTTGTGTTCTTTATTACTTACCAGACTGCTTTACTTTTATTTGCTGCAATTTCAAAAGAATAGTAGGAAATTCTAGAGAAGTTTTCAAACTTTTTGTCAGTGTTGTCTGACGTACCCCTTCATATGTTTCCCTTTTTATTAAGTAATTGAATGTTACTGCAGTCTGTGGATTGAACCTCCATGAAGTCACATTTATGTTATATAAGGGGCATTCAAAAAGAAATGAGCCAGAGGCATGTTTACAGAAACCAGTACCTATATGTTAGAAGTATTGATCCTGGCCATTGAGAGGCTTGTCCCACTGTGACACAAGGTGGTGAACGGTTGTTTCATAAAATTCCAGGGGCTGTAATGCTGAACAGTTCCTCACGTACAGCTGGATGTTGTCATCTGAGGTGAATCTTTTTCCCCCTATGCTGACGATCTTCTTTGACCAAGATGGCCCCCTTCTGATTCGCTTCCTGCAGCACGGGACAACAGTGAATGCCCGGTGTTACTTGCAAACCTTGACTACCCTTCACCAAGCGATCAATTCAAAATGACGAGGCAATCTCACCTGTGGGGTCATTCTGCCCCATGAGAATGCAAAGCCTCATAAGGCCAACACTGTCGCGACACTCCTGCAGAAACTCAAATGGGAGGTTCTCGGCCACCCTCCATACAGCCCAGACCTCTCTCCCTGTGATTACGCCATTTTTGGTCCCCTTAGAAAGGCTCTGAGTGGCAAACGATTCACCGCAGATGATGACTTCCAGCTTTATGTGCAGAACTGGTTAACATCACAGCCCTGGGAATTTTATGAGACAGCCATTCACTGCCTTGTTTCACAGTAGGACAAGTGTCTCTACAGCCAGAGTCAATACTTCTAACAAACAGGTAATGGTTTCTGTAATTATGCCTACAGCTCATTTCTTTTTGAACGCCCCTTATAGTTCTGAATGTGCATTATGTAGTTTGAAAGGATATCTACTTGATTATTAATACTAATATTAACACTTTTTCAGTACAAACTTGCATTTGCAGATATCTGGTGACGGCAGTAGGAGATACTCTTGTTGAGCTTGTGGAGGTTTACTTAAAGTTGAAATTATTTTTTAGTTTGAACATTAGTTTTTTCCTGTTGATGATTCCAAGAAAATCAAAATTGAAATCTCCACACAACACTATTAATTTCTTGCCTAGGTGTGACCCATTTAGTACAGTTTTCATATTGTTGATATATAAATCTTTTCATCTATGGATTGATAAATACATACCACAATTGTTATTTGCACCACTGACATTAACAACTGTTACCTCAAACTATCTTTCCACATTGAGAAGTGGAAACATGTTAATAGTTTTGTATTTTAACCAACATTTGACTAAAATCACAGTAATTCCATTTTTGTAAGTGGTCGAACAGGAATAATTGGTTAGTATGTAGGCTGTTGTTGAAAATTCCAAAGAATCTCAGTCAAGGTATCGCTAGAGCAGTATTAAAGGGAAATCAAGTACATCTTGCTGTGTTCCTTTTATTCCGGGGTACTGGCTATTTCCCTACATAATTCCTAAATAGTCATAGTTTCTTTAGTGACTTGCTCTCGTATGGCAACAGTTACTTATTACACTTGAATTAGAGCACTACAACAGCAAACAAAAGTCATTAAGTTTGCAGCAAAATAAAATAATTGTCCTGGACCACAAGCACAGAGGTAGTGATATTGATAAACTGTGGTGAAAACCACAGCAGTAGTTAGTTTAATTGGCTGAGTAAGTATACTAGTCCATAGGCACCAAAATGTAACTTCACTGTAGCAATCTCACATACTAGCGTAAGCAACATGCACAGCACTTCGAGCACTTTGATTCATTGTCTGGGTGAATTTGTAAATATAGTGTTGTTGTCTAGGAAACTGTCAGTTAAGACCAGAACATGATTTCAGATGACTAACAGAGAATGGAGCAAGCTCATGGCCACTTGGGCTTAAATCAGCAGCTAGCTGGTTCCCATTACCTGCTGGCCAGAGATGCTGTGTTTTTCTTGCTGGCAGCACACTCACTAAACATAGATGAAATGTCACTTTTCAGTAGTTCTGCATCTTCCATCAATATGCCTGATGGGGTTGCAAGAGTTTCTTCATTCCTTTCCTTTCTTTTCCGTGGTAAGGGAAATTCTGCTCTTGAAAACTGGTGTTCGTGTTATCTCTTTGTGCGTACCTACATTAACATTTGTTATGACAGTAAAAAGTTTTTTTTTCCTTCACTTGTTCGTAGTTTCATTTTGGAGATTCTTCACTCCATGAAAGTTGGAATTTATTGCATTTCTAAATTTCTTAATCCCTACAGGAGCAGCTGAAAATTGCAGCAAAAAAAATTATGGAGGCTATCAAGAAGCCCTTTTTAGCAATGAAAGATGCCCTATCCAATGCTATGAAAACAATTAAATCAATAACACTCAAGATCAAGGATACATTGCTGTCCATAAAAAGAGTTGTGATGTCTGTATGTAAGCTGAGAAAAGAACTTTATGTTATAACTTAACAAAATATTTACAAGTTTCTTGTGGTGGCTGTATATAAATTGCAGTAGTTCAAAAGAAAAACATCTTTTGTGCAACGTGCAAAAGGTGTTTTTCTTTTGAACTAATACAATTTAAAAATATTTGTGCCTGTATAGAGTGACAGTACACATGTTAACTAAGATGTTAATCATCTCTTGGGAATTAGTCAGAGAGAAAAAATGGGAGGAGGTGGGACACAGTGACGACTTTCAAGGGAGATATAGCTGATTATGGAGGTGAGGAACTCAGCAGTCATATTCCTGTAATAGATTCTGCAGCTGGTCATGGAGGTGAGAGGAACTCAGCAGTGATTTACTTGTAATAGATGAGTAAATTAAAAGTGCACATAGGGCAATCAGAAGCTTACAGATAAAAGCAGATTGGACTGTGTATAGAGGCAAAGATGGAGAGGAAGGAAAGGGGAAGGAAATAGCCCAGGGGAAGAATAAACATAGAGAAAAGAAGACTATTGGCACATGCGAAAGGAAGGTATGGCATTTAGCAGGAAGGTATTATAAATTAAGGAGGGGACCATTAATAAACTGTAGATAACAACAGGAAAGTTCACATTGGTGATGGGACCAAAGGATATGCTTTAGAGGAAGTTACTGGCAGTGAAAATCTGAGGAATTGCTATAAAGTTGAATCATCTATATCATTTATGTTTGAAGTCACATTCAATGTCCTTGATATTACTCTGTGAAATGTTAGAGTGTGTACAATATTACATGGCCCCTAGTTGTACAGAAGGTGTCATAGGGGAGGGGTTATGGTTTGTGATGGGGACTCCTTTGCGGATGTGTCAGCACAGTAGGGGAGGTGTAGTTCTACATCTAAAACCTTTACATAAACATCTGTCATGTAGAACTTGTAAGCTACAGATAGTTTCTCTGCAAACAGTTGCATTAACGGATTACACCAGTATGACCAGTAATTCAAGGTCTACCATATATTATTAAAAACACAATGAGTACAGGACTGCGTTGAAATTTCAACAGAGGGAGCAATTTATTTTTGCCTGTCTTGTATTCTTCTTTTTCTTTCTCTTACTGCCATGTTAAAATTAGATTCTTTTCCCAAAACACAGCAGGATTTACACAAATTCATCTCGCTAATGCACTAACATTGCATTTACAACAGGATCTTGAAACAGTCTAATACTAATCAGACAATTAAGTAAAGTCAGTGACTTATGAAAAGCTCATGCTTGGTATAAAAATAAAAGGGTGAGTCTTTTGCTTGTGTTGTTATCAACTCATATTAAGTCTTATTTCACCACCTATGATGGCCTTTATTTAACTGAAAAATCTGTAGTCACTAATATATCACAGTAGATAAGAAATTTTCACAGTTAGCTATATCACACAGTATTCTCAGCTTGCTATCATTTACCAAAAATTTGTTTCAGTACCTTGAGCCATATATAAAATGTGAGGGAAGTTATGGATATTTCACTTCCACAGTATCATTTTTGCACATGATTGGAACTGAGTGCACTACATACAATCCATTTTCTCAAGATTGGTGATCTTGTCTCAAATTTGAAGAAAAATTCAATATTAGCTCTATTTTGTACACAGCAGTATGTTATCTAAGATACACCAAGCACAAAGTCCTAGCAACTCCATGTTTCATTTAAAACTTTTCGAATTTCGCACAGCACCTTACTTAAAATAGAAGTATCACAAAAACTATGACCATTAATGAAATGGTATGAGATTTGTGAGAATCATTTTTTTTAACAAATAGTTTCTTTAAAATCATATGAGAAAGGTTGCAGTGCAGTCAGCATACACATGTCTCTGTTCTGACTGTGTAGTTGAGACAAGCAGAGAGTGTTTCATTAATAACAGGCAACAAAACTGAGACAGCACTGAGTTCAAGAATGAGTTCCTAATCTTGTGTGAGCTCTATTTTTTAGTTGGATGCTGCAGTAGCAATATATGTGTACTGCATTTCAACTTCTTTTCTGTTTTGCTGTACTTCCTCTCCACTTCCTCTCATTATTACTTCTTACTCCACCTGAACAGGCCTTAGAAGGTCCAGTGGTACCAACCAATCGCCGTGTCATCCACGGCTGATTGGTGTCACTGGATGCATATGCGGAGAGATATGTGGTCAGAAAACCGCTCTCCTGGCTGTTGTCAGTTTTTGTGACTTGAACCACTATCTCTCAGTTCAAGTAGCTCCTCAGTTGCCTCACAAGGGCTGAGTGCATCCCTCTTGCCAACTGCACTCTGCAGACATGGATGGTCACCCATCCATGTGCTAGTGAAGTCCAACAGCCCTTAACTTTGTGATCTAATGGGAACTGGTGTTACCACTGTGGCAAGACCACGGGCATTACTACATAGTGGTATCTAACAATTTTAATGTCAACAAGATATTAATTTATTGTTTTCTGTGTATCTCAATGATGTGAAAAGAGTCAAGCTATATAAAACTGGATCTACTTGAAGGAATTTAATTTATACACTATATTAAACTAACACTCTACTGCTTGGTACTATTTGTGCTTATGTCAACTAAAAGTAAATTAGTGAATTAGCAGGAAATCTGTTATTCTGAAGAGAAAAAAGTACTGCTTCCTCAATATGTTAAATAGCTACTTTTTGTGTCCTGTTTGTTTTTAATACGTACATAAATACACAGAGGTTTGTTTACAATGCCGTACTGCTTATGCAGCTTTAGAATGATCATTGCTACCTGCAAAGCAACTAATAGGAATTGAAGCCAGAAAATCAGTTTTGTTAATGAAGTAGGTTTATAAGAATCCTTGTAATTGGTATGGCTTTCCAATGTTTTGCTGTGTGTTAGATGGGAGTTTGTAGAAGTCTTTTGCCCCCAGAGTACATAATTTCACTCTGAACTCTAAATAAGTGTTCATACATGTCTTATATTGTGATTATGAAAATCATAATTCACCTGGAACTGACTTATTATCAACACGAAATATCATCAAAGAGTAAACGTGCTGGGAACTAAGTATAATAATTTCAAGATGCTTAAAGAGGCCATTGCAAGACTTGCAGTTATCTGAAATGTAAAAGTCCATCCACAGGCCCTGGTGGGCCCATCAGTAGCATCTGACCTCCATGTTATCCTCCGCCAAGGGCTTCATTGGATGCAGTATAGAGGGTCATAGGGTCAGGACACTACTCTTCTAGCCATAGTCAGTTTTCATGATGTGGAGCCATTACTCCTCAATCAAATAGCTCCTTGGTTTGCCTCACAAGGGTGAGTACAGCTGTTCCAGTCCTCCCACAAGGAAAAGTCCCTGGCAGCACTAGGAATTGAACCCAGTTTCTCCACATGGCAGTCAGCTGCACTGGCCACTCAGACATGGAGGCGGACGTGCAGTTATCCTCTGCTCTAAATATCTTTACTAAACACTTCTGCTTAGTAAATATTTTGTTTACTTGAAATGTATTGCTCCATAAAATAATTCCACTGGACAGCATAATGAAAATATGCATAAACAGAACAATTGTCTTTAGATCAACAAGTTGAAAGTGCAAAACACATCAAAATGATTAGCTTACCTATGTGCTGCCATCCAGCTGTTCCACAAGGGTTTTACACACTGTATTTCATTTACTATTTGCCTCTTAGTACATACTTCTGTAACTAGAAAGTCATCATTACTTGTTTGAATTTGCATAATATGAGTCTTGATATGATTAAGACTTAAACCAATTGTAGGCACTGCTCAACTATCTTCTAAGCTGTGTCTGGTAGTGTTGAGTTTGAGCACTTGAATGGTATTCTTATGTCATAAGCAAACATTACAGTTTTTAACCATCATTTAAATTTGACATAATCTTATAGAAGTGGCGTGATTGGTTGAGATTGAATTCATCCATTGCAGTAACAACTCTTTTTTATTAACCTTGAACTAAACTCAGTAAACTTTAGAGGACCAAAGTCCACACTTGGGTACAATGAAGTCCATGATCATCGGAAGTGATGATGTGCCGGGATGTATAATGGATGGCCGGTGACACTGTACCATGAGGTTATGAGCTCATGGGATATCAAGTGCAGGTCCAGGCAAGGTAGTGGCTGACAGACATACAGCAGCTGATGATCACAGCAAAGGCATGGGATGGCAGGGTCTAATGGGCATTGGCAGCAGCAGTGATTGTAGTATGAAGCACAGACACAGACTTGAGGTGGCTGACAATCAGCCTGGAACCCAAGTGGAACAGTCTGTTGAAGGCCTGATTGGCAAAATAAGTACCTGTCAGTGAAGAAATACAGGTGTGGTGTCAAAAGGACATAAGATCTCACACATGCAACTAGATACCTTCGACTGCAGTGCTGCTTACTGTGACCTGTGCATTGGTGCAACTTGCACCCCCAGATGCTGTGGCAGCTGCAGGAGTCTTGATGGTAAACAGCCTAATGAATCTTTTGTTGACCAGCAACCTCTCAAGGTAAGTGGGAGCTGTATCTCGAACAGGAAGCACATCCAAGGGTGTGGTGGTCGAATATACAGGAACCGAACCCTACATATACTACACTCCTCTCCCCTTATGAGAAATGCTGCAACCATCTCAGAGAAGTACAGCACCAAAGGGTGGAGGCACCTTGCCACCACCAGAGCAGTCTGGAATGAAATATCAGGACAATCAAACAATTTGCAAGTGAAGAACTGGACCAGTAAAGGACACAAAAAAATAATCCCAATTATAGAAGCAAGTTGTGTCCACTGTTCCCCATAGACAGCAAGGGGAAGACTGGGCAGAGACAGGGCTGGCGCTGTGAGGTGTCTAAGAAATCACATCCTAAGGCCCAGAAGAACATATGATAGCCGTGATAGCTGGACTGGCTGCAGAACGAGTGTGGTAGGGTTGGCAGTGCAAGGGCTGGTGGTGAGGTCGCCAACGGGGCTGGCAAGAACAGGAGAGCCAGGTGCAACAGTGCTGATGATGAGAGGATCAGCATCTGATGTTGCCATGTCCAAGCACAAGCTCCAGCAAGAAGGACTTCTATTGGGAACACTGGCAACAACAATGGAGTGCTGTACAGCATGACAACATTTGAAAACAAGTGTGATGGAACGTGGCCCAGATTGCCACACACAAACTTGTGGATGCCCCATCCAAACATTTGTCTTGATCACGCCCACTCAAACACTGAGAGAAAGACTAGAATCTGAATGAGACTAGAATCTGAATGAGCAGAGAGCTGCTCCGTAGCATCTCTGCTATATGGTGGAACATGAGTGGACAGAGAGATGCTTCCATTGCAGGTCTGATATTGCTTGACTGTAGAGTGGAAAGGCCTGAGGGAATGCTGGCTCTGGTCATTGAACAGACATGGTACACAGAAAGATGAGAAAGACACCAAAAACCAACAGAAAAAATTGCAGGTGAAAAAGATCAAGGAATAAAATGCATGTTGGAACAACACATGAATGGACCACCCAAACCACGCTGAAAAGAGAAATTGCCAAGAACTTTCATGTGGCTGAAAATGTGAACACAACAATACAATTGAACACATTTGTGGAAAGTCTTGAACATGGTGCAGCAGCGCAGTTTCGTTCACCCATTACCTGCACCTACCTGTGAACTCGTTGCAGCAGATAGCCGGTAGGAAAGCCAAGCAGAAATCTACCATACTGCAACTTGTACCAGGATGCATACAACATAACTATTCTAAGAATCAGGAAAAGGTCTTAATTTTGAATGAAAGTGGAAATACTTGCAAAACTTTGTTATATTCTGAACCTTGAGATGTACATATTCGCTGCCAAGCTCGTGCTAATCTTAACACAGTCATGCGCAAACCCTTTCATTCACATTAGCAATGTACAGGATGGGCATATGGGCAGGCGGTGGGCGTTATGGAATGAATAGGATAATTTTTAGATAAAGGCCATTTATTGGCAAAAGCATGTTAAAAAGGTGTCACATAGGCCTAGGGAGGTGATGGTGAGCCAGAGCGTAGAGTTTGGCAAAACATAGTTCGCAAAGCTAATGAAAGTTGTTGTTTGCCGAAACTAAGTCCAGAGTGCCGCAGCACCACGAGAAGCGGGAAGGTCTACGCTGCTGCAGGGCATGCGTCCGACTCGTGGGCGAGCAAGAATACAAGACAGTGGGCCCAGCGACGGATGGCCGGGTATATTCGATGCACCACGTGGCTTCCTCCACCCTGATTGGTCGGGACCAAGAAACCCACGGGGGCGGCAATGGAACTTTCCAGAGCATTGCCTGCTGAGCGACGCCTGGAACGGCGTTACCTCATAAGCACATGAGGGAGGTTCGTGATCAAGTTGCCCTTCCTTGGTGCTGACTTCCTGTTACTAGACTGTGGACAAAAGAATTTACAGGCAGCTAACACTGCCGGCCGTGGCTTGGCTGTAATGTAAAAACAAAGTTACCATTTGAAAGCTCATATAATAAAGTAAAATCCCCTATTGTCTGGCTCATCCTTTACTGCAAGTTTATAAATTTATGGTGATGTATTTCCTGAAATTTGAACAGTTACTAAGCATGGATTGTTCTTAAATGAAAATGCTTGCCATACTGTTAAGTTTATCGGTGTCTAATGCACTCAAGTTTTTAGTCACCGATCTGCTCAATATGCCACGTGGAATCTGTCTTTTCTCATACACAAAATTATTTTAAAAACTCTGTTTTTTTCTAAAAAAAACACACAGGCATAAATATGCCTTCACTTTAAAACACTTTTGAAACATGTAGCACTACTAAGACCGGCAAATTATAACTTCCTTTGGAGCTCATACTACACACGACCGTACACGATCAAAGGCAGAGCCACGTGTGAAAGCACCCACGTGATTTACCAACTGACCTGCCTACACTGTGAAGCCTTCTATGTGGGAATGACCAGCAACAAGCTGTCCATTCGCATGAACGGACACAGGCAGACAGTGTTTGTTGGTAATGAGGATCACCCTGTGGTTAAACATGCCTTGGTGCACGGCCAGCACATCTTGGCACAGTGTTACACTGTCCGGGTTATCTGGATACTTCCCACTGACACCAACCTATCAGCACTCCGGAGATGGGAACTTGCTCTTCAATATATCCTCTCTTCCCGTTACCCACCAGGCCTCAACCTCTGCTAATTTCAAGTTGCCGTCCCATGTACATCACTTGTCACTCAGCAACATCTTTGCCTCTGTACTTCCACTTTGACTGACATCTGTGCCTGAACTCTTTTCCTGTACACATGTCTGCTTGTGTCTGTATATGTGCGGATGATGCTTGTGTGTGTGTGTGTGTGTGTGTGTGTGTGTGTGTGTGTGTGCGCGCGCGAGTGTAGTGTATACCTGTCCCTTTTTCCCCCTAAGGTAAGTCTTTCCACTCCCGGGATTGGAATGACTCCATACCCTCTGCCTTAAAACCCACATCCTTTCGTCTTTCCCTCTCCTTCCCTCTTTCCTGATGAAGCAACAGTGGGTTGCAAAAGCTTGAAATTTGTGTGCGTGTTTTTTATTGTGTCTATCTACCAGTGCTTTCTCGTTTGGTATGTCACAGCATATATATATATATATATATATATATATATATATATATATATATATATATATATATATATATATATATATATATATATATATATATATATGCATATATAAAAAAAAACAAAGATGAGGTGACTTACCGAACAAAAACGCTGGCAGGTCGATAGACACACAAACAAACACAAACATACACACAAAATTCAAGCTTTCGCAACAAATTGTTGCCTCATCAGGAAAGAGGGAAGGAGAGGGGAAGACGAAAGGAAGTGGGTTTTAAAGGAGAGGGTAAGGAGTCATTCCAATCCCGGGAGCGGAAAGACTTACCTTAGGGGGAAAAAAGGACAGGTATACACTCGCTCACACGCACATATCCATCCACACATACAGACACAAGCAGACAGAATAAATGCTCTTTTGACAGAATATGTCTGCTTGTGTCTGTATGTGTGGATGGATATGTGCGTGTGAGCGAGTGTATACCTGTCCTTTTTTCCCCCTAAGGTAAGTCTTTCTGCTCCCGGGATTGGAATGACTCCTTACCCTCTCCTTTAAAACCCACTTCCTTTCGTCTTCCCCTCTCCTTCCCTCTTTCCTGATGAGGCAACAATTTGTTGCGAAAGCTTGAATTTTGTGTGTATGTTTGTGTTTGTTTGTGTGTCTATCGACCTGCCAGCGTTTTTGTTCGGTAAGTCACCTCATCTTTGTTTTTATATATAATTTTTCCCACGTGGAATGTTTCCTTCCATTATATATATATATATATATATATATATATATATATATATATAAAAACAAAGATGATGTGACTTACCAAACGAAAGCGCTGGCACGTCGATAGACACACAAACAAACACAAACATACACACAAAATTCAAGCTTTCGCAACAAACTGTTGCCTCATCAGGAAAGAGGGAAGGAGAGGGAAAGACGAAAGGAAGTGGGTTTTAAGGGAGAGGGTAAGGAGTCATTCCAATCCCGGGAGCGGAAAGACTTACCTTAGGGGGAAAAAAGGACGGGTATACACTCGCACACACACACACATATCCATCCACACATATACAGACACAAGCAGACATATTTAAAGACCAATTCATATATATATATATATTTTCTCTGCATCTTCTTATCAACAAATGACATTAACAACTAAAAAGATATAAATAAAGGTATCAAATTTAAAGTTATGGGTGTTGTGTGGGATTGTTATTTTTAATTCTCTGTGGCAAGCTATGTCGAAAGACAGTGCATACCTTTAACTTGGGGCACTGATTGCAGTGATTTTATCAGATGTAATACCTGCTCAGACACAGGAATAGAAGTTTCATGGATTGCCAGCTTGGCTTGGAGATGTGCTGAGTTCCAAAGTGGAGGACAAAACAAATGAAACACTTTAAGAAAAAAATGAAAACTCCAGGTTGTAATATTGACAATATAAGGAAAAGATAGATTGCTACTCACTGTAAAGATGACACATTAAGTTGGTTGCAGACAGGCATGTGAAAAGACCCATACATATCAGCTTTCGTCCAAAGCCTTCAACAGAAAAGGAAAAACACACAAATTCATTCACACAAACAAGTACACATCATGCACACATGACTGTCATCTTACTTAATCTTGAAGTGTCATGGTAAATACGATTAGTATTGAAAAGAGAGCCAGTTCATGATCATGCTGTCATGTGAGACTGTAAGTTGTGAAAGAACCAATTTTTTTTTATCATACAGTTTTCTCAGAATTAGATGGGAAAGACTCTTTATCAGAGAACACATGCAAATCCTAAAACACCAGTTTTTAATTTTTTTATATGGAACAAAGTTTCACTGAGAAACTAACTGCAGAGATGGATGTTGATATGTCATGATGTTACACCTGCAGGGTCGACAACACATCATACATTCCAGCATTGGGGATTGCCCACTTGCCCGACAACCATTTTTGCTGAAAAGAGGAGCAGTGTGAATATTGGAAATATGAAGCTTAACACATTGTACTAATTCTAGCAACTCCACGGACTCTAGTAAGGCTGCTGGTCCAATGAACTTTTCTGCAAGGTTTAGAGCTTGTCCATATAGAAATTCTACTGATGATGCTTTTCAGTCATCTTTGAATGGTGACCTGACTCTTAATAAAATCAGAGGGAGAGATCCCTGTTCCTCAACCCCAAGACATGTTAATGCTGCCTTTAATGTGTGGTACCACCACTCTACCAGCCTGTTGCTATTGGGGTGATAAGCAGTGGTTTTTAAAGTGTTTCCCTCTGCACATTTTACAGAGGTTCATGAACAGGGCTTACTCAAATTGTCGGCCATGATCAGATGTGATGGCCACAGGGCAAGACCATTTCAATGAATGCTTTCACTGTGGTCTCTGGTTGTGATGTCTGGTAACAGAGTGGGTTCCTCCCACTTGTCATCTTCTCAGTGGCAGATAAAATGTATTTAAAAGACTCTCATGTGGAGGTGAACATGCTGTAAATGGTCAGCTGGAACATCGAGCATGCCTAAAGCAGAGCTCACGTGTCTTTCTGTTTTGCTCTTTTGACAGTCTACACAAGCTTGAGTCCAAACATTACAATTTTTTTTCATGTTCGGGTACACAAAACATCACTAGTCTGTTAGATGGGTTTATTCCCAGATGCAATAATCCATGCACTTACTGAAAGATTGTTTGTATACACCTTTTAGGCATGAAGGTCTGGCTCGCCCTTGTGATATGCCACACCATTAAGTGTCTGCTGTATCAATCATTCATCTGCATCCAAATTTTAGACTCATTGTGTTGTTTCATAACAACTGTTATAGTTTCTCACCATTTTCTTGGGCTGCTGTGAAGTCATTGGTGTCAAGGCATATTGACAGTGAATTTATTCTGGAAAGATAGTCTGCCACAGTATTATCCATCCCTCTAATGTGTGCCATATCTGCTGAGAATTGGCTGATTAAATTCAAGTACCAAAAACGTCAAGTTAAACAATCTTTGCTAAGATTTATTATTCCATCCACCAGGTGATGGTGGTCCAGCAATGCTGTGAAATTTCATCCTTCGATCTCCGCCTTAAAGTACCTGACTGCCTCATAAAGTGTGAGCAATTCCCTGTCAAGCACTGACCATTTTTGTTGAGCCACGTTAGTTTTTTTAAAAAAGAATCCCAATGGGTATGTCTGATGCAAAAATGCTCCAACATTGACATCGCTTGCATATGCCATCATAGTTAAAGGGGCAGCTCTACTGTATGTGCTAAGCTGCATTTAATCTTCCCAAAAGCTTGTTGCATACCATCTTTCCACTTCAGCGCACATTCCCCATGATTATCTTCCCCATAAAGGTGCCTCCCCCCCCCCCCCCCCCCCACAGCTCTCTTGTGGACATGTGTGTGGTGTGCATGGGCCCTGAGCTATTGCAGCCTCTCTTCTCTCCCATGCCGTTTTCCCTTCCCCTTACCCACCCTTTCCCATCCTACCTTCCCTCCTCCTGTCCCCCTTTCTCCCACGGTGTTTCCCTTAACAATGAACTGGCTGTTTCCTTGGTTCTGCTGTTCTTTTACAGTCTTGTCTTACTTTTCCTCTTTCCCTTTTCAGTTTATTTATTTGTTTATTTATTTATTTTTTTGCGTACTTCTTGAGGTTTGACCTCTCTTTCTAAATTGTCTCCATAGTGTGAGGCATATGGGGAAGAGCTCTCTCCCTACAGTCTCTGGTGTGTGTTCCTCTCCCCCCCCTCTCCCCCCCCTCATCATTTCCCACCATAGCCTCTCCCACCCCCTCCCCCCCTGCTAGCTGACTAGCACAGTGCCCAGTCCCTGTGGTGGGCTGTTATGTAGGCGTCTGGATAAGCCCCCTGACAACAAAGAGGTACCTGAGCTGTCACTGCCTTGTGCATGCCTAGGAGTCGTTGCTCATCTTTTGATCTTTTGGAGGCATCAGAACTCCTGACGACTGCAGTTCCAGGTGGAACTTGCTGTGGCTGGGTGGCAGCACTGGGGTGAGCCCCCAGTCAGAGTGGGTGGTGCATGTACATCTACATCATACTCTGCAAGCCGCTTAATGGTGTGTGGTGGAGGGTCCTTTTGTATCACCAATTAAACCCTCTAACAATTTTCCACTCGCAAATAGTGCATGGGAAGAATGATTGTTGATAAGCCTCTGTAATGGTTCTAATTTCTTGAATTTTCTACTCTTGATCATTATGCGAGATGTATCTGGGGGAAGTAATATGTTGTCTGACTCTTCCCAGAAAGTGCTCTTTCGAAATTTCAATAGTTAATCTCTCTGTGACGCACAGTGCCTTTCTTATAATGTCTGCCAATGCACTTTGTGGAGCATCTCCGTAATGCTCTTGTGCTGGCTAAATGATCCAGTGAAGAATGTGCTGCTCTTAGTTGTATCTTCTCTATCTATTCTATCAGTCCTACCTGGTAGGGAACAGGTTGACAATACTCAATAATGAGTGGAATGAGCACCTTATAAGCCAATTTCTTCATAGATATTTTACAGCAGATAGTGTTGCCAGCGGTTTGTCATCAATACCAGGGGACACTTCTCACTTCTAGCAAATCTTCTGCGGCCATCTCTTCAGACAGGAATGAATCTCTCATTGCTTTTGCTTTTGCTCTGTCATCCTTATCCTGCCTGGCCACTCCCTGGAAGGAGGGCCAGGCCCTCTGGTTTGGGACAAAATCCTTTGCCAGTTACTTGGTTTATTCCAGGACAGATGGGAGACTTTTGCCACTACCAAATTGCTCCTTTTTGTTGAACAAGTTGAAGATAAGTTTGGTAAAGTTGATCTGTTAGTAAGATGGGATCTGGTTCCTTACTTATTAAAACCTCCTCTGCCTGTCAGTTGGCGCCAGCCGGAGTGGCCAAGCGGTTAAGGGCGCTACAGTCTGGAACCGCGCGACTGCTACGGTCGCAGGTTCGAATCCTGCCTCGGGCATGGATGTGTGTGATGTCCTTAGGTTAGTTAGGTTTAAGTAGTTCTAAGTTCTAGGGGACTGATGACCTTAGAAGTTAAGTCCCATAGTGCTCAGAGCCATTTGAACCATTTGTCAGTTGGCTTCCTTTTGTGCTTGCGAGTGCTTAGGAGACATCCCAGTGAGCATTACTCCTCACTAGTTCCTAACTATGACATAGGACATTGTTTTCCACATGGACCTCCTTCTTCAGTGTGATGAGGAACTCTGGACTAATCTGACACAATGCAGCATTAATTTTTCACAGCGAGCCCAGAGAGGTCCTAAGGACAAAGATGTTTATACCAGCACTTTCATCCAGGCATTCAACAGGCATACCCTTCAAGAAGAAATCAGATTTAAGGTTCACTGTTGCAGTGTGAAGCCCCATACCTCACCTCCCATGTGCTGCTTCCAGAGTGTCTGTTTTAGTCACATCTTCACGATGAGAGGTGATTCCTATTTGTGGTGACTGCGGCCGCTCTATCCATGTGGGAAGTCCCTGCACCCCACTACCCAAGTGTGTAAATTGTTGCGGCTCACATTCTCCTCACTCACCAAATTGCCTCATCTATAAAAAGAAGAGGAAGATTCAAGAATTCAAAACTCTCAACCATTTATCATACTCTGTGGGCTTTGCTTCTGTTGCATCTTTTCCTCCTCCTCCTTGCCCCCAACATGCCCACCTTCCGTTTCCTCTTCCCTGAGGTTCCTGTTCCCTTCTTTCACAAAACCCCTCCTTCTCCTTAGCCAGAGAAGAAACCCACTTTTCTGGCACCCACTGGGGATCGGGCTCTCTCTAGGAGCCCTTCCCCAGTGTCTCCAGAAAAAGAAGCCTGTTATTTTAAGTGGAATCTGTGACCTGCACTCGATGGGCCTCAGTGCAACTCATTCTCTTTCAGATCTTGAAATTGCTGTGACCTGCTCTCTTCCCAACTACACCTCTTCTCGCCCTCCAAAGGAGAAAAAGGAGATGTGTAAATTCCAGGACGAGGCCCACATGGCATCACAGAGGATGTCACCCCCTCCCTCTCCATCAGGGTCCAATCTTTCATTCATGAACTTCACTCCATCCTTACCAGTGACAGACACTATCTTTGCACAATAATTGATTCTGGCCTGTTTGACATCCATCAGGGTTCTTCTACCACTTTTCTCCAATGGAATTGGACATACTACTGTCACCTTCTCGAATTGCAGTCTCTTCTTTCTCTTTACTCTGTAGCTTGCATTGTATTGGGTAATGGCCTTGCCACAGTGGATGCACCGGTTCCCATCAGATCACCAAAGTTAAGCGCTGTTGGGTGTGGCCAGCACTTGGATGGGTGACCATCTGGGCCACCATGCGCTGTTGCCATTTTTCGGGGTGCACTCAGGCTGAGTGCCAATTGAGGAGCTACTCGACCGAATAGTAGGGGCTCCAGTCAAAGAAAACTATCATAACGACCGGGAGATCAGTGTGCTGACTACACGCCCCTCCTGTCCACATCCTCAGCCAAGGATGACATGGCAGTTGGATGGTCCTTGTGGGCCACTTGTGGCCTGAAGATAGAGTGCTGTTTGTGTTGTATTGCAGGAATCTCATTTCATGGATACTCAATCTCTGACTCTTTGTGGTTTCCAATCCTTCTGCTGGAATCTGGTTGGCCCGTTGCAAGTCTGTGGTGGTGTCTGTGCATTAGGCTGCACAGACATTGTTAGTTGCTGAGTTCCTCTTCAAAGTGCACTGGAAGTGGTGGCCATTTGCGTCTGTTTATACTCTGCAGTAATAATATGCAATTTTTATCTGCCCTCAGACCAGCCTCCTACACTACCTGCTCTTCTTGCCCTCCTTCAGCAGTTCCCTCCTCCCGTCCTTCCCCTTGTGGATTTTAATTCCGAAACCCTCTGTGGTGTGGTACTGTGACCATAACCACTGACCAACGCAGGACTGTTGAAGACCTGCTGGCAGGGCTTGATCTCTGTCTCCTCAACACTGGGATTTATCTCTGCCTCCTCAACACTGGAGAGCTCCCACACATTTTATTGTGGCACAAGGCACTTACTTGGTCTTGATCTTTCCATTTGTAGCTCTTGATTCCTCCCCTCCATTAATTGGGAAGTTCATGAAGTTCATGCTGATCTGTATGACAGTAATCATTTTCCGATTGTTTTATCTTTCCTTCAGCATCACAAACCTGGATGCCCTTCCAGGTGGACCTTTACTAACACAGATTTGTATGCCTTTTTGTTGGCTATCATCCCAACCACTCCACTGTGTGATGGCATTGATGAGTCCATACAGAACTGGGACCAACACCATACTTTCAGCAGCTGCTTCAGCAATTCTCTCCTCCACGGGATCTCCCCCATGGAAGACTGTCCCTTTATGGACTCCCAAAATTGCTGTAGCTATTAAAGGCCACTATTGTGCCTTCCAACACTGCAAATGGTATCTCTCTCTCGACCACCTCCTGGCCTTTAATTTAAAGAGCTTCATGCCCAGGCAATCATCTGATTAAACACCAGAAACAGATTTGTTGGAAACAATATCTCGCTGCCGTAGGGTCCCTTTATTCCTCTTTGCAGGTATAGGCAAAGAACAGGTGCATTTTTGGTTGCCACCATCCTACAGGTGACCTGGGAATTTCCCTGAATGATGTCATGCGCTTCAGCCCAGTCTATCAGTGAGCATTTTTCTCGGCATTTTGCTCAGCCTCAGCTTCGATCCACTATCCATCCACATTCCGTTTTCTCGAACACTGTCAGGAACCACTCCCTTTATCTTTCTTTCCCCACCACATGTAATCTTATAACGCCCTGTTTAGCTAGTGGGAATTCTCCAGGGCCCTTGCTCTGTGGACAAACATGGCTCCTGGGCTGGTCCAGATGTATAACCCAATGCCTCAACACTTATTGGCAGCTAGCCAACATCATATGCTCGCCCTTTTTAAACATCTCTGGAGCGAGGGGGAATTCCCTTCCCAACAGTGAGAATGTGTCATTATTCCAATTTTGAAATTGGGTAAACCACCTCTTCAGAAAGAGAGCTATTGTCTGATCAGTTTAACCAATGCCCTCTGCAAGTTACTTTAATGTATGGTGAGTCAAAGGCTGTATTAGATCCTTCAATTGCAGGACCTTTTGGCTTCGACCGAGGGTGGATTTTGCCGAGGCTACTCTGCGGCAGATAATTTAATCCATTGGGAGTCTGATATGTGAATGACTTGTGCCCCGTGTCAGCACCTTGTTACAGCCTTCTTTGATCTGCGTAAAGCTTATGATACCAAATGGTGCCACCACATCCTTCCCACCTAACATGAGTGGGGCCCCTGTGACCTGTTCCTAATTTTTATATGGAACTTTCTTTCATGTCACACTTTTCAGGGACAGGTTGGTGCCTCCCATCTGCTGGAGAACTGGTTTCTGCAGGGTTCTGTTTTGAGCTGCCCTCTCTTTTTAGTGGTTATCAACAGTCTGGTGGTGGCTGTGAGACCTATGATGTCTGCCTCTTTATTTTCTGATGACTTTTGCATTTATTTTTGTTCATCCATGATGGATGTCGCTGAATGCAGACTGCAGGGAGCAATACACAGAACACCGTCTTGGGCTCTTACTTAAGGTCTCCAATTTTTTGTTGCCAAGACCTGCATTATGCATTTCTGTTGTCACTGTACAGTGCATCCCCATCCGGATCTGTGCCTTGACAGCCAGCCCCTCAATGTGGTGGACCCTCATCATTTTTTTGCCCTTTACATGGCTTTCCCATCTTCGTCATATATAGCATATATGTTGATCGCACCTCAATGCTCTTTGATGACTCAGCAATACCAATTGGGTCACAGACTGCTCTAATCTGTTACAGCTCTATAAAGCATTGGTCTAGTCCCATCTATGTTATGGAAGTCTTGCTTACTGCTTGGTGTCACCTTCGACATTACGGTGGTGGGCCTGGACCATCATGGGGCACAACTATGGCTGGCAACTGGCACCTTTTGCACTAGCACCCTGATGAGCGTCCTAGTGGAAGCAGAGGTCCCACCGATGCAGGTTCTGCACCAACAACAATTGATTGCTTATGTGTTCCACATCCTCTGCCCTCCTTAGCACCAACACTACCTTTTCCTCTTTCCAGACCCATAGATGTGCCTCCTGCAACAGCAGCCCATGTCGGCAGTTACAATCGCCATCTGCATCTGGTCCCTTTTTCTGAACTCCATCTTTCCCCTCTCCCAACTCTTCTCTGGGCATGGTCATGTACACCTCCATGGTGCATCCCCCTGCATAGCCCTGTCTTGACCTGTCACAAGATCTGAAAGACTTGGCTCCACCTGAGGACCTCCGCTGCCAAATCTTCTCGATTCTCAACGCAGTGTTTCCACTGCTGAGTTGGTAGCCATCTCTTGTGCTCTTTAGCATATCTGTTCCTGCACTGCTGAGTCCTTCCTCATCTGGAGTGACTCACTAAGCAGTTTACAAGCTCTTGATCAGTGTTACCATCGCATTCTGTCATCCTGACTATCCAGAATGTCCTTTTTGCCCTCAAACAATGTGGATGATGGAGGTCTTTGTCTGGACCCCAGATCAAATTGGAACCCCTGGGAACAAACTTGCTGACAGGTTGGCCAAAGTGGCTATCAGCAAGCTGCCTCTTGAAATTGGTATTCTGGCACAGGATTTTCGATCAGTATTATGCTTTCAAGTTTTAAGGATTTAGAAGACAGAGTGACACACTCTGAATTTGCCAAACAAACTACTGGCAATAATGGGGACCACAGATTTGTGGAGATCCTCTGTACGGGCCTCTCACAAGGATTCCATTGTTCTTTGCCAGCTTCACATTGGCCATAACTGGCTGCCATCTCCTTCATCATGAGGATACATTCCACTGTTGTCATATTACCCATTTGATGGAGGTCCACATTTTGATGGACTGTACTAATCTGGCCACCTTGTGGCAGATTCTTTATCTTCCTGACTCACAACCCCTGGTGTTAGCAGATGATGCCTCAGTAGCTGACCTCGTATTACTGTTAGTTTGTGAATGGGGTTTTAGCCACTCTCTCTAAGGGCAATTACCTTAGCTTTGTCAGCCTTTTTTGGGGTTGATAGGATGCCCTGCTGCCTCCTCTGTCCCAACCAAGCAATGGCTATCTAGGCTTGGCTGTCTGCGCCAGCACTTGCCTTACCCATTCTTTTGCTCTTTTCCCTTTTTCATGTATTCTGTCTGATTTGGTGTTCATCCTCTGCTTTTTTTTTTTTTTGTGTGTGTGTGTGTGTGTGTGTGTGTGTGTGTGTGTGTGTGTGTGTGTGTGTACTTCTCTTGGCTTGTCCATGTTACTAGTTTTTACAGTGTATTGTTAGGTGGGGTGGTATGCCCCCCATCAGAGTTCCTGCCCTTCAGGGCCTCTGGCTGCTCCCAGGATGTGGCACCTCACTCTCTTTTCTTCTTTTCCCCCCTTCCTTCTTCCCTGGTCCTTTTTCTAGGCTATTTTGACCTTCAGTATACCTTGGGGTTTTCTTTACTTGGGATTCAAGCACTAGGCCCTTCTTTGATGGGTAGTTTTGTTGCTTTGCTTGTTCCAGGTAGGAGGGACTCATGACCTCATACTTTGGTCCCTTTAATCCTTAAACCAACCTGTCAAGGCATCTGTCAAAAGTGCCTGCAACTGTACTGCTTGAGGCAGATGTCTCCTGTGAAAGGTGACAGTTCCAAGAAATCATTGCATCTCTTTGAAGGTTGTAGATCTAGGACTGGAGCAGATAGTTTCAATCCTATCAGCTGTGGGTCTAGTACCTGATTCAGTTACAGAATGACCCAAAAAGGTTACCTCGTTTTTCCGAAGTTGACACTTCTCTTCATAGACCATGACACGATGTATCTTCAGAGTGTCAAAAATAATTTTTAGATGTTTTTCATGCTCTTCTGTTGACTTCGAGAAAATCTGTACAGCATCCAGATAACAAAAACAAAATGTAAACTCTCCTAATATTGAGCTGATTCAACACTGTCATGTCTGGCTGTAAGGCATTTGCATCAATTCAAAAAGGCCAAAGTGCATGATAATTACCATTTTTGGAATGTCTTTTAGTGCCATTGGAATTCGACAGTAGGCCCTTTTGGAATCTGTCGTGCTAAACGTATTTGCATTTCCCAGAACTTGTGAGAAATCCTGTAAGTTGGAAAAAGGATACCTATCTGGTATTACAGGAGCTATATGATCTATAAGCTCCACACAATCTATAAGAACTGTAGAGCTGTTCTTCTTAGGTACTAAATGGATCAGCAATGCCCAGTTACTAGCAGAAGGCCAAACTATGCTGAAGCGAAAATTTGTTTGCAGTTGTTTAGTTGCCTGACATCTATCTGGTGCAAGTCTTGTTGTCTTGGCATCGATTAAGGGACCTTGCAATGTATAAGTGTAATGCTTTGTCCCCTGAACAAACTTCCAAATGCATTTTGTCTGCATTTTGGATTGACCACATATTTCCCTTTGCCAATACCAGGTAAAATCTAGATCTTGGTGACTTGCACTATACTGACCAGTGTATTTTCTCTCTTTCAATATATGCTGCTCCACCTGAGGTTGAGGCTGCTGCTTCTGATACTGCAAGGCTGGTAGTCCCATGTGTATGCTGTCCAACTGTTCTTGACGATTCCCTATTACCTCTGCTCCACCTGAGGTTGAGGCTGCTGCTTCTGATACTGCAAGGCTGGTAGTCCCATGTGTATGCTGTCCAACTGTTCTTGACGATTCCCTATTACATCTTCTAATCTCTTCTGTATTGATTACAATTTTTGTCAAAAGTTTTCTTTTATCTTCCTGAACTGTTGCACCTAAATCTAGTGAAAGTTTGTGGTGGCAAAGGAAATCTGCCCCAGTAATTGGCACAGATATATCTGCTATCACAAAATTCTATGTAAAAGTGCACTGCAATCCAAAATCTATTGTGAGATGACATGTTCCACAGTGATGCACTGGTGTCATTAACAGCAAGTAGTAATGTCCTTCTTGGTTTTCTGTCTTAGTGGGAATGTTCCCATGGTACGCTGCTTACTGCAGAACCAGAGTCTACCAGAAAGCCATAACCGTACCCCCTATCAGGCACATAAATCCTTTGGGACTTAAACAGAGAAAATGAATTGTTGTCCTGGGCCTTTACACCTTGTAGCTGCAGTCTGCTGAGTTTTGTCGTTCATTGCTGTTGCTATTACATGAAATTGCAAGGGAAAACACCATGTGCTTTTGCTCTGAATTTGTCATGAAACCAGCATATGTCCTTCAGTGATGTGCCGCTGTTATATGATATGTTCATATGCTGTCCTCATGAGGCTAAGAACCTCAGGTGAACAGTTTTCTATCATGAGTAGTACGCTGCTTCTGCTAAAGCTTGTTTAATCAGTTTTCCACGTCATGTCTGTGGATCGCATTATTCCTCACATCGCATGTTGCCAGCCTCGTGCGAGTTTGTGTCTTAATTCTCTGGAACCACTCCTCTCTTGCTATGGTAACAAGGCTCCCTGCCTAGTATCAGTAATATTTCTTACATGTGAATCTGCTTCCTTAAGTAATTGCATTACTGCATGGAGTCTAACAGACTACTGCAATTTGGTGTCTATAGCCTCATGCTCTCATGAAATAAGCATAGCTTGCAAAGGCAGTAGAATCTTGAGTAGCCATATTCTCCGTAATGTGCTTCTGATATCCGCTTCATACAAGGACTTGCCTATTTGTTGTTTAGGTGTCAGGCATGACAGTAATGCGTTTTTTATTGTATCAAACTTGCTTGAATAGGTGGAGTGGCAATAATGTTGCCAATGTATGAGAATGTTTGGCGTAATTGTTCAGCACTGCTATGAAATTTATGTGTATCATCCATCACTCCATAACTTTGTAAAATGAATTCAGTTGTTTGAAACCAAGTCTGTGTGTGGCTGTATTGGAATGCTGATAACCTTGGAATGATTCGCACTCTCCATTTTTCAGCACTAATCACTCTCTGAAGAGGCAGTGAATTGTCAGATTCACAAGACGAAAGTTCCTGACATGGTTGAACACCTGATGCACATTCTACATGATTGTGCAGTTACTATCATTGTAGTTGAGTCATTGGAGCGCACATCACATCTCTCCAGCAGTCGCAGAGTATAATGCAAAGTGGGCAGAAATGTCAGATTGTGAACTGGCACAGTATAATCCAGCATGGCTATCTCTTCCAGTAACTCTCACTGATAGTAAAACAGCTCCATCTGTGTGTGTCCATATTGTTCAATGTACATGGCACCCTGTATGTGGTTGTATCCACACCATAACACAGTTGCTGTCCATTGCTTTGTTTACATATTGGTCCGCCATTACCACTATGGTCCATGAAATTAATAGTTACTGCCTCATTTCCTCTCAGATTTGAGTCTTCTTGATGAAATAATGATTGTATTAAGTTCGCCATTTGATTCTTCCTTCTGAAGAGAAGTGTGATCTGTGAGTGTGACGTTGTCAGTGACCTACGCAATGTCGGTGGGAAAGAACTATGTGGGTTGCTAAATGTCAGTTATTTGAGAAGAGATGGGAAAACTGAACGTTTGAGAAACAAAACATGCGGTGTTTTTCATGCATTTTGCAGGAAAGAGTACACTAGAGGAGATTCAATTAAAAGATTTGTGAGAGAATCTCTTTCAGAGAAACAGACTTCAACATCAGCTGAAGTCAAATGATTGCGTTCGGCTGAAGCAAAATTTGATTTTAAAACTGTCTGTTTTGTGAAGAAGCAATTGATGATGAATTTTTTGATAAACAGAAGAAAAAGCCCAAAAAATGGCACCGAAAGGTTTACAGTGTTGGATCCTTCAGTTGTGATAATACAATTTTAGTTTGTGCACAGGAGAGGAAGGATGAATGGGGAGATACCATCCAAAGACATACCTGTTCTGTTGGCGATCTGTATGCTGAAGATGCAAGGTATCTCAAGGATTGCTACAATAGGTTCCTCACAGGTTCAGTGCATAAATCTAGACAGAGTGGACACCCTGAGGATGAAGAAATTAATGTATCAATGGAGGAAATATTCTGTTACATAGAGGAGAATGATGACTGCCAGTTCACCTTAGACAAGTTGTTGGAGCAAGTTTCTGGAACATTATCTCATATAAAGATAGTCAAGGACAGACTGAGAGAAAAATATGGGAACACTGTTTTCAGCACAACCTGCACCAGAAAAACTGTCATGCGCTTTTGTAGTTCAGGCGAAAACATTTTAAATGGTGGATGGTATTCTTCAAAGGGCAAAGATGAACAAGCAGAAAGGAAAAGAATTGTGAAGGCAGCTGTCACTATAATCTTATAAGATGTTCAGTCCCTGGTGGCGTATGATATTTCTGTTTTTCCACCCTGAGACAAATTCTGTAGTGAAGCTGAGGAAATGGTACCTAGTATACTCCATGTCTTCATGGACTGCACTTCGGTGAAAGAATCCTATTCCATATGACATATTAACATCCACCATGCCAGATATGCTGTGGATATGTTTTAAATGGCTTCATTCTTCGCAGGTCACTCCACAAGTATCAGCAGTTCCTGAGCTGAAGGGATTTATGACGTCTCTTGGTACCACAGTTAATGCTGAAAGAAGTGCAGAAAATTTCCTACTGTTCATTAATTCACCAACAAATGACTACGACACAGTGTACACAGCTTTACAATACACTGCTAACAGTAGCCAGCAGCAAGGTGCTGCAATTTGTTTCGTTCCTTCGACCAGCCACTATATGTAAAGGCTTGAGAAATCCAGTGTGGTATAATATTCATGAGATTCGGAGGATTTCATACACTCATGTTGTTCATGGGGTGCATCAGTTACATAATGGAGGGTCTGAGCTGAAAGAACTGTTAAGCTTAGTTTGTGCCGTAAATTCTGTTGAAAAGATGTTAATTGGACATGCTTACAGCATAGGTGTTAGGGGATGATTACTTGTCCAAGCTGTTTTAGCTCGCATAATTCTGGAAGATACCAGTGTCTCAGAGAAGAAAAGAAGAGTGTTGTCAGCATGTTCAGCAATAAAGAAGATCTTACTGTATAAAAAACTGAGGGAGGTGATTGTTTGGCATTAATTTTAAATAAATTTAACAGTGAGCTGGCTTGTCTCAAGGAGAATAGACCAACTGCTGATTTTTGGTTGCAGTATTTTAAAATGGTTTCATTAATGAAGAAGTTCATAGATTTTGAACATTGTGGTGATTGGAATGGCCATTTGGCATGTGTTCAGAAAGTGATACCATTCTTCCATGCATGTGGTCACTTTCAGTATGAAAAATGTGCCCATCTTTATGTGAGAGATATGATGGCATTATTAACTAGCTGGCCAGATGTGTTCAAGGATTTTGCAGCTAAAGGTTATTTCATCATAAATAGAAGTGCATCTTCTTGTGCAGGAGTTTGGTCAGACATGACCATAGAACAGAATGCACTCCATTAAATGCTCAGGTTGTTCGATACAAGGAAGAAGCTTAACTAACTCTGTCCTAGCAAAGTGGGTTGGAGGGTCTCCTGGGGCAACCACCATCAGTTCATCGTTAGAGGAGCTACTGGAGTGACTTTTTCAAGTGGGCACTAGCATGTTGATCTCCGGGTTTCACGGTAAATTAGGGATGGACAAGACCACACAAAGATCTATGAGTGGTTCAGTGACCATCCTCCTTTTCCACAAATGGATTCACTAATGTCTCTCTTGACAGAGTCAATCTGAAACTCAAAAATAAATTGTTATGAAGCCCTAGAAATTGGCACCAGAACCATGCAGTGTTATATTGTTTGTTATTTTGGTGATGTAAAACAGTCTAAGAAGAATGTGGTGATGTATTTGGATGGTACCAACTACACTGTAAAGGTGCACAGTGAAACAGTGACTGTGGACCTTCTGACATTTTTCCAAAGAACAGCCATTGCAAAAAAGACTGATGAGGATGTTGCAGAGCTTATGGAAAATGAATTATCTCCATTCTTATTGTCTCTCTTTAAAGAAGGGGGAAAGGAAAGAAATCTTCTCTCTGTAATGCTTTTTCAGAAGACAACTATGCAGCTCAGGACCTACAAACCAGCGCCAACGTAGTAGATGGGGCTTCTTTCTCCATGGTGTAAAATGGAATGGGGGCACCAATATTTCTGCACTCTGCAATCAGTACATAGCATATGTGCTCAAACATTATTATAGAAATTGTACTGTGGTATTTGATGGTTATGGTGAAGACAACTGTACAAAACGAGCAGAGTAGAAGAGAATGGTCTTCACAAAAACTTCAATTGACATCAATTTTAATGAAAGTATGACTATCACTGTTCAACAGGAGTATTTTGTTGCAAACAAAAAGAACAAAACCAGACTTACAGCACTCCGTACAGGGTTGCTACAAGTTCTGGAAATCATGGAATTTGAAACATGTCAGGAAATATGAGGGAAACTTGAAAACAAAACACTGAAAAAATCTCATTTTTGTCTCAGTAGATGAAATGGTTTGTTTACTGAGATGTCATGCAGTGTCACTGGCAGGGCGCAGCTGAGTACATTCACTGCTTCCCTGCTCCATCATTCTTACTGCTTCTCCCCTTCCTACCATTCCTCTCAGCTTGCAGTCACTGCTGCCACCACTTCTTGCCACTCGCCAAGCAGCTGCCGACGAGAGGCAGGGAGGCATGAGGAGTGGTTTGTGTGGATCTGATTCTTAGAGACTGTCATTGCAGCAGCCGGAGACAGTGGTCATGTGTGCGTGGGTTGTGTCTGAGTGATTGTGTGAAAGTGTGTGCACTCTCATTTTCTGACAAAGGCACACACTTAAATGTGCAGAGAAAATGAAATGCTATTCAGTTGTACGTTAAAGGCATACCTGCTTGACCATCCACTGTAGTCCGTAGATGAATTCTTTTCCAGATATAATTAAAAGTTCCTATATACACCTTAATGCACTTCTTGAATAAAAAAGTATATCTTGTTATTCAGTTATTAGATGAAAGATACAATACTATGGTAATATTAGACAGTGAATTACAATACTAGATAAATGCTAGTTAATAAATAAGAAAAATTGACTATTATTGTACTATGTTATTATAATTCTGTAGTATTTATTGCATTTGTATTGACACATTCCACATCCAAGCAAATTACTCACGTGTGTGAATCCATGGAAAGTGCATACCAAATAAATGAATAAATAAATCCATTTCATGCCGAATCAGTCATTGGGGATATGAATAAATTAAAAAAAAGGAAGACAGCTAAAACTTAATCTTTTTGATATCTCTTTCTCTTCGTTACAGAATTTTTTGACAGTGTTGAATACTTTATGATCTGTGGTTAATTTTAAGCATTACTATGTGAACTTATTATGCAGTACCTGTATATCACATATTGCCAGAATGCTTTGTATGTAAATTAGAGTGTAAGCCTTATACTTAATTTGTGTGACTGTCATTACTACAGTTTATCAGAGTTATTATCTGAGCACTTAGACCTCACTCTTCATGTATCTGTTTACACACAATATAGATTGTAAACCTTATGACTGAAAGGCAATAGATTATAGAGCCTAGGAATAGATTATTGAGGCTAGGAGGGTCTTAGGATGAAATCATATGTTTGAGCATTTCAAAACAGCTGTTGTTGCTAGGAAAAGTGATGGTTTTGATGCAGCCATACCTATTGTGCTAACTAGTAGCATGGTGGCTATGCTGGGTGCCCAACAAGGATAAGGCATGTGGGGAAATGAACTATTAATTAGAAGTTGCATAAGGATAGACTGAGCTATTTCATTGATACGATGAGTGTCAGAATATCACTTTTGGAATGGCCAGAGTAACTTTGTACAGGATATCTTATTTTGAAGGATTACAAAAAGTAGTCAAAGTTGTGGTAGGACATTGAAATTCAGCCAATTCAGTCCATCTTGCCCTAGTGCTATAAGAGTAGTCCTCCTGTCCGTGGAGGCCATGGCAAAACTTTCTGTAAATTGCAGTTGGACCTGAGGATGGCACTAAAAAGCATGAACTGTGCTTAAATCTTGTGAATGAGGGTAACTTCTTCAGCACTTTAGCTGCCAAAGGGAGCTGGGGATGTCCTATGAACCTAAGTAACAGGCATCATTTAGCGAGATGGTGCAGTGGTTAGCACACTGGACTTGCTGATTTAGGTTTTTGGTGATTTCCCTAAATCATGACTTCAGCCAAATGCTGGGATGGTTTATTTGAAAGGGCATGGCTGACTTCCTTCTCCATCCTTCCTTAATCTGATAGGACTGATGACCTCGCTGTTTGCTCCCCTCCCCAAAATCAACCAACCAACCATCATTTTGGCACCAGTATGAGCTGGCTGCAGCCACTGCATTCAGAAATGGTCATTGTTACACATGTGAAAGAATCTGATCAACTGACAGCATGTAATACTCTGTCTGCCAAAAATGGTGAACCACCCAGGAGATGTAGTCAGATGTCAATGTAATTTTGTACACATACATAGCGTCAACAGGTATATGAATTATTAGAGTTGCAATTCTCTGCAGCAACCAGAACAGCCATCAGAGTGCATTGGTGTTGCTCATGTTTAGTGCTGTTGCTAGGACTTGTAGGGTATATAAGAGGCATGAACAGTATCAGATGTTGAGTGATTACTGTGAAGGATGTGGAGATGCTGTGCTCTCATTTGACACAGTGTTATCAGCATCTGACAGCGTTAGAAAAGGGTTTGATTGGTCTTAAGTTGTCTGGTTGGTTGATCATGCAATATCCACATTTGTGGGACATTCGGGTATGACAGTGCCCTGATTTGGACAGCTTGGGAAAGTGAGGGCAATTATACTTGTTGTCAAGACGATGCTTATATTGTGCACCATGCACCTCATAAACCTTTCACATCTGCACCAGCCATCCAAGAACAATAACAGACACACTGCAACATTCATGTGAGATCTTGCACCATTAGTTGGACTCTACCAGCAGCTGGACTATGGAAATACTGCCCATTGTATAGGCTGGTGTTAACTAGAGGCGTGCATTATGCACCACAACAAGAGCTGGCCCACTTTGGACAGGCCAGCTCCCCTAGTGGCTGTGGCCCAGTACAGCCCAGTTTGCGAGGACCCGCCTGTCCCAGGCCAGTACGCTGGGCTCTGCTGTACTTGACCTGATCAGCATGCTGCCGAGCAGATAGCAGTTTGTGTATTGCAACGCTGGAGGCTGCACTTGCCGAGTGACCCACAAGCTTAAGGAGACAGTGCCACTCGTCTTCAGATGGGCAGACCACTTACCTGTGCACTACCTTGAACTGTCACTGACTTGGTCAACGTTAAGAAGAAATACAAATTACTGATCATCAGAATTCTTTCTTTTTTTTCTTAAAACAAACTGTTAACATTCAGTTTCTTGCAGTGCCTTGTGAGAATTAAGTTGTGGGAGTCCACGAGTATTTCATTTTATTTGCACCTAACACAAGGTGTGATGGTCTGGTAAACATAGTTGTTGAGGATATCCAAGTTAAATGTATGAAAAATAAACCAACAGTTATCGTAAACATGTTTTACATGTTGTGACTGACTGTATGAGCTTGGGTGGCAGAAATTACAAGGAGAACATCTCAGGCTTGTGATGTGAAACTGCTACTTGGTTCAGCATGTGGTTCTCCAGTCATCATCCCAGGAAGTTGGTGGAAATGGTGTGCCCTGATCCACAGAGAATACAGCACATTCACAGATTTTTTTTATCTGTGTCAGCTGAAAAATCTGATTGATTAAAAAAAAGGATAGCTACCATTACAATTTTGAATGCAGTAGCATTCAACACATAGAACCAGTTTTCGTTAATTATTTTTAATTAGTATTGTTTAAGTTGGCTGGTGTGTGGTGGAATTTATCTACCAAGAGCTACTACACTGACAAGTAATCCCTTGAGTGCAAGGTCGCAAGTTCAGTCTTTAGTAAGACTCATTTGAAAGAGTTGTGTTAATAATTGGATGGGAAAAATATTAGCTGCTAATGACTCACTGTGAGCATCAATAGGATGACAGAGAATGAGCGTCTGAGAGTTGTAGAGATTGACCTTCTAGGGGATGTTGTATAGCACTTCACAAAATGGACATCATCAACAGTCAAGAAATGTTCCAAACAAACCATTAACTTGCACAAACACCAGCACTGTGAACACCAAATGAAAAATGGCATGTCACAGTGATCACAAAAAATCATCAAGATTGAAGACAAACTCCTTGGAAATTACAAACCATGCAGGACTTTCAGCGAGGCATCTAATGCAAAAGGAATCATATTGGTGTAAAGGGATGATGAGAACTTATGGAATGTGATGGCACGTAACCTAATGTAAAACAGTCTGTCATGGAATTTACTGTCTGTCATGGAATTTACTGTGAAACTGGCTATCCTTTAAGGCATAACTTCAGGAAGTGTGATAATATGTTATATAGACATGAAAGATGCAAACATCCAGAGGCTGAATTGTGTCCAATGATTCCAGATGCTACAAATTGCAATGTCACACACTTTTCAGAAGGGATGGTTTGCTCTAAAAGAGTATTGTCATGGATAACATGATTTGTCCTGTATCTTCTGCACTTCATGTACAGAAAATATGGGGTGTCAGATCCCATAAACATCATTGGCCTTTTGCAACCTCACACTTGAGGGGTTCCTTGTGAGTGTAAATGTACATGCACTGTGAACATTGTTCTGTCACAAATAAAAGACTGGGAAGTTACTGTGTATATTATTGATCAACATCAGGACATTCAGGTAGCCAAAGGAAAGAAGTACTCGGAGGATATACCTCAGGAGGATTTATGGATTGAAAGTGTCTCAAGCTTTAAATGATAGCCTCCACTTCCAAAAGCTTTTGGTTTTATTCAGATGTGCCGCATCATGTTAACAGAGTACTTTTTACCTAAGTACACCATTGTGAAAGACTTCATAGACCTCTCTAGCCACCAATTGCTTGTTTGGAATTATGTCACAACAGCTATTGCAAGGCAAGTTTGTCCAAATTACACTGCATTTTGGCAAAAGAAGCAAAATTAAACCTCTCAAAAAGAGAAACATAGCATTACTCATAACTGGTGATGCTGCTTCAAATGAGAAAAGGTTAACAATTCAGACAAAAATAACATGCCAATTATGCTGCAGTTTTGGGAGAATATCATAACACATCATATTTTTAATAGTGTGCGACTGAAATGGACACTTAAGAAAGGATTTCCTGTCTCTTCTTCAGGTGAGAAATATGAAAGTAATTTGCAGCAAATAGCATACTATATTTTTGTTCCAACCTTCTTCTCATTAATTGTCTATTGATCTATTAAAGATAGATTATACATATTTATAATCGATTTTAACATTAATGAGTAGTCTCAAGCAGTTCATAAAGTAATGAATATTATGTTTTTGTGACTTTGTTTTCCACAGACAGACAGGCACCAGATTTGTTATTTCTGATAGAACTACTCCGCATTTTTGCTGCAGAGTAGAACTGACCTAATAAAATTGTTTCATAATTCTGAAGCTGTGAACTCATCAACAACTTGCAGAACCTTGCCAGCTATTCACCGAATTCAGTATTTCTGATGAATTGAAAGATATTTGTAGTTAGAAGATTCACTCCCTCACTCTATCCAGGGACGGGAATGGAAAGATGTACAGTGTTTGCTGTACTTTTTCATATGTCAAATGATACTGAGATGTAGAGAGAAAATCCTTCTGTAAATTTCATTCCCAGCTGTCATTATTAAAGATAGGTTGGGTTACAGAATAGAGAAAACCTTTTTGTGTTGATTTGCTGTGACATAAGAGAAGAAATTTCATTAATTTTCCTGCTATCAGATTCTCTTTTCACTAGTGGTCAGTGACTTTTTTTTACAAATGACAGTATTGGATTGAAAAAAATAAGTAAATAAAAACTGTAGCTTTGGCTACATCTATGTAGATTAGAAAAATCCATATGTTAACAATAAGGCAAAATACTCTCCTCATCGTGTGCTATCACATGCTAAAATCTCGTTTTGATATCTTGAGCAATTTAAGAGATATGAGGTACGCTATTAATGTTTCATTCTCATGCATGATTGCTCAGGAATGAACATGATACATATTTTCCAATTTTTTGAGATTAGAAACACATAGAGACCTCCTGGAAAGTCTAAAGGAAAATTCAATATCTTAGCTAAATTTCATTTCCAGAAACATATGGTGTTATATGCACCAAATGCAAAATCATAGCTACACGTATTTTTCATTATTTTTTTCAGGCTTAATCTGGTGCAAAAATCTTACAAGAAAAATCCAGATAAGTGCGAGTAGCATTCATGCACTGAGGATTCTGAACAAAATTAATTATGTATATAGATAGTTCATCCATCCTGGGAATCAATCATTTCAATGCTTTTTGTTTGTTATTGATATCAATACTGGCGAGACAACAAAATATGTGACATAAATAGCTGTATCTTTTGATTGCACTGACATAGAAGGTCCGATATTTTACATCACCTAGAGACCATAGGTTCTAGCGTGTGCGTGAATTTCAACTTGATTCATACATGATCAGAGGGTACCTTGTACCACTACTAATCATTTTCATGTTCCATTCCCAAATAGGGAAAGGGAAAAATTACTGCCAATATGCCCCCATACAAGCACGAATTTCATTTATCAGTAGAACCGTTCTGCCATCAGTTGCAAGTGCTGTTCTCTTAACAGTCAGATAGCAGAGAGACAGACAGACAACAAAGTGATCAAATAGAGGTCCCAATTTTACCGATTGAGGATGGAAACCTAAAAAATGAGCTCTCAGATTTCTACTTCTTGCTTCTTACAGATGTGATGTTTTGTGATAGTTATTTTTTAATTATATTTCACTAAATCCATTGTATCGGAATATAAAAGTACTTCTGACTGTTTATGCTTTAGCAGAATAGATCTTGCAATCTTGGATTGCCCTACACACCTAGGTAGGTTATGTGGAACTTTGTGACCCTTAAGGATGTGGTTGATATGAGTGCTGTAAATGTAGCTTAGGGAGCAAACATTGCAGCCCGGGCCTGGCTGCAGCTTGCAAGCAACAGATGGGCAAGCTGGATGGCTGAACATGCTAGCCACAGCTGGGTGTCAGCATGGGGCTGACCTGGACTGAGGCGGGCTGGCGGGCCAGTGAGCTGACAACCTACCTGGAACAGGCCAACCTGCCTGTAGTGGACTGCAGTGGGCCAGCAATCCACTGCACATGGCTCTGTTGTTAACACCACGACACAGATGGCTGTCCTTGGAGTAATACTGTGAGCAGGAACCATCTACATCTATGTACAGTCTTCATAAGCCATTGCATGGTGCGTATCAGAGGGTACCTTGTACCACTATTAATCATTTTTCTGTTCCGTTAATAATTAGGGCAAGGGGAAATTTACTGCTTATATGCCACTGTGCAAGCACGAATTTCACGTATCTTGTCTTCATTGACCCTACATAAAATGTACACTGGCTACAGTATAATGATTCAGCAATCAGCTGCTTGTGCCATTCCCTGAATTTTCTCAATAGTGCTTCATGAAAAGAAAGTCATCTTCTCTCCAGGGGTTCCCATTTGAGCTCATGAAGGATCACCATAATACTCTCATGTTGACTGAACCTACTGGTAACAAATCTAGCACCACATCTCTGAATTGCATCAATGCTTTCTTGTAATCCAACGTAGGGGGTCCCCAAACATTTGAACAGTACTCAAGAATAGATTACACGAAAGTTCTGTGCCATGTTCTTTTAATGCTGATGAATGGCATCAATTTGTGTCCAGTGATGATTGCAGTTCTGCACCATCTCACCTAGTATGATGTGATCTGGGAGGAGGTTCCATTCTTCCAATGATTTGAAGAGGTACAGTGGTGTTTCCACTGGTGTCATGGTATGGGAAGATATCGGGTATGACTTCAGCTCAGGGCTGGTAGCGATTGAGGGAACTTCAATGGCACAGTTGTGCATCATGGACATCCTGTGTCCTTAAGTTTTACCTGTCAATTGACAGTGTCATGTCGCCACTTTTCAACAGAACAATGCTTGTCCACACACAGCATATGTCTCTATGAACTATCTGCATGACAGTGCACACATGCCACCAAGAATCCTAGATCTTTCCCCCATAGAACATGTGTGGGACCAACTCACACTACATCTCCGAGAGCCAGAATTGTGGACCAATTACAACAATTGTGTGTCAGTTTGCTTCAGGACAGGCTGCAATGCTTTTGTGACACCCCTCTCAACTGAATCAGTGAAAGCATCTAGGCTAGAGGGGGCACAGTGTTGTGCTGAAAAGTGGGCTCAAGCTGCTAAGTTCTTTGTAGATTTGACTCAGTTTTATGATCACTACAATAAAGTTACATAGCTTCTCAACTTGTGAAGTTTCATTTCATTTCTTCCACCCCATCTGAGTGCATCACATTTTTGGTCAGGCAGAATGTATAAGGCAAACCAAATGTGTTGTACAAACAAAGTACTGTGACTGCTGTTTGTGAAGCTGCTAAACTTGATTGGTGATCTACTGGACTACATTTCAAATGGTCACCTATTTGTTCAAATTAGGTGACAATGGCACATGTGGTGGTGTGGAGCCACACTGCAAAATTTATACACTAGAGCCTATCTCTTAAAAACACACAACAACCAAAGAAAGTACAAAATAAATCACTAAAGCAAAATGAAAACAAGAACATATTTTATATTTGCTACCTCTTGCACATAATAAGTAAAAGTAAACTACATGCTAGTTACGTACCAAGTACTGCTGCAGCTGATACAATTACTGTGAAAACTGATGCACTGCAAAATGAGGAAGGAGTGTCTACTCCCATATTCATAGCCCCATCTTCTGCTGTTTCTTCGTCTTCAAGCCTCTCACCTGTCCTAAGGTGTGCAACTTTAATATTCACCCTGCCCACTCCATTGGCAAATTTATTCACTCAAGGGAGACTGTAGCATCACAAAAGTGCATGGCATCTGTGTGCCTCTGACAAAAAACAACGATTGAAAACAGCACTACATTGTCACAAGCCTTCTGTATGTCTCTTTGTACTGTTCATTATTCCTGCTATATGCTGAATGAATAATTTTTCTCATATTAATTTTAGTGTAGGAAATAAGTCATTGCTAAATTATTGATATTATGTGCTACTAAAATCTTCATGTGTTAAAGTGACAAAATTATTTATAAATATATTGGTTCAAGTTATTTTAACTTTCATAACTTGTTGTAGTGCAAGTCATCAAGAGCGCTGCAAGCTGGTTAGGTAGTATTATCAACATCTGCAATAAGGAACTTGGAACCCCATTTGAACGCTGCATGCGTGTATTTGAGCCAGCCATTTCTGACTGTGTGGCTGCACTTGGACCTCTTTTCTCTTGGCTTTGCTCAATTGTGTATGTAGGACAGGCCTTATGTTTTATCTTCAAGGTCTTGGATCTAATATGTGCCTTGGTTGATCTCATTAGAGACACAGTCACTGGACCAATAAAGAAAAGTAAGTTTTGTGATTGTCAACAAATGGGCACCAATTACAATTAATACATTATTAAATGTAATATAGATAGTAACTTCAAAACTTTGGTCTTTTGTTCGTTATTCCTTTGCCCCTTTTTTATCATTGAGTTAGTTGTTTATGGTAGATCTTGAATTTATAGATACAAAATCTGATTGGAAACATTTCTTTCAATATTACTGATGGTTAAAATGTCTATCCTGTTAGCAGAATTCCCAATTATTATCTGATGAAATAGCTTCTTATACTTCAGTAGCTTGTGAACTGTTCCAATATTAACAGGATCGTAAGATGGGGGAACATAAAACCATAGCTTTTGCTAGTACAAGTCTTAAATAAATGTGAACTCAAATATACAACAATAGAGAACAGGTTGTTATATAGAGCAAACAAAAGATTCAGATGCTAATTTGGGGTTCTAAGATCATAGTATTGAAAGTAGATTGCTACATAGGAGATTAATGTGATAACAGATTAATGCATTCCTTCAGGAGTATCACATAGAGATTAAGTGTATAAAATATTCATTTTTTTCTATGAAATTCTTAGCTGCAATTTCTATCCGTGATGAGGTAAGATGTTAGCGTTATTAATAAAACAAGATGTAAGGGTTAGTGACTATTTTCAGGAAAAATGACAATGAAGTGAACAGACAATACCATTATTAGAAGAAAATTCTATGTGGTCAATAATCAAAGATGCTCTATTTAGGAATTAATGGGAGAGCAAAGTCAAGTGGAAGTTATGTATTCCACAAACAGTAGCAAACGATTTCCTATGGCTCATACACAAAGGAATTTGCATTTTGGAATACGTAAATATATCAAATCTATGAATCAAAAATCTAAATAGAAATGTAAGGAGCACATGAAGAACACGTGAGGTATGCCAAAAATTTGAGGAGGATAATATTAAACTATCTTACAAATTGTACCTCATAATTCCTAAAGCTTTGCATGATCTTAGTGCAGCAGATTTTTTTGGCCAATTAAAACAAGGTAGAGGAGGGGTAACATATATTTTTGTCCTTATTGAATTTTGGTTGAAATATATAAAACTATATCCAAATAAACAAGAAAAAGTGGCCAGAGTAATAAACTGGTGGTGGTGGTTAGTGTTTAATGTCCCGTCGACAACGAGGTCATTAGAGACGGAGTGCAAGCTCGGGTTAGGGAAGGATTGGGAAGGAAATCAGCCGTGCCCTTTCAAAGGAACCATCCCGGCATTTGCCTGAAACGATTTAGGGAAATCACGGAAAACCTAAATCAGAATGGCCAGAGACGGGATTGAACCGTCGTCCTCCCAAATGCGAGTCCAGTGTGCTAACCACTGCGCCACCTTGCTCGGTAGTAATAAACTGCTTAAGAGAATACTTTGTAGAAATAAGTAAACCACACAGATTATTAGCATATAATGGCTCACAATTCACAAGTAACAGTTTTAAGGAATTTCTAGCTTAGGAGGGTGTTAAACATATGACAGTAGCAAAATACTATCCGCAATTGAACCCTTGTGAACGTATAACGAAAGAAATAGGACAGTTATGGAGAATGCATTGTTCTGAAAGATATACTACTTGGACTCAGAGGATTCCTGGGTTTTAGATGATAATATACGAATTCTCACAAATTCTACAGGACTATCACCAGTGGAGGTGATGAATAAAAAGTTTATTGGAGAACCTATATTAAAAATATTCAAATGGCCATAGAATTAGAAGAATTACATAGGATAGCAGATGACAGTCTACATAGGCAAGTGGAATTCTGGGTGAATAAATATAATGAAAAGGCAAATGCACCTTTCTTTAACACAGATGAATTAGTACTAGCTAAGGATTATCATCAAAGATCGAATGTAAAGAAAGAGATGAGGTAACATTTCTAGATATTGTGGACCTTTTAGAATAATGCGTGTACCACATTCACAAGTAGTGTTTCTGGTAGACTCTAAAATGGAGCAAGAGATAGGACTGTATGAGATTGATACAATAAAGAAATTTAAGACTTCAAGAGAATGTGCCATTTTTGCAGATTAGGCAGATCGATGACCACCAGGTTCCAAGTTAGCTGCTTCATTACTTCATGTTAAGTTTTCCGTGAAGCAATTTATTTGTCTTTAATTATCCTGTTGATTATATTTTACATCCCTCTGTTACTGGTCTACTTTACATCATGAAAGTAAAAGCGAAAGCCTGTTATTTGGACATAAAGAGTATGAAATATGAAAATAATGATTATAAGGTCTATTTGAGTACATGTAAAGTAATTTTTTATATTGTATACATAGGATTTTCTTCTTTTCCCGTTCTCTTATAAACAGTCATTCGGTTTTGTATATCTTTCATAGGGGTATTTGGTCATATAAGGTGCTAAACATGTAATGCAAACTGTTAAGTACAGAGGGACTTACAGTCCAATATATACGCTTCACAGTGGTGAAATATTGTGAGGGGCCATTGCATACAGACATGTTGACTAGCATGTAGTTATCAATCTCTACTAGCTACTCATGGGGGTGTAGTTACGATCCATTCTGTAGAGCATGCCAACATTTTGTCACACAGCATCTCGGTGAGGAACCTATCAGGAAGTGTACCTTGGGGTAGAGGTTAGTATGGGAGCCTGTCTTTGGGAATCTTGTCTTCTTTATTTCTTCAATCCTAACATATGCATTCTTATATTTTCCTTTCATTTTTCTCCAACAGGAGTTCTGGTTCCTTCTTCCTTCTTTCCAGATTCATACATTTCTATCACTGAAACCCTTCATTTATCCATTCCATATTGTGACAAATATAACCTGTTTCACATGTAATACCAAGGATGGAATGGGGTAACACACAAAAGACATCTTGACATAGACAATGATATTTTTTAATGCATGGACAAGAAGGTTGTGGGTATTATGTTAAGATGCATTTGTCAGTAATGTCAGTTGAATGATGTGAGAGGGAAGGGTGCCAACAATACCAGAACAAATGGAAAGTTATGTACTAACAAGTACATGAAAATGGAATGGCAAGGAACATGAACTGTTTTGCTGAGATCACGATAGATGGCATTAGAGTTATCACTGATAAGAAAATGTGGATGCCTTGTTTAACAGATGAGGAGCAAAATTAATCTAAGAAAAAACTTTTGTTATCTCAGAAGAAAGCACTAGCACTTGAAGGGTTTGTGTGAATATAAGAAAACCACAATAATTGTGAATATACACGATGGAAAAAAAATCACAACACCCAGAAGGAGGTGTGCGAGATAAATGAAAGTTGGTAGGTGTGCTATACCTGAAAGATGAAGTATATTCAGTTTTCACACCAGTTGCATAAAAGTAGTGCTAATAGCCTAGTAGCGCCACTATGAGGACGCAAATCAGATTTGCTTTATATAAGCACTGTAATGATCTTGAGCATTAGATACCTTTCAGAATGAACATAGTGGTGGGTGCTAGAAGAAATGCCTTTAAGATGATGAAGATCCCATTATCAATAGCTCACTGTGCATGGTAATAGGGTATGTGGTGAAGCTGGATGTTACTGCCATATTGTGCTGCACCTGCAGCAGCAATTCTAGCAGCAGTTGGCACAGTGACTGAACAAATTGTTACAAGTCAGTTATTTCAAGGACAGCTCCCCGAGCCAGAAGCCCTGTAGCGTGCACTCCACTGACTCAGACCAACACCATTTGCGATTTCAGTGGCATAAAGTGAGAGTTCATTGGAGGGTAGAGTGGAGGTTTGTTGTGTTTTCTGACAAAAGCCGGTTCTGCCTTGGTGCTAGTGATGGCCATGTGATGGTCAGGAGGAGGCCAGGTGAGCACTTGTGACCAGTCTGTCTGGAGCCTAGACACTGTACCTACATCTGGAGTAATGGTCTGGGATCCGATTTTGTATGACAGCAGGAGCATTTTCACATTTTTCCTCGCACCTTGACAGCAAATTTGCACATCAGTCCAATGATTCCATCTGTTGTGCTGCAATTTATGAACAGTATTCCAGGGGGAGCTTTCTGACAGGATAATGCTCACCCACATACTAGGCTGTTATAACCCAATATGCCCTACTGAGTGTCGACATGTTGTCTTGGCCTGCTTGATCATCGGATCTGTCTCCAGTCGAGCTTGTATGGGACATCAGTAGACAGCTGTAGAATCATCCACAACCAGCCATAACCGTCCCTGTATTGACCAACCATGTGCAACAGGCATGAGACTTCATCCCTCAAATTTACAATGCATACACATTTTCATGCTTAGATTCAACATTCTGACAGCTACACCATTTATTAATGTAGCAGCATTTCACAGTTGCAATGGTTTTTGTGGCACTTACATCTTGCGATGTTAATCGCTTAAATATGTTACCTAGACAAATGTATTCCTGAAATTTCATTACTATGCATTCATTATTTATTGGTACTGGGATTTTTTCCATCAGTGTATTATGTGTTTTAACCCAAGAATGCAAATCTTAAGAGCAATTAAGTAAATGGTTTGTATGTTACAATAATAAAAAAGATTAAATAAAAATAACAGCCAACAAAGACATGCTCTTAACAGAATATAAGTATCCACACTGTAATATCTGTTGCTAATATTTGTCTATATATTTGAAAGGGAAAAATAACAGATAAAAGGTACACTTGCCTGAATTTTTCCATTTTTTTTCTTTTTGAAGTAAGTTGGATGCAACTATGTGAATAATAAGGAACAAGGAACAATATTATAATCTAGTAACAAGTAATGATGTCTTGATGAACAGCCCTTAAAGACAAGTACATGTAAGTGAAGACTTGTTGAGAAACACTTGGATAACATACATGTGAGCTACAGCAATTCAAGAAGCATAAAGAAATGGTATGAATGTAGGAGGCAGGAAAATTTTGTTTTAAATAGACAGGTAAAAGTCACTAAGCTACTGAGAAACTTTGATGTTGGAAATTATCAAAGTAAGGGTCATAAGCTGTGCATACAATTTCAAATTTTAAAGTGGAGTGGATCCAGTTTTATGTATGGGAGACATTAAGGATGGGTGGACATGTAGGAGGGGTGGTCTAGTCTTTGGTCTGGTGAATCGATGGAAGGGATTATTTGCACCATATATACTGGAGAGCAAAGGATAGGCAGACCAATAGTAGGGATGACTTATGCGTAGGTCAGGTGGATTCATAGAAGGACTGACCTGTACTATTTCTTTACGTAGAGGGAGGAGGAGAGGGACACACATGTCACAAAGACAACTTTGTATTTTCACAGTATTGGCACAAAGATAAGTGTGAGTGCATTTCTTCCAGAATTATGAAGATGTATAATGATGATGAGTCATGCTGCTAAGGTGTTCTCTATATTAGTCAAAAGCAAACGGGCTTACCTGTGCAATGACTGATCTTCATTTCTGTACATGTTGACTTATCACAAATCTGAGATTCACAATCATGGAAAGTTGTATAGAGTAAAATGTCAACATGTAATTCCTTGTGGTAAATAAAATTTAAACCTTGTACATCTTGATAAAGTAGGAGAGATTTGGTTGTTACAAGCCAGTAACATGAGACTACTATTGATTAAGAATAATGAAATCGTTATAGAGCCTGACTGATCATGGCAAGTACTTCACAGGGATTTTGACAAGGCAGATGTCGAAGCCTCTAATTGTTAGCTGTTCCAACTTATAATTGTGTGCTGTGCTTTAGCTGGATCATGCATCATAATAAATGCCGATTTATCACTTAATTGAGTAACTTTATTGTTTGATGACAGAGAGCAGATACTTGAATAACATTGTGAAAACTGTAACTGTACAGGAGACTGAAGTAAAAATGAACTGCCTCTAATTACTATGTCATGTTTGTAACTATCAACAGTCAAGGGATGCTGTAACGCCACAGAGCACAACACAAAAAACCTAGCGCCTCTGGAGTGCAGTGTGTGAACTCTGACAGCTCACCTGAACACACACAGCAGCTGATTTCAATCTCATTTCTTGGCAAAATCATCACTAAACTGTCACCACAGCAGCTCCCTCAGAGGAAGTGGACCACCCTACAGAAAATGTGGAGGAAATTCACTTGTCATCCGGAGAGTGTTGTGCATAATGTAGGTGCTGGTGCTGGTGGCCAAAGTCATCATACCTTAGTCAATCGCAATTTCTGGAACACACCTACTGACTTTGCTTGGTCATTAGAGATGGCAGTGGGCTTGCCATTTACTTATTTATCAACAGTGCATGCTTCTCATTGTAGGACACTATGGGACCTTTGTAAATCAGTTGAAGGGATGGTCTGACACAATCTGTAGGAGACACGGCATCAATACAGGTTTCCTGGTCATGGTGTACATAGATGGAGATGTCCCATGTCGAGAAGGGTGGTTAGGGCAAACCTGGAAAATGTGTCCCTTCAACTGACGAATGAAGTTGCTATGATGGTGGTCAGAAAAATGGAAGGACTTCATGTCTACATATTCTCTCGGTAGGAATAGCACTTCACAATAAACTAGCTCTGTCAATGATGAATCTAAGTTGGGTTCCTAAGCACTTCTTAGAGCAAGGAAGACCATTGTTAGAGCTGTAATCCAATTGGTATGATGACACGTGTGTGCTGCCTTCAGTGAATAGTGCTAGCATTCTGTAATACTGTTAATGGCTGACTGGTAACTTGTTGTTTTTTGGTGAAGAGCGCTGTAGAATTTGTTCAGGTGAGCAGAAAGGTCAGATTCGAAAAGGTGGCCATTGTCCATTGATATGTCTAGTGGGCAACCAAATCAAGCAGTTCAGCTTGCGACAAGTGTATAGCGTAAGGTTTCTATGGAAATGTTGAATATTGGCACTGCTTCTGGCCAGTGAGGTAATCAATTGATTGTTAGAATGTAATGTTGGCCAAAAGATGAAGGCAATGGTTGTAAACATCAATATGTACATGTGAAAATTGTGTAGTTGAATCAGGGAAGGCCCCACAGGTGCAAACACAGGCAGAAAACTTTGCTTTGCTGGCACTTGATGCTTCTTGAATTCACTCTCAATAGTCTTTTTGAACTCCAGGCCAAACAAATCATTGTGAGACTAGGCGAAATGTTGGTCTGATGCCAGGATGACACAAGCTATGCATACTGTCAACTGTTCACTGTTGAAATGTAGCTGGTGAGAATGGATGAGGTTTTCCAGTCAAAATATAATTTGACATCTGCACCAGGAACATCAAGAAGTTGCAACTCTAAGGCTAATGATGTATCCTTGAGGAGATTCTGGAGTTCCTGGTCAACCTCTTGTGGCTTGGTGAGTCACACAAAATCAATAGTGTTTGAAATGTTGCTGACATAGGAAAGACAATCTGCTACTACATTGTCAATTCCAGAGATGTGTTTGATGTTGATCTTAAACTGGGTGATAAATACAAGTTGATTATGTTGACAAGGCGAATGGTTGTTGTTGTTTTGCCAGAATGTATAAGTGAGCAGCTTATGGTCTGTATAAACAGTAAAGTCTTTGGTTTACAGTTGTGGTCGAAATTACTTGATGGCCTCATAAATAACAAGTATTGCCCTCTCATATGTACTCCACTTTTGCTATGATGGAAATAGCTTATGTGAGAAAAAAAGACAGTTGTAGCCCCACACCATCATGGAACTGCTGTAATGCTTCAGCTATAGCTATTTGACTTGTGTCTACAACTGGTGCGATGGGTACATCCAGCTCAGGGTATGCAAGGAGTGCTGCATCTGCTATGCTCTGTTTTGTCACTTTGAAGGCACAGTCCGTTGACTGAGTCAGTGAGCTGCCCTTGATTTTTGGACTAGTGAGTGCTGCAATCAACAGTTTTTGTAGCTCAGTCGAGTGTGGCACTTGTTTATGATAGAAGTTTAGCATGCCCAAAGCAGCATCATAATTCTTTAGCAATGTTTGATCGAGCAATTTGTGGGATGGCTTCATTTTGATAGTGAGCCTGCAGATGAAATCTGTTGTCCTAGAAAGCTGAACTGCGGCTGACAAAACATGCACTTAGCTGTTTTGAGAACTGTGCCTTATTGTTGTACCCACTTAAAAACTTCAATTAAATTTATTCTGCTCAGCAGTAGACATAAATACAAGAATATTGCCTAAGTAGGCAAAGCAAGTACTGAGTTGATAAATCCTCGCCGTGTCTGCACAGCCTTCCTTTGACCGAATGTCATAAAAAGGCTCTCAAACAATCCAAATGGTGAGATGATGGCTGTCTTTGGAATATCTTCCTCTATCATTGCAATTTGTGTAAAAACCTTAGCACTATCAATCTTACTGAGCAAGGTTGCTCTGGATAAAGCATGATTACAGTCACTTAACAGAGGCACTGAGTTCTAGTCAGGTCTGTTAGAGTGTTAAGTGCATGATAGTTTCCATGCAGATGCCAAGCATCACCCTTCGTTGGTACAAGGTCAAATTCAGATGGTCATGGACTACTGGATGGATGATTGATGCCCTCCTTCAGGATGGCATCAAATTCCACATTCACAATGGATAAGCAATCATCGAGCTAAACATCTGGGTCAAGACAAGATAGGCAGACCATCAGTAGTCTTAATTTGAGATACGGTGTTGTGGTATACCTATGTAGGCACCCCAGTTGGGCAGTCAGGGCTGGAAACTGTAGTAGTAGGCGAACTTGCCATCACACCTGGCTGCTTCTACAATGTTGGCTATGTGCACCACTGCACCATGTCAGAAACGCAAAGCTATCAGGCCTGTAATGCTGTCAGCAATTTGTGCATTCACCATGTCTGGTAGTAGGTGGTAGAATGCCAAAAAATTAGCCCCAATGATGGTCTCCATGACATCCACAATTGTAAAATCCCATGTTAACACATGACGCAGTCGAAGATTCAGCTCCATATGCTGTGTGCCATGTGTTGTTATAGAGGAACTGTTGACTGCAGATAGACAGAACAAGGTTGGTGGTTGACTACTGTGTAATGAGATCCATGGGAATATACACAAATCTGAGCCTGTGTCTATTAAATACTTTCAGCTTGACTTCCTGTCTCATATAAATAGGCGCTGTGACTGTGCCCTGCGATCGGATGATTGCCACTGCCATTTGGGAAGGCTCAAAGTATGGTGCATTTGTGTACCATATCACCAAATCTGCAATAATACCAACAGATGGAGTGTCCCAGAAGTTGAAGAGGTTGTGGAAGAAATGGCTTGTTGACTTTAAGCGGCATCAGTTTCCATTCCTACTAAGATCACACTGAGATAACAGCTCACTGATCTGTTTCGAGATACAGCACAAAAATGCCAGTGTCGACATTGGTGATGTCAGTGTGGTTTATCCTGCACTACAACAAATGAGCAACTCAATTTAAAAGTGAATTAAGATTTGCAAGCTATGATAGAAATCCCAGACATGATAATACCATATGTGTTTCCAGACTTGCTTGTGCATTTACTGCCTTTCTGGCCACATAACCTAACATTATGGTATGCACAAATGGAAGCCAGTTTTTATTATTCCAGAATTACTGTGGGCTCTAAAAAGTTCACAATTGTGGTGAGCCAGTTAGAACATCGATATGAGACTGAAGATGTAATATCCATGCCACCTATCACGAACTCCTATGAGAAGTCAGAACTTATGTGTAGAGTCTCTGCATCTCAAGAAGAATGGGTGAGGCAAGTTTTAACACAGGAGAATATTTGAGATTGGAAGCCTCCTCAGTATCTCAAACACTTGTGAAACAAGATTGACACTGGCAAAGTATCAGATAACTTGCTACATGTGTCATGGACCAGTCACCTGCTACCTCAAAAGAAGGCAATAGTAGCATCACAAACAGAGATGTCAATGGATGCAGTGGCCGACTTGACTGACAGGATTATGGATGCAATGATGCTCACTCCAATAAGTGCAGTGATAGCATTGTGTAGCAGCACATCACACCCACAGACTGCAACAATCTTGCAGCCAAGGTTGATGTCCTCACCAAACAGATTAGTGAGTTATCATCTTGACATGACCATAGTAGTGAAAGAAACCAGTACCACAAAAGGTCACTAAGCCACCTTCCACAAGCTCTTTGACTTTTGGGACCACAGCACTTCCTGGTCCAAAAATCAAAGGCAGCTCACTGATTCAGTAAATGGACACCATGAGCTCTGCCTTTAAGTGGCAAAACAGGGCATAGTGGGTGCAGCACTCCTCACATGTCCTGACTGGATGCACCCTTTGCACTAGTTGTAGATGTGAGTCAAATGGCTATAGGTGAGCAGTAGAGCAGCTCTGTGATGGTGTGTGGCAACCACAGGCTTTTTTCTTGCTTAAGCTGTCTCCATCATAACAAAAGTGGAACGCATATGACAGGGAACTACTTGCGATTTATGACATGTCAAGTACTTTCGTCCACAACTAGAAGACAGAGACTTTACTTTTTGTACGGAGCATAAGCCGCTCACTTATTCATTACAACAAAACAGCTACAATCACTCATCTTGCCAACAAAATCAACTTTTATTTATTGCCCAGTTTAAGAAGGACATCAGACACATCTCTGGAATTGACAATGTAGTAGCAGATTATCTTTCCCATGCCAGCAGCATTTCAAACACTATCAATTTTGCGTGACTCACCAAGGCACAAGAGACAAACCAAGAACTCCAGAATCTCTTCAAGGAAACAATATCAGCCTTATAATTACAACTAGCTGACATTCCAGGTGCAGATGTCAGATTATATTGTGACTTATCTTCTTGAAAACCTCATCCATTCTCGGCAGCTACATTCCTCAGACGCACCTCTGACAGCATGCATAACTTGTGTTATCCTGGTATCAGACCAACATTCTGCATAGCCCCACAATGATTTGTTTGGCCTGGAGTTTTAAAACGCTGTTGAGAGTGGACTCCTAAATGTGTCAGATGCCAGACAAGTTTCCCGCCAAATGCAAGCACCTGTGGAGGACATTCCAGACTCACATACATGATTCACACATGTATGTATTAATGTTGTAGGTCTGTTGCCTTCATCTAATGGCCAATGTTACATTGTGACCATTCATTTATTTATTTATTTGTTATCTTTTTTTACATATAGTCACCAACTGGTGACTTTTGCAAACGTCATAGCATTTTTGTACAATTTTTGTATAAACAGTAGTAATTTGCAATTCACAAGTACAAGAAGCAACTTATGGATGATGCACTTGGCAATATATGGTACAGTACTTCATAAAGCAACATACAGTTGTTACATAGTATAGATATTTGAATTTACAGCATGTTGTTACAAAAATAATATATATTACAATCACCTCAGAATAGTACATCGTATAGATAGAAGAGTTAGGCCTACATGTAAGAATAGCTACATTTTAATATCAGTATTTATTCAGTGAGTACAAACATTTGAAAGTTAAGAATGATTTTAATTCCCTTTTGAATACTTTACCTCTGTGGCATATAAATTTAATAGTCATGGGTGACTGGAATTCGTCAGTAGGAAAAGGGAGAGAAGAAAACATAGTAGGTGAATATGGATTGGGGAGAAGAAATGAAAGAGGAAGCCGCCTTGTAGAATTTTGCACAGAGCATAACTTAATCATAGCTAACACTTGGTTCAAGAATTATAAAAGAAGGTTGTATACCTGGAAGAATCCTGGAGATACTAAAAGGTATCAGATAGATTATATAATGGTAAGACAGAGATTTAGGAACCAGGTTTTAAATTGTAAGACATTTCAAGGGGCAGATGTGGATTCTGACCACAATCTATTGGTTATGAACTGCAGATTGAAACTGAAGAAACTGCAAAAAGGTGAGAATTTAAGGAGATGGGACCTGGATAAACTGAAAGAACCAGAAGTTGTAGAGAGTTTCAGGGAGAGCATAAGGGAACAATTGACAGGAATGGGGGAAAGAAATACAGTAGAAGCAGAATGGGTAGCTCTGAGGGATGAAGTAGTGAAGGCAGCAGACGATCAAGTAGGTAAAAAGACGAGGGCTAATAGAAATCCTTGGGTAACAGAAGAAATATTGAATTTAATTGATGAAAGAAGAAAATATAAAAATGCAGTAAATGAAGCAGGCAAAAAGGAATACAAACGTCTCAAAAATGAGATCAACAGGAAGTGCAAAATGGCTAAGCAGGGATGGTTAGAGGACAAATGTAAGGATGTAGAGGCCTGTCTCACTAGGGGTAAGATAGATACTGCCTACAGAAAAATTAAAGAGACCTTTGGAGAGAAGAGAACCACTTGTATGAATATCAAGAGCTCAGATGGCAACCCAGTTCTAAGCAAAGAAGGGAAGGCAGAAAGGTGGAAGGAGTATATAGAGGGCTTATACAAGGGCGATGTACTTGAGGGCAATATTATGGAAATGGAAGAGGATGTAGATGAAGGCGAAATGGGAGATAAGATACTGCGTGAAGAGTTTGACAGAGCACTGAAAGACCTGAGTCGAAACAAGGCCCCGGGATTAGACAACATTCCATTAGAACTACTGATGGCCTTGGGAGAGCCTGTCATGACAAAACTCTACCATCTGGTGAGCAAGATGTATGAGACAGGCGAAATACCCTCAGATTTCAAGAAGAATATAATAATTCCAATCCCAAGGAAAGCAGGTGTTGACAGATGTGAAAATTACCGAACTATCAGTTTAATAAGTCACAGTTGCAAAATACTAATGTGAATTCTTTACAGACGAATGGAAAAACTGGTAGAAGCGGACCTCGGGGAAGATCAGTTTGGATTCCGTAGAAATGTTGGAACACGTGAGGTAATACTAACCTTACGACTTATCTTAGAAGAAAGATTAAGAAAAGGCAAACCTACGTTTCTAGCATTTGTAGACTTAGAGAAAGCTTTTGACAATGTTGACTGGAATACTCTCTTTCAAATTCTGAAGGTGGCAGGGGTAAAATACAGGGAGCGGAAGGCTATTTACAATTTGTACAGAAACCAGATGGCAGTTATAAGAGTCGAGGGTCATGAAAGGAAAGCAGTGGTTGGGAAAGGAGTGAGACAGGGTTGTAGCCTCTCCCCGATGTTATTCAAGCTGTATATTGAGCAAGCAGTAAAGGAAACAAAAGAAAAATTTGGAGTAGGTATTAAAATTCATGGAGAAGAAGTAAAAACTTTGAGGTTTGCCGATGACATTGTAATTCTGTCAGAGACAGCAAAGGACTTGGAAGAACAGTTGAATGGAATGGACAGTGTTTTGAAAGGAGGATATAAGATGAACATCAACAAAAGCAAAACAAGGATAATGGAATGTAGTCAAATTAAGTCGGGTGATGTTGAGGGAATTAGATTAGGAAATGAGACACTTAAAGTAGTAAAGGAGTTTTGCTATTTGGGGGGTAAAATAACTGATGATGGTCGAAGTAGAGAGGATATAAAATGTAGACTGGCAATGGCAAGGAAATCGTTTCTGAAGAAGAGAAATTTGTTAACATCGAGTATAGATTTAAGTGTGAGGAAGTCGTTTCTGAAAGTATTTGTATGGAGTGTAGCCATGTATGGAAGTGAAACATGGACGATAACTAGTTTGGACAAGAAGAGAATAGAAGCTTTCGAAATGTGGTGCTACAGAAGAATGCTGAAGATAAGGTGGGTAGATCATGTAACTAATGAGGAGGTACTGAATAGGATTGGGGAGAAGAGAAGTTTGTGGCACAGCTTGACTAGAAGAGGGGATCGGTTGGTAGGACATGTTTTGAGGCATCAAGGGATCACAAATTTAGCATTGGAGGGCAGCGTGGAGGGTAAAAATCGTAGAGGGATACCAAGAGATGAATACACTAAGCAGATTCAGAAGGATGTAGGTTGCAGTAGGTACTGGGAGATGAAGAAGCTTGCACATGATAGAGTAGCATTGAGAGCTGCATGAAACCAGTCTCAGGACTGAAGACCACAACAACCACAACAACAACGTGGGTATGCACATTAGAGCACTTAGTTTCATTATTTTTATGGTCCACAAAAGTGTTATTAATTTGTACAGATACAAGGAATATACTGTTAGATATTTATGTTGTACAAAGGTTTCCCTACATGAATCTCTGTATCCTAGTCGATGCATGGTCCTGATTGCTCTTTTCTGCCGAGATCAAATGATTTACTTACTGGTCAGAAGCAGTGCCAATAGACAACATCTCCGCAGGAAGCTTAGCCTATACATTTGTCACAAGCTAGACTGCTCGATTTGGTTGCCTGCTACATGTATCAATGGACCATGGCCACCTTTTCCAATCTTACCTGTCCGCTCATCTGAACAAATTCTGTGGTACTCTTCACCATAAAACAACAAGTTACCAGCCGCCCAGTAACAGTATTACAGAATGCCAGCACCATTCAATAAAGGTAGCATTCATGTGTCATCTTACCAACTGGACTACAGCTCTATTGATGGTTGTACTTGGTCCAAGAATTACATACAAACTTATCTTAGATTCATAGTTGATGGAGCTAGTTTATAGTGAAGTGCTACACCTACTGGGAGAATTTATAGATGCACAGTCTTTCCAAATTTCTGACCACCACCATAGTGACTTCATTCGTCAGTTGAGGGAACACATTTCCTGAATTCACTCTTGCCAACCTTCTTGACATGGCACACCTTCCACCTATGCACATTATGATTTGGAAAAATGTATGCATGATATGTTTTGTATGGATGAAGTCAAATGCTCCCGTGAACCACCATACACAGATCCTCTTAGAGTCCTACAACGAGGAGCATGCACTGTGGACATATCAGTAAATGACAAGCCCTTTACTGTCTCTTGTGACTGAGCAAGCCTGTATGTGTATTCCAAGAACTGTGACTGATGATGTATCAAGACTTTGACCACCAGCACCACCACTACCCAAGAAACACATGACACATTCGGAAGAAAAGTTCATTTCCCAGCATGCTTTCTGTAGGGCACTCCACTCTGCCTGAGCCATGGTTTAGTGATGATTTCACTGAGTGCTGTCACCTGAGATTGACTCAGCTGCTGTTGCAACATGAGCTGTCAAAGAGTTCACACGCTGCCCATCAGAGGCAATTTTTTTTATGTTACAGCATTCTTTGACTGTTTATGGTTGCAGAGAAGACAGAGACTTTTTCTAGTGTTTGGACACAGTTTGTTTTTACTTCAGGCTCCTATATACTTGAATAACAATGTAAAAACTGTAACAATAGAGGAGCTTGGGAAGTAAAAGCTAAATGTACCTAATTTCTATAAAAAGTCTCTGTCATCTCCATAACTATATTCAGTCAAGGAGATGCTGTAACATCACAGAGCACAACACAGAAAACGCAGCACCTCTGACAGGCAGCATTTGAACTTTTTGACAGCTCATGTCAGCACAGCAGCTAACGTCAATCGCAGCTGACAGTGCTCGATGAAACAGTCACTACACAGTGATGTATAAGCAAAGTAAATGGCTGTTGATAATAAAGATGTAAAATAGGTAAAGAGAAAATTATTTACATGTGTAATAAAGAAATCAACTTACTGTTTAATTGGTATTCTCTATTAACTTAAAAAAGGTATATTAAGTAAGAACAAAGATATCAAAAACATGGAATACCCTTTTATCAGTTAAACTCAAAAATAAATACTTACCAGAAATGGAGATGCAAACTATAATACTTACCTTTGGGAAACCAACAGACTATGAATTGAAAATGACTGATTTAATGTGTATGAACATTCAGTGTTTGTTGAGTGGAGAAACTGTATTCAGTCTCTCGAGATGTTTATTTGAATAATGTTAATAATTTATTAAAAACATAATGTTATAGGAAAGTTGTAATTAGTTAATTAAATTAATTTGCATGACATCTTTCATTTTAGTGGGGGAGATCTGTGGTGTAACAAGTTGTTCCACTGCTTCATCTCAATCAAATGAAAATGTTTGTGTAAAAATGTTGTTTAGATAGTTAGTGTAGTGACGTAACAAGACTGTTACGCCACTGGAGGTAGCCGAAGGAAAGGCACGCGTGCACACACGCCGACGGGCGTCAAGTCTGGAACAGGCTACGTAATTAATGCTATGAAGAAAAGTACGTAGCTGGATTAATACTTATCTTTAATCAATCATTGTGGTACATCGCTCTTGACTATACACAGGAGACTTTAATTACAATCACTGTAAGGCTAATGGCGCCTTGCTAGTTGGTAGCCATTAACTTAGCTGAAGGCTATTCTGTCTCTCGGCTAATGAGAGAGAAAGGCTTCGTACATCTAGTCGCTAGCTAGGTCGTCCGTACAACTGGGGCGAGTGCTCGTCCGTATCTCGAGACCTGCCTTGTGGTGGCGCTAGGTCTGCGATCACACAGTGGCGACACGCGGGTCCGACATGTACTAATTGGACCGCGGCCGATTTAAGCTACCACCTAGCAAGTGTGGTGTCTGGCGGTGACACCACAGTTAGCATCTAGAGTATCTCCACTGTGCATGCTTTGTGTTGACATATGTGCAGAGATGATGAAAGAAGCATAGGCACAGGACATCGACAAAGCATAACAGCAATCTTGCATCTCCACCTGCTTTGAAGGGATCATGTTTGTTTTGGCATCATGGCCTGGTGGTGGTTTGGAAGGCAGAGACAGGGAGGTGCTGCCTACAGTGTCAACACCCAGAAACGGTTGAACAAAGTCAAAGCGAAATGTCACTCTCTTCTGTGCTGTTTTGAGATTCACTTCGAAAATTTTGTTCTAGCTAATATGAGTGCTGTTCACTGAATGTGTATAAATGTTTCATAAGAGCAACAAAATACAGAAGAGTTATGTAAAGGCAGTTACTCCATTTTATAGCTTGAAGATTGCAGTGCTCTCTTACAGTTCTTGACCCTCTGCAAACAGAAGCAAAGACACAGTGAGAGTCAGTGGTACTCATAGCAGGTCCACAGCATCAAAAAACTATGAGAAGGCAACCATAAGAAAATAGTGAAGGTGAAAACTCATGAATGACATATCTAGTTGACAGATTGTTAGTGAAGTTGCTGGTCCAGTTACAATACGTAACCAGAGACTTTTAACACTTCAATTTACCTTAGTCCTATGGCAGCACTGATCTTTAGCACTTCAGGTGTTACATATCACTCCGGTTGAGTGGTGTGTACCCCCTAAATCTATCTGGCCAATGGATAATGATCATAGTTGTTAAACTACACATATCGAAAAAAAGTTTTGCATCACCTCGGTTCCGAGAGTTTTGGAACCTGTACAGAAAATTGGAATAGAGATCAACATAAAAAACATTTCCGTCCTTTTTATTGCTCAGGAAACAACACATTGCATGTTGTACCACCATACAGTGAGGCCTTCATAGTTGGTGGTCCAGATTGCCGTGCACACCGGTATCTCTAATACCCAGCCACATGTCCTCTTGCATTGATGCATGCCTGTATTCGTCGTGGCATACTATCCACAAATTTGTCAAGGCACTGTTGGTCCAGATTGTCCCACTCCTCAGTGGCTATTCAGTGTAAATCCCACAGAATGGTTGGTAGGTCACCTCGTCCATAAACAGTCCTTTTCAATTTATCCTAGGCATGTTCGATTGGGTTCATGTCTGGAGAACATACTGGACACTCTAGTCGAGTGATGTCATTATTCTGAAGGAAGTCATTCACAAGATGTGAATGCACGATGGGGGTGCAAATTGTCGTCCATGAAGAGGAATGCCTTGCCAATATGCTGCCGATATGGTTACGCTATCAGTTGGAGGATGGCATTTACATATCATACAGCCTTTAAGGCACCTCCTGTGACCACCAGTGGCGTATGTTGGCTCCACATAATGCCACCCCAAAACAGCAGGAAAGCTCCACCTTGCTGCACTCGCTGGACATTGTGTCTAAGGTGTTAAGCCTGACCAAACACATCTCCGACGATTGTCTGTTTGAATAGATATGTGACACTCATCGGTGAAGAGAACATGATGCCAATCCTGAGCAGTCCATTCGGCATGTCGCTGGCCCCATCTGTACCACACTGCATGGTGTTGTGGTTGCAAAGATGGACCTTGCCATGAATGTCAGGAGTGAAGTCGTGCATCATGCAGCCTATTGCGCACAGTTTGAGTCATAACATGACGTCCTGTGGCTACACAAAAAGCATTATGCAACACGATGGCGTTGCTGTCAGGGTTCCTCTGAGCCATAATCCATAGCTAGCAGTCATCCACTGCAGTAGTAGCCCTTGGGCAGCCTAAGCGAGGCATGTCATCGACAGTTCCTGTCTCTCTGTATCTCCTCCATGTCCGAACAACATCGCTTTGGTTTACTCCAAGACGCCTGGACACTTCCGTTGTTGAGAGCCCTTCCTGGCACAAAGTAACAATGCGAACGCAATCAAACCGCAGTATTGACCCTCTAGGCATGGTTGAACTACAGACAACACAAGCCGTATACCTCCTTTATGGTGGAATGACTGGAAGTGATCAGCTTTCAGACCCCCTCTGTCTAGTAGGTGCTGCTCATGCAAAGCTGTTTACATATTTGGGCAGGTTTAGTGACCTCTCTGAACAGTCAAAGGGACTGTATCTGTGATATAATATCCACAGTCAACGTCTATCTTCAGCAGTTCTGGGAACTGGGGTGATGCCAAACTTTTTTTGATTTGTGTGTATAACAATTTAATAATTAAGAATATGATGTGGTATGGTTGATTTAGTTGCCTGTTTTTGCATGTAATGAGTGAACAGGAGCAACCATCTGTCTTCAAGGTATGGTGGCAGTTGTATTATCACCAGAAGGTGTGTTACCTGCAGGAGTTTTGTGTATGCTCCTTGAGTCGTCACGCCACCGAATAAATGCACACAATATGATAATAAGGCATGATGTCAATGAGAAACATAAGGAGAAACTTGATATGTACAGATATGTGATTTTCCCTATTTTGAAAAGTAATTAATAGAAGAAATTTTTCTATCTTGCTGAACAATATGTGAAGTTTGTTATAGAAGAAACACTTTGCATTCTGTTGTAAATGCTCAATGTATATTGAAGCAATTCATTGCCCACATAATGAAGATTGCTTTAGGGAAGAAGTACTTTCTAAATGCACTGACACTCTCAGAAAGCAATTTAATTTCAGGTAGAGATGTTCTGAGCTATGAGATCGACTAGAAAACTGTGTGCCCTCTAGTAATGGCACATCCAAGTACAACTTTAAACAACAGTAAATTTCCAGCAAAAGTATCCTATTCTTTTTTCTCTAAGACTAATATTTTTCTGTGATGCAGGGGATTTAAAAACCAAAGATTATTGAAAATAGTATTTAATTGTGTAAAATTGTTAAATGAAGTGGACTAAGAACAAACATGAAATTTGTATACCACATCTAGGTGCAAAAGAGTCATTTTAAAGGATAAATCATGTTATTGGGCTGTGATGGGTTGGAGGGCAATGAGGGTGCAGGGTAGATGAAAGCCAATGACATGTGCTACTTTCCTCATTTGTGGGTCTTCAAACTGAGAAGTGGGCCGGTGAGTCCCTACTCACTCAATCCCACTACATCACTGGAAGCAACTATGTGGAGTTCCAGAGTTATACCAGCCTTTCTGCAGCCTACCTTTCAAATTCGTAGCACTGCAGTGCCCAGTCACATCTGGAGACGTTTATTTTCTGCAAAGTGCATTAACACTACATGGAATACAAATATTTGTTACTAATAGTACTAATTGTAGAACTGTGTATGAACAGAATCTCTGTTCACTGCTCTGCACTACTAGGTGGGAAATTGATTCTTAGTTATGCAGTAAAATAGTTGTAGCATCCTTTCAGGGAAGGCCTCATCTCCCACCATGAGAACTGCTCGCTCTGTAGTTTACAGACAGACTATCCATCCCCAGCGTTTCCCATCCAGTTGTTTTATGTGAGCAGATGAAATAAGCTGTAATTGTCCTTATTTAGTGGAGCTATTGACAGTTTACAAATGAGTACTTATTTGCAGTTGTTAGGTGGATTTCTACATGAAATTCATTTGTGTAAACAATGGCTGAGACATGTTTAATTTGTGAGAATTATGTCAGTGACTGATTGGATTGGTAAATGTGGCACCTTGCTACTGGGTATGACTGAATGCATATTGTAAAGCTGTGTACACCGTCATAGTCAGTTGGTGATGAATTAAGGAATGACAGGAAAGCTACTGCACTTCTTTCACTATTAATTATGTTACTCATAGATTGCATAAATCTCTTCCACTTAGGAATTGCTGGCAATTTCATAGTTGGCTGCATTTGACAGAGCCATTTGCCACACATTCCCAGTACATATTGCAAGTGGGTGTCAGTATGTCAAATGGAATACAGCTAATCATGTGCAAGCCTAGAACAATAATCTGCCATTAATGGATTGCTTCTGTGAAGTTCAAATATTGGTAGTTCCATAACACATAGGTGGCCTACATCTGTGCCAATTTAAGCCTCTGGGCCTCTTCACATGATGGGAGAGCTGAGGCTGGGGTGATGCATTTGCTGTGATGTGAAAAGTATTCCAGCCATTGACAGTAGGGAACAGAATTTATCCCTTAATATGAGCCCTTGTGAGAATTTGTGGTGTAAGTCAAAAAATGGAGTTTTGAGATGAAACTCATGGCAGATTGAAGCTGTGAGCCAGATGACCTTTGCCTTTTGAAGTGCTCCACCAACTGAGCCACCCTAGCACAACTCGTGACCCATCCTCACAGCTTTATTTCCACCAGTACTTTGTTGTCTACATTCCAAACTTCACACAAGCTCTCCTGCAAAACCTGCAGAACTAGCGCTCCTGGAAGAAAGGTTTGGAAGGTATGAGACAAGATACTGGTGGAAGTGAAGCTGAGAAGTGAAGTGCTTCAGTAGCTGAGTTGGAAAATTACTAGCCTGTGAAAGCCAAAGGTCTCAAGTTTGAGACTCAGCCCAGCACACAAAGTTTCATGTTCAGAGGGACTTCAGGACTGCTGTGGGTTGTTGTAAACTTCACCCCACAATATTTCGATTGAACACCTGAAGTTATCTTCAGGTGAGCCATCAATGACTGATCGAGAAGTTCTTCACTGAAAGTATTGCCACGCATGTGTCAAGAGTCACAATGACAGAAGGACCACACTGCCCAGTGGCAGTGCCCTCCCTGGTGGAACTCCAAAGATCAGCTGTCTTTGGCATTGCTGCTTGCCACAGTTATCGAAGGTGACGGGATTCCACGCATTATCTATCTAGTAGCCACTGTCATTAGATTTTCCACAATGCATATTTCAATGGATTCTTTTATAATGGAGTCCAAAAAATATGCTGCTATGACCAAAACTAATGTTTTGTCATGTTGTTGTTGTGGTCTTCAGTCCTGAGACTGCTTTGACGCAGCTCTCCATGCTACTCTATCCTGTGCAGGCTTCTTCATCTCCCAATACGTACTGCAGCCTGCATCCTTCTGAATCTGTTTAGTGTATTCATCTCTTGGTCTCCCTCTACGATTTTTACCCTCCACACTGCCCTCCAATAATAAACAGGTGATCCCTTGATGCCTCAGAACATGTCCTACCAATCGATCCCTTCTTCTTGTCAAGTTTTGCCACAAACTCCTCTTCTCCCCAATCCTATTCAATACTTCCTCATTAGTTACGCGATCAACCCATCTAATCTTCAGCATTCTTCTGTAGCACCACATTTCAAAGGCTTCTATTCTCTTCTTGTCCAAACTATTTATTGCCCATGATTCACTTCCATACATGGCTACACTCCATACAAATACTTTCAGAAACGACTTCCTGACATTTAAATCTATACTCAATGTTAACAAATTTCTCTTCTTCAGAAACGATTTCCTTGCCATTGCCAGTCTACATTTTATATCCTCTCTACTTCGACCATCATAAGTTATTTTGCTCCCCAAATAGCAAAACTCCTTTACTACTTTAAGTGTCTCATTTCCTAATCTAATCCCCTCAGCATCGCCCGACTTAATTCGACTACATTCCTTTATTCTCGTTTTGCTTTTGTTGATATTCATCTTATATCCTCCTTTCAAGACACTGTCCATTCCGTTCAACTGCTCTTCCAAGTCCTTTGCTGTCTCTGACAGAATTACAATGTCATCGGCGAACCTTATAGTTTTTATTTCTTCTCCATGGATTTTAATACCTACTCCAAATTTTTCTTTTGTTTCCTTTACTGCTTGCTCAATATACAGATTGAATAACATCGAGGAGAGGCTACAACCCTGTCTCACTCCCTTCCCAACCACTGCTTCCCTTTCATGTCCCTCGACTCTTATAACTGCCATCTGGTTTCTGTACAAATTGTAAATAGCCTTTCTCTCCCTGTATTTTACCCCTGCCACCTTCAGAATTTGAAAGAGAGTATTCCAGTCAACATTGTCAAAAGCTTTCTCCAAGTCTACAAATACTAGAAACGTAGGTTTGCCTTTTCTTAATCTAGCTTCTAAGATAAGTCGTAGGGTCAGTATTGCCTCACGTGTTCGCATATTTCTACGGAATCCAAACTGATCTTCCCTGTGGTTGGCTTATAGTTTGTCATACTCCATTAAATATCCATTGGAGATACAATATTCCAAAATTGCAGACTTTCTGGGTTGCAGAAGGCGATTGCAACATTTACATTCTGGTCAGTGTTCTCCTACTGTGCATGTTGTTTGTCCTATACAGGTCATACCACACTGTCAAGGTATTTTGTAAATTCCAACCTCCCACAATAACAAATTACCCTTCACTGATCCCAGCGAGTCCGAAATCTTAGATGATGGGTGGAAAATCGCTTTCAGCTGAAAATTATTAAGGATTTTGAAGGAAATATTTCCAATGAAGCAAAGAAAAGCTAGGGACTTTGCTGACACATTCTCCTTTTTACCCACTTTCCAGTTCTTAGCTGTAGCTGAGAATGCTCTGTTAATTTGCCGGGTAAAGTATTTATTGTCTCTGAACACTGTCTTTAAATGTGCAATCTCTTTAGGCAAATTATCTGCATCCAACACTGTATGCGCTCTCTTTACAAGGGTTTTAAGCACCCTCATAGTTTGAGATGTGTGATGGCAACTTGAAGTGTGTAAGTACAAATCAGTGTGAGTGGGCTTACAATAAGTAGAGTGTCATCACTCTTCCGTCTAACTAAAACATCCAGGAATAGGAGACAACCACCTTTCTCTAACACTGTAGTAAATCAAATGTTCTCATGAATGGAGTTAAGGTAATATAAAAACTCCATTAACTTACCTTCTCCATGGACCATACTGAAAGTATCATTCACATACCTTCAAGAAACAGTTGGTTTAAGAACTGTTGATTCAAGTGCTCTTTCCTCAAAATCCTCAATAAAAAGGCTAGCCACCAAGGGAGTCAAGGGGCTACCTATGGTGACACTGTCAGTTTGTTCAAAATATTCTTGGTTAAACATAAAAGTGGTTGAGGAAAGAGCGTGCCAAAACAAACCAATAACCCCAATCTGAAATAGTATATCAATTAATGCCAAGGAATTAGCAAAAGGTGCCTTTGTAAAAAGAGATATTACAGCAGAACTCACTAAAAGATCCAGCCTATTTAGGAGTAGAGCCCCAAGTCTGTTGATAAAATCGGTTGAGTTCCTTATATAAGTTGACTTTTGCCAACCAATGGTCTCAGCAAGAAAGCAAAATGTTTGGCTAAGTCATATGTGGGGCAATCAGTATTACTCACTATAGGCTGTAAAGGAAGACCATCTTTGTGCACCTTAGGAAGACCATCCAGTCTTGGTGGAATGCTGCCATGTGATCCTAACCATTTAGTGGTCTCTGTAGGTAACAAGGAAGAATTCAGGAATGTAAACATCTTCCATTGTGCACGGCTGTAGGGTCGTGATCAATCTTCCTGTACATAGTATCTCTAAGTAGGCCATACACCTTCTCCAAACACAAACTATGAGCTGAAAAAAACCAGTTGAGTTACCTTTATGAGCCTTCAGCACCACTATGTCCTGATCCTCTTGGAGATTTCGTATTGCAGCCCTCCTTCAAAGGTTATATTACTGTGTTGAGGAAGAGCTTTCAAAAGAGCATGGCAAATTTCCCTTCTTATTTCTTTGCCAGCATCCATAGGAAGATGTCGTACAGCTTCTTCAAAACTACTCATAAAACTTACCAGAGGTAATGCACTAGGTGGAGGTGCAAAGTTAAGTTCTCTACCCAATACGAACAGTGTAGCATCGCCCAAATTCTTCTCCGTGAAGTTGACAACAGAACGTCATGCAGTTATTCCGTGAGGCAACGGCTGTTGTGGCACCAATCAATCAAATTTTGAGATCTGCCGAGGACGTGCATCCTTATATATCCAGTCGAACTTGGCTGAAGTCACTCCATCCCATGATACAGGAGAGAGAAGTGCTGTAATATTCAGATGTATGTGGAACAATACTCCTTAAATGGCAGCCAATATTCATCTCGTATAACAATCTCTCCTTAACAGTAGCACGAATGACCTTCTTGATTATCTTCCATACAATGGCAGTCTTAATAAAGTCATTCTGGCAGATTTTGATATTATGCCATGGTCCCGACATCTCATTAAAAAACTTAAATAACTTAAAAGTTTTGCTCTGTTACCACGTAGCTTGTTGAAACTTCTTACCTGGAGGCCATCTCCTCCCCATAAAGGTGTTTGATGTGAAATTGCTGGATAATGCATGTAATCCTGCCATCTCTGAGATTTGCTCCAGAAAAACACACCAGAATACTCTGATAACTGTGATGGGTGGTAATGCCGAAGACAGCTGACCTTCGCAGTTCCAAAAGCAATGGTGCTCCCACAGGGCAATACGGCCCTTCTGTCACCGTGATTCTTGACAAAAGTCTAGCAACACTCTCAGTGCTCTATACAAGGCAGAGTGGGGAACATCTTCATCAGTCTTAGGTGGCTCACCTGAAGGTAAATGCAGATGTCCAGTCAAAATATTGTGGAGTGAAGTTTATCACAAAATCTCTTCAAACATTTAATTCACCAGGAAAATTTTTAATTTCACAGGAAGTTTCACATCAATTCACGCTCCGCTGCAGAATGAAAATTTCATTCTGGAAACATTCCCCTAAGCCATATCTCCACACTATCCTTTCTTCCAGGAGTACAAGTTCTGCAGGAGAGCTTCTGCGAAGATTGGAAGGTAGGAGATGAGATACTGGTTGAAGCAAAGCTTTGAGGATGGGTTGTGAGGTGTGCTTGGGTAGCTCAGTTGATAGAGCATTTGCCAGCAACAGGCAAAGGTCCCGAGTTTTAGTCTCAAACTGGTACACAGTTTTAATCTGCCAGGAAGCTTCATATCAACGCACACTCCATTGCAGAGTTAAAATTTCATTCTGTGATTTTCAGATATTTAAGGGTTATAAGAAATGGAGTAAGTTTTTACATCTTTAATGCATCCTAAATTTATTTGGTGCTACTTATTGTTTTAAGAGTCATGCAGTTTGAAAGATATTTCATTATGATACATAATAAGCAGTTTCGGAGGGAATATTTTGTTTTTTGACTTGCACCACTAATGCTTCCAGTGTTTTCTTAGGAACGTTTCTATAACTTACACATTCGTAAAATCAACATACACCACTGTTGCTGTCAACAAATAGCATATTTAACATTAAGTAAAACGACTTTATTTTAAAAACCATACAAATGATATTAACAGAAGCATGTCGGTTATACAACAACATATGTAAACTGTAAAGACAACTTAATAAAAATTGTAATTTACTTAAAATACAGTACTTACTTTTAAAATATGTGGTTTTTAGCTATTACTGATTTCCATTAAACAGTCTTCAGATTGTGCTACTGACTTTATTCAAGGTCCCCCATGGACCAATATCATTTGTGCCATTCATAACTTTGAAATTGGTATAAAATGTGTGAAACACAGGTGAAATGTAAGGTAGAAGGTTAATATATCCTGTTTCATTGTGCATGACTCACAGGTCTAGCACGAGAGCAGAGTTTGCTTTGCAAAAGCAGGATAAGTGTCGTGTTTCCTTTCTCTAGGTGTAAATCAAGTTCCTGAAATTCCAAAATTCATTCAAATTCTTCATGTAGAGCATGATGCAAGGCCTCTCTTATATGAATCTAATCCACTAACTAATTTACTGGATCTCTGTTTCTATTTACTTTTCTTTTAACTATTAACTTTTCAAGTACTGCTATTGATTTGAAGTCATCTTGATTCACTTGAGTGATAATAAAATTATTTTGCCTCCCTGCATTATCAGTTGTGTTATACCATTCCTGTGGGATATATTTCACGGCATTTTTTTCATCATATCTATGTTGTCAATGTCCATGTAAGAATGACCAGACACAAAAAATTTGTGATTTCCAGTATCTGTAATAATTTTCATCATTTTGAGTGCTACTTTTTATTTCTGTTCTGTACAGTGCAGCCAATGCAGTAAAATGTGATATTATGTTTTTTTCTCTGCTGCCTGTTTCTTTTGGGAAATGCTAAACAATATGCAATTTCCTGGTATGCTCTAGAAGCCATTAGTTCATCCCAAAAATATGTGAATGATGTATTAGATGGTGAACATCATATGCCGAGGTTATAGCAATAGATTATAATAATAATTGTAATAATTATAAGGGATGGAAAATGGAAAGGGTAAGGCCTTCAGCAAATCAAATCAAATTACGTCATTATCACTTGAGGCTGTCCTAGCAAAGTTTGTATTCTCTTTGAAAGACTGCTTTGCTTTTTCAGCTTTTCCCAAATGTAGTTCATGCTCAGCGCATGGCTTACTTTCCTCAGGCTCTTCTGCTGTTTGTAACTTAAACTATAACTCATCACAAGTGGAACACGTTTCTTTCAGAGGAGCATGAAAATTGATATTTTCATCTGCAAATATTCCCCTTAAATTGATTGCAATACTGGAGATACTTTGCCTTGCACACTTCCACTTACAAATTACACTTCTATTTTTCTTTTTTTTTTTTTTTTCACATCCAAATCTGGGTTCAAATATTTACCATTAGGTTTATTGTTTCTTGTGTAATGATTGCTATGGTAGGAAAAACTTAGAATGTGATTCCTGGCCTGTGATAACTGTCCCTCACTTGTTTTATAAACACTAACTGCTTTACCTCTCATATCATTGTCAGGTTTACCTTCTCTATCTTTTTTAAGAGCTTTCATTAATCTTCCATCTGATATTTAGAATGAATTGATGAAGTACTGTTTACATACAAAAAAACTCTCATTATCAGCATTCAGATAATACTTACTTGTGTTGCCTTTATTTTTGCGACTTCCATATCATGACCTGCTTAATAGATACATGCTTTACCATGCCACACAAATAAATATTTTGTCTACCAATTTTATCCATTTACCAAAATATATCAAAAAGTTTTATACTTTTATTTTCATCCTTTATTTATAAAAATTGTACCAGGAAACGTTTTCTTTTTTAACATTTCATAGTTTTCCCTGCTATTTTACTTTGCTTGTTTCACATTCTGTTTCCATGTTTCCTCTCTATGTGTCCTCTTCTTCTGTCTATCCTTTTCCACTGCCTCATATGTTTGCACTTTTTCTGTATTAGCAGTTGCTCCTGAAATAAGTAAATTCCTCCTTAAAACTATTACCTTGAATATAAAACATTATAATAGCAACAGTGATGGCACATAGAAACGTGGCATAACATAGCTGCATGAAATCATGTTGACAGTAGATACACTAGGGATGTAAGTCATCTTGCATCATAATGGTAATGATAGCTACTAAACATACTTTTAAAAAGAAAGAAGGTTTTGTTAACCAAAAACAAGCTATACTAAATAAACAATCATAACTTCATTAGAACTCTGACTTCAGTAGAACTCTAAAATATTGTTATTGTCTTAATTTTAATAGTATGATTGTCATTATTGTCAGTTTCACTCTCTTGTGAATTTGTGTCACTCGGTGTGTAATCTGAATTGATCACAGTCACTGCTAGTAGACATAGTGAATAATTTTTTCACTCACACAAGACAATTGTAAGGTTTACGAAACGAGCTTTACTGTGCAAAACAGCAAATACACTCAGTTGTCAAGACCACCATTCATGCTGAACTCTTAACAGCGCATCACACTTGCACTACTCATGTGTACACTGTTATGGCATGGCTGTTGTATACTGCTGGATAGTGCTGCCTTCTGTCCAAAGCACAGCGAAGCTATACTTACACCATTCATGCAGTAAACAGAATGGAGGTAAGGCTTTTGGTTTCCAGAGCAAAATTAACAATTTTTTACTTACATCACTAAAGCTTTCAATGGCTTTTACGGCTCTACTGCAGTTAGATGCTGTACACAAATTTCATTTTATTCTCAACCCACTTCAGTTAACTATAAACATTAATTTTATATCATTACAACATTGTTTTTCGTAATTTATGATTTTTCAATCACTAGCATTAGCCCTAGAGAAAAAATGAATACAACCTCTATGTAGGAAATTTTATATCATTTAAGTTTTTTTACTGGGATCTAGGTTTGCTACAGACCACCAACGTTTGGTTGATAATTTTTTTTATTAATAAATCGATCAGTTTACATTATATGGATTTCCTCTTTCAAAACATTGAACAATTAACAGCTTAAAATTAATGTTTGTACAATGATAGACAATGAATTTTCTTTTAATATAATTACATTTGTTTTTTACTCTTAAATAATTATTGTTTCTGTATGTATTATAATAGAGAACTTTCTAAATTAAGTAACTCGTTTTCATTCAGGTATTCCTTTACATTATAGAAACTTTCATTTTGTAAATGATTATTTAGTTTTACTGTGAAAGAACATGTAGTATCTATGTCTTCTATGTGTCTTGGTAATTTATTTTGTGACTTGATGACACTGTATACTAAACACTGTCAAGTTTTAATATTATTTTTTTTCTGTCGGATGCAAATTATAGCTGTTTCTAGTTCCATAATCATGTTCTAAAAAATTTTAAGACAGTGTTCAATATTTTTTTACATACATAATACACTGGAAGATATATTGACAAGGGACAGTTATGATTTGCAGCATTTTAAAAAGTTTGGGGCAGTGGGCCATGCAGCCTCTCTTGGTCATTATATGCGTTGCTCTTTTCTTTAGTCAGAACATAGCTTGAATATTTTTCCTGTTCACTCCCCAGAAATTGTGCCATAACTAATAACAGAATGAATATAAGCAAAACATACTGACCTGATTTAGGAAATATTGAATATGGATGTAAGAATTAGAAGGGCATAGCATACTGTAGGGATTCTGTTATTAAATATTTTTACATGCGCTTCTCACTGTAATTGACAGTCATCATGCATTCGAAGAAATGTTGTGCTTTCCACACGTTTTATGAATTCATTATTTACTTTCTAATTATTATAATCTGTTTCTTTGTTTATGTAGAATTTCATAGTGCTTGTTTCCTTTATGTTAAGTACGAGTTTATTGTTTGTTGCCCACTTTTATACAGTGCTAAGTATTTCTTCAGCTTTCTCTATTAGTACTTCTGGTGCTTTGTATTGCCCACTTATATACAATGCTAAGTGTTTCTTCAGCTTTCTCTCTTAGCACTTCTGGTGAATTGCATTTTAGAGTCATCTGCAAACAGTATTGTTTGCCCATGCATGATGCTTTGTGGGGAATTATTAACATAAAATGGGAACAGTGCTGAACCAAGCACACTTCCCTGAGGTGTGCATGTACATTTACTTAGGGTCACAAGTATGTTTTTCAGTATAGTAGAGCCAGCCACTTGATATAGATATAATTTCAGTCAGATATATTTCATTTTCTAGATATGACTGTAACTACTTTTTCACTAACCCCTTTATTCCCAGTTTGTCTAGCTTATTTAACAGTATTTTGTGATCCACTGTAGAGAATGCCAGGTCGACGAATGTATCTGTTGTATAGTTCCCTTTATGCAATCCTTCTACGACATGTTTTATTAGATATGTTCTTGCTGATTAAGTGCCTTTTCCTGATTGGAAACCAAACAGGCAACTGGAAAGGAGATAGTACTTATTTAAATAGTTCATAAGTCTATCTTTCACAATAGTTACACAAGAAAAACATTAAACAGTCACCTGCAAATTCTCTCCAGTACCATGCGTACCCTACACCAGTCAGGATATTTTATTTGTTGTCTGTGGCTCTCCCTCCTATCAATATGCAAATGTTTGTGAGTACACAAATTATTTCCCCAATTTTTCCTCCATTGACTGGACTAACTTGTCCTCCGCCAATTTGTTTTTCATAGCAGTGAGTCTGTGTGCATCCACTAAGGTGTCTGGCACTTAACTACTTAGGATTGGCAAAAAACAGCTTCTGTGCCTCATCCATGACCTCGTTGTCGACGGGACGTTAAAACAACACTAACCTAACCTAACCTAACCACACTTTTTGAGAAACAATTCCTATTCAGCCCATTATCACATGTCTTCATCACCTGTAAAATTGGCAAATTGTCATGCAAGCAGTCTAGGGGTGTCCATTACCATTTATGGCACCTGCCAGCAGGACATTTTTGTTATTTTCAAGTCATCATGTAAGATTATTTGCACGGATCCCATGGAAATGGCAGCTACAGATTTGACATGTTTCACACTCAAGCAGTAATCCTCCAGAGAACTGATTCCAATTGCATATGTAGCTGGTGTGCTGCCAAGGATATTTAATTTTATTCTCACATGATGCTTGGCCTTATTTGAACTAACACATTCACAAATGCAGATTCTGCACATTCTTGACATTATCACCACTAGTCTCACCCAACTGGAAATGAATTTCTGTGGGCGTCGCATCACACAAGTTGGAAAAAAAGATCACTCACTGTTCTTATAATAAAAATTTCATTATTTGTAGTACCCATATTACTTATAACTCTTGCCACAGCACTGTATTTCTGAATGCCATTAAGTGCTGCCACCTGTGTCACACATATGCAAAGAGTGCTTACATATTCTAAGCTAGACTACATATTTTTGTCTGCCTGAAGTACCAGAGAGGGATATCAGACATCTTAGAACTTGATTGCATCATGTAAATGACAAGGCACTGGACATTCATGCATTTTTCTAGACTGTAAATGTCATAGACTTGCAGAATAGGCAGAAATCTGTGTTGCTAGTGTCCTCACAGCAAAATAGTAGAATATAAGAGGACAGTACAATAATCTTTACAAGATATCTGTCTCTGCTGAGTTACATTTATCAGAAAGCTACCTTATGTAAATTGATGTAAATTGTTATGTAAATTGTGTGTTGTGACCATCTAAACATTCTTGAAAGACATTGAGTATCCATTGTGTCTGTATGCAGTACACTCTACTATAGTGTAGTGTTTTGTTTCTCTGTCCACAGAGTTACGAGAGTTCTTGTGGCGTTTGAAGAACATATTTTATGTTTCTGTTGATTTTAAACATTCATATGATTTTGAGACAGAACAATCAAAGACCTTAAAAGAAGTAGCAGCTGAGATTACAGCAGAAGTTAAGGAACGAGCTGCTGTAATTTCCTCTATCTTTGATAAAATTAGCCTAGTGGCAAGTCTATTTTTTCTCATCATATTTTTCAGGTATGTCATGGGAAATTAAGCTGTAAGTGTACCCAAACATTATAATTTTCACATATTGCAATTCCAATTTTTGCTTTACTTGTTTTCTCTTTTGCTTTGCACAAATGAATCACTGTTTACCAAGTGTGTTTTCTTTGGATTAAATTTATCACCTGACTTCAACTTTTTACAACAGTATGCTCTTCATGCACTAAATTAACAGCATAATTTATACTTAAATGCAAGTCTACTGGTCATCACAACTTCCATGCTGTGAGTATATAACTACAACAATGACCTATTTACACAATCAGAGTCAATTTGAAATGTAAGTGGATACTAATCTATAAGCTAGTACCACGGTAATACAGGTACTTTCTTTTAATATTGTTTTCAACTGTGCAGTAATCCTCTTTTTTTCTGAACCAAGAAAAAGGACATTTCTAAAAGACTCTACTGCAGGATAATTGTACAACAGACTAAAACAAAATTGCAAAAAATATATGTGACTTAATATGGGTTTTGGCATAAATTAACCCTATATCTTTCCATAACCCTTTGTAACTTATTCATTTGTCTCATAATTTTGGAACAGTTTCTATCTCTTAGGTCATACGTACAAAACATAGTGTCTCTACCAAAAAGGGCTCCACCAACAATTGGTGTGTGTGTGTGCGTGAGGCGTGCTTGCTTGTGTTTCTGAATTGTGTGTGTGTGTCTTTTACTGATGAAGGCTGTGGTCAAAAGCTTTATGTAAGTGTTTTCAGTTGTGGCTATCTGCAACTTGATGTCTCTTCTTTACAGTAAATGGCAGTCTGTCTTTTCCTACATTGTTAAAATGTATTTTCATAAGGCATGTGACATTGTAATAAGTTTTTTAATTGTAATTTCTTCCTTTTTCATAAAAAAGATCATCCAAAAGTTAACAAGACCTGTTCAGCCCATGAGGGGGGGACTGCTCTGTTACAAAATGCTTCTTTTTTCCAATTTATTTATGACTAGAGCAGTGTGACTCACCCATCCTATAAATTAGCAGCCCATTTCAAGGTATGTAAAATATGAAGAAAGGAGGAGTTGTAATGTGCAAAAAAATTAAAAAAGCAAGTTGAAATCTTTGTAGCTTCTGCTTAGATCAATAATTGGAAGTCTGTGCTTGCGGACTGCTGCTTATGGAAAAGTCATGTATAATTATTACTGTATATTAACCTTCACTGGGAAACTGAAGAATATTCTGGCAAAAATTTGAGTCATTATTATGCCATGTGCAAGGGCTGTTCAATAGAGAATGATCATAATTTTTTTGGCAACATACCTTAACTCATCCTCATAATTTTGATGGACCTTCTCAAAGTAGTCTCCCATGAATGCGATGCACTTGTCGCAGCATTTTTGCCAGTCTTCAAATACATGCTGGAAACCATTTTTTGAGAGGTCCTTCAAAATCGTCTCTGCAGTCTTCACCACTGCTTCTGATGATTGATAATGCCTCCCACAAAGGCGTTTCTTCATATTAGGGAATAGAATAAAGTCACATGCGGCTAAATCCGGACTGTAGGGAGGGTGAGGGGTGCACTTCACATTGATTTTTACAAGATATTCAGCAACAACATTGGCAATATGTGGCCTCGCATTATCATGGTGCAGCATCCAGCCTGCTTCATGCAAATTTGGAATTTTGCGCCTGGAATGTTCTCATGGCATACCTGTAGTATTGCCCAGTTACTGATGTGTGTGCAGGTACAACATGCAGATAAACCATTCCATGAATATCAAAGAATGAGATGACCATAACTTTCCCAGCAGAAGCAAACACTTTTGCTTTTTTGGTGATGAAGGAGATTTCTACACTGAGCTTTGTTGTTTGCTCTCAGGATCAAAATGATCTAGCCAAGTTTCATCAGCAGTGATTACATTTGAAAGAAACTCCAGATCTTCCTCCAACATCAACTTTAACTGCATGCAGATGTGCAGGCAAATGTCCTTTTCTTCAGGAATCAACAGTCATGGAACCCATCGCACACAAACACATGTCATGTGTAATTTTTCTGTCACCGACATGTGGGTTGCACCCAATAAAATGCTCAAAATTTCAGAAAGTGATCTTCAAGTAATTCGTTGGTCCTCTCTCACAATGACAGCAGCGGTGTTGATGTATTCTTCCATAAGAGCAGTAACTGCAGCACCAGGTCCACCATCCTTTGCCGGCCACTGTGGCCGAGCGATTGTAGGTGCTTCAGACCAGAACCATGCGGCTGCTACAGTCGCAGGTTCGGATCCTGCCTTGGGCATGGATGTGTGTGATGTCCTTAGGTTAGTTAGGTTTAAGTAGTTCTAAGTCTGGGGGCCCCCCCATGAACCATGGACCTTGCCGTTGGTGGGGAGGCTTGCGTGCCTCAGCGATACAGATGGCCGTACCGTAGGTGCAACCACAACGGAGGGGTATCTGTTGAGAGGCCAGACAAACATGTGGTTCCTGAAGAGGGGCAGCAGCATTTTCAGTAGTTGCAGGGGCAACAGTCTGGATGATTGACTGATCTGGCCTTGTAACATTAACCAAAACGGCCTTGCTGTGCTGGCACTGCGAACGGCTGAAAGCAAGGGGAAACTACAGCCGTAATTTTTCCCGAGGACATGCAGCTTTACTGTATGATTAAATGATGAAGGCATCCTCTTGGGTAAAATATTCCGGAGGTAAAATAGTCCCCCATTCGGATCTCCGGGCGGGGACTACTCAAGAGAACGTCATTATCAGGAGAAAGTAAAACTGGCATTCTACGGATCGGAGCGTGGAATGTTAGATCCCTTAATCGGGCAGGTAGGTTAGAAAATTTAAAAAGGGAAATAGATAGGTTAAAGTTAGATATATTGGGAATTAGTGAAGTTCGGTGGCAGGAGGAACAAGACTTTTGGTCAGGTGATTACAGGGTTATAAGTACAAAATCAAATAGGGGTAATGCAGGAGTAGGTTTAATAATGAATAAAAAAATAGGAGTGCGGGTTAGCTACTACAAACAGCATAGTGAACGCATTATTGTGCCCAAAATAGACACAAAGCCCATGCCTACTACAGTAGTACAAGTTTATATGCCAACTAGCTCTGCAGATGATGAAGAAATAGATGAAATGTATGACGAGATAAAAGAAATTATTCAGGTAGTGAAGGGAGACGAAAATTTAATAGTCATGGGTGACTGGAATTCGTCAGTAGGAAAAGGGAGAGAAGGAAACATAGTAGGTGAATATGGATTGGGGGGAAGGAATGAGAGAGGAAGCCGCCTTGTAGAATTTTGCACAGAGCATAACTTAATCATAGCTAACACTTGGTTCAAGAATCATAAAAGAAGGTTGTATACCTGGAAGAATCCTGGAGATACTAAAAGGTATCAAATAGATTATATAATGGTAAGACAGAGATTTAGGAACCAGGTTTTAAATTGTAAGACATATCCTGGGGCAGATGTGGGTTCTGCCCACAATCTATTGGTTATGAACTGCAGATTGAAACTGAAGAAACTGCAAAAAGGTGGGAATTTAAGGAGATGGGACCTGGATAAACTGAAAGAACCAGAGGTTGTAGAGAGTTTCAGGGAGAACATAAGGGAACAATTGACAGGAATGGGGGAAAGAAATACAGTTGAAGAAGGATGGGTAGCTCTGAGGGATGAAGTAGTGAAGGCAGCAGACGATCAAGTAGGTAAAAAGACGAGGGCTAATAGAAATCCTTGGGTAACAGAAGAAATATTGAATTTAACTGATGAAAGGAGAAAATATAAAAATGCAGTAAATGAAGCAGGCAAAAAGGAATACAAACGTCTCAAAAATGAGATCGACAGGAAGTGCAAAATGGCTAAGCAGGGATGGCTAGAGGACAAATGTAAGGATGTAGAGGCTTGTCTCACTAGGGGTAAGATAGATACTGCCTACAGGAAAATTAAAGAGACCTTTGGAGAGAAGAGAACCACTTGTATGAATATCAAGAGCTCAAATGGTAACCCAGTTCTAAGCAAAGAAGGGAAGGCAGAAAGGTGGAAGGAGTATATAGAGGGTTTATACAAGGGCGATGTACTTGAGGACAATATTATGGAAATGGAAGAGGATGTAGATGAAGACGAAATGGAAGATAAGATACTGTGTGAAGAGTTTGACAGAGCACTGAAAGACCTGAGTCGAAACAAGGCCCCGGGATTAGACAACATTCCATTAGAACTACTGATGGCCTCGGGAGAGCCAGTCATGACAAAACTCTACCATCTGGTGAGCACGATGTATGAGACAGGTGAAATACCCTCAGACTTCAAGAAGAATATAATAATTCCAATCCGAAAGAAAGCAGGTGTTGACAGATGTGAATATTACCGAACTATCAGTTTAATAACTCACAGCTGCAAAATACTAACGCGAATTCTTTACAGACGAAGGGAAAAACTGGTAGAAGCGGACCTCGGGGAAGATCAGTTTGGATTCCGTAGAAATGTTGGAACACGCGAGGCAATACTGACCTTACGACTTATCTTAGAAGATTAAGAAAAGGCAAACCTACGTTTCTAGCATTTGTAGATTTAGAGAAAGCTTTTGACAATGTTAACTGGAATACTCTCTTTCAAATTCTGAAGGTGGCAGGGGTAAAATACAGGGAGCGAAAGGCTATTTACAATTTGAACAGAAACCAAATGGCAGTTATAAGAGTCGAGGGGCATGACAGGGAAGCAGTGGTTGGGAAGGGAGTGAGACAGGGTTGTAGCATTTCCCCGATGTTATTCAATCTGTATATTGAGCAAGCAGTAAAGGAAACAAAAGAAAAATTTGGAGTAGGTATTAAAAGTCATGGAGAAGAAGTAAAAACTTTGAGGTTCGCCGATGACATTGTAATTCTGTCAGAGACAGCAAAGGACTTGGAAGAGCAGTTGAACAGAATGGACAGTGTCTTGAAAGGGGGATATAAGATGAACATCAACAAAAGCAAAACGAGTATAATGGCATGTAGTCTAATTAAGTCGGGTGATGCTGAGGGAATTAGATTAGGAAATGAGACACTTAAAGTAGTAAAGGAGTTTTGCTATTTAGGGAGTAAAATAACCGATGATGGTCGAAGTAGAGAGGATATAAAATGTAGACTGGCAATGGCAAGGAAAGCGTTTCTCAAGAAGAGAAATTTGTTAACATCGAGTATAGATTTAAGTGTCAGGAAGTCGTTTCTGAAAGTATTTGTATGGAATGTAGCCATGTATGGAAGTGAAACATGGACGATAAATAGTTTGGACAAGAAGATAATAGAAGCTTTCGAAATGTGGTGCTACGGAAGAATGCTGAGGATAAGGTGGGTAGATCACATAACTAATGAGGAGGTATTGAATAGGATTGGGGAGAAGAGAAGTTTGTGGCACAACTTGACTAGAAGAAGGGATCGGTTGGTAGGACATGTTTTGAGGCATCGAGGGATCACAAATTTAGCATTAGAGGGCACCATGGAGGGTAAAAATCGTAGAGGGAGACCAAGAGATGAATACACTAAGCAGATTCAGAAGGATGTAGGTTGCAGTAGGTACTGGGAGATGAAGAAGCTTGCACAGGATAGAGTAGCATGGAGAGCTGCATCAAACCAGTCTCAGGACTAAAGACCACAACAACAACAACAAGTCTAGGGGATTGATGACCTCAGATGTTAAGTCCCATAGCACTTAGAGCTATATGAACCGTTTGAACCACCTTCCTTTGAAATTGATTGTGTCCCATCTTTAAACATTTTAAACCACCTTCGAGCAGTGCTGTAGGTACAACAGACTCTCCAAAGGCCTCCTGTAACATTGTATAGGCCTCAACCGAAGATTTGTTGAGATGAAAGCAGAACTTCAAAGCTGCATATTGTTCCTCGCGTGTTACCTCCATTGCAGCGGTAGGCGATACTGAACATGTCTGACCTTGCCTGCCGCTCACAGGTGGGAACAAGGAGTCACAACAAGGAAACTACTATAGTGTGTTTGTTGCAAATTAAGCTAACAAAATACAATAAGATTAAATTTTAGCTTGAGAAGTTATGAACATAAGACAAATTATGATCATTCTTTATTGAGCAGCCCTCATAGAAGGCAAAAGAAAGTAAATTCACACCATATTTTGAATATATTCATTTTGATTTTCCTCAGGAGGGGGTGTTTTCATATCTACCTCCGTCTTTGACTAGATTTATGATTGGGAGATGGCTATTACCATCATATTGTATACTTGATGGAGATTGTCTGTCTCATCTGGTTCTTTTTTATTCAATAATTTTATCAGCTTCTTCACTGCTAGGTCTAACACTTTTTCTCTCTCCGTTTGTAGCTGCCCTCAATTGACTTGCAGAGTAGTTCTTCTCCACCTTCAGACTAGATCACAAAAATGTCAAGATAAATCTGTAGCAATCCAGGGGCATTCGAAAGCCATGCTTGTAAGTAGAAATTCAAATTGAAACTTCCTGGCAGCTTAAAACTGTGTGCCAGACTGAGACTTGATCTCAGGACCTTCGCTTTTCGTGGGTAAATGCTCTACTGACCGAGCTGCCCAAGCACAACTCTCAATCTGTCCTTGCAGCTTTACTTCTGCCAGTGGTTTGTGTCCTAACTTTCAAATATTACAGAAGCTCTCCTGTGAAACTTTTGCAAGACTAGCACTCCTGTAAGAAAGGATATTATAGGATATTGTGGAGACATGGCTTAGCTACATCCTGGCAGATGTTTCCAGAGTGAAATTTTCACTCTGCAGTGGAGTGTACACTGATGTGAAACATCCTGGCAGTTTAAAACTGTGTGTCAGGCCAAGACTTGATAAAGCACTTGCTCATGAAAGGCAACAGTCCTGAGTTTGAGTCTCACTCTCGGCACAATTTTAATCTGCTAGTATGTTTTATGTCAGGGTAACTCCGCTGCAGAGTGAGAATAAATTCAAATTATTTGAAATTTCTGCTGTCTGAGCTGCTTAGTATTTCAAATTTGTGATCCAATTTTTTGAAGGGAAATTTATACTGTTAAGAAATTTGGAATTGGATATTGATAGACCAAAAGCTCTACTGTACTGTGCTGTCTCTCTCTCTCTCTCTCTCTCTCTCTCTCTCTATCTTGGAACTGATGTATCCTACATCCACTATACTAATAAAGACTATAATTGATCAAAATGGACCAATAAATAATGAGGATAGTGATTTTATTAATTTTCTGCTTGTTTTCTGGCACATTTTTTTAAATTTTTGTCAAAGATTATATGTTTACTCTTTTGCTCTGCTGGAATGAAAAATACCTTTAACTAATATCTGTTGATATACTTTGTAGTTTCCATACTTATTTTGCTTTCTGCTTCTACATCTATATGTTTTCCAGACACAATAAAATATTTACACAATAAAATATTTTGATCCAATTTATCCATGATATTTTATTTCTTACAGAGCAGTGTATTACTGGAGGAAGTATATGACCAATGATAAATATGACAACCGGTATATAACAAAGGAATTCTACAAACTGGATGAGAACCGTTCTAGGTTAGGTCATGAAACCATACTTCCATTAAAAAATCGTGAAAAGAGGAAATACATTACGGTAACTTTCATAAAAATTAAATTTTACTACAATATAGTTTAAAGATTTCTTGTGAGCTGCATAGACAGTCAGTTTCTGTGAATGTGATTGATCATTCTTTCAGTTTGTTGAGTTAAAGAAAAAGGGAATAATACTAATCATTGCAGAAATAGTTCCTACACTGTAACAATAATGTTATCCTCTGTCTACACCTGAGAAGTCACAATGTGATGTAACAGGTAATTCCACCTCTGTACCGCCTTCAGGTGAAAGATGTTTGTGTAAAAATGTTTATGTAGTTATCATGCAGAGAACTTTCCATTGTACACCTGTTGGCTTGCTGATTGTACAGAATTGGAGAAAAACACACAAGCAGAGAACATTACCTAGGTGTGAGTGTCTTTACCTGCTGTAAAGGTGTCACTTATGGTTTGGCATCATGGCTTGGCATTGTTTTGGGAGGCAGCAAACAAGAGCTGCTGCCTTCAATGAGAACACCCATAAACAGTTGAAGAGAAGTGTCATTCTCTTCTGTTCTGTTGCGAGATTTGAATGGGTGATGTTGTTCTGATAAATAATGGATCTGTTCAACAAACATTGTAATTGTTATATAAGAGCAACAAAATACAGAGAGAAGAAGCAGCTTCATCATCTTGTAGTACATTGATGTAGATGTGAGGTCTCTTAGAGCCCTCGACCCTCTGTAGCTGCAAAGGAAATCACATGGTACAGGGCATGGTACGCCATAGCAAGTCCACAGCTTCAGGAGCGTATGAGAAGGCAACTGTAAGAAAATAATCAGGGTAAAAGTTATCATGAAGAGCATCAGTGTGATACTTCATTAGTGAAGTAGTTGACTCTGTTAAAACCCATAACTTGACCTGTAACACTTCAGTAGTCAAATCTTGGCCGGTGTACAAACCTGATAGCTGGATGCTAACATAGTAAATGTTCAATACACAAAACCAGGTATATTTGTATACCTGCTGCCATATAGTCTTGCCATACAACTTACATGTAACAGGAACTGAGAGCTACTTCTTATTCCATTTGTAAGTCCCAATGTGGACACCAGAGTGAATGTGATTTCTCTCTGTTAATAGTCCTGCATTACAACTGTTTCATCAACAGCGTTGATGTTAGCCAATTTCAGGTAAAAAATAACATGAAAATTAAAGAAGGTGCGCTGCAACTTAACTCTATACAATGTGTGCAAGCTTTAGCTATTTCTTCAACATTTAATTTAATTGAATTTTGTTGAATTAATGTTCTTTCCAACTTATACTATATTTCAAGTTCTCACATACTTACTTTCTCTTGTATAGCCCCCTCTGTGCTTCATTCTTTGTTCTAAATTCAGCACCCTTCCCTCCCCAAAAAAAATCTCTCTCTCTCTCTCTCTCTCTCTCTCTCTCTCTCTCTCTCTCTCTCTCTCCCCTCCCTCTCCCTCTCCCTCTCCCTCTCTCTCTCTCCCCCTCCCTCCCTCCCTCCCTGAATGAATTTTGGCCACATGCTGCTGCACCACCAAGGCTCTAGGCTTCCAAAGATAAGCAAACAGGGCACACGTCTAAGACCCATAGTGAGTGCAAAACACTTGTCATTAGTTTTGAGTCCATGTGGCCAATGTGAGCACAACATCAAGAACTCAGCTCAGTTTGCAGAAAGGCTACAGAAACTCAGATTGGCCAGCTCAGATCTCATGGTCTGTTTCGACATTGTGTCACTTTTCACCAAAGTTCCAGTCAAGGAGTCACTGGCACTTATGGAAAAGAAATTTGGGCCCTCATTCACCAAATTTTCAATTTTGTGCTTGTGTCCACATATTTTCTTTTTGGTGGACATTGCTATGAACAGACTGATGGCGTGACTATGGATAGTCCCCTGTCACCTGTGGTGGCCGATACGTGCATGGAAGACTTTGAGGACAAGGCGCTGGATGCAGCACCATTAAAACCGACAGCCTTTTACAGATATGTTGATGATATGTTCATCATTTGGCCTCATGGGAAAAATGAGGCTCAAGTTTTCTTGCACCACCTGAACTCTCTCCACAACCAAATTCAGTTCACCAAGGAGATGGAGCAAAACTGTCAGCAGCCACTCTTGGATGTTCTGGTATGGAGAAAGCCAGATGGAATGCTGAGACACAGTGTCTATTAGAAGAAAATCCACACAAACCAGTACTTTTATGTCTCTAGCTGTCACCACCCCTCACAAAGGGAGCAAGATCTAAACATACTGGTCCACAGAGCTCATGTGATCTCCCACAAAGAAAGTCTAAAACCAAAACTGAACCATCTCAGGAACATGTTCTGAAAAATGGCTGTAATGACTACCAAATTCAACACATCTTCAAGTAAAAGACAACACCAAAGCCAACACCTGATGAAGATCAGCCGAAAAAGATAGCCCTAAATCCAATGAGGGCAACGTATCTGGAAAAATTGGTAGAATTTTACAATGACAGAATATCACATGTGTGTACTACCGCCCGGCAAAGACCAAATCCCTTTTAGGGATAGTAAAAGACAACTTTGTGCTCTAGAAATGTGGAGTGTATTACATACCATGCAAGTGCAGGAATGCATATATTGGACAAACCATTTGCAAATTTGAAGAAAGGTGCATGGAACACAAATAGCACACTGACCTCCAGCAGCCCACAAATTCAGCAATTGTTGAACACTGCCTTGAAACAAATCACAGAAGTTAATATGAAGACACAAGAATTCTGCTCAAAACATCCCACTGTTGGGATAGTGTATACAAGGAGGCTATCAAAATCTGGGTACAGACCTCATCAACAAGGACAATGGATTTCATCTTAGTCAAGCATGAATCTTCACACTGAAAATTATCCAGAAGCGGTGGAAGTGGAACACACAGCATGGCAAATGTGGAGTGCAGACTGAGGACTGCCACTCATCTCCCAAGCATGACCTATCCCCACCACAGTGGCTGGCACATCGTGCCGTACATACACGGGGTCAATGGAGGGAGGGAGGCGATTGGTATATACAGGGTGGATATTAATAAAACTGACAAACTGCAGGGATGGATTCCTAACTGGGAATGGAGGAAAAAAATTAATATGAACATGTGTCCAGAAATGCATCATTGGCACGGTAGATGGTGTTGATGAATGGCAGTACCTCTGACCAAGCTCGCCTGGCTAGCCATGCGGTCTAGTGCACTGCTTCCTGAGCAGGAAGGCATGCCAGTCCCTGGCACAAATCCGTCCCATGGATTAGTATTGAGTTCCGGTGTGCCAGCCAGCCTGCGGATGGTTTTTAAGGCAGTTTTCCATCTGCCTTGGCGAATGCGGGCTAGTTCCCCTTATTCCACATCAGTTACACTATGTTGACGATTGCTGCATAAACACTGTCTCTCCATGTACGTGTACACCATCATTACCTCTACCACGCAAACATCTGGGGTTACATTCGCCTGGTACAAGACGTTCCCGGGGGAGGGGGGGGGGGGGGGGGGGGGGGTTGCATTGTGGGGTGGCAGTGGCGTGGGTGGACTGCTGTGGCCTGCTGTGGGTTGTGAACCACTGAGGGATACAGTGGGATGAAGCCTCTCCGTCGTTTCTAGGTCCCAGGTTCAAACCCTTCTTAGACTATTGTGTGATCATGGGTCCTTTCAGATAGACAAACTTGCAGGGAGGCAGCAGACTTTGTGTACATCATATTTGGAGAACCAGGTTCTACAGGATATTGAGATAAATCCTAGAAGTTGCTCCAGGCAAGTGGCTGCCAACATAGTGTGTATCCTGCATGACAGTCACTACTATCCCTACCACCTGCTATTCTGTGAAGGCCACTTTGAACATCTGTTGTAATATAGATGCAGTGCAGCTCTTTACTGTGTTCTTGGATGATTGGTTATCATTGAACACACACTGTCCACTTCTGGACACATGTTCATAGGATCTTCCTTCCTCTATTTCCAGTCAGTAATCCATCTCTACAATTTGTCAGCTTTATTAATGTTCACCTATACATTTTCCCTTCTGGTCCAGAATGTCAGTCAGCAGCAGTTACCTGACGATAATGGCAAGTTACACTGTCAAAAATTCATTCTGCAATGTTCAATCAGTCTGGCTGCAGGCCCAAGATACTTAAAGTTTTTGTGTCATCCTTCTTTCTATTCTACTATGCTCACTTGATGAATGATGCACTTTGTGATTCCAAATCCTTGATCAGATTTGCAGCTAACCCAGTGAGTGTTAATAGTGTGTTTCTGTCACTTGGACACCTCATCTGCCTGATTTGTATGTTAAGATTAACTGCATTCTGTGAAATAATATAAGAGGGCCATTTATCATCTCTGTGAAGACTGTGATGGAACCTCTTACCTCAATATGTTGCAGTTGCAGTTGTGGTTGTTTCCACAACTAGCTGCTGATTTCATCTTAAAACAAGATAAGGCATCCCTTCATTGGAGCATCAATGTTTCATAAATGACAAACTTTCCTATTACTGATTAGGGCAGTGGTGAAAATGACTGGTTCTGTTTTGTGGTACCCCGCGTCGCCTGACCGGTGCCCTGCGTCGCCTGACCTAACACCTTCTGATGGTTTCCTTTAATGGTACTTTAAGGACTGTATGTACACCCCCATCCCCCTCACCCCACCCCCACCCCCCTGCCACACTGCCAAGAACAGTGGAACAGCTTAGAGAACATATGAATGCTGCTGTGACGACCACTTACAGGGGACTTCTACATAAGGTATGGGACGAACTTGACTATTGCTTGGATGGGTGTTGTGTGACCAAAGGGGCAGTCATAGAAAGTTTGTAGAGAGCAAGATGTAGATTTGGTGAATTTACAGCTCTGTTCATGCATCTCTCATATATGTACATGAAAAGTCAAGAACTTTGAAAATCGGAAATGAATAATTTGTGGTAGCCTGTACAATGAAAAGAAACAGCTCAAAAATATACACACACACACAGAATATAGAAGTATGCTTTAAGAGAATAGGACAGGCAGTTGGCCATGGCCTTGATGAAGGAAACATCCCAGCATTTACCAGAAGTGGCTTATAAAAACAATTGAAAGCCTAAATCAGGATGTTAGACAGAATGTGCTCCATCCTCTCAATTGTGGGGTTAGCATCTTAACAACTGCATTTCCTCATTCAGTTGGTCTCTATTGTTCAATGCTCTTTTATATAAACACAGATTTATTCTTCATCACTGCACACATCAAGAACCTCTACTGATGACTCTAGGTATATGAACTCACTGTTATACCCCTTGCACTAACTCCGTACTGTTTAGAAAACTAACTCTAGTCCATTTTGAAAACTGACTCCTGGCTGATAAAGTCCATCTTCAAGCCCTCTCCTCTGTCCACCTGCAAAACTGAGACAGCAGCGCCTCATGATCAGTGAGAAAGTTGAACTCAGGAGATTGACAAGACATTACTGTCACCCAATATACATCTTGGAACATGATGTTCTTGCAAAAGTATTACACTAGTGTAATGTGTGAGGTGATTTAGTTATCTCCTTTCATTATTAACCACCACCCTGAATCCTCTAAGTAACCTTTGACTGTGCAGCTCACAAGAACTGTGTTCGCTGACCGAGTGGTTCTCCTCACATGCACAGAAAAGATGTATGAAATTCTGTGGTCATACAGCCAAAATGGATGACTCTTGCTTCACGAAGAAAATCTATGCATCATCAGTGGAGCCACACAATCCAAAATACTTTGGCTGGTAGACACTCAAAGTTACCTCACAGAGATTAGTATTGACCCACTGGTGACTACATCTACATCTACATCTACATCCATACTCCGCAAGCCACCTGACAGTGTGTGGCGGAGGGTACCTTGAGTACCTCTATCGGTTCTCCCTTCTATTCCAGTCTCGTATTGTTCGTGGAAAGAAGGATTGTTGGTATGCCTCTGTGTGGGCTCTAATCTCTCTGATTTTATCCTCATGGTCTCTTCGCGAGATATACGTAGGAGGGAGTAATATACTGCTTGACTCCTTGGTGAAGGTATGTTCTCGAAACTTCAACAAAAACCCATACTGAGCTACTGAGCGTCTCTCCTGCAGAATCTTTCACTGGAGTTTATCTATCATCTCCGTAATGCTTTCGCGGTTACTAAATGATCCTGTAACGAAGCGCGCTGCTCTCCATTGGATCTTCTCTATCTCTTCTATCAATCCTATCTGGTACGGATCCCACACTACTGAGCAGTATTCAAGCAGTGGGCGAACAAGCGTACTGTAACCTACTTCCTTTGTTTTCAGCTTGCATTTCCTTAGGACTCTTCCAATTAATCTCAGTCTGGCATCTGCTTTACCGACGATTAACTTTATATGATCATTCCATTTTAAATCACTCCTAATGCGTACTCCCAGATAATTTATGGAATTAACTGCTTCCAGTTGCTGACCTGCTATATTGTAGCTAAATGATAAGGGATCTTTCTTTCTATGTATTCACAGCACATTACACTTGTCTACATTGAGATTCAATTGCCATTCCCTGCACCATGCGTCAATTCGCTGCAGATCCTCCTGCATTTCAGTACAATTTTCCATTGTTACAACCTCTTGATATACCACAGCATCATCCGCAAAAAGCCTCAGTGAACTTCCGATGTCATCCACAAGGTCATTTATGTATATTGTGAATAGCAATGGTCCTATGACACTCCCCTGCGGCACACCTGAAATCACTCTTACTTCGGAAGACTTCTCTCCATTGAGAATGACATGCTGCATTCTGCTATCTAGGAACTCTTCAATCCAATCACACAATTGGTCTGATAGCCCATATGCTCTTACTTTGTTTATTAAACGATTGTGGGAAACTGTATCAAACGCCTTGTGGAAGTCAAGAAACACGGTATCTACCTGTCTGTGGCCCTCTGAGTCTCATGGACGAATAGCGTGAGCTGGGTTTCACATGACCGTCTTTTTCTAAACCCATGCTGATTCCTACAGAGTAGATTTCCAGTCTCCAGAAAAGTCATTATACTCGAACATAATACATGTTCCAAAATTCTACAACTGATCGACGTTAGAGAAATAGGTCTATAGTTCTGCACATCTGTTCGATGTCCCTTCTTGAAAACGGGGATGACCTGTGCCCTTTTCCAATCCTTTGGAACGCTATGCTCTTCTAGAGACCTACAGTACACCGCTGCAAGAAGGGGGGCAAGTTCCTTCGCGTACTCTGTGTAAAATCAAACTAGTAACCCATCAGGTCCAGCGGCCTTTCCTCTTTTGAGCGATTTTAATTGTTTCTCTTTCCCTCTGTCGTCTATTTCAATATCTACCATTTGTCATCTGTGCGGCAATCTAGAGAAGGAACTACAGTGCAGTCTTCCTCTGTGAAACAGCTTTGGAAAAAGACATTTAGTATTTTGGCCTTTAGTCTGTCATCCTCTGTTTCAGTGCCATTTTGGTCACAGAGTGTCTGGACATTTTGTTTTGATGCACCTACCGCTTTGACATAAGACCAAAATTTCTTAGGATTTTCTGTCAAGTCAGTACATAGAACATTACTTTCGAATTCATTGAACGCCTCTTGCATAGCCCTCCTCACACTACATTTCGCTTCGTGTAATTTTAGTTTGTCTGCAAGGCATTGGCTATGTTTATGTTTGCTGTGAAGTTTCCTTTGCTTCCGCAGCAGTTTTCTAACTCGTTTGTTGTACCACGGTGGCCATTTTCCATCTCTTACGATCTTGCCTGGCACATACTCATCTAACGCATATTGTACGATGGTTTTGATCTTTGTCCACTGATCCTCAACACTATCTGTACTCGAGACAAAACTTTTGTGTTGAGCCGTCAGGTACTCTGAAATGTGGTTTTTGTCACTTTTGCTAAACAGAAAAATCTTCATACCTTTTTTAATATATCTATTTACGGCTGAAATCATCGATGCAGTAACTGCTTTATGATTGCTGATTCCCTGTTCTGTGTTAACTGTTTCAAATAGTTCGGGTCTGTTTGTCACCAGAAGGTCTAATATGTTATCGCCACAAGTCGGTTCTCTGTTTAACAGCTCAAGGTAGTTTTCAGATAAAGCACTTAAAAAAATTTCACTGGATTCTTTGTCCCTGCCACCCGTTATGAACGTTTAAGTCTCCCAGTCTATATCCGACAAATTAAAATCTCCACCCAGAACAATAACATGGTTGGGAAATCTACTCGAAATATTTCCCAAATTATCCTTCAGGTGCTCAGCTACAACAGCTGCTGAGCCAGGGGGCCTATAGAGACATCCAATTACCATGTCTGAGCCTGCTTTAACCGTGACCTTCACCCAAATTATTTCACATTTTGGATCTCCGTCAATTTCCTTCAATACTATTGCACTTCTTATCGCTATAAATATGCCTCCCCCTTCACTGTCCAGCCTGTCTCTGCGGTATACATTCCAATCTGAGTTTAGAATTTCTTTACTGTTTACATCTGGTTTCAGCCAACTTTCTGTCACTAGTACTACGTGGGCATTGTGACCGTTTACTAATGAGAGCAGTTCTGGGACCTTTCTATAGATGCTCCTGCAGTTTACTATTAGCACATTAATATTGTTATTCCCTGTTGCATTTTGCCTACTCCTACCTTGCCGCGTCTCAGGAGGTGTCTTGTCGGGCCTAGGGAGGGAATTCTCCAACCTAAAAAACCCTACCCTTGTAGCCGCTTCCTGCATGTAGTGCACGCCTGACCTATTCAGGGAAACCCTACATTTCTCCACCCGATAGCGGAGGTCGAGAAATTTGCAGCCCAGATCTCCACAGAAATGTCTGAGCCTCTGGTTTAAGCCTTCCACTCGGCTCCAAACCAGAGGACCACGATCGGCTCTGGGAACAATACTACAAATAGTTAGCTCAGATTCCATCCCGCGAGCGAGGCTTTCCGCCTTCACCAACTCCGCCAACCGCCTGTATGAACTGAGGATGACCTCTGAACCCAGACAGCAGGAGTCATTGGTGCCAACATGAGCAACAATTCGCAGTTGGGTGCACCCATTGCTCTCTAACGCCGCCGGCAGGGTCTCCTCCACATCCAGGATTAGACCCCCCGGCAAGCAGACAGAGTGAACACTGTCCTTCTTCCCCGACCTTTCCGGTATTTCCCTTAGGGGCTCAATCACCCGCCTAACGTTGGAGCTGCCAATCACTAATAAACCCCTCCCCCCGTGTGCCTGCTCGGACCTTGCTGAAGGAGCGGCCACATGTCCACTCACAGGCAGAGCGGACAATGCCACGCGGCCAGCCTCCACGTTGACACTCCGCCTCATGTGCCGCAAACGCCGCTGAATCCACCACTCCCCTTGGGGAGAGGGTGGCCCAACCGCGCCCGGTACCCGCAATGATGTCTCGACAGCAGGGACAGTGCGTGAAGCATGTAACACCTGGGGTGTACCATGCGACGCACCAGACTCCCCACTGCTGCTACGCTCCGAGGCAGCAGCCTGAAGACGGCTGACCACGGCCATCAACATGTTCAGCTGTTCGCGAACAGTGGCCAGCTCCTCCTGTGTCTGTACACAGCAGTCACACATCCTATCCATCCTAAGAAATCAATTTACTGTAGAGAGTTAATCATCTTTTAACTAGACTGCTAATTCACTAAAGGCGGCTGATAGTTGACTAAACTGTGGTTACTAGACACTTCTTGTAGAAAACAATGAAAATAACACTACCTGTCTCTGGACTGTATTCAAAACAAACACTAACACTACTGGCACTATGGCTGACTAAAGGGACTCTCTCTGACTGTATTCAAAACAAACACAAAATCTATGGAACACTGTTACTAGCACTCGACAATTAAAGCTTCCTAAAAGCAAAAACACACGGAAGAAGTGACAAGTAAGAAAAATACAACAGACATGACGCAGACGGCAGTTACAATGACATGGACTACATACAGCCAGAAAACCAGCAAACATAACTTAATTCTCAAGAACACAACAGGAACGAATTTGAAAGTTAAAAACACATGGACACAAGAGAGAAGCCAGCCCCAAAAATGAAGAGGAAGTGCAGGGAAAACAAGAAGAACAAGAAAATCAGTGCCAAGTAACAGTTCCAGTGGAGGATATATATAGTGACAATATTATGAATAAGGTAGATCTCTGCTCACTATATAGTGGAAAAGTTTAGTCACAGATTGACTCAATAAATAGGCTGCTAAGTAAATAAGCTTTCCCCCAAAAAGCGTTCTGAAAGGAGCAATCTTGCAAGCTGAGATTGCTTCTCTCATCATGTGCAGTTACTCACAGTCTGGTCTTGGCAGCCACACACAGTGATCATGTGTGTGAGTTTCAATTTTAATCCCTAAACACCTTCTGCTTGTTAGGCCATCTATCAATGTATCAGTTATGTGTGATCCAACAGAACTGTATTCCCTCTTTATGCTGAAGTGGATACTGTTTGTTTTCCTAATGCACACTGCCCAAACATAAACATCCTTGAGAGTTTCTTTGCTTTCTCTAAAAGGGAGTTCCGGTGTTTTATCAGTAACTATGATGTTGCTGTCATCAGTCAAGAGAACTTTTTCTCTGTGTCTTGTACTAAGTGGAAAGTCATTGGCTATATATTAAGAACAGATTTAGACCCAATACACTACTCTGCAGAACAACCATGTTTATATGTTTCTTGTCCAACAATTGTTTCACTAGAAATTTATCATGAGCAGATGTGTGAACTATCTCTATCTTCTGCTCCCTGTTTTCCAGGTAAGACTACAACCACTTGTTTGTTACTTCTTTTAGACCAAGTCTCCTTTCTTCTTTAGAAGGACAATGGTATGTCCTCCAGGAAGGAAGTTCCAATCTTCAATATTTGCAACATTGTGATTTCAAACAATGAAGATTATCTGGCTATTTTTCAAGGATCTCCTTGCTGGATGGAGGAGTGGTTATGTATGTAAAAAACAGTATTCCATTTGAGTCCATAGGCGTATTACGGCACTGCACTGAACAGATATTTGAATGTTGTGCAGGGGCAGTTGAATTTAGTGAAACTAAACTTTCTATTGCTGTTGTTTATAGGTCCCCTAACTCTGACTTCAGAGCATTTCTGCTCAAGCTAGAAAGGATTCTTGACTCACTTTGTTGGCAGTACCAGAAATTAGTTATATGTGGAGACTTCAATATAAATTTTGTGTATGATGGTGCAAGAGAAAGGATGTTGGTAGATCTCATAAATTCATATGATCTGATGAAGACTATGTTTTCTCCAACAAGGGTGCAGGGGAACAGTAGCAGAGCCGTAGACAATATTTTTATTCATTCTTCATTACTGGATGGGCATTCTGTTAGTGAAAGGGTGAATGGCCTTTCAGACCATGATGCACAAATTTTAACACTAAAAAGTTTTAGTACTCAAACAAAGTCACATTTAATTACAGACTATGTGGGAAAGTTAATCCAACAGCAATAGAGAGTTTTTTAAAACTTGTCAAGGAACAAGAGTGACAGGATGTTTATAGTGCCGATATCACAGATGATAAATACAATGCTTTCCATAACACATTTCTCATGCTCTTTGAGAGTTGCTTTCCATTAGAACATTTTAAACAGGGTACTAGCAGTAATGGGCAGCCCGGGTGGCTGACTAGTGGGATAAGGATATCATGTAGAACAAAAGCAGCTTTCACTTGGTTAATACTCGGCGGAAATGAAAACTGCATTTGGATCGGACTTCCTTAACTCTTGTGCAAAAAGGTGTGCAGTGTACTGCTGCATCCATTTTCAATAAGCTGCCACTCGAATTGAAAAATCTTAGCAATAATCCACACGCTTTCAAATTGGAACTGAAGAGTTTCCTCATGGGTCACTCCTTCTATTACGTCGAGGAGTTTCTTGAAAAAGTAAGCTGATTCTTATTGTATTGCTGATAGTGTTTATTTAAACTTATGGACTGACTTTTTTCAGGTTCATGAACATTTATTTTTATCTGTTATTACTTGTATGTTGTAATCTCATGTACTGACACATTCCATGATGTTGGAGATTTGCTCCTCAATTTGGTCCTACAGAACTTGACGTGTAAATAAAATAAAATACATATGTATTAACAAAGTATCAAGAACCGGTTTTAAACGATTACTCTAGGGATATACTACAATCCCTCATGTATTGCTCACAGAGGGATCATGAGGATAAGATTAGAATCATTACTTCATGCACAAAGGCATTGAAACAACCTTTCTTCCCACACTGCATACATGTGGAACAGGAAGAAACCTTAATAACTGGTACAATGGGACAACCCTCTGCCATGCACCACACAGTAGTTTGCAGGGTGTAGATGTAGATGTGGATGTTGATGTAGATGTAGATCTAGATGCTGAGTCGCAGATAAACAGAACAAAAAGACTGTCAGAAAGTGAGCTTGCTGCCAACATACCATGCTGGATCAGACATTAATTTGTACACTATCAAGGAGAAGATTTTAATACATTTGTTGAAATGTGCCTTAATTGTCATCTATGTGCCTCATAATATGAGGGGATGATTTTTAGATTCCTAAAATAGACCAGGAAAATGTAAAATGACAATTATTGTTCTAACAAATGTTACGTGGACAGTGCTGTGTGACATGGATACCGTAAGATTATTAATGAAGAGTTGAGGGCCTAAGGCTCCTCAAAAGGACTCTCCCGCTCTGGAACAAAGCAAGAGATGCTTGCATAACCTTAATATGTTTTAAAGTGAATTACGAAATATTCAGTAGGTTTCAATACATGAAGCACACTAGTTGTATAATTGATATCCGTATATTAGTGATAATTTCATCACCATATGAACTCTATGACAGTGAGTACTATCATCTATCTCCACTAGCACATCATCATGTGACAAGTTGCAGAATCTCATCCCTATATTTTTGAGCCATAAAAAAAAAAAAAAATAGATTCAAATAGCATAGACAGCCATTCATCTGCCTTTTCTAATACCTACATATGTCAGTCTGCCACCATGATCTTAAACTTAACTGTGCTCCACACACTCCCTAAATGTAAATGAGCTCATTGTCAGATCTGACAGAAAATCAGATTCAGATTCAGATTCTTTATTAGTCATTCAGCATTGTTACATGCAATAGACTTCGTCAGTTCACTTAACCTATTAATTTTACAAAAAAAATTTTTTACATATTTAAGTTGATATTTGGCATTTCTAAAAATTCTTCTAATGAATAGAGTGGATTAGTTAATAAGAAGTTATGAACATTGTCTTTAAATAATTTGTCAGGCTTGATTGACCCATTTTTAGACAATTTGTTATACATTTTAATTGCCATATACTTATGACTATTGTTAGTTTTAGCTAATCTATTTTTTGGCAACAGCAGAGAAGTACATGTTCTTGTATAGTAGCCATGTCTTTCATTTGTTACACTTAAATTAGGTAGTTCAGCAAGTATGTAGTTAACACTCTCAAAAATATATAAATTAATTACTGTTAAAATTCTATATTTAGTGAACAATGGTTTACAATGTGTTCTATTATCTACCTTAGCCATTACTCTGATTGCTTTCTTCTGGATCACCATAATTTCATTTATTTTTCTGCTGTTTCCCCAGAGTATTAACCCATACCTTAAAACAGATTGAAAAAAGGCAAAGTACACTGTCCTTACCTACTCAAATGTCACACAACACATCAGTCTCTTCAACAAATATATAACTCTTGACAACCTAACCACTATGTGATCAACATGAGAGTTCCATGTTAGACTGTTGTCAAGTACAATACCTAAAAACTTTGCCTTTTGTTTTTCTATTTTTGTAGTCTTTGATAGACTGAACCACATATTCTGGGTCTTTTCCTCATTTAATAGCCGACCATTGGCATTAAACCATGATGTTGCATTTTCTTTTGCCAATTTCATATCACTTACACGGTTATCAAGTACATGGTTTACAGATAGAAAAGTTGTGTCATCTGCACACATATATGTCTTTACATCTATATTTCCTGGTAAGTCATTTATGTGTACAAGGAAAAGAAGTGGTCCCAATTTAGATCCCTGTGGCACTCCATGTTGAACCTCGAGTATGTTTGACAGATGACTTCCTGAACTCACTACCTGGTTCCTTTTATTGAGGTATGATTTGATGAGTTTTAAACTTTTATCACATATTCCATAGTACTCAAGTTTAGAGAGCAGAAGTGAGTGGTCAACACAGTCAAAAGCTTTGCTCAGATCACATAAGGTTACCTGTGCGTGCGCATGGTCCTCAAATGCTGCTAGAATGTCTCTGACTAAGAGCTCTATGGCATGTATAGCTGACCTTCCTTTTCTGTAACCAAACTGTGATGCACTTAACATACCATTTAGTTCTAGGTACTCATACATCTGCTTATATATTATGCCTTCAAAGACTTTTCCTAGTACTGGAATTAGTGAAATTGGTCTGTAGTTTGCAGGATCTGATTTGACACCCTTCTTAAAGACTGGAGTTACCTTGGATAGTTTGAGAGGATCAGGAAAAAACCCTTCTATGAGACACAGGTTTATAGAATATGTTAATGGTGCTGCAATGTAATGTATGATTTCTTTCAATAGATTGTTTGACATATTAAAAATATCTGTACTGTATGAATTTTTCATTTCTTTGACTATTTTAAGAACTTCATGTTGGCATACCTCTTTGAAGTGTTTCAATGATGATCCGGCCCTATTATGATTTAGGTTTGCTCTCTTCAGATAATCTATACATGTTACATTGGGTTTACTGATCACTTCTTAGAGAACAGAATACAGTTACATTTGGTGTGCTTCCTTTCACTACCATCCTAAACCCAGTGTCTTTACTCATTACGGTCTTGTTTTATTAAAGGGATACTGACCATGGCTTTTATGGGGGAAATCTAGTACCATAGAGTCAAATGTCCTGCTATGATTTGAAAGGTTCTCTGCAATTGAGCTGCACTCTACTGCACAACCAGGATGTTCACACATACAGTATCTGGAAGAAGTTGCAACTGTGTACAGAATGTTCATAAATGAAAGTGAGGCAAAATGGAAAGGTTTGCACGAAATTGCCCAACCATTTACAAAAATCATGCATTCCATAGCAATGTAACTGGACATTTTAAACAAGTGCCGATACAGTGTAGATCAATTTTTTAAGCCATAAAGCATTGTGGTATAGTGACTTTGTAGTTGCTATTGTTTCTCAAATTTAAATACTTTATAAGTATTTCTTGTTTTATTAGCACCAAAAGTACAATTTTTCTCTTGTGGGTGTATGCTGTAGAGTGGCAAATGTCAAGTACCTACTTAATGAAAAAAGTAAAGTTTTATTACTAACATTGTTAAGATAATATACTGTAAAATATTTGTAAAAATGTTTAATTGTCACTATTCTCTATTTTAAAAATGTATTCATATTGTCATCCGGAAAGATGGACCCATCATATCATACATACATCAAAAAAAGTTTTGCATCACCCCTGTTCCCAGAGCTTCTGGAGACAGACATAGACTGTGGATATTGTATCACAAACACAGTCCCTTTAACTGTTTAGAGATGTCACTGAACCCACTCAAATATGTAAACAACCATGCATGAGCAGTGCCTATTAGACGGAGGGGGTCCCACAGCCGATCAGTTCCACTCATTCTGCTGGGAAGGAGGTACATGGCTCATGTTGTCTTTAGTTCAACCGTGCCTAGAGGGTCAATACTGCAGTTCAATTGTGTCCGCATTGTTACTTTCTGCCAGGAAGGGCTCTCAACAAGGGAAGTGTTCAGGTGTCTTGAAGTGAACCAAAGCGATGTTGTTCGGACATGGTGGAGATACAGAGAGATAGGAACTGTCGATGACATGCCTCGCTCAGGCTGCCCAAGGGCTGCTACTGCAGTGGATGACTGCTACCTATGGATTGTTGCTCGGAGGAACCCTGACAGCAACGCCACCATGTTGAATAATGCTTTTCGTGCGGCCACAGGACATTGTGTTATGACTCAAACTGTGTGCAATAGGCTGCATGATGCACAACTTCACTCCTGACGTCCATGGTGAGGTCCATCTTTGCAACCACGAAACCATGCAGCATGGTACAGATGGGCCCAAAAACATGCCGAATGGACCGCTCAGGACTGGCATCATGTTCTCTTCACTGATGAGTGTCACATATGCCTTCTAGCAGACAGTCGTCGGAGGTGTGTTTGGAGGCAACCCGGTCAGGCTGAACGCCTTAAACACACTGTCCAGTGAGTGCAGCAAGGTGGAGGTTCCCTGCTGTTTTGGGGTGGCATTATGTGGGGTCAACGTGCTCCGCTGGTTGTCACGAAAGGTGCCATAACGGCTGCACAATACTTGAATGCCATCATCCAACCGAAAGTGCTCCCATATGGGAAGCATATTAGTGAGGCATTCGTCTTCATGGACGACAATTTGTGCCCCCATTTTGCACATTTTGTGAATAGCTTCCTTTAGGATAACAACATTGCTCGCCTAGAGTGGCCAGCATGTTCCCCAGATGCGAACCCTATTGAACATGCCTGGGATAAATTGAAAAGAGGTGTTTATGAATGATATGACCCACCAACCTCTCTGAGGGATCTACGCCATATCGCTGTTGAGGAGTGGGACAATCTGGACCAACAGTGCCTTGATGAACTTGTGGATAGTATACCATGATGAATACAGGCATACATCAATGCAAGAGGACATGCTACTAGGTATTAGAGGTACTGGTGTGTACAGCAATCTGGACCACCACCTCTGAAGGTCTCACTGTATGGTGGTACAACATGCAATGTGTAGTTTTCATGAGCAATAAAAAGGGCAGAAATGATGTTTATGTTGATCTATATTCCAATTTTCTATTCAGGTTCCAGAACTCTTGGAACCGAGGTGGTGCAAAACTTTTTTTGATGTGTGTCTCATGGATAACATGATTTGTCCTGTATCTCCTGCACTTCATTTACAGAAAAAGATTTAAAAAAGACCAATAACATAAAATACTTTGCCATATTATACTGATCATTCTGATTGACTTTTTGAGCAAATGATAATGTTCATTTCTGACTGTAGTTTTTTCAGGAGAACCTTATATTGACCTTCTCTGATTACTTCCCATTGCCAGCATAAAAGAAATCAGTAACACAATATCCAGTACTAATATTCTCCTATTTCCTAACCTCAGCTTTGGCACTCACTGTCCTCATGACCATGTCCTAACATAATGAGATTTTCACTCAGCAGCGTAGTGCGCGCTGATATGAAACTTCCTGGCAGATTAAAACTGTGTGCCCGACTGAGACTCGAACTCGGGCCTTTGCCTTTCGCGGGCAAGTGCTCTACCATCTGAGCTACCGAAGCACGACTCATGCCCGGTCCTCACAGCTTTACTTCTGCCAGTATCTCGTCTCCTACCTTCCAAACTTTACAGAAGCTCTCCTGCGAACCTTGCAGAACTAGCACTCCTGAAAGAAAGGATATTGCAGAGACATGGCTTAGCCACAGCCTGGGGGATGTTTCCAGAATGAGATTTTCACTCTGCAGCGGAGTGTGCGCTGATATGAAACTTCCTGGCAGATTAAAACTGTGTGCCCGACCGAGACCCGAACTCGGGACCTTTGCCTTTCGCGGACAAGTGCTCTACCATCTGAGCTACCGAAGCACGACTCACGCCCCGTCCTCACAGCTTTACTTTGAAGGTAGGAGATGAGATAGTGGCAGAAGTAAAGCTGCGTGGACCGGGCGTGAGTTGTGCTTCGGTAGCTCAGATGGTAGAGGACTTGCCCGCCAAAGGCAAAGGTCCCGAGTTCGGGTCTCGGTCGGGCACACAGTTTTAATCTGCCAGGAAGTTTCATATCAGCACACACTCCGCTGCAGAGTGAAAATCTCATTCTGGAAACATCCTCCAGGCTGTGGCTAAGCCATGTCTCCGCAATATCCTTTCTTTCAGGAGTGCTAGTTCTGCAAGGTTCGCAGGAGAGCTTCTGTAAAGTTTGGAAGGTAGGAGACGAGATACTGGCAGAAGTAAAGCTGTGAGGACCGGGCGTGAGTCGTGCTTCGGTAGCTCAGATGGTAGAGCACTTGCCCGCGAGAGGCAAAGGTCCCGAGTTCGAGTCTCGGTCGGGCGCACAGTTTTAATCTGCCAGGAAGTTTCATATCAGCGCACACTCTGCTGCAAAGTGAAAATCTCATTCTGGAAACATCCCCCAGGCTGTAGCTAAGCAATGTCTCCGCAATATCCTTTCTTTCAGGAGTGCTATTTCTGCAAGGTTCGCAGGAGAGCTTCTGTAAAGTTTGGAAAGTAGGAGACGAGATACTGGCAGAAGTAAAGCTGTGAGGACCGGGTGTGAGTCGTGCTTTGGTAGCTCAGATGGTAGAGCACTTGCCCGCGAGAGGCAAAGGTCCCGAGTTCGAGTCTCGGTCGGGCACACAGTTTTAATCTGCCAGGAAGTTTCATGTCCTAACATATTTTCCAGGTTGAAAAAGTCTGAGATTGGTTGCTGCTGATGTTAGATTCCAGATATGGGCAATAGTTGTAACAATGGTAGTCACTGATTGGGGGGGGGGGGGACATAGAGAGAGCACAATAAGAAATATCAAAACAGCATTAATTATAAGAAGTAACATTAGAATACTGTAAGTTGTGAATTGTTACAGATGGTTTCTCTACGTCTGAGTGGCAGCGAGAAGCTGAAGCTTACTCGATCTGTATCATTTGTGATTCACATAGCGATAAAAATATTAATATTAATGGCTTATGATTATTGTCTATATTGGATTCTTGACAAGATCCATCAACATGGTCGATTCACTTCCAAGATTCAAGGTAGGTAAGTTTCTTTAATTTAACTAGGTTGTATGAAATGTCAGCAGGTTGTTTTCAACTTTGTCTAATGTTCAAACTAAGAGACAAGAGCTTACTCACTTTAGGTGGGTTTTAACTGACAGTGTCCTTGTAGATAATGTCATCAAATGCTAAAAGCAAACTTTTATATTCCAAAATTTTTGTTTTAATGTATAATTGGATGGATAAAAAATCTACTCACTGATTGAAAACAGGAGAAAACACTTTATGGAAATGTTCCAGCTTTCTGAGCTAGTGGTTCCTTCTTCTTTTATAATTGTAACTGTATATAGGTCCCCATCAGGAAATTTTCATCTATTTCTGAAAAATTTGGACTCCTTGTTGTGCTATCTGTCAGACAGGGGGAAGCAAATTATTATTTGTGGGGACTTCAATGTAGATTCTCTGAAAGAGGGTAATAGGAATGACCTGGAAGTATTACTCGGTTCTTACAGTTTGACACCCATTATTGATTTGCCTACTCGGGTGGTAAAGGATAGCAGCTCACTGATAGATAACTTCTTTATAGACCAAGATAAGTTTAACCAGATAAATGCTCAGCCTGTTGAGAATGGTCTTTCTGATCATGGTGCACAGCTAGTTACAATATATGACATAGCTCCATTCAGCAATACTAAACAGTCCTCCAAAGTAGTACGTTCAGCCAACGATTTAACAATTGCAAATTTCAGGGAAAGCCTACAGCAGTTAGACTGGGATGAGGTGTACCATGAACCTCATGCCAATTTAAAATATAATTTATTTCATGACATTTTTGTAAATGCATTTGAAAACTGCTTCCCCAAGAAAATAGTTAAATATACTCGTAAGAAACCTTGTAACAAACCATGGCTTATTAAGGGTATAAAAATATCTTGTAACCGGAAAAGGGAAATGTATCTGACAGCAAGAAAGAGTAGTGACCCAGAAACTATCAAACATTATAAAGACTACTGTGTTATATTAAGAAAAGTTATTAAAAAATCCAGAAGTATGTGTATCATGTCTGAAATCAGCAACTCTGATAATAAAATTATAACAATTTGGAATATTATTAAAAGAGAAACAGGTCAACCAAGAGCACAGGAAGACAGTATTACCATCAAGTTGAATGAAAACTTTACGAACAAAAAGTCAGAAGTTGAAAATATTTTTAATAATCATTTTCTAAATGTTGTGGATATAGTAGGATCCAGGTGTTCATTAGAAGATGCTAGGCTGTTAATGGAAGAGGCCATACCTATGCAATTTGATACAATTGAAATCTCACCCACTTCTCCCTCTGAAATTAGGAAAATAATAAACTTGCTTAAAAGCAAAAACTCACATGGAATTGATGGCATTTCCAGCAAAATACTAAAAGCTTGTTCTCAACAGATAAATAAGATTCTCAGCCACCTGTGTAATAGCTCTCTGGAACAGGGCATTTTCCCTGATAGACTGAAATATGCTATTGTTATACCTTTGCATAAAAAGGGGGATAGATCTGATGTCAACAATTACCGTCCAATCTCCCTTCTAACAGCTCTGTCCAAAATCTTTGAGAAAGGAATGTATTCAAGAATAGCTTCACATATCTGTAAAAATGAAGTACTAACAAAATGTCAGTTTGGTTTCCAGAAAGGTTTTTCAACAGAAAATGCCATATATGCTTTCACCAATCAAATTTTGAATGATCTGAATAACCAAACACCACCCATTGGGATTTTTTGTGATCTCTCAAAGGCTTTTGATTGTGTAAATCATGAAATTCTGCTAGACAAGCTCAAGTATTGTGGCATGAGTGGGACAATGCACAAATGATTTAATTCGTACCTAACTGGAAGAGTGCAGAAAGTTGAAATAAGCAGTTCTCATAATATGCAAAGATAAGCACATTCCTCAGACTGGGGAACTATCAAGAATGGGGTTCCACAAGGGTCAGTCTTGGGTCCTTTGTTGTTCTTAATATATATTAATGACTTGCCATTCTATATTCATGAAGAGGCAAAGTTAGTTCTCTTTGCTGATGATACAAGTGTAGTAATCACACCTGACAAACAACAATTAACTGATGAAATTGTCAATACTGTCTTTCAGAAAATTACTAAGTGGTTCCTTGTAAACGGACTCTCACTGAATTTTGATAAGACACAGTACATACAGTTCCGTACAGTGAATGGTATGACGCCATTAATAAATATAGACCTTAATCAGAACCATATAGCTAAGGTAGAATATTCCAAATTTTTAGGTGTGTCCATTGATGAGAGATTAAATTGGAAGAAACACATTGATGACCTGCTGAAACGTTTGAGTTCAGCTACTTATGCAATAAGGGTCATTGCAAATTTTGGTGATAAACATCTTACTAAATTAGCTTACTACGCCTATTTTCACTCATTCCTTTCATATGGCATCATATTTTGGGGTAATTCATCACTGAGGGGTAAAGTATTTATTGCACAAAAGCGTGTAATCAGAATAATAGCTGGAGTCCACCCAAGATCACCCTGCAGGCATTTATTTAAGGATCTAGGGATATTCACAGTAGTTTCTCAGTATATATACTCTCTTATGAAATTTTTTATTAACAACCAAACCCAATTCAAAAGTAATAGCAGTGTGCATAACTACAATACTAGGAGAAAGGATGATCTTCACTATTCAAGATTAAATCTAACTTTGGCACAGAAAGGGGTGAATTATACTGCCACTTAAGTCTTTGGTCACTTACCAAATAGTATCAAAAGTCTGACAGATAACCAACAAGTATTTAAGAAGAAATTGAAAGAATTTCTGAATGACAACTCCTTATACTCCATAGAGGAATTTTTAGATATAAATTAAGAAAAAAAATTATAAAAAAATAAAAAATAAAAAAATAAAAAAATAAAAAATAAAAAACACAAAAAAATAAAAAAGTTGTTATATTAACTTAAGTATGTTGTTAAATTAACTTAATCATGTCATGTATTGGAAAATTTGACTCATTCCACATCATTACGAAATATCGTATTCATGATCCATGGAACTAGTATTAATCTAATCTAATCTAATCTAATCTGGCAGAAGGGTTGAAAGGAATGAAGAGGAATGAACAAAAGTGACTGGTGTGGCTTAGGAAATGTAGAGAGTCACCAAAACCCCAGTTCAGTGCAGACTTACCAGATGGGATGAAAAGGTAAAACTGGTTGATGGGGAATACCTGAGAGCATAAAGGTGGAAGATGGGGTAATAATCAAGTGAAGATAACTTACAAAAACATTGGCAAGAGTTAATAAGAGCAGAAAGCTAAGTTCTTTATATGTGGTAGACAGTGTGGAGGAGGGTAGGGAAAGGTCAGAAAATAAAAGATACAGAAAACTAAAAGGGACTGAAGGAAAGGAATTGTTACTGAAAAGAAATGCTGAGACCAAATAAATTAATGTAAGTTTAGGCCAGCTGGTTGGCGGGAATCCAAAGACATTTTAATGCCAGTTCCCACCTATGGTGTTCGAGAAACTGGTGTCAGGGGGAAGGATCTAGACTACACAGGTACTGAGGTCATGACTGTAGAGCTTGCTCTGCAACAGGATATTGTGTGTTACCAGTGTACACCCTCTGTCTATACCCATCCATCCTAACTGATAACTTGGTGGTAGTCATACGAATGTAGAAGGCCAAACAGTATTTACATGACAGCTGGTACACAACATGTGTCATTTCACAAGTGGTGCTCCCTTTGGTTGCTCGTATAGCTATCAGACAGATGTTGTTGTTGTTGTTGTGGTCTTCAGTCCTGAGACTGGTTTGATGCAGCTCTCCATGCTACTCTATCCTGTGCAAGCTTCTTCATCTCCCAGTACCTACTGCAACCTACATCCTTCTGAATCTGCTTAGTGTATTCATCTCTTGGTCTCCCCCTATGATTTTTACCCTCCACACTGCCCTCCAATACTAAATTGGTGATCCCTTGATGCCTCAGAACATGTCCTACCAACTGATCCCTTCTTCTGGTCAAGTTGTGCCACAAACTTCTCCTCTCCCCAATCCTATTCAATACTTCCTCATTAGTTATGTGATCTACCCATCTAATCTTCAGCATTCTTCTGTAGCACCACATTCCAAAAGCTTCTATTCTCTTCTTGTCCAAACTATTTACCGTCCATGTTTCACTTCCATACATGGCTACACTCCATACAAATACTTTCAGAAATAACTTCCTGACACTTAAGTCTATACTCGATGTTAACAAATTTCTCTTCTTCAGAAACGCTTTCCTTGCCATTGCCAGTCTACATTTTATATCCTCTCTACTTCGTCCATCATCAGTTATTTTGCTCCCCAAATAGCAAAACTCCTTTACTACTTTAAGTGTCTCATTTCCTAATCTAATACCCTCAGCATCACCCGACTTAACTCGACTACATTCCATTATCCTCGTTTTGCTTTTGTTGATGTTCATCTTATATCCTCCCTTCAAGACACCATCCATTCCGTTCAACTGCTCTTCCAAGTCCTTTGCTGTCTCTGACAGAATTACAATGTCATCGGCGAACCTCAAAGTTTTTATTTCTTCTCCATGGATTTTAATACCTACTCCAAATTTTTCTTTTGTTTCCTTTACTGCTTGCTCAATATAGAGATTGAATAACATCGGGGAGAGGCTACAACCCTGTCTTACTCCCTTCCCAACCACTGCTTCCCTTTCATGTCCCTCAACTCTTATAACTGCCATCTGGTTTCTGTACAAGTTGTAAATAGCCTTTCGCTCCCTGTATTTTACCCCTGCCACCTTTAGAATTTGAATGAGAGTATTCCAGTCAACATTGTCAAAAGCTTTCTCTAGGTCTACAAATGCTAGAAACATAGGTTTGCCTTTCCTTAATCTTTCTTCTAAGATAAGTCGTAAGGTCAGTATTGCCTCACGTGTTCCAGTATTTCTACGGAATCCAAACTGATGTTCCCCGAGGTCGGCATCAGACAGATAGCCACCTGCGATACAACATGTCATGTACCAGTTGTTATGTAAACACCACTGTTATATTAATTTCTTCAGTCTCAGTATTTCTTTTCAGTAACTATTACTCTTCTTTGGTCCCTTTTATTTTTCTATGTCTTTTATTTTCTGACCTGTCTTCCCCTACCTCTCCACCCCCCTCCCCCCCCCCCCTCCCCCACCTCACCTGTCTATCACCTATCACATATAATGCACTTAGCTTTCAGCTCTTATTAACCCTTGCACAGTGTTTTGTCAGTAATCTCTGTCATGCTTACTACTCTATCTTCCACCTTTTAGCTTTGAGGTTTTCAAATCTCATCAGGTGTGGTCCCCAACAATCAGTCTTTCCTTCTCATCCCATGTGGTAAGTCTGCCCTGACCTATGGTTTTGGGCAACGTTTTCATAACTCTGCCCATTTGGTAAACCTCAACAGTCTTTTCCTTCATCTCTCTTCCTATGCCTTCAACCCATCTTTCAGAAGAAAGGGTCCCTGGCTCCAGAATCTTCCATATTTCTATAACTGATGCATGTGTTTCCTCCTATTGCTGCATGGTGAGTAGATTTTTTATACAATTGATTATTTTTGTTGATATAAAATTTTTGTGTTGATACTGGAATGCCACGACACACTGATTGAGGTAACATGTCTCCATTCTTCAAGTGTACAAATTGTGCGATACGGCATAGTGTTTAAGGCACTTATAAAGATCCTCTCATAATTTTCAACATTGCAGATATTAATTTTAAGTAGTATTGCTTCCAAGTGTTAACCATTTTATGTGCAATGAAAGTATATAATTTTTAAGAAAGGTATCCTTACATATAAGTATAATCATGTACGTAACTTGTTAATGGCATCAATGTCCAGGGGTTTGATAACTGTCCAGATTTGCTGAATAGACAAGGCTGAAATTTTATAACTCATATCCACATATTGGTAATTTATAAACAATTCATACTATAGAGTGACAAACACTGTTAATTTTCATATTGTATCACAAACCATAATGAAAACAAAGATACTGCATAGTGGTACATGCCAAAGACCCTAACATGCTGTTTATTGCTAGGGTTGCAAAATTAGTGTGACTGTCTTGATGCCAAAAATATGTGCCCCAGCAACCAGCTCAAGATTCTGATGAGCTATCCCCCCTCAGACATAGAATCTGCACAAGATTGTGTGACTTTGATATATGCATGAAAATTAGTTGTTGGAAAAAACAACTGCTGTGATCGGAGGCTTACCCAATGTATGTGTTGCTTTCAGGGCTCTCAGTTGTCCAGCCGGATGTGATCGTTGAAGTCCCATGATATTTCAGCAAATAACCTTTCCGCCATCATCATGTGGTTCTGATGTAATGGTCTATCTTCTCATTGTCAGTGTTATTTGTGTCCGTCAGTCGGGCTTCGATTCCCTGTGCCGACAGTCCGATTGCGGCTGCTGAACGTCCGGTTGCGGCCGCCGACATTCCATTTGCGAGCACCGACGCTTCGATTGCGGCCGCCGACAATCCATTTGCGTGCACCGACCCAGGTCTGCGCCCACCCCGGCGTCGCGCCAGGTGGTGGAAGATGCAGAATCCCGAGGAGTGTCCTCTGCAGCCATTGTAGAAGGGTCTTGTGTCCACTTGTGGCGTGACTCCTTGACGGAGTTAAGTAATGGTTGCCATGTCTTGCTTAGTTGAAAACCTGTGTCTTGGTTTACGAGATTGTCCGTTACGTGAATTTCAATGGCCTCCTTGAAGGTGTTGTCCCAGTAGAAACTGGTAGGGGTCAGAATGTTGGTCTCTACTGGCCCCTACCAGTTTCTACTGAGACAGCATCTTCAAGGAGTCCATTGAAATTCGCGTAACAGACAATCTCATAAACCGAGACACAGGTTTTCAACTAAGCAAGACATGGCAACCATTACTTAACTCCGTCAAGGAGTCACGCCACAAGCAGACACAAGACCCTTCTACAACGGCTGCAGAGGACACTCCACGGGATTCTGCATCTTCCACCAACCGGCGCAATGCCAGGGTGGGCGCGGACCTGGGTCAGCACTCGCAAACAGATTGTCGGCGGCCGCAATTGGACTGTCGGCGCAGGGAATCAAAGCCCGACTGACAGACATAAATAACACTGACAATGAGCAGACAGACCATTCCATCAGAACCCCTGATGATGGCAGAAAGGTTATTAGCCGGAATATCTTGGGACTTCAACGATTGCATCCGGCTGGACACCTGAGAGCCCTGGAAACAAAAAAATTGCTGTTTGAACTTTCTTGGTAGCATTTGAATGTGGAAAATCCTTTGTCATGATAATATCAAATGAGTGGAAACATTTGTTCTTGAAATACTAATTTTTGCTTGAAAAGTTTAAGAAAATTTAAATAAAAAATATAAATTTTCAACCAGATAACATTTTTGTGTAACTATTGATTGGTAATGTCATTTGTAAAGATTACACATAAAAATTTGTAATCCAAATTTTAAATGTCTAAGAGTAAAAGGAGTAAATGACATTGTTGTCTTCTAACGTTCTGATGACTTAAAGTGTGAGTGTGGGTGTGGGTTATACTGATTTATTTCCCCAAACCACATCCCTCTTCTTTATGAGGAGACTTACTTGGAATTTTGCAACCCCTCTTCTTTATGGGATAGTCAGCTGCTGGAAAATCTCTTGACTTCTACTCCGTTGGGTAGCGCTAGGTACAGGAACTTTTAAGCCTCTTTCTACTTATAAAATGAGTAGACATACAAACTTTCCTTTTCGCCAGTTAACAATGTATTTGACTTTCATGCACAACATAATTCACACTTTCAACATACACATGCAACTTTCTGTAACTACCTTGTGCTGTCAAACATTGCGAACAAAATAATTTACATTCGAAAGAAAGTCTGCTTAGACACCATGACTTTCGATAAAGGATACTGAAAAAATGTCTTGCCTCTACCAAGGCTGAGTCAAGAGTTTATAAGAGTACTTTTTCAACTGTTCTTGTTATAATTAACAATAGTCAATGACATAATAAGCACAGAGCGGCATAAAAACTCCATGGCTCTTCTTTACACACGCACTAAAACCTCTATGGCTTGCCCGACAGGAACTTGTCGGATCCATTCGACCGCCGTGTCTACTTTCTTCATACAACTGATTTTAAGCCTGCACACACAAACATGTGATGCGCAGTCGGTAGGATTCTACCATTCCACACTTGTGTCTAGAGAATCATGTGTTTGAGATGGTAGAAGGCCGAGTGGTTCCAGAATTTACACAGAAATTTTCGAATCACTACAGTCTTTCACTAGGAAGATAATTACAAAGTAAAATGAAGTTGTAAATAAGACAAAATGCATATAAGACATGAGAAAGAGTCCATTATGTTACAAGAAACAATTTTTCAAGTATTTGTTCATGAATAAATCTTTTGTGGATGTGTCAGAAAAGTTGTTTTATCCACTTAAGTTTCAGTCACATTCTGAATAAAACCTGTGTTATAACCACTTGAAGTTCTTTTTCACAAAACTGTATTTTTGTTTATACATGTAAATTGTCCATGTGAGATGGCAATTTTTACACTGTGTTGTGAATTAACAGAAAAATATTTTAGTACTCAGCATAAGTCCTAACTTCTTTTCCTTCACAAAGAGAGAGGTGTCGTTTGGTTTCTCTTCATGCCACATATTTGTTTGTTAGGGTGGAGGACTAGCAGACAACATTATGTAAAATATAACTATGGAAACTCCAGGTAGGAATATCAACAATGTAGAAAAAGATAGATTGCTGCTTACCGTAAACATAACGTACTAAGTCGCAGACAGGCATAATTAATCACTCAGGCATTGCACAGCTTTTTATATTGTTATGACTGCCAACCAGCTGTCCACCAGGAGAATGGCCACTGCTAAAATGTGGCCAAGACCAAAGTAGACCACCTTGTGACACAACACACAGGTGAACATAACATGCTTAATTTCAGTAACTGCTTCGCTAAATGAGCCATATGGAACCTCCCCTCTGCCAGCAGCTTTTCTGAACTACACAGATGGGACTCATCCTTACAACACATTCTTCACTCCCATAATTATCCCGGCCTCAACCTTTGGTAAAATACTGTCCCTACACCCTCCATCCAACAGTTTCACCCCCTGTGTTCTGTCACCTCCTTCCCAGTCTTGACTCGTACCCAACACATATATAAAATTGAGCACATGGCTATATCTAAAATTCAAAGACTGAACATTTACACATTAAAAAATTGTTTGATATTTTCACTCATAGTCATGAACTTTGGAATTCAAACAGATATTCAGAATTGAATAAGCCCTTTAAGATATAGTGAAACCAATAAAATTGGTTACGCAAAATGTGTAACCAAGTGACAAAAACAATTTGTATATGTAGGCAATGAAACACTAATGGAAAAGTTACATATTAAATTTTGATGCATATGGATATTTATAAAATTAACAATTTCTTTTGAATCACTTGCACTCTGACAGTTAGTACATGAGTGTTTTCATAATAAACATAATTAATTTCCCCCCAATTTTTCAGCATATTTGCTTAATTTTCTAGAACATAAAAAAAAAGTTTTTCATTACCTTTTGTGCACAGCACCCAGTTTCTTTCAGTTAAATACACAGATTCAAAGAAATTCAAACTACATACTCACTGGGAAAATCTCCAACAACAATTGTATATCTTGTACATCATCCTTCATTCATTTGCCATGCCAACTACCCTACTGCATATGAAGACCTCATCATGTCAAGTGATATAGTTTTGGAGATAGTCCTCACTTGACCAGCATAAAATTTATTCAGTTTTTGTGGGCAGCTTTGCAAAATAGTCAAAGGAAGACATTCAAATTTCTAGAATACAATTTCCAATACTTTGTCTTGAGGAGTACATTAAGTGAAAGGTGAGATAATGTCATGGTGACATTTTAAACATTTTGTCCAACTTTGAAGTAGTATATGTCATTGATCAATTGTGATAAAACTGTAAAACTTGGCAAAGTGGTTTGAAAATTTCCATTGTCCACATTTTGTAAGTTTCATATAATTTGATGCACTGCTTTTGCTTCCTGCAGCGCTCAGAGTTGTCAATGAATATTGTAATGACAAAGTTTTTCCCAGGTTCTCTTCACGTAGTTAGTTTAGGAAGCACTACTTATGTGACCTAGTTTTTCTTGAAGTCTTGTCTATAAAATTTGCATGTTTTATGATTTTGGAATTATAGGTTTTGGTATGTATGGACTGAAGTTGACATAAAAAATGTGGGGCAAACCTAAGTGAATTTTAAACCATTGTATCTCAAAAGAACATCTGGACCATGATTTTAAAGGTGATTCTCTTCTTTAAAAAATAATGCATTTCAATCATTATTTTTTCCTGAAGATCTGCAGCTATCCAACACAGTTTGTAATTCAAATTTCTACTTTGGAGCATCATGCTCTAAGATCACACTATATTGAGAAAGCAGTAGTAATATTCATTCACAAACTCAGTCTACCTCGAATGAAGAGTGAAAAATTGGGGTTATTCTGTAATTTTTATATTTTCTTGAAGTGTCTTACATAAAGTAAAAGTAACTGACCATTAAAACATGTAATCAATTCTTAATTTTGCCTGTGACTTTGTATTGTTGCTTTGAAAATCTGAGGGATTCAAGAAGTGCATAAGTGCTTCAAGCTGACCAATATCTAATTCTGGTAAAAGGCTGAAAAATGTTGATGACTTTTCCCCTGAGCAAAAGAAACTGTTGCTGAGTTGTTCTACCCTGAGTTTCAATGCTAACTCCAACATTTGTCTGCATCATATCATAGCTGTGATAACAAACGTTGAATCTTTACAAAGTTTATGCTTTAATCAGTGTTCAAAGAAGAATCATCAGTTTCAAAAGAAATTGAAACTGAGTACTGAAATTCTTGCTAATCCATTACAAAAATTCAGCAAGCATCATTCAGTTTTGCAAAAGTTTGTCACAATGCGTGCCCTCAGGCACAGACTGCGGAGGGGGTAGTTTATGGTGGGAGGGGACATAAGGTGACTGTGCACCTTCAGGGACTCAGTTCATCAGTGCACTTGATTATTACTGCAATGTTATTGCTGAAATACTATGCCTATTGGACACTATGGATCAGCACTATATCTGTGATCTGTTCAATCAGCATTTTGCATTTTTTTTTCTTTTTTAAATTCTGGTGGCCAGTAAACATGACTTAAAATTACAAATGAAATGCAATGTCAATCATGAACAAAGCTCAATAAGCATTCAAGTGAATCATGAATTTGTCCCTGATGAGTTACAGCATGAGCAGGTTCTGATGAACAGAGGTGCATGAACTGCTTTGGTTATACACAGCTGTCATCAGACTTTAAATTAAAAAATGCATACTTCATGATGAAATCTTCTCAGGTTGACAGCCGAGTCAATGTGTAGTTCTCCAGCAACGTTTCAGCAAGTTTCTTACTTTCCATCTTCAGTCAAAGTGTCGGGTTCATGTCTTGTCTGGATCTTTATAGCCGCTGGACCACGTGCATCTCTGCATCCTCGGCCCCAGTTGGGCCAATCAGGCGCGAGCAGAATCAGCACGTGGTGGGTGGAGCATTGGCGCCAGGTCCTGGTGTCTTGTCTCAGTGCAGCCTTTTTATTCCATCTGCCGCAACCGACCTGCCTCCATCGGTGCACTCTCGTCTCATTCTTGATAATGTTGTGTTCCACGCACTGCTTAGTTGGAAGCCACTATCCCGATTGACCAGGTTATCACTGACCATATCTCTACTGCCTCTTTTATAATAGAATCCCAGAAACCTTATGCTCTACACAGCCTCTTGGTTTCTTCAAATTGAAACGTGTGTTCTTCACTGAGGCTGTGCTCCGCTACCACGGACTTTTCTTTTTGTCTGAGGTAGATGCTTCTCACATGTTCAGATATGCGTTGTGTTTTGCAATGCTGCGTCTGTCCAATACATTGTTTCCCACATTCACAGGAAATACTGTAGACTCAAGTTGTCCTACATTGAGCCCAGCATATTTCTGATTTTTGCTGGAGGATGGAAGATGGTTTTTATCTTGTTCTTCTCCAGTATCCTGGCAATCTTGGCAGTGGGTGGCTCTGCGTATGGGAGGAAAGCCAGACCTTGGTTGTTCTCTTCTTCCTGAAGGTCCTTCTCCTTCTCCTTCTTGCTCATCTTGAGAGCACATCTAATCTGCTTTTGGGTGTATCCATTCTTCAGGAAGGTTTTCTTCAGGTGCTGAATCTCAGTAGATAAACTGTCTTTGTCGCATATGTCATAGGCTCTGCGGACAAGAGTAGTGAGCACGGATTTCCAGCAAAAATCAGAAATATGCTGGGCTCAATGAAGGACAACTTGAGTCTAAGAACACCGAGTGTCTACAGTATTTCCTGTGAATGTGGGGAACAATATATTGGACAGACGCAGTGTTGCATAACGCAACGCATATCTGAACATGTGAGAAGCGTCCGCCTCAGACAAAAAGAAAAATCCGCAGTAGCAGAGCACAGCCTCAGAGAAGAACACAAGTTTCAATTTGAAGAAACCAAGAGACTGTGTAGAGCATAAGGCTTCTGGGACTCTGTTATAAAAGAGGCAGTAGAGATACGGGTCAGTGATAACCTGGTCAATCGGGATAGTGGCATCCAATTCAGCTGCGCGTGGAACACAACATTATCAAGATTGAGACAAGAGCACACCGATGGAGGCACCCATGGCTCCCCCCACACCACGCGCTGCCGCACTGATTCCGCTCGCACCTGGCCCGACCGGCGCCAAGGATGCAGAGATGCCCATGGTCCAATGGCTATAAAGATCTGGACAAGACATGAACCTAACACTTCGCCTGAAGATGGCAAGTAAGAATCTTGCTGCAACATTGCTCGAGAACAACATATTGACTCAGCTGTCAACGCAAGATTTTATCATCGAGATTCACCGAGAAAGTCTGCATCCTCATATAATGCACACGTCATCTCTTATGGATATGTTAAAAGTATATCAGTGGAATTTTGTGGCTATGAGAGGATGTGGAGGGTGAGTAGGGTTCTGCCTTCTTTTCTTTTCAGATTGATAACAGCAGAGTATAATTTGAGCAGTTCATTGACTCCTGTTTAACTTAAAATGCTGGCTGCTGTAACTCATTATCATCAAAGCCACTAATAAATGCAACATGGCTGCTTATTATGCTTTGGGCTTGATAAATTTTGCATTTGATGTAGACTTTATGACTGCTTATTAAGCTTTGGGCTGACGAATTATGCATTTGACATAGTCTTTTAAGCAACACAGGCTGACCCTCACAATTTTAATTGGGGAAGCTCCAAGAAAATTCAAACTGCTCATCTGTATATTTTCATCAGATGAAGCTAAAGGTGTAACAGAAGCCAATTTGTTATAGAGTTCCATGTGACAGTTTAAACACAGCTTTTGTCCAGATGAACCATGTTTGCTGAATTTTTGTAGCCATAGTTTCATTAGTCAGCCTTAACTTTTTTTAATGGGATGACTCACCTTTTAAAAAGGATTAGAATGTAACCTTTTCAGAGTATCTGATTTTGCCAGAAAATGGCAAATTGTAAGATTTATCACTCAACCTCAGTCTAGAACAGTTTAAAATACATAGTTCCTTTTGTTAATGAGAAAATTCTCAAACAAATTGCAGCCTTTTGCTGGAATTGTAGACCAACAAATGCTGCTGACTCCATCAGATTTTTAAAGCATAAAAAGTCACCTTCAAGATAAAATTTGATTAAATTTTAACAGATGATTAATTTTTTGTGTAATATGGTTTTAAAAAGTTGAGTAATTGCAGAAAATGTGCATACTTCATTTTTTATTTGTTTTCTTGAAGACATATTGAATTTGGGCATACCTTTTTTACCACTCTCCAGGAAATTGCGTATTTTTAGATGATTCTTTGAAATAGTTATTGGTATGGGAAACTTCACTGGATAAATGTTAACCTTAATGGGAAAAAAGTGACTGTACGTTTTCAGTGTTTTATAGACGAAAGAATGGTGGTTCATGCAAGTATGAATCTGGCATCCCTCTTAGAAATATAAATGATTAAATGCACTTGTTTTTGTCACAAATTGTTATTGGACACCTACAGCCCCTTATATCTCAAAACCTGTAAACCCAGTAGTGATAAATGTTGCACGTTACACAAGTGAACTACAAGAAAACTGGGACACAAAAGGAGAGATTATAAACTAACTACATGAAGACATCAAGCTATGTAAATTTGGGAGAAATTTTGTTACAACTGAACTTATTGCTGACTTTGAATGCTACTTGGAGCAGAAGCAATGAATATGTTATGAATTACAATAGGGTATATTGAAAAGTAATTTCCAACACAAAATTTATGAATAATGATAGCTTAATAAGACAATCTGGAAACAAATCAAAAGCTGCATTGGGTATTGTGGAGACTGAAATAGAGAAGAAATGTGAGGACCAGGATATCATTCTCAAAAGCGTAAAAATGTCAGTATGAAAAACAAGATTTGATGAATTATATAATAAATTAGCATTTGATGCTTTCAATTGTGGCATTCTTTTAGAGAAATTGAAAGTGTTCGGTGTTCATGGGACAGGAAATAGTGGTTTGAATCATACCTACAAAACAGCACACTGATTGTAGGATTGATGTCAGATTACTCCAGCCACAAAATAAATTTAGTATCAGATGCAAAAATGTTGAAATAAGAGTACCACAAGGCTAGGTCCCACATTTTTTTCTTATCTGTGTAATTGACACCCACATCTCATACAGGTCACCCAATGCTATATTATTCGCACATGATACTACTGTGATACTAAGGACATCAAAGCAGCGGCTGCTAAGAACTATTGATCAAGTTCTAAAGACTGTCCAGTCTTGGTTCAGTGCAAACTGTTGACATTAAATGCAAATAAAACAAATTATATGCAATTTGGGAAAATAAGCCAAAGTGTAAACATTGATCTAATGCTGGATGGCAAAGCCGGAGACATAGTGACATATACAAAATTTCTGGGGATGTTGGTGAAAACTTAAATTTTAATGACCATGTAATGAAACTTTCATAGAAACTTAATTCAGCCTGTTTTGCTCTTAGAATATTGCAAATATTTGTACCATAGAGCATACCAGGATGGCCCATTTCAACTGTTTTTAGTCTCTTGCAATATATGGAATAATACTTGCTGCCTGAACCCTTTTTTTCCATTACAGAAGAGGGCTATCTGAATAATAACACAGAGTTATCCACAGGCACAATGCAAACCCATATTCAGAAAGATTAAAATATTAACAATACCTTCATTATATGTACACAAATGGGTTTTATATGTTAGCTCCCAACTTGTAGATTTTCAGACAAATGCCGTAACTACAGTACCCGAAATAGTACAGCACTCCATACTCAGCAAACAAAAAGAACAAACACACAAAGGCATCTGAGCCATATTGGCACAAAACTTTACAACTGATTGCCTGTCAACATTAGAAGATGAAAACAAATTTACAAATTTAAAGCAAATTAAAAAATAGTCTACTTGAACAATGTTTTTATCCAGTAAATGACAATGTAATCCAATAAACATTTTCTAATAATGTTTATATTAAGGCAAAACTGAAAATGTTGACTTTTGCCTCACTGTGTATTTTATGACCGTGTATTATTTTGTTTGCACTTTTTTATTTACATGTTTGTATGTTATATATATCCTTGAAATGGTTTCCCATAAATTTAAATATACATTTGGACAACTTCTGTACAACATTTACTGTTATACAACATTTATTGTCTGCAGAAGGATAAATAAAAATAAATAAAATAAAATGACATAAAACTTATGTATAGTGTGTAGTAACCAAGTAATATATGAGACTGATCCAAGTAACACAAATATAGCTTTATTAACGAAGCACTGAACAATAACAGAAAACAGACTCTTGCTGATTCCCATGTAACAAAGCACAGTACACTGATGTGAACTTTACACTGGAAGGACATAGAAGAGAATCAGTTAGTGTTGCTCTGCGCATATATATGCATAAGTCACCAGCAGACTACGCGGCAGAGACCTAGCTGTGTGCATGCCTTCCACAGGCAGCCTCCAGTGGCCAGCCCATGCTGATACATTTGGCATCCAGTTCAAACACACACACACACACACACATATGGCAATGCCCAACTCAGCGTACTCACTTTTGCACACACACTGGTCACAGGATACAACAGAGTGGGCACAATGCAAGCTATTAATACATATTACCAAGTTTTACACCTTTACCACAATTATTCACAGAAACACATCTCTTCAGATTTGTTTGAAACGACATCAGGAGTTTTCGTCACCCTTCACTTAGGTTTTTACTCACCAAGTATTGAAAATTGTGGGCTAGAAATCTGAATACTTTCCTTTGATCATTTAAAAAAATTCTACAAAATCTGTGATGATCAAGTAGGTAAACATAGACCAACTGACAGGTTGGTTTGTGGGGGTTTGTTATAACGTCAAGTTGAACACATGTATTTCAAAAACGACACAATACATGTAAGTCACAGAGCAAGTAGACAAAGTAAGGTATGTGTACAAGGTAACATTCAAATCAGCGCTGAGTCCAAGTCTAGCAGCTGCTGGCTCGCTGGCCGCTCAGGTGGCGCGGCTGCTGCATGGCTGGCAGACAGCGCCGCATGTAGAGGATGCGCGTAACTGCGCAGCGGCACTTTGAAAGATCGGCGAGTCACAACACTTTTCCCCCCTTTGAATTTTTTGCACTGGTCTTGATGGAGATGGCCTGTATATTGCTAACGTCCATAGGTGTTGTTTGACTGGCCATAAAGTCTCGAGGAGGAGGCTTCCCGTACGGATGGAAGTGTCCCCGATGATAACCGGTCGAGATGAAAGGAGACGTAGGGCTCGAATCTGCTGGGTCCCTGTCCACCAATCTGCCCATTGCGGCAAGTCCAGTTGTTATAACACGAGACATGTACGATGTGTTGGCGTCCGTAGGAGAAGGAGGCAGGTAGAGTTGCTCCGACAGATGATGGTCATCCGGTTCCTGCATGGGCACGTCTCCTGGTGGCATCCGTTCTTGTGCTGGCACCGAGATGATGGTGAGAGGGCTGCATTGTGAGTAATGGGAGATGCCGAGATCCTGTGGTGTAGTGGCATTTGGAACAGGCGTTGCTGGCACACGAGACCGAAGCTGGTCCGAATGTCGCACTGCAACACCCGTGTTCGTCTGAATTTCATACAGGCGCCGGCCACGGTGTCGTAAGATGTGGCCAGGACTACATTTTGACCACCTGGCATATCCGCGTACACATACAAGGTCGCTGGCGGTGAACCGGCCAAGCGAAGGCACCCGCGGCCGTGAGGTGGAAGGCTGCAGAAGATGAAGTAGCGTGCGGGGCTGTCGGCCATGTAAGAGCTGAGTTGGGCTGTGGTCGCCCATGGGGGTGAAACGGTATGAAGCCAGAAATTGGAGAAGCGCATCAGCAGCAGCAGAAGAAGTCAGGAGTTTCCTCATCTGAGCCTCAAATGTGCCGACCAATCGTTCAGCCTCACCGTTTGACTGTGGATGGAACGGAGGGGCTGTGACATGCATGACGCCGTGATGGGCACAAAAGTCTGCAAATTCGGAAGAGGCAAATTGTGGACCATTATCAGTAACAAGAGTAGAGGGAAGGCCTTCCAAAGAGAAAATGTGAGCTAGAGCACTTGCGGTTGTCACGGTGGTAGGCGACGTGCAACAGACAATGAAAGGAAAGTTAGAGTAGGTGTTAATAACGAGTAGCCAATAAGTACCTAAAAAAGATCCCACGAAATCAGCATGAATATGGTCCCAGGGCTTCTAAGGCGAAGTCCACGGTGACAAAGATGACTTCAAGGCAGCGGCCTGTGACACACAAGGGGCGCAGGTTGCAACCACGTGTGCGATTTCAGAATCGATGCCGGGCCAGTACACATGACGGTGTGCCAGAGATTTTGTGTGTGAGACATCCCAGTGCCCTTGGTGACGGAGGCGCAAGACCGAACCACGCAAAGACACAGGTACCACAAAACGCGGCAAAGCATTTTCGGTGGAAAGGAGGATAACACCATACCTAGCTGTGAGGCGGTAGCGCAAAGCGTAGTAGTGCCGCAACGGATCAGACGTCTTAGAGGACGGACGATCTGGCCAACCCTTCAGAATACAGCGTAAAACCCGGGAGAGAGTAGGATCAGAACCCGTAGCAGCCGCCAGCCTGTCCCCGGTGATGGGGAACCTGTCCACAACCCGCTGCTCGGCAACATCCAGGTGGAACAAAAAAGTTCATCCCTGTCGAATGCCAGATCAGGACCCATGGGAAGGTAAGACAGTGCATCCGCATTCGCATGTTGAGCCGACGGCCGGAAATGAATCTCATAATTGAAACGAGACAAGTAAAGAGCCCAATGCTGGATGTGGTGTGCAGCCTTGTCGGGAAGTGACGATGATGGATGAAACAAGGAAACAAGTGTGGCTACGAAGTCTTTCGCGACGTATTTCTTGAATAAAAATCTCTCGGTGTACATGCCGCGTCAATTCAGGATAAAACTCCAAGCTTTCAACCACCACCTCCATGGTCGTCGTCAGGGCTAAAACTGGTGCCTACGGGGAGGATATAGTGCATAGCGTTCGTCACCTGGAGAAGCTGCACTTGAAACAGTCTCAGTTGCTGGCCAGTCTGTAAGAACCGTTGCCGACCGCTGCATCGAGCACCAGCGCCACCTGAAATACAGGTATTTGGAAAAATCAATGGTGGCTGAACATAGCCTGCTTAACAAGCATAAGATTTTATTTGAAGAAACCAGAGTAATAGCCCACGCATCGAATTACTGGGACTCTGTGATCCGGGAAGCAGTCGAAATTAGACTTAGCGATAATAACTTTAACAGAGACAACGGCTATGCACTTAGCAACACTTGGAAGAGTGCATTGGATAAAGAAAAATCGCAGAGAAAAACTTCGCGCACTTTACCTCCTGATTCAAGGGATGGCGCTGCAAGCAACGCTGGATAGAAACTACATCTATGGAAGTAGAGGGCACCACTTCACTACGCGCCATATCGCTGTTGCTATGACATATTCCAGCCAATCAGAAGCCGTGCTTTGCGTATAAAAGTGGGAACCTCGCTAGTTCACGACAGTCAGTTTTAGCCCTGACGACGACCATGGAGGTAGTGGTCGAAAGCTTGGAGTTTTACCCTGAATTGACGCGGCATGTACACCGAGAGATTTTTATTCAAGGAAACAAGTGGTTTGTGGTCCGTAACAAGATGAAATTTGAATCCATAAAGAAAAACACCAAACTTATGAAGAGCATAAATAATGGTCAAAGCTTCTTTTTCAATTTGAGAATATTGGGCATCCGTGAGCTTTTTGGAGGCATAAGCAATGGGTTGTTCAGAACCGTCAGAAAAATGGTGTGCAACGACTGCACCAACCCCATATTGAGATGTGTCTGTGGGAAGAACAAGATGTTTGCCAGGTCAATAAGTAGCTAGGCAAGGGGCCTGTTTCAGCATAGTCTTCAATTTCTGGAAAGCTGCATCGCATGACACAGACCAGTGAAAAGGCGCGTTTCTATGCAACAGCCGATGCAACGGCTGAGCCACCAAAGCCGCAGATGGTAAAAACCTGTGATAGTATGCTATTTTCCCGAAGAAGGCCTGCAGTTCATTAACAGATGTAGGGCAAGGAAGGGCATCAATCACAGCGACAGTTTGCTGAAGCAGACAAATACCATCCCGAGAGAGCTGAAACCCCAAGTATGTGATAGATGCCTGAAAAAATTTTGATTTCTGAAGGTTACACTTAAGACCGGCAGTCTGTAAGACATGAAAAAATGTGCGGAGATTCTGAAGATATTCTTCAGAGCCAGTGACAACAATGTCGTCCATGTAATTTATACACCCAGGGACAGGGAGCAATAATTCTTCCAAGAATCGCTGAAAGAGAGCAAGGGCACTGTCAACCCTGAATGGCAATCGTTGGTATTGATAGAGGCCAAAAGGCATGTTAAGGACCAGGAACTGCCGGGAAGCAGCGTCGAGAGGAAGTTGATGATAAGCTTCTGACAGGTCAATTTTAGAAAAATACTGGCCTCCAGCAAGTTTCGTGAACAATTCTTCAGGTCGGGGCATAGGGTAAGTGTCAATGAGGCATTGAGCATTTACACTGGCTTTGAAATCGCCACAGAGATGAATATCACCATTTGGCTTAGCAACGACAATGACAGGAGAGGACCACTCACTTGAAGTGACAGGAAGCAAGACCCCTGAAGCAGTGAGATGATCCAACTCCCGTTTTACCCGATCACGATGGGCCACAGGAATGGGTAAGCCGGAAAAAACTTAGGCCGAGCAGTGGGTTTGAGCGTGATATGAGCTTCAAAGTCATTTGCACGGCATAACCCAGGAGAAAAAAGGGACAAAAATGTCGTCGACAAGGAATCCAAGTGAGCATAAGGAATAGCATCAGAGACAATATTGACAGAGTCATCTATGGAGAACCCAAAAACGCGAAAGGCATCGAAACCAAAAAGATTCTCCGCGTTACTATGGTCGACCACAAATATGGGAACAGTGTGAAAAATGGATTTGTAAGATACCTCAGCATCAAATTGTCCCATGAGAGAAATCTTCTGTTTATTGTATGTCCGTAATTGCCTAGTGACAGGTGATAGGGTTGGAGAACCCAACTGAAGATACGTCTGAGAATTGACGATAGTGGCACCAGAACCAGTATCCACCTGCATGCGAACATCCTGACCAAGTATTTGGACAGTGAGGAATAACTTCCCTGAAAGGGAAGAAGTGCAATTGACAGACAACACAGAAGCAGAAACAGCGTCACAGTCATGAATATCATGTATGCGGTCGGTTTTGCAAATGGAAGACACGTGACCCTTCTTTTTGCAATTGTGACACACGGCCCAACATTGGGGACTAACCTCCCATGAATGTTTCATAAAATGAAGGAAGTTGCCGGGGGTTTTGCTGCAGTTTCTTAGAGGTTTGTTTACGGTTAGGCCGAGGATGCGTGTGGGAGCGTACTGCGGCCACGTCGTATGGCGGGGACACACCGCATGCGTTGTCAACAGCGCACAGAGGTTGTATTTCCCTGACGTCACCCCACGCCTCTATTTGCGCTCCAGCGGCGCAAGAAATTTCAAAAGACGGCACAATGGATAGGACTTCATCTAGAGTCGGATTTGCCAACTGAAGGGCACGTTGCCTAACGTAGACGTCGGGCGCTGAGCGGATAATAGCGTCCCATACCATGGAATCAGCGTAGGATTCTTTGTAAACTTCAGGAACAAATTGACACTTTCTACTGAGGTCATGAAGTTCAGCAGCCCAAGTGTGACAGGATTGTTTTGGTTGTTTTTGACAGCAATAAAAGGCAACACGAGAGGCTACCACCTGCGTTTGCTTTTGAAAATAGACGGACAGAAGTGAGCACATTTCAGCAAAGGACAAAGATGCAGGATCTTTCAAAGGAGCCAATTGCGACAACAACTGATACATTTGCGGTGAAATCCATGAAAGTAACAGAGACTTGCATGTTTGTTCATCCGTGACATGAAATGCCAAGAAGTGCTGTCGAAGACATTTTTCGTAATCAGACCAGTCTTCCGCTGTCTTGTTGTAAGGAGGAAAAGGAGGTATAGACAATGACGAGAAACACCCCGCATCTGATGCCGCGACGAAATCGCGAATTGCCGATGTGAGAAGTGTTTGCTGTTCAATGAGACCTTGCAATAGTTGCTCTAAAGTAGCCATGGAAACCTGTGGGTCAACGATGAAAAGGAAAAATCCACTACCTCATTGCCAATTGTTATAATGTCAAGTTGAACACATATATGTCAAAAATGACACAACACATGTAAGTCACAGAGCAAGTAGACAAAGTAAGACATGTGTACACGGTAGCATTCAAATCAGCACTGAGGTCCAAGTCTAGCAGCTGCTGGCTCGCTGGCCGCTCAGGTGGTGCAGCTGCTGCGTGGCTGGCAGACAGCGCCGCATGTAGAGGACATGCGTAACTGAGCGGCGGCACTTTGAAAGATCGGTGAGTCACAACAGGGTTGAAGGGACCAGATTGCAAATGTCATCAGTCCAGACCAGCTGACAGGGAATCACCCAATAATCAAGTGATAAAGTGCTATTGAGTTCGCCATGGTGACAGGTCTGTGCCTTCAATACATTGGCTGTCTCTGATTCAGGTGGCAATAAGTGTTATGCCGAATGTGCTATTGAGGACGTAGTGAAATATCTCTAATGCATGGAGGACACTGCCCTTCCAACATTTCAGGACTCAGTTTTCAGAGAATAATATGTACTATCGTACTTATCGCTCATGAGAAGCGGGAGGGACATCATGAAGATAGCATTATGCTAATAAAAGCTTAAATGAGTGCATGTTAGCAGATGTTCTTCACACATTCCACCTCTGAGGGGAGTGATAACAATCTTGAAACAATGAACCAAGTGCTCCCTGCCACATACTTTCCTACTATCCACACCATAAACGTGGCCAAAACAGACAAATTTGTGAAATCTCCATGAATATGAAGAATTTAACATTTGGGATTACTTAATTTACCTGCAACAATGATTAACCCTTGCAGTACCATAAGGGGGGGGGGGGGGGGTTGTGTACTTTATGCCCAACTTTTGAAAATATTTTTGATCAAATCACTTACTTTATATTTTTAAATTTTGAAAAAAAAAATTACTGTTTTTAATGAATTCTTCTCCCAGATTCCACACGTTTTAATTTTTTTCAATTAAACTTAACTAAAAATCTAAGTCTCAGTAGTAGAAGTAACTTTTTTGAAGTAAACATAACTCAAAAATTTAAGTCTCAGTAGTAGAAGTCACTTTTTTCAATTAAACTTAACTCAAAAATTTAAGTCTCAATAGTAGAAGTCACTTTCCTCAGTCAATGTTGTATTCAGTGTTTCCAGGTCCATGGCCTACCTTACAGGTCAGTATTTCTTTAAACGGTATGTTGAGAATAAAAGTCAACAATAGTGAATGAAATTTGTATTTTTAAAAATGTTTTTTAGGGGGCCTTATAATCAGTAGTACATGTTATCGAAAGTGCGTTGTTATTGCTAAGAGTGTGCTAAAAGATATTTTTGGGTTCTGGAGCCTACTTTCCACCAGTAACTTTTTTGAAACCATGTTCTTAATATGTTTCAACAACAGCTGATGAATTTTGTTTATTTTTTAATTTCTGTAGGGTGGCCACTAAGTGCTCTACCCCCGTAGTAGTGCATGCTATGGAAAATGCCATGGTGTTGCAAAGGTTAATAGCTAGCTTAGGACTGATGAACAAATTAACTGGATTTGGTTTGTTTCTATGCGTGATATGTTTCTCACACTATTATTCTGGTAGTTTAAGACTAGACATTAATTTATACTTTTTATACTGTAGTATTACAAAAGATATAGTTTTCAAATGGAAAGTTCTCGAACATGAGTCACCCCTGTCAGAGTTTGTTGTTGAACATTTTATTTCACAATGATAAATTTTTATTTATCATAGCATCTTACTTCATATAGAAACCTACACATGTGTATGAGATGAAATTCTTAAAAAGTTTTAGCAGTCGTATATCTGTCACAACTGTGAATTAAAATTACAAATATTTGAGTTGATGGATGATGGATAGAGTCTGTTGATGATAATTATGTAAATATCATAGATGTCCTAAAGACATCATTGACTAACTCAATTAAAAAAATTAGTTATAAAGTAATCTCGTATATTCATTATGTCACCAATAACTACAGCTCTCGCCAGTAACAAATATACACTATTTATTTGCTTTGAAAGAAAAGCAGAAAATGTTTCAGTCTCAATAATTTTTGACATAGTAGATGATATGTGAAATTAATGTGAATTTCTAGACAAGAATGTTTCGATAACAAGGTCATCTTTTATGGTGTTTCAGATCCACAAGTGGTTGATGTCAATGTCAAAGGCACAGGATTTCTTGCAAGCATATATAGAAATGTAATGGGAGCATTCAAGCCATTTGATGTGAATGCCAAAGTGGATACAATACCATGTTTACCACACCCATTACCACCAAATTATATGCGTTACATGCAGATAGGTATTTTACTCAGTAAGACTCATTTCTCTAAAACTGTTGTTGATGACAACTATTGGCAATCACTCCATTATTGTATTATAGCAATAAGTATATGCCTCAAACATCTTTAGTACTTAGTCATTCTGTAATCAAATTAACACTTAATCAATTAGCAACTTTCCTTTGGTCATACAGTGAGCATCAGGATTAAATTAGAAGCTGTTAGAAAAGCAGAAAATGTTTCTGCTAATTCCTACTACCTGCTGTGAAGGATTGAATATATTTATTTTTACCTTGTTCCTACGTAAGTTGAATATGCCAATGGCTGTTATAAATCAACTGATTTGTGAAGAGACTATACACTGTGCTGCATCATCTGTTTCATAATAATACTGCTCACTAATGCTGGATGCAATCTGGCATTGTAGGAGACTCTTCTATCTCTAATATTTAACAGGTATGAATTTTCCATGAGAATGAGACACTATCACATAGCTGTAAAGATACTTAGTTGTTTGTTATTTTTAGAGGCATACAATCACTGATTGTAGATGATTGCATCTTTGCAATCATTGATCTCAACTTAGCAATTAACAAGCGATGTGCAAAACCAACAGACAGATATAAATGGACCAACGTAAAGTACAAAAGTAGTACACACAGCCCAAAACAAAGTGTTGGAAATGAACTTCTAACAACTGAGAATTCTATGCATAAAAATGCTGTAGCTTCAAGTTGAAAAATCATTGTTCACCCAGATATAAGCACTCATCAACTACGTAAGTATCTGAAATATATTTTGGAAGCAAAAAATACCAAATGAAAAGAATTAATTATTTTTTAAACTACAAAGCAGTTTTATGTAAGTAGGAACAAATTCACTTCAAAGCTGCAGTTAAGAAGATGTCATCAGAGAAACAAGAAATGTGATCATAACATTGAATTTGTGACATCAAGAGTAGTAGTAAGGGTCATTATCAAAAGAGGATTGGTGAGTAATAAGTAGACAGATAAAATAAAATACTGTGTCAGAACAGTTTAATAGGCTGCAAACAATATTTATAGACCCCAACAATTTTATAACCACATACAGGATGGCCTGCAATTGAACAGATTCAGAAAAATATTTATTAATGTGTGTAAATTACAACTGATAAAGGAAGCTAAATGTGAGTGATGGAAGCAACAATCTGCCTAAAGAAATAAAACTTTTAAAAAATCTTAATAAAAACTATCCTTAAAACTACAGGTCAAAGTAAAAGCACATTTTTGGTGCATTTCAACGTAAATGGCTTACAGACAAAGCATACAAATGGCAGAGTGGCACAAATAAACATGCTACAAATTTTGCTGTAAGAAGGGAGAAATATTACAGTCCTTTTCCTAAATCATCATTGCCTAACAAAAGATTGCCCTGAAATTGTTAATTAATCTGAAAACTATGTTGTAGACACTAGCTTTTGTAGAAGTAACAGAATTCCTGGAAGCTCCTTCATATGTATTAATAATTCCTTAATGTATAAGATGAGAGATGATTTTAATTTTCTAAATGTGGAAGTTGCCATATAGAACTAGAAGGACAAAATATTCAAATAATTGCAATATGTAGAATCCCAGGTAGGGAAGTAACTGAAGTATATCTGTTTAAACAAAAGAGTGTCTTACAGCAGCTAACAAAGGGAAAAAGAAAAGTATAATGATAACTCCTGATTTCAACATAAACATAATAAAGGATCCAGTGAATTAGTATGATTTACTCATCAGATACAAACATGTAATTTCAAGCTAAACTGTACATTTGATGACGGAAAAAAATTCTGCATTGATTTAGTGATGTCTCATCATTTTGAGTTGCTTTTGTAGCTACCAAAAATAAATGGATATGGTGGTAGGAAACTGTGCATCAAATGATACTGTGGGAAATGCTTTCCTGACTAAGATTGTACGTATAATCCACCTATGATATGGGCATCAATGGGAAAAAAGAACCAGGACACAGAAAGTACTTTTGATTTTTTGGAACAGAACACAGTTGCATAAAAATTAACCTGGGGAACATTAGCACAGTAAAATTACTTATTAATAAGACTGGACACAGGGTAAATAATTCCCATAAAACACAATAGCCTCACTGAACTAAATGTTACAGTGAAAGGAAAATAAAAAACTGTAAATGTCAAAAATTATATGCAGTGATTCTACATGTAAGCAAATATGAGAAAAAACCTTGTGGGCACAGATGTTGTAATCTACAGCAATCAGACATTGTGCAGCACACTATCCACTAGAACACAATTGTTACTAAGAATTCTGTGATGCAGAAGTAGCCTACTGAGACCGTGAAACTGCTGGGGGGCAGTGTGAAAACATCAGTATCAATTCGTTTGTGTGAATAAAATTTTAACACACTGCCACTAGTGCTCAGCAAGGTTTGTGGATGCCAGTATTCATTGTTCAGCTGAAGTGTGCAGCACGTACTCACTGTCATTGTCTTCTCTGCTCCTGTACATGTCCAGAATACTATATCGCTCAGACAAGCATGTCAGTTGTTCAGCATCAGTCTGGGAAGTGCGGATCAGGGAGCTCTTTCCGTCTCGAGCTTCTCTCTGGAAAAATCCCAGAGCTGCCACAAGGCAATGCATGGCAGAGAGAGGCCCCCACTACTTAGCCCACTTTGCTAGTGGTCAATCTGCATGTTGTCTGCTGTAATCATCTGCAGAAGCAGACGGGCGGCAGGCACATGTAAGCTGAAGTGCATCACAACGTCCGCAGCTTGTGGTCTCACGGTCGCATTCTCGCTTACCGAGCATGGGGTTCCGGGTTCAATTCCCAGCGGGGCCAGGGATTTTCACGTGCCTTGAGATGACTGGGTGTTTGTGGTGTCCTCATCATTTCTTCATCATTCATGAAAGTGGCCAGATTGGACTGAGCAAAGGTTGGCAATTTGTACGGGCACTGATAACCGCGCAGTTTAGCGCCCCACAAACCAAACATCATCATCATGCATCACTACACAATCCCCCCATGCAAGAAGTACTCAGTGGGGGGAGGGTCACCAGTGATGGCAGTGGCAGCGGGGGTGCTGGCTGTGTCGCCTGTGCCAGGTGGCAGTGTGGTGACAGTAGGGGGATAGCACTGGCTGTGGCAATGAAGGCAGGGGCTTGTATGAGAAGCATCATGGCCCGTGCGGCAGGATGTGCACTCTCTCCACCACGCCACAAACACCAATGTGGTAAGTTGTTGTGAAGTGCACGAGCATGCTGCAAGTTGGTACAAGGGTCTGAAATAAGCAAGACATGAACTTCCACCTGCAGTTAATGGCAATGTGGTGGGGGTACCTGAAACACAGTGACAGTAGGGGGATAGCACTGGCTGTGGCAATGAAGGCAGGGGCTTGTATGAGAAGCATCATGGCCCGTGCGGCAGGATGTGTACTCTCTCCACCACACCACAAACACCAATGTGGTAAGTTGTTGTGAAGTGCACGACCATGCTTCAAGTTGGTACAAGGATCTGAAATAAACAAGACATGAACTTCCACCTGCAGTTAATGGCAATGTGGTGGGGGTACCTGAAACACGAAACCCACATGTTTGTAAAGGTCTTTTCTGCTTGGCCTTGGTTATGTTGGGTAGAGGTACTGCTCCAGGCCACTGGGTGAACCTACTGATGATAGTAGGACAACACCAGTGGCTGGGCCTACAATATCCATATGTAAGTAGCAGAAGCGATGGGGTGGGGGTGGGGTGGAGGCATGGGGCCTGCACGTACCTACCTGTTTCAGAGTGCTGGCACACGACACAAATGTGCTGGCTCATTGGGTGCAGTCATCCAGGATACTGGACCAAACGAAATGGTCCTAAATGAGCATGGCAGATGCATGGACTCCAGGGTGGGCCAAGCCATGCAGGTGCTCAAAGGCCACCTTGTGGAAGAGGTCTGGAGGATGGTATGGGCAGATGCGTTGGGGTGGGGGGTTGTTCAGTACTGGTGCAAACACTGTGTAGGTACCTGATATCACACACAGTCGGAGGTTGAGCCCCATATGTACATCGTTTTGAAGCTGTAGGAGCTTAGAGTCAGCAACCTGGGCAGCGGATAGGGCTGTATAGTCAAGTGGAGTGGCAAGTGTGCACAATCAGCTAACGCAATCAGAAATTGTTGTCTATTACAGCCATTTGCTGGATGTCACTGCTGAAATGTGCAATACCCTCCTGTTGTCAGAATTGATGGGTTTAGATCTGTGTGCCCTTTCTGCAACAGAAACCTGTTCTCAAGCAGCAGTGGTTAGTAAAAAATGGGAAATGGTGTCCATCCACCAAGGAGCAGAAATACCTAACCACCTCATACATAGTGAGGAGCTTGTGAGGCCACACGGCCAAACATTGCTGGAGCTCCATGAGATTTGTTGAGAAAAATGCCAGGGGCTGCCAAGTCCATTAACTGCATTTTTCCTGTACCTGTGGCCTGCATGGGCAACAATTACAATCAGAGCAGTTGGGTAGGGGTGTGCTTGCAAGAAGTTATGTGTTTTCCATTCGACATTGCTTGGCATTTGTGTCATCCAGGGTATGGGCCTGTTGCCTTTTGTGTAGGTTCCATAAGAGTCCATCCATGAGCTTTCACATTGCTGCGGTATCCTTTAGGGAGTGCCTGAAAAAATTTGTCACCCTGAGCATCCTGCAGAGTTTGTTGTATGTGGTGGGACGTGGGAACTTGGGCACATCCCAGAACTGCTGGTCAGTGGCGTGAGACCCAGCAGACAATATCCTGTGTACCAGGAAGTCGATGTCCGGTACACTGAAAACACACTTCTCCCGGTTGATAATGACACCAGCCTCCTCAAGGCTAGAGAATACCTCGTGAAGAAGTCATCTGTGCTTCACTATATCATGTGAATAAATCAGGATATCAGCCAATTAGGTGAAAGGAAAAACATTGCCACATCCGGACAGCATTTTCTAGGCTGAATGGCATGAAACCATTCCAAAAGAGCCCAAGAGGTCTATGCCCTCAGGGGTGACTGGTATCTGTGTGGAAGCTTGTGCGCAGTCCACTTTGCTGAAAATGATTGCACCACACAGGTTGTCACTATAACCGCGGAAAAGTGGAACAGGGTAACAATTGGGCACTGTCCTGGAGTAAAGCATTCAGAAGTCCCTGTGTAAATATACCATCTTTCCTTTGCTCTCTGAGGATCAGAGCACACCTGGGTTGATCTCGGCATGCACAGCACTTCGTTTGTCTGTTGGGAGGTGACAGGGATGCCAGAAAATTGTTGGCTCAGGTGTCGAGGCAACATAGTGCCAGGTGTCATTGTGAACCTCATGGGGAGCACTAGACAGGTGGGTCAGTAGGGGGAATGTGGCAAGGAGGTCAGTGAAACAGCCAAAGTAGAGGACCTGTTCAATTTAACAAGAGGTGGGGGGGGGGGGGGCAGAGCAGTTGGCCATGGTGTCAAGAAGACAGTGGTTTGCCAGATTGAGAATGAGACCATGTTGTTGTTGTTGTGGTCTTCAGTCCTGAGACTGGTTTGATGCAGCTCTCCATGCTACTCTATCCTGTGCAAGCTTTTTCATCTCCCAGTACCTACTGCAACCTACATCCTTCTGAATCTGCTTAGTGTATTCATCTCTTGATCTCCCTCTACGATTTTTACCCTCCACGCTGCCCTCCAATACTAAATTGGTGATCCCTTGATGCCTCAGAACATGTCCTGCCAACCGGTCCCTTCTTCTTGTCAAGTTGTGCCACAAACTTCTCTTCTCCCCAATCCTATTCAATACTTCCTCATTAGTTATGTGATCTACCCATCTAATCTTTAGCATTCTTCTGTAGCACCACATTTCGAAAGCTTCTATTCTCTTCTTGTCCAAACTATTTATCGTCCATGTTTCACTTCCATACATGGCTACACTCCATACGAATACTTTCAGAAATGACTTCCTGACACTTAAATCAATACTGGATGTTAACAAATTTCTCTTCTTCAGAAACGCTTTCCTTGCCATTGCCAGTCTACATTTTATATCCTCTCTACTTCGACCATCATCAGTTATTTTGCTCCCCAAATAGCAAAACTCCTTTACTACTTTAAGTGCCTCATTTCCTAATCTAATTCCCTCAGCATCACCCGACTTAATTAGACTACATTCCATTATCCTTGTTTTGCTTTTGTTGATGTTCATCTTATATCCTCCTTTCAAGACACTGTCCATTCCATTCAACTGCTCTTCCAAGTCCTTTGCTGTCTCTGACAGAATTACAATGTCATCAGCGAACCTCAAAGTTTTTATTTCTTCTCCATGAATTTTAATACCTACTCCGAATTTTTCTTTTGTTTCCTTTACTGCTTGCTCAATATACAGATTGAACAACATCGGGGAGAGGCTACAACCCTGTCTTACTCCCTTCCCAACCACTGCTTCCCATAATGACCATAATGAAAATAAAATCAGCACCAAAGATGGGGTCCAAATGTCGGCCATGGTAGAGGTCCACAGGATATCTCTATTGAAGCATAGGTAGATCGATCAGGTGTAGGTGCAGTAGGTTGTGATGGCTGAGTCATTAGCTTCAGTGAGGAGTAGGGTGAAAGGGGAGTGGCAGCCAGCAGGGGTAATAATGGGCAGAGATGGATGGAAAAGTCGAAACTTTTATCAAGGAGTTAGGGTGATAGAGGAGGCAGAGGTTTCTACAATCACATACAAACAGGTGCTGCAAAATCACAGAGCAACTGAGTGCACTTGCTGCCAGTTTCTGTCAGTGTTTGGGACCCATGCACATGGTGCATGGCAGTTACCAGCATCTCTGCTGAAATGCTCATGGTACCGGTGATTCTCACTGGCCCTACGTACACGCCACAGCCATCATCAACTAGTCAGGGGGCTGCGCACCTGTGCAGGCATTCGCTCTGGCAGTCAGAAGCACTGCTAGGCAGATGCAGGTGATGTGTGGTGTGCAGTGAAAGCATGTGCTCCAGAGCAGTAGTGAGCTTGCCCATCTTCCTAATCATCATGGAGCTGTGCCTTGTCTGGGATGGTTTGGGGGGCTGGGGGAGCACAGGTTGGTGCAGTCTGCGTGAGTGTGCAGACATGCACATTGGCTACATAATGCTGCATGTGGGCTGACACAATGTGCGAGTTGAGGGCTTTGAGAAACCTGTCAGAGGTGGCAGTTACTGCATCAGCACTATGAAACTTCTGCATAGATAATAACGTGCTTATGGTTGGTCAAATGGGTGCATCAAGTTGCACAGGTGCTGGAGGAGCCGCAGGGCCACATGTCAGCACTCTCCTCCAATGAGAATAGGACATGTGAGCACTGCAATTCTGATATGGTGAGAATCACTCTGTGAGCTGGGCATATAGGACACTGAATCTGCTGGATTACAGCAGGTTTGCAATGACTTCAGGTGCCTCCATGGTGATCGACAGTTCCAGTTGTGCAACAGTAATTGTAAACTGCATTGTATCATATGTGATGGAAGAGCCTGTGAATATCACCTCTACAGAAGTGAATCAAGGGTGTGGATCATGTGTGTTGAACAGCAGAATGTTCTCAGTGCTGCGGGCAGTGGGGGGGGGGGGGGGGGGGGGGGGGGGGCAGTGGGAGACAGTGCATGTACCTGTACAGTGGCAACAACTGTGAGCTGTGTGAAGTGACTTATGAATGCTTGGAATCCATCCATCTGTCCCCGTGGTTGGTGAGCGTGGGTGGGTGGTTGAGGTTTGGCCATCAGTGGGGCTGGACCCTCTGGGAGTGGTGTAGCAGGATCAGTCTGTACATCTACATCTATGTCTCTGCTTTGCAAACCACCATGAGGATCATGGCAGAGGGTATCTTCTATTGTACCAGTTATTAGGCTTTCTTCCTGTTCCATTCACAAATGGAGCGTGGAAAGAATGATTGTTTGAATGCTTCTGTGCATGCAGCAACTATTCTGATCTTATCCTTATGATCTGTATGTGAGTGATATGTAGGGGGTTGTAGTGTGTCTCTAGAGTAATGATTTAAACTCAACCCTTGAAACTTTGTTAATAGACCTTCTCAGGATAGTTTACATATGTCTTCAAGAGTCTGCCAGACCAGTTCCTTCAGCATGTCTGTGATGCTCTCCCATGGCTTACCCAAACTTGCAACCATTCATGCTGTACTTCTCCGTATAGGTTCAATATCCCTTGTTAGTCCTATTTGGTATGGGTGCCACACAATTCACCAATATTCTAGAAATGGTCACACAAATGATTCGTAAGCAGGCTCTTTTGTAGACTGATAAGCACTTCCCCAGTATTCTACCAATAAACTGAATTCTACCATCTGCTTTACCCACAACTGGACCTATGTAATCATTCAATTTTATACCCCTACAATGTGTTACACCCAGGTATTTGTATGAGTTTGCCAATTACAACAAAGACTCGCTGATATTATAGTCATAAGATACTACATTTTTTCATTTTGTGAAATGAAAAACTTTACATTTCTGAGATTTAGAGCAAGTTGACAATCTCCTAACCACATTGAAATCCTATCATATCTGACTGAATATTTATGCAGCTTCTCTCAGATAGTACTTCATTATAGATAACGGCATCATCTGGAAAAAGCCTGATTTTACTGTTAATATTGTCTGAAAAGTCATTAATATACAACATGAACAGCAAGGGTCCCAACACACTTCCCAGGGGCACACCTGAAGTTACTTCTGACGATGACGCTCCATCCGTGATAACATGCTGTGTCCTCCATATCAAAAAGTCCTCAATCCAGTCACAAATTTCACTTGATCCCCCATATGATCATACTTTGGCAATAAGTGTGGATTTGGTACTGAGTCAAATGTTTGTTGGAAATCAAGAAACTCTGCGTATACCTGTTTGCCTTGATAAAAACCTTTCAGTATTTCAAGTGAGAAAAGAATGAGTTGGGTTTCACATGATCAGTTTCACATGCTGGTTGGCATGGAGGAGGTCATTCTGTTCAAGATACTTTGTTATGTTTGAGCTCAAAATATGTTCTACGATTCTACAAATTGATGTGAAGAATATTGGGTGGTAGTTTTGTGGATCACTTCTGCTACCCATCTTGTAGATGGTGTGACCTGTGCCTTTTTCCAAGAATTGGGCACAGTTTTTTGTTCAATGGATCTACAGTAGATTATAGCTAGAAGAGGGGCTAACTCAGCTGCAAATTCAGTATCGAATCAACAGGGATTCCATCAGAGCCTGGAGCTTTGTTCAGCTTTAACAATTTCAGCTGTTTCTCAAAACCACTGACACTATTACTTATTTCATTCATCTTTTCAGTGGTACATGGATTAAACTGGGGCAATTCTTATGAGTTTTCCTTTGTAAAGGAACATTTGAAAACAGAGTTAAACATTTCAGCTTTTCCTTTGCTACCCTCAATCAGTACCTGTCTCACTCGCTAGGGTCTGGACACACTATGGCGCACTGCTCTCTTTGCTAGCATGGCAGACTGAGGGGTAGGCATGTAGTGCAGTGTGGTGAGTGGAAACCAGATGATGGAGGGGATTCAGTTGATGGTCACCAGTGTGGGAAATGCATTTCTCACTAACCTAGCATTTATAAGCTGTCTGTGGTACATAAGTACATACAGGTGTCAGTGGGAATAAATCGAACAGGACACAGAAAGTGCTTTTGATTTTTCAGTTCCTATGTTGGTATAGAACACAATTACATAAAAATTAACCAGGGGAACATTAGCACAGTAAAATTACTTATCAATAAGAATGGATACAGGGGAAACAATTCCTGTAGAACACATTAACCTCACTGAACTGCAAGTTTCAGCGAGAGGAAAGTAGTGAATTGTAAATTTCAAAGGTTATCTACAGTGATTCTATATTTAAGTGAATACAATATGAAAAGCTTGCAGACACACAAGTGATGGTCTACTGCAATCAGGCAACTTGCAGCATGCTGTCTGCTAGGGTACAGTCATTACTAAGAATTCCATGATGCAGAAGTAACCTACCAATTGTGTGAAACTGCCTGGGATGACATGAACACATCAATAGCAAATTCATTGATATGAAAAACATCTTAACACTCTGCCATTAGTGCTCAGCAACGTTTCTGGATGCCACCAATCATTGTTCATCTTAAAAGTGTGGTACAGTCATCTTCTCTGCACTTGCACATGTCCAGAATACCATTAGTGCACCTCATGACAAGTCCCTCTTTCAAGTTCAGACAGCACGATACATTGCTGTGAGACACTGTCTCGCTCGGACGAGCTTGTCAGTCATGCTGCAGCAAAGCAGTGCATTGCAGACAGAGATTCCACTATTTAGCCCACTTTGCTCACAGCCTGTCCTCATGTTGTCATCTGCTGTCTGCTGAAGCAGATGGATGGCGGGCACAAGTGTGCTGTTGTGTGTCACCAAAATACTTCAGTAAAGAAAGTATAAACTTGTTTTACTGTTGACCTGAAGAAGTAAACTAGCAAGTGGATCGTTGTGTTACAAGTTATAAAAGTTATGGCAGTTTTTTGATAGTTTTTTGTATGTTTCAACAAAATATTGCCTGCTACAGTGTGCTATGTAAAAATGCCAAGCAAAGTGTAATCGATAACTGCTGGTATAAAAGTATCAGGTGCTAGAAAAAGACAATCAGTGAACAGGAAGGTAATACAAATGTAGATTTACAGACTTCGTATAATGGCATAAAACTATTTAGAAGTGCGGTGTTGTTGTTGTTGAGGTCTTCAGACCTGAGACTGGTTTGATGCAGCTCTCCATGCTAATCTATCCTGTGCAAGCTCCTCCATCTCCCAGTACCTACTGCAACCTACATCCTTCTGAATCTGCTTAGTGTATTCATCTCTTGGTCTCCCTCTATGATTTTTACCCTCCACACTGCCCTCCAATGCTAAATTTGTGATCCCTTGATGCCTCAGGACATGTCCTACCAGCCGATCCCTTCTTCTAGTCAAGTTGTGCCACAAACTTCTCTTCTCCCCAATCCTATTCAATACCTCCTCATTAGTTACGTGATCTACCCACCTAATCTTCAACATTCTTCTGTAGCACCACATTTCGAAAGCTTCTATTCTCTTCTTGTCCAAACTATTTATTGTCCATGTTTCACTTCTATACATGGCTACACTCCATACAAATACTTTCAGAAACGACTTCCTGACACTTAAATCTATACTCGATGTTAACAAATTTCTCTTCTTCAGAAACGCTTTCCTTGCCATTGCCAGTCTACATTTTATATCCTCTCTACTTAACCATCATCAGTTATTTTGCTCCCCAAATAGCAAAACTCCTTTACTACTTTAAGTGTCTCATTTCCTAATCTAATTCCCTCAACATCACCCGACTTAATTTGACTACATTCCATTATCCTTGTTTTGCTTTTGTTGATGTTCATCTTATATCCTCCTTTCAAAACACTGTCCATTCCATTCAACTGTTCTTCCAAGTCCTTTGCTGTCTCTGACAGAATTACAATGTCATCGGTGAACATCAAGGTTTTTTTTTTCTTCTCCCTGGATTTTAATACCTACTCCAAATTTTTCTTTTGTTTCCTTTACTGCTTGCTCAATATACAGATTGAATAACATCGAGGAGATGCTACAACCCTGTCTCACTCCCTTCCCAACCACTGCTTCCCTTTCATGTCCCTCGACTCTTATAACTGCCATCTGGTTTCTGTACAAATTGTAAATAGCCTTTCGCTCCCTGTATTTTACCCCTGCCACCTTTAGAATTTGAAAGAGAGTATTCCAGTCAACATTGTCAAAAGCTTTCTCTAAGTCTACAAATGCTAGAAACATAGGTTTGCCTTTCCTTAATCTTTCTTCTAAGATAAGTCTTAAGGTCAGTATTGCCTCACGTGTTCCAACATTTCTACAGAATCCAAACTGATCTTCCCCCGAGGTCAGCTTCTATCAGTTTTTCCAGTCGCCTGTAAATAATTCATGTTAGTATTTTGCAGCTGTGACTTATTAAATTGATAGTTAGGTAATTTTTACATCTGTCAACACCTGCTTTCTTTGGGATTGGAATTATTATATTCTTCTTGAAGTCTGAGGGTATTTCGCCTGTCTCGCACATCTTGCTCACCAGATGGAAGAGTTTTGTCAGGACTGGCTCTCCCAAGGCCGTCAGTAGTTCTAATGGAATGTTGTCTACTCCCTTGGCCTTGTTTCGACTCAGGTCTTTCAGTCCTCTGTCAAACTCTTCACGCAGTATCGTATCTCCCATTTCATCTTCATCTACATCCTCTTCCATTTCCATAATATTGTCCGCAAGTACATCGCCCTTTTATAGACCCTCTATATACTCCTTCCACCTTTCTGCTTTCCCCTCTTTGCTTAGAACTGGGTTTCCATCCGAGCTCTTGATATTCATACAAGTGGCTCTCTTTTCTCCAAAGGTCTCTTTAATTTTCCTGTAGGAGGTATCAATCTTACCCCTAGTGAGATAAGCCTCCTCATCCTTACAATTGTCCTCTAGCCATGCCTGCTTAGCCATTTTGCACTTCCTGTCGATCTCATTTTTGAGACGATTGTATTCCTTTATGCCTGCTTCATTTACTGCATTTTTATATTTTCTCCTTTCATCAATTAAATTCAATATTTCTTCTGTTACCCAAGGATTTCTACCAGCCCTCGTCTTTTTACCTACTTGATCCTCTGCTGCCTTCACTACTTCATCCCTCAGAGCTACCCATTCGTCTTCTACTGTATTTCTTTCCCCTGTTCCTGTCAATTGTTCCTTTATGCTCTCCCTGAAACTCTGTACAACCTCTGGTTTAGTCAGTTTATCCAGGTCCCATCTCCTTAAATGGGACCTGGATAAACTGACTAAAGCAGAGGTTGTACAGAGTTTCAGGGAGAGCATAAAGGAACAATTGACAGGAACGGGGGAAAGAAACAGTGCGGTGAAGGTAACAAAAGAAATGACACACTTAAGAATTCATTCTGAACCACACAATTAAATCAAAGGCAATATGGCCATTCTTAAAACCTAAATTTGGTGTCATAGCTGGCAGTTCTCAAAGCTTCAAAAATTAAGTGAAGTGATAAATCAATTGTAAACCCTTAAAAATTTTCAGAGCATTTTTTCAAAATGTGTCACAGGTCAGATGTTGATGTAAGTGGTCACTTAGATAATGTTCATCCCTTCAGTTTCAAACAGAATGACAGGAAAATTCTCTCCTATATTAATGATCTACCCCTGTCCTCAAACAGTGCTAGCAATATCACAATGTTTGCATAAGACACCAGTATAGTGACAGCCAGCAAAACCTCCATTGATGTACAGTTAAATGCCAACCAAGCACTTGCAAATGCTCTGAACTGGTTCACAGCAAATTCTCTAGCAGTAAACCTCAGTAAAACAAATTACATGCAGTTCCAATCCAGTTACATAAGCCCAGAAGAGATTAACATTGGACATGAGAGCCAACAGCTACAGAGCGTTCAGTGCACAAAGTTCCTTGGCATTCACATAGATAACTGGCTCAACTGGGAATTCCACACACAGCAAACACTAAAAAAGCTTAGCTCATCAACATTTGCCATCCAAATAAACCTGGAGACATCAACGTATCAAAGTCTGCATATTTTAGCTAATTTCATTCAGTGATGTGCTATGGAATAATCTTTTGGGGCAACTCACTGCTTTAAAAAAAAATTTTGTAAGCCAGAAAAAAGTAGTCTGAATTATATGTGGTGTTTCTTCAAGAACCTCATGTTGCAATCTTTTTAAACAGTTAGGTATATTAACCACTACCTCACAATATCTCCTCTCACTCATGGCTTTCACACTTCTCTGAATATGAAACAAATGAGGCATACCATCATTATAACACAAGATGGAAAGGTGATATGCACTGTGAACTGAAAATTCTGTCTCTGGTACAAACCGGGGTAAAGTACACAAGTACAAAAAACTTTAACGCACTCCTGAGTAATATAAAGTGTCTAAAAGAAAATAAAACGCTATTTAAAAAAAGCTAAAGGAATTCCTACTGGAAAAATGTTTCTACTCTTTAGATGAATTCTGCAGCAGAGATAAATAATTTGAGTAATAATTCAGATTATTTCCTTTGTCATTGTATCTGTATTGTTTTTTATCACTATTGTATTTTTGTACTGTATTGTTTATTATCTCTATTATATTATTGTATTGTACCAGTTTTGAATCATTGTATCTGCTTTGACTCCTTCCACATCCATGCATAATCATGCCATACTGGATCTATGGAATATGTATCTCAAATAAATAAAATAAATAGATCTGACAGAACTGCAGCTAAATACGTAGAAAAAATAGTATTATCCTTTAAAAACTTGACTGGAGGGGATGAAACACCCTTTAAAGTAATTAAAACAGTTTTAACAAATATCTGCGCCCCCCCCCCCCCCAAATCTGTAATGATTAATCAGTTATTTGAAGAAGGATGTTTCCAAGATGCTCTTAAGTACACAATAGAAAAGCTGTTATTCAATGGTAGTGCTTTGAAATTGTTCAAATCCAACGTAACAGAGGGAAAGCAAAGTGTAGTTGTAACATCAGGGACAGCAAATTGCTCATCAGACTACAAAATAATTTCGCAGGGAACCCCAAAAGTCTTTGTTTCATGCCAAATTCTGCTTTTATTTTACATTAATGTTTTACCACTAAATATGACATCGCACTCAGTTTTGTTTGCAGACAAGGCATCTGTACTCATTGAAAGTGAGACCATAGTCATTCCCCATATAGTCACTGACACCTGAAACAACTCATAACATTATTCTGATCTAAATAGATTAGGATGAAACATGATAAAGACCCATCTAACATAGTTTACAACTAAACAGTTGAAGTCAAATAACTTCCAAATTATCCATAAAAATCAAGAACTTAAGAAAGCAGACTCTGTAAAAATTCTGGAGGAATTTCTAGAAAATAATTTATGATGGTATTCTCCCATAATTTATTGGCAAACAAATTAAACAGTCTTCCATTTGCAATGACAATACTGTCCTACATAAAAGACATGGACGCAAGAAAAATTCTGTTTCACAGCTAATTTGACTCTGTTGTGAGATACAGAGCAATTATTTTAGGGTATGCAAGTAGTGTAAGTAGGATATTATTACTACAAGAACTATTATTTGAAATATGTAGAATATTAGAGCTAGGGTTTCAGGTACTGACAAATGTTTAGCAGCCTAAATATTTTAACTATTCTGTGTATTTATATGGACAGTTTATCTTTATATACAATAATCCTGAATTATTTAAAGGAAATCATTTCCAACATATGTACAATACTAGAAATAAAGGTAATTTCATGTTACATCACATAGATGACAGCAATACTCCCAGACTCCTCAGTACGTATCTATGAACATTTATGATGAATTAAAAGTGAAAAACTTTCACAGTATGGAACTAGTTCTGCAGAAAAGAAAATTACAGGCCATCCTGATATAAAAATATTATTATTCACTAATGAGTCTTCAGCTCGTGGTCTCATGGTAGTGTTCTCGCTTCCTGAGCATGGGGTCCTGGCTTCGATTCCCGGTTGGATCAGGGATTTTCACCTGCCTCTAGATGACTGGGTGTTGTTGTGTCTTCATCATCATCATTCATCCCCATTACGGTCAGAGGAAGGCAACGGCAAACCACCTCCATTAGGACCTTGCCTGGTATGGCGGTGCGGGTCACCCACATCGTTCCCCTATGCTCTGTCAAGAAGCATGGGACTTCATTTCCACTAATGGAATTTTTAAATGGTAATAGAACTATGTTTGTAGACTAATGTAATAAACTTGTGCTGATGGTTGTTAATTAAGATAAAGCTTAGAATTTTTTGACATATTGTATGTGTCTCAATTATACTGCTTATTATTGATGAGTCTCTTGCATATTACATCAGTGATTTGTGTATGTGCACAATAAAATAATAACATTCTGCCTCTCATGCTGATTCTGAGCAGATATGGTTTAATGTTCCTATCTTGGTGCTTCCAGATAGAGAACAAGTACCTCTGCTGTCCTCTGCCTTATTTGTTGTGGCAGTAGTGGTGGTGAAGCTTATGATCACTCCCCAGTGGCAGATTCTGACTTGAAGGTGGGTAGTTCAAGCCATAATAGGTGAAGAAATTTTCATTGGTGAAATTGGGTGACAGATGAAGCAGCGGTCGAAGCATAAAATTCCTGGTCACTGGACTGTATCCTTATGTTGTAAGCTATATCGCCCAATTCTTCACAGTGCCTCATAGGGTGAAAGTATGTAAAACACTTAATACTGATTCACCCATCAGATGGGGACAGTCCACTATGACTTCACCGAATGAATGAAGTTCTCTCAAGCAAGAATCACAATAAGACCACTGACAAGGAGCAGGAAAAGAAATGCTTTTTTTCTTGCTGTGCTGTGGCTACATGTTGTATAACATAAACCGCCTGTGCAAAAGACATGAAATCAAATTGATTTTCAGGCCTGTGACAAAAATCCGACACTTACTGAGACTAGTTAAAGACACAGAAAATCTCAGGAACATCTAGCATCTATGAGATACCTTCTGAGTGTGCCAGTCTTTGGACAAACAGTGTACACTGTAGAACAAACCAGTAAGCTGCCTGAGATTTCATCACCTACACTACCCTGAAAAATCCACTTTGGCTGAGCATGCTATGTAAAACGATGACTGGATCAAATCTGTCAAAACATCTGCTATGGCTCACACAAAGAGCTTCTGGGACTGTGTTATTAAAGAAGGCATTGGAATAAAACTCACTGCTGACACACTTAATAGAGATGGTGGCCTGCAGCTCAGGTGTGGGATCCAGTAATTGTGAGGTAGAAGGATCACAACAAATGTCAAGTGAACTTATGGCTCTGCTGTCAGAAGATGCTGAAGTTGAATGCGCGCCAGAGAATATGGACCTGGATACCCTCTAGGGGTCTCTGTGCCTGTGCCAGGAGTCTCACTATGTGAGTGTGCCACTCTCTATATCATGTGAAGTCTGCAGCCAATCGCTTTTCCCACAGTCGTGTATTTAGGCAGCTGTGTGGTGCTACCCTAGCAGTCTGGTACTCAGTGTAGTTGTGTGTGCCTCTTGGCCATACTGTGTTCTAGTGTGTGTTGAGATACATACTGTCATTGTTTGGAGTGTTCCTGTGTTGTTGTTGTCTCGCTGTATTTATCACCTCAGTTTTTGCATGCTTGCCTCCTGTTGTGTCCTGGTTGGTCGTAGTGTCTGTCATCCCCTAGTTGTTTGTCTGTCCTATCTGTTCATTGTTAGCGATACCTACAGTGGGTCCCCCACCTGGTAACTTTGCATCTCCATTCTGTGCTGTGCACCACTCACTGGTCGCTCACAGTTATGACATTGGTGATGAGGTAAAAGGGTCGATAGCATGGAGGCTAAGTTGGTCTGTCTCCTGGTGCAACAGCAGCAGCTCATGCAGCAGCAGCAGTGCCAGTTAGATGTCTTACAACAATCCTTGTAGTTGCTGATGGACAAAATCATGGTGCGGGTGCCATACTGCACCAGCTCCCATGTGTCCCAGTTTCTGACCCTTCCCCATGTCCACCATTGTTTCCATCCTTTAACGATGCTAAGAAAGACTGGGAAACATACTTGCATCATCTGAAACAACATTTCACAGCATTTCGGGTCAAAGATGACTCCCTACAGCAGTAGTTATTCTTGTCCTGGGCATCACTAGACCATTCTTTCTGCTACGCAAGTTGGCACTGTTGTCAGACCCCATGGCTTTCTCCTTAAACGAGATATGTGTGCTGCTGACTAACTACTATTCCCAGTGATACCATGTTATGGCATCTTGGCTTGAGTTCCACCTGTATCCTAAACAGCCTGGTCAGTCAAATCGTTCTTTGATCATGGACATGATGTGTCTCAGCCACAAATGTGACTTCACTTGCACCAATCAGCATTGCAAGGTCTCATATGTGGACTCCTTAATTCGTGATGTTGCCATTCAACTGGCACCCAATCCAGAGGTCTGCACGGCTGCGTTGATTCTTGATAACCCCTCACTGGAAGATATTCTGGGCATAGCCCACTTCTTTGAAATCGCACAAACGGCAAACGAGCATCTCATGGCGAGGCCACAGGTGGCAGCAGTAGAGTCCTCCCCACGGGTGCCTCCCTCAAGCTGTCAATGTGGTACAGCCTGCAGAGAGTGACATCATTGAGATTCCTCCTTGTTCGACATCTCTATGGTTTCGGAGCCACCAATAGTTCCTCGTGGGTCACGTGGATCACTGCAGTGCATTTCTGCCCTCTCTCCATTGGATGCCCTATTGACACAGAAGTTGTTCCTCACACTATGCATTTTTAACATGGACATTCATTTTTAGATCTACATGGGGACACCATCTCTTTGATCAATCTGGCAACATATACACGCCTGGGTTTCCCAGAGCTGTCTCCTATCTTTTGGTGATTGGTCGCATATGGTGATGGTTCTATCACCCTCCGTTGGCAGTTCTTGGTCCCGGCCACCTATAAACATGTTTCCCGGCTCCTAACCCTACTGGTGGTTGACTGTCCCTAAGATTCAAACATTTTTGGATTTGATGCTTTCACACTGTTTGGCTTTTCGATTTCTGATGAAGTTAAGGTTGTTTCCATTGCCGTCCTGTACCAGGACCTCGACGATCTGTGCTCAGCCTAGGTCTCTCTGTTTCAGTCTGACTTAGGTTGTGCTTCAGACTGCCAGGAGCACATTGCTCTCCGGCCAAATGCTCAGCCATGGTTCTTCTGGGCTCAACCCAATTGGGTGACCTTACATCCAGCAGTCAAGCAAGAACTCGATCGACTACAGGCTGCTGGTGTCATCGAGCCCCTGAAAGCAAGTGCTTTGGTGACCTCATTAGTAGTGAATGCACAGTCCCTGGTTGATACTTATTCCATTCCCTGGCAGGAAGACCTTCTTGCCAAACTTGCACATGGTGAGTACTTCTCTAAGATTGACATGGCAGAGGCTTACCACCATTTACCCTCGGATGAGGAAACCCAAAACATTGTTGTCATCAACATGCCTTTTGGATATATAATTACAAGTGCCTTCCGTTCGGTATTCCCTTGGCCCCAGCCATTTTCAAGACATACCTGGAGCAGCTCACACAGCCCATCCCAGCTTGTGTCAATTATCTTGATGACTTTTTGGTCACCAGCCAAACACACGAGCATTTGTGGAACCTTGGTACCCTATTTGACACCCTGCAGGCCGCAGGCTTATCTTTCGGCTGGAAAAGTATAGTTTCTTTCAACCGGAAGTTGAATACCTGGGGCACTGGCTCAGTAAAGACAGCATTTGGCCATCGGATCACAATGTCGCCACCATCAACTCCCTTCCCTGCCCCAAGGATTTATCTGATCTCCAGGTTTTTTTGGGCAAGAATAACTACTACTTAAAGTTTTTACCCCAGGCTGCTGACATTCCACAGCCCTTAATCACTTCTGTCGCAAATGGGTGCCTTTCAATGGGACTCCTGTGTGATCAAGCTTTTCTCCACTTGAAAAATATGCTCAAGTCTGTCCCTTCCTGATTCCCTTCTCTCTGGACCTCCCCTTGCTTTTGGTGGCCGATGCTTTGGCTTATGGTATTGGGGCAGACCTGGGTCATAGGAATGAGGATGGCTTAGAACAGCCCATTGTGTATGCTTCCAAGATGCTGTCCCCAGCACAGAGGAACTATTCTCAGATTGAGAAAGAGGCTCTGGTGATTGTGTTTGCCATTCAAAAGTCTCACATCTACCTGTTTGGGATGAATTTCACTCTCCTCATTGATCACAAGCCGTTGATTACCGTATTCGGCCTACACACACACACCTGCCAGAACGAACTACTCAATGTCTCCAGCGCTGGGTACTGTTTTTACACAACTCCACTTACGTTATCCGATATAAGCCCACCTCTCAATGCTCCATCGCAGATGCCTTGTCATGTTTCTCCTTGGGCCTGACGAGTTTGACTCACAGGAAGTCCTCTGCTTTCACATTGATATGGCCCATCAAGGTAAACTGGATGGATTTCAAGCGCACCTCTCAATGCTCTATCGCAGATGCCTTGTCATGGGCCTGATTTGTTTGACTAGCAGGAAGTCCTCTGCTTTCACATTGATATGGCCCACAAAGGTAAACTGGATGGGTTTCCTCTCATGGCTGCCACACTCCAGGACTCCATTCTACAGCACGTTCCCCACCATGTGACCCATGATTGGTCCACCTATCTGACTCACTGGTTGAAAACTGAATTCAGCCCCTGACAACACCTCTCTCACAGGCTCGGATGTCCTGTTGGCCGCAGAGGACAATGGTGATGTCCTGTATGAAGGCGTTGGCTCACCGGCATGTGTATTGGCCTGGCGTCGATGGCGACATTGAACACTTGGTCCGTGGATACACAGTGTTGCGCATCAGCAGGCCAGCCATTCACAATCATTTGCACCCTGGCCCATGCCTTGCCAGCCCTGGGACCACATTCATCTCAATTTTGCGGGCCTATTCTTGGGATCAATGTGGTTTCTCATTGTGGATGCATGCTCTAGACACCCGTAAGTGATGCGCATGGCGTCCGCCACAACTGATGCCACACTCAAGGCCTTGACTCAGATTCTTGCTGCTCAGATTCTTGCTGTCTCTAATTATGGCCCCCAATTCATGGCAGCCTTCTTCCATGTATTCTGTGAGGCCAACAGTATCAAACACATCTGCACCCCTCCATTCCATTCGTCCTCCAATGGTACAGCAGAACGACTGATCAGGACATTTAAATAACAGCTGACAAAAGTGGTCAAATCCTCTGCCACCACATTGGCCTTCGCCTTATTCCTGAGCACTTATCGCACCACACCGATTGATGGTCATAGTTTAGCTGAACACCTCCATGGGTGGCACCCACAGACCCTGCTCCAACTGCTGACGCCATCACCTTCTGAGCCCCACTTCCAACCCTCTCATTGCTACACCCTAGCCACTAGAGATTAGCAAAGTCATTCATCCTTGGGAACTAGTTCACTGGTGATCGCTCTTTTCTGGGAACCATTCATTTTTACTTGTTCAACGTTCATTGTGCTTGGTATATGCTTCTTATGAAAAATTGAACATTAGTAGCATAGGTGACTGAAGATAGAAGGTGCTAAGAGGGAGAAATTGCCTCCCCCTGGAGTATAGATTCTTTATTCATAACACAATTCTCACACACTTGTAATTTTCGTGATTCTGCAAAACATCTCGTTTAGCCAACTGTAGCGTTATGTGACTGATCGCAGTGAAATAATATAAGGTGGTACATGAAAAACCAGCCCCAAGTACAGACTGCTTGCCAGTTACACACAATTTGTTGACCGCTATGAGCAGAATAGATAAAAATGTAATAATTAGGCAGTGAAGAAATAACAAATAAGCTAACACAAACAACTTCAAAACAATAGATGAAGATTGGTGGGCGACAATGAGCAGTCTAGTGCTCAGGGCCAATTTTTTGTGCACCACCCTGTACCACTGAAATAACATTGTAGAAGTTAAAATATTCTCTTTACAAAATGTGACACCACACTCTTGGTTACAAAGCACGAGCTTCATTCGTTTGTAAGTCAGTCTGTCTTCCATAACAATGAACATGTTCTTTTACCTTGGATAAAAAAAAGACAGAAAATGGCCACATGTGTATGCCACATCGACGTCCTGTGCATGTGTAATTACAAAAAATCTTGCCTTTTTACAAGTATTTCTACTGCTGTATATCGAAATGATGAAGTAAGCTGATACGCCATTTTGTTACCTGAAAAGATGTATGTCTTACATACCACGTAATTTTTATGTAATTTATGTAATTATAAAATACATTTTAATTACCGGTTGTGGATGCTTAATAGAATATGAAAAGAACCAGAAGTTCAGATTTAAAAAAAGGTTTGAAACAGATCTAGAATGGGCTTGCAAAGTGATAAAACGAACAACAACAACAACTCGATACTGGACTAACTATGAGCAGTTGGCAGTGGAACTGCAATGAGTGGCCACGCGAAAAAGGATGAGATTGGCCAAGCGAGACCGAGACTGAGACAGACAGGAACGGGACCGAGGCTGGAACGAGACCTGCCGACATGCCATTCGGGAATGAGACCAACCATTTCCCGTTCCTGGGAACTATAAGTAGAAAGCTGTGACCAAGACAGAGACAGATGGGAACGGGTCTGGGGCTGGAACGAGACCAGCCGATGTGCCGTTGCGAGAAGAAGACTGACTGTTTCCTGTTCCCATGAACTAGAAGTAGAAAGCCACAACCAAAGTGAATTATGGAAGACTGTTCTTAGTATTCGTTCCTCGCTCATTCTGTTCATCTTGGTGAACCATTCCTTTGGACCTGTTAGTTAACGAACAACCCATCTCTACTGGGCACAGCCATGTGGGCCTTCTCTAATGGAAGCAAGGCTGCTTTGGCTCCCGCCACAGTAGTCGTGACCCATAGGCACTGTGTGACATCGGTACAGACACAAAAGGGGCTCAAGTGCTGCCACTATAATCAACTCTGGCCTCATAACCCTTCGTGTTACCTCACTTCCCCCAAACCTCTGCCTCCTCCTGGTGTGCACAAGGTCCTCGAGTCGGCCTCATACTGATGACTTATGGCTCCGTGCATGCATTACTGGCACTCCTTCCTGCATCCTCAAGGATTGGAGGTGCCATGCAATGCCCTGCCCTCCGGTGACGTTTTGGTGGATTCCATGGACTGCCTTCCCAACCCACCTCTGGCGGTCAACGACACAGGACCTCCCTCCATTCTCTCCTTCCGCCCACCACAGCATCATCCAGGGCATTTACACCCCTACACATGGGTTTCGTGGAGGAAGGGTCTGGTGTCAGAGAGCGTGGAAGCTGAATGCATGCCTGAGAGTATGGATCTTGATACTCACAAGGGGTCTCTGTGCCTGTGCCGGGAGCCTCGTCGTGCAAATGCGCCACTCTCCATACCACGTGTAATCCCCGGGCCATTCGCATTTCCCACAGTCATGTATTTAGGCGACCACGCACCTTTATCCTGGCAGTCTGGTACTCACTGTAGTTTGCGTGTGCCTCTTGGCCATACTGTGTTGTGATATGTGCTGTCATTGTTTGGAGTGTTCCTGTGTTGTTGTTGTCTCGCTGTTTATCACCTCAGTTCTTGCTCGCCTGCATCTTGTTGTGTCCTGGTTGGCTGTTGTGTCTGTCATCCCTTACTAGTTCGTCTGTCCTGTCTGTTCATTGTTAGAAATACCTCCAGCGGCTCCCCCACCTGGTGGCTTTGCGTATCCATTCTCTACCATGCACCACTCACTGGTCGATTGTGGCTATAACAATGGCCATAAATGTTGATGCTGTGAGCAACAGTGACATCACAGCTAGCAGTTAGAGTATGTATATAAGGATGTACCAGCAACCCATCAACAGTCATTCACTTGACAGTGGTTAGCAGGTGCTTGGTCAAAAACACAAAGCATTTTAACCATGAGATGTGGCTGCAATCCCAAGACCATTTTATTCTACTTTCCACAATAATTTTTCTGTCTTCCACACCTGTTTCTGTCAATTTTTTTCTGCTGTTTCAGTTATGAACATTAACAACAACTGTTCTTTCAGCTCTATATCAACTGATATTATTATATTTTCAGTTTTCTCATCCATCAGAGCATCCTTTGCCTAGTAATCATCATGCACTTTTTAACATGACATACCATTATTCTCTGGTCTTCTGATATTACAGCAGCAATAGCAGTAGGTGCTATATTTTTAACCAACAAAATGAGGTGCTTGATATATTAAGGCTATATTTCTTATTCTTTGCAAGGTTCCAGATCAGTTTTTGGGATTTCATCTGCATCGTATGGCAGCAGGCAGAGAACAACAGATCCACTTCCTTGCAAAATTTTGTGTGTGGAATAAACTGTAGAATGTTGATGCTCCTTAAGGAATGCAAGTTCAGGTTTACATTGATCAGATTCCTACTGTACGTTATTACTGGCTGGTTGGAGCTCTACTTCAGTTTTTAGCAAAATTGAGGAAGGTGATTTATTTTTCTGCTCTCTAGATATGGAGCATTATCAAACAGACCCTTCTTCTAGATGATAATTGGAGAATAAGCTGGGACTCTATGTAATTTTTTCTTAACTTTTGTTCTCTTCTTCTGAAAGATAGTCCAAAGTTCTATTTTTTGAGTTATACCCAGAGAGTGTACGCATAATGAAACTCACATGTACAGCAATTAAACACTGACCAGCATTTTTGTTTTCTAATACTCCTTGCACAATTTTATCTTGGCAACATTTATTTATCGGCCATACTACACTAGACCTTTACCAAAATAAATTAAAGCTGCCAGTGGTTTCTTTGAACAAAACATGGTTTCATGCAAGCATGAAACCATGTGTTGTCTAAATTAATCACTGGCAGCTTTAATTCTGATCATTCATCTTTTTGGTAAAAATGTAATCTAGTATGGCCTTTTGCAACTATATGATCTCATTCAAACATGATGACTCATTTAGTCTGGCAACTTTCACAACCAATTCCAATACACAAAATAGTTTTTTTTCTCAGAATTTCATTGCTAGCTTTAAAGTCTAATTTTGTACAGCAAAAGCGTGGGATTTTTAGAAGTTGTGATTTCCCTGTATTGTTCATAATTAATATCACAGAAATTGATGCTGAATAACACACTACTGTCAACAGAATATTCCTTGTGTGTAGTTTGCTTCTTTTACTTTGGGATGGATACTTAAATCTCAGTACACTCAGCTTTACATCCCTCCTTCCATAATTTACATACTATTGATTTATTCAACTTCTGCTTTTGGTTATTGCCTTTTACTTGCATTTTCTGCCACATTTTTGTTGGCACTGTGATACCTTTCTCCTTCTTATTATGAATAAATTTAATGACTTTAACAGCAAGCTGTCATACCAGGATGTGACAACGTCTTCTGTAACCACTTTCCGTGCTTGTACTGTGAGGTAACACCACTTTGAATTGGAATGTGGCTGGAGTAGTAATCTAGACACACACATATGAGCACACGCACCCACTTGCACAGGCACCATTGTACAAAGGTAAAGAAAACATTACCTGTTATATAGTTTTATTCTGTCCCTCAGAGTTAACAATGCCACATACCCTTACTTTCTGTGTGGAGAAATGAAGTAATAAGCTCAAATAAATCTCAAAGAATACAAAATATGTGAATTTTAAATGTACCATTTGATGTGATGAACAGTGCCTTACATATAGTATCTCATCTCATATAGAATTTCAGTGATAAATTCATTAATGTTCCATTACCACTGATCAAACTACTTACGAAACAGAAAGCATTTTGAGAAATAAAATGAACATCTTGCTACAGTTACTCTTCGTACTGTATTCACACCAATAGATCAGATATAGTTTTTGTTCCATAAAGCCACAGTGAGGAGCACTTCAAGGATGTAGAACATATCACAGAACAAGAATAATTAATAAGTAATGAGAGAGAGAGAAACAAGTGTTAATTCCCTTCCAAATACCCAAAGTGCAACAATCTTGGGTGTGGAATAAGTAAAAAATCTTAAACATATTTTCATTTTATAGGTAACAATACACTTGTCATAAAACATATAAATGTACAGTATACTGCACGCGATAATACTTGCACTCTTGTAACCACAAGCAATCAAACAGAAAACAACACTTCACAATGCTACCTATGGAGATGCACAGAACTCTGATTTTATTTAACAATCACATTATCTGACATTATTAATAATAGATACAGAAATCAGTTGTAATAAGAAATTCATCAGTCTAATAGAAAGGATACCCCAGCAATAAATCCCATATGCTCCTTATAAACTAAGCATTTGTAGTTAAACTTTTTATGGCTGTTGGCAAATTACTGAAAATATTTGTTCCTGAATAATGGATGCCTTTGTGGACCAAAGTAAGTGCCATTAAATCTTTATGAACACTATTCTTATTTCTAGTACTGATACCATGAACTGATCTGTTATTATGAAAATGAGATGTTTTAATTAAGGAACAAATATACTGGAAAGCATTAGTTAGTATACCCATTTCCTTGAACAGGCATTGGTGAATTTCATGCCCTCATTTGTTGGGGTCTGCTGCCATGATTTTTTTTCTGACAATTACCATCATTTGTTTCGTTAGCAATCAAGTATCACTGACAGATGTCTGTAATCTATTTTATGTCCTTTGGCTGGCTTTACCGTCCATAACAGTTGCTGGTGTCATATCAGTATTGTTCTGTGTGGTGCATTACTTATTGTTATGCTGTCTTCGCTCCTTCTTCAAGCAAGCATGAAACCTCAGAATTTAGAATGACAAAATGTTAAGGCAACAATTATGAAAAGAATAGAATACTACTCACCATAAAAATGGCATGTTGAGTTGCAGACAGGCACCACAAAAATACTGTTACTCACTTAGCTTTCAGCCAAAGCCTTCTGCAGAAAAGAAAGGGAAAATAGACACACATTCACATAAGCAGACACACCTCATGCGCACAAGACCGCTGTCCCCATCCACTTTAACCAGACTGTTAGCTGGCCAGTCTGACTAAAGTGGCCAGAGATAAAAGATCATGTTTGTATCAAGTATGACTGCTTGCAGGAAAGTGTGTGTGTATGTGGGTGGCTGTAAGTGTGTAACAGTCTTCTCATTGGCCCTGTCTGAAACTCAGCATGTTATCTTTACAGTGAGTAGCAGCAATCTATTACTAATATTCTAACCTGACTTTCCACTGTTTCAAAATATAAAGTCATTCAGACTGAGAGTGAACTGATCCATTTTACACTTAATGATTTGAAACATGCTAAATTTACGCTGGATATGTAAAATATTAAAGAAGTTCATGCAATTGTCAGGTAAACACTCAGACATTTTGTTATATTTGAATTACATCTATCTCATAAATAACTCTGAAAATAAATATCCATCATGCTTGAATTCAAACAGAATAATGCAAAATTTAATCAAGTGCGTGCTATATACTAAAATAAATTTAATACTTTTTTCAGGGTTTATAGTACTGCTATGTCTTATTTTGGCAATAATTGAGCCATATGTATTACGTCTAAGGCAGTGGTTTATGGGCTACTATTATCCTCAAAGAGCACAACAGAGGGCTGTATGGCTTTACAACCGTATACTTAGATCAAGAGAAAATTTTCTTAAATTTGCTCGTAGACACCTAAGAAGAAAGTTTGGTAAGGGAAAAAGAGGAGGAGATGAGGAGTCATTTTTTACCCAGCTATGGCAGAGGTAAATAACACTTTTAAAATCAGAAGAATTTTTCTATGTGTAACATATCAAACATGTGCAATGTTTATAGTGTTCCAGATATTTTTGTTGGAGAGCAACATGTATTTGTAACATTTTGCACACTAACATTTTTCAAATATTTTAACACTTAAGGCAGAAGGCTTTTGTTCTCAAATCCATCATATTTTCATTTGTTTATGTTTTCAAGTTTCCTATTGTTTATGTTTGCATTATTGTTTATGTTTGCATCGCGAGACATTTATTTGTATTCGACAGACACAAATATTAATATAGAGCACAATAAATAAATTTTATATGTCATAATTGCTCCTGTAATGACTGCATTGTGCTACTATCTCTTATTCTAGTTATGCCAGGAAACACTCCAGTGTTTTGTGGAAATATATCAACAGAAAAGCTAGCACTACTCATCATAGAGTCCATAAACAAAGTCTGTGAAATGTGAGGTCAATTGTATCAAGTTCCATGTGGAATTTCAATGAATATCCCCCAGGGAATACCAGAGCAAGGCTATGGGTGGTTTGTGCTGCATCTTTTTGAGTTCTATGTTGAGGAATGAAGCTCTCATAACACGCTGTAGGTGGTATTTTGGCAGTGACGTACTTTCTTGCTGTAGTGCATCCTGAAGTTGTGCAGCTTCTTTGGGTTTCTCTTCTGTATCACTATTTATCTCCATGGATACAGCACCCACCTCCAAATGACTGTATAAAGCTTGAAGTGTTGAATCTTGTTTTTCTGATGAGTTAGAGACTCGAGGGTCGTAGGGTGGAATCCATTTTGCCACAATGTATGTACTGAAGCTGATATCAGTGGTGTTGTATTTGAAGTTGAAGAGGCTAGCAAGACTTTGATGGCCATCTGCAAATTGATGGCCATATTATCACAAATGTACAAGAATGGACACCTGACAGTCCTAGATATCCAGAATGAGATTTTCACTCTGCAGCGGAGTGTGCGCTGATATGAAACTTCATGGCAGATTAAAACTGTGTGCCCGACCGAGACTCAAACTCGGGACCTTTGCCTTTCGTGGGCAAGTGCTCTACCATCTGAGCTACCGAAGCACGACTCACACCCGGTACTCACAGCTTTACTTCTGCCAGTATCTCGTCTCCTACCTTCCAAACTTTACAGAAGCTCTCCTGCAAACCTTGCAGAACTAGCACTCCTGAAAGAAAGGATACAGCGGAGACATGGCTTAGCCGCGGCCTGGGGGATGTTTCCAGAATGAGATTTTCACTCTGCAGTGGAGTGTGCGCTGATATGAAACTTCCTGGCAGATTAAAACTGTGTGCCTGACCTAGACTCGAACTCAGGACCTTTGCCTTTCGCGGGCAAGTGCTCTACCATCTGAGCTACCGAAACACGACTCACGCCCGGTACTCACTGTGAGTACCGGGTGTGAGTCGTGCTTCGGTAGCTCAGATGGTAGAGCACTTGCCCGCGAAGGGCAAAGGTCCCGAGTTTGAGTCTCGGTCGGGCACACAGTTTTAATCTGCCAGGAAGTTTCAGTCCTAGATATGTTGCCATGGATGTAGTGGCAGCCTTAGACGTCTGCAAGGCTGCAAAGCCGGCTGGGTTAGAGCATGATATGACAGTTACAGTGCACTGGCTCGTAGTGGTGGCAGTGGTGCAGTTCTAGGGCTCAACTGTAGTTCTGAAGGCAGTGACACTTGTTTTTGAGCCAGGAAAAGTAGCAAGATAACAGGGGAAATAGTTGATGTGGTAACTGAGCTCACAGCTAAGTCTCATGATGCCTCCACCATAATGACGTTCCATCCTGTCTCCTGCTAAAAGTCGTGGCCAGATTTGTAGTGCCAAGTCAGAACTACATTGTGTAATGTGGATGTCAGTATGGCAGCAGGAGAGAGAGAAACATACATACTTGATGTTCATTCAGGATCTCTGTTGGACTCTTGCTGTTTGCCAGTGTATTTCCGTAAGTTAAGGTTGCATTATAATGTTGGATATTTGTGTTTTGAATTTTGAATTAATCTCCTGTCTACTCATTTTCTTGGGGGATTGAACTGTGAGGAAATGAGGTGGAGATTGTATTTTGTTTACAGAAGCTTCAAAACTGGTGAGAGGCAAGTTTGGGTCAATTACTTGAGATGATTGTATGTGGGAACTTTCATATAATGCTTTAGTATTCACATTAATTTTAGACTTAATGTTATTGTTATGGACTGCAGTCTGAAGACTGGTTTTATGCAGCACTCCACACTAGTCCAGTCCTGTACAAGTCTATTTTTCTGTGCATCACTACTGCAAACTACTTACACTCAAAGCTGCTTACTGTAATCAGATTTTGTTCTCCTTCCATACCTTGCACAGTGCCACAGCACACATTCCTCCACCACCATATTAACTATTCCTACATCAACCTATTCCTTATTTTAGTTATGGCATGTACCAAATTTCTTTTCATGTCACTTCAGTTCAGTAACTCTTCATTAATTAGCTAACATATCCTTTACTCTTCAATATTTTTCTGTGGTGCCACACTTTCTTCTTGTTTGGACTGTTTATCATCCACATTTCACTTCTGTACAATGCTTCACTTCAGACAAATACGTTCAGGAACAAATACACTCCTGGAAATGGAAAAAAGAACACATTGACACCGGTGTGTCAGACCCACCATACTTGCTCCGGACACTGCGAGAGGGCTGTACAAGCAATGATCACACGCACGGCACAGCGGACACACCAGGAACCACGGTGTTGGCCGTCGAATGGCGCTAGCTGCGCAGCATTTGTGCACCGCCGCCGTCAGTGTCAGCCAGTTTGCCGTGGCATTCGGAGCTCCATCGCAGTCTTTAACACTGGTAGCATGCCGCGACAGCGTGGACGTGAACCGTATGTGCAGTTGACGGACTTTGAGCGAGGGCGTATAGTGGGCATGCGGGAGGCCGGGTGGACGTACCGCCAAATTGCTCAACACATGGGGCATGAGGTCTCCACAGTACATCGATGTTGTCGCCAGTGGTCGGCGGAAGGTGCACGTGCCCGTCGACCTGGGACCGGACCGCAGTGACGCACGGATGCACGCCAAGACCGTAGGATCCTACGCAGTGCCGTAGGGGACCGCACCGCCACTTCCCAGCAAATTAGGGACACTGTTGCTCCTGGGGTATCGGCGAGGACCATTTGCAACCGTCTCCATGAAGCTGGGCTACGGTCCCGCACACCGTTAGGCCGTCTTCCGCTCACGCCCCAACATCGTGCAGCCTGCCTCCAGTGGTGTCGCGACAGGCGTGAATGGAGGGACGAATGGAGACGTGTCGTCTTCAGCGATGAGAGTCGCTTCTGCCTTGGTGCCAATGATGGTCGTATGCGTGTTTGGCGCCGTGCAGGTGAGCGCCACAATCAGGACTGCATACGACCGAGGCACACAGGGCCAACACCCGGCATCATGGTATGGGGAGCGATCTCCTACACTGGCCGTACACCACTGGTGATCATCGAGGGAACACTGAATAGTGCACGGTACATCCAAACCGTCATCGAACCCATCATTCTACCATTCCTAGACCGGCAAGGGAACTTGCTGTTCCAACAGGACAATGCACGTCCGCATGTATCCCGTGCCATCCAACGTGCTCTAGAAGGTGTAAGTAAACTACCCTGGCCAGCAAGATCTTCGGATCTGTCCCCCATTGAGCATGTTTGGGACTGGATGAAGCGTCGTCTCACACGGTCTGCACGTCCAGCACGAACGCTGGTCCAACTGAGGCGCCAGGTGGAAATGGCATGGCAAGCCGTTCCACAGGACTACATCCAGCATCTCTACGATCGTCTCCATGGGAGAATAGCAGCCTGCATTGCTGCAAAAGGTGGATATACACTGTACTAGTGCCGACATTGTGCATGCTCTGTTGCCTGTGTCTATGTGCCTGTGGTTCTGTCAGTGTGATCATGTGATGTATCTGACCCCAGGAATGTGTCAATAAAGTTTCCCCTTCCTGGGACAATGAATTCACGGTGTTCTTATTTCAATTTCCAGGAGTGTACATAACATTTAAATTTGCTTTTGATGTTAACAAATTTATCTTTTTTAGAAATGTTCCTTGCCATTTCCAGTCAGCTTTCTGTATCCTCTCTAATTCTGCAACCATCTGGTATTTTGTTTCCCACGTAGCAAAACCTCCTATTACATTCAGCATCTCCTTTTGTAATCTAATCCTCTCAGCAACACCTACTTTACTCGACTAAACCTCATAACTTTCATTGATGTTCATCTTATTACCTGTTTGCCCTACACTTTCATGAAGTTCTGCTAGGTGGTCCCAATATATGTAGGCCTCAAACTGCTTGATCAGCGGTCCATGAATGATTTGAGTTAGGACGCACCGGTATGTCTCCAGGCACAGTTTTGTTCAATTTCAAACAGTGCGTGATATATATATATATATATATATATATATATATATATATATATATATATATATATATATATATATATATATATATATATATATATATATATATATATATATATATATATATATATATATCTAAAAACAAAGATGATGTGACTTACCAAATGAAAGTGCTGGCAGGTCGACAGACACACAAACAAACACAAACATACACACAAAATTCTAGCTTTCGCAACCAACGGTTGCCTCGTCAGGAAAGAGGGAAGGAGAGGGAAAGATGAAAGGATTTGGGTTTTAAGGGAGAGGGTAAGGAGTCATTCTAATCCCGGGAGCGGAAAGACTTACCTTAGGGGGAAAAAAGGACGGGTATACACTCGCACACACACACATATCCATCCACACATATTGGTATATGTGTGGATGGATATGTGTGTGTGTGCGAGTGTATACCCGTCCTTTTTTCCCCCTAAGGTAAGTCTTTCTGCTCCCGGGATTAGAATGACTCCTTACCCTCTCCCTTAAAACCCAAATCCTTTCATCTTTCCCTCTCCTTCCCTCTTTCCTGACGAGGCAACCGTTGGTTGCGAAAGCTAGAATTTTGTGTGTATGTTTGTGTTTGTTTGTGTGTCTGTCGACCTGCCAGCACTTTCATTTGGTAAGTCACATCATCTTTGTTTTTAGATATATATTTCCTACGTGGAATGTTTCCCTCTATTATATATATATATATATATATATATATATAGTTATAATAGAGGGAAACATTCCACGTAGGAAATATATATCTAAAAACAAAGATGATGTGACTTACCAAATGAAAGTGCTGGCAGGTCGACAGACACACAAACAAACACAAACATACACACAAAATTCAAGCTTTCGCAACAAACTGTTGCCTCATCAGGAAAGAGGGAAGGAGAGGGAAAGACGAAAGGATGTGGGTTTTAAGGGAGAGGGTAAGGAGTCATTCCAATCCCGGGAGCGGAAAGACTTACCTTAGGGGGAAAAAAGGACGGGTATACACTCGCACAAACACACATATCCATCCACACATATGGTGTCTGTATATGTGTGGATGGATATGTGTGTTTGTGCGAGTGTATACCCGTCCTTTTTTCCCCCTAAGGTAAGTCTTTCCGCTCCCGGGATTGGAATGACTCCTTACCCTCTCCCTTAAAACCCACATCCTTTCGTCTTTCCCTCTCCTTCCCTCTTTCCTGATGAGGCAACAGTTTGTTGCGAAAGCTTGAATTTTGTGTGTATGTTTGTGTTTGTTTGTGTGTCTGTCGACCTGCCAGCACTTTCATTTGGTAAGTCACATCATCTTTGTTTTTAGATATATATATATATATATATATATATATATATATATATATATATATATATATATATATATATATATATATATATATATATATATATATAAAAGTTGTCACTGATGTTCAGTACATAAAATCCTGCTGATCCTAGACCATCCATGCCAGTAGTTGAAAAGTTTGACCTACATATGGTAGACTTTGCAAGGGGATCTGCTGATGACTAACTTTTCTCCTTTGCACACAATTTATGCAGTTCTTCACATTTTGCTCTATATTTTTTTGTGGAGGTCTGCCACCAATGATCTAGTTCTCCATAACTCATCACACCATAGCTCACTATCCTTCATGTCCTGCCAGGATAAAATTGTGGGTGTGTCTCAACACTTCACCCCATAAATTCACTGGTATGACAATAACTCTTCAGTCTAAAAAGTTGTGAGACTAGGTTCGCAAAAAATAGAGAAAAGTTAAGATGACGGTTTTCATGTTTAAGGTGTTCTGCATACTCTCCCACCACTTGAGTACAATGCACAGAATGTTCATAGAACTGTGTGAAACAATAATAAAAGTCCTTTGGGATGTTGTTCAACTCATGTATCACATTGACAACATTGTCAATTACGTCATCAAAGCATTGACACTTCATTTGAATTGCTGCAGTTTGTCATCTTTTGCTAGATTAATATTGATAACTTCAGGTCTCATCACCCATGAAGATTTTTTCCAGAGAAGTATTATCTGTGCTTTGCATTTCAATAAGTTGACGCAGGCTCTACATGTCATTGTTTTTGTTCTGGAGTCAGGATGTGTGGAACAAACTTTGTACACACTATTCTCTTCTTCAAAACATTCTGGAGAATGTCTTGAACATTTGATTTAGAGACGTTGCTCTTTCTGATTTGTGACACAACAGTGTTGACACACTATGGCAATGACTAAGTTATGACTTGACGCACAAACTAAGGCATAGCTACTAGCATCACTTGGCAATATAAACTTCTTCTGGAATGTTGAAGAACAAGGATGGAACTGAAGCTTATCTTTCAGGGGTATAAGAAAGCTACTAAATTGCATGTAATACATTGGTGTACAACATGCAGCAAATGTGAGCAAGTGTTTGTTTAATGTGCATGATCAGTTAACATTTTGAAGCATTTTCCATACAAGTAGCAACAGAAGTACATTTCATTAAGATGTAATGTCCATTGGGTAAGGCAGACAGTTGGATCCTTCAGATCAGTAAACCATTTTAATGTGCATGATCAGTTAACGTTTTGAAGCATTTTCCATACAAGTAGCAACAGAAGTACCTAATGCCACATACCAGGATTGGCATTGCTGTATAGTGGAATAGTTCCTCTCAGTCTTGGTTAATTGAATAGAAGCATAGGCTATAGGGCACACTGTTCCATCCACCTCTTGACTTGACGCACAATCTAAGGCATAGCTACTAGAATCACATGGCAATATAAACTTCTTCTGGAATGTTGAAGAGCAAGGATGGAACTGAAGCTTATGTTTCAGGGGTATAAGAAAGCCACTAAATTGCGTGTAATACATTGGTGTACAACATGCAGCAAATGTGAGCATTATTCTTTCTTCCATAGTAAAAAACTCTCCACTTTCAACTACGTAAAGGAAAGTTGTGTACATTGAGAACAGGAACGTTTATTGGAAATGAAGAGGATAAGAAAATTTGTCTCCATGCAGATAACAACAGAATAATAATATTAAAAACTAAAACTACGGAGTTCAATAGTATCTCTTCTTAGGCATGTAATAAGCACGCATGTCAGAGTACCAGCACAGGCGAGCATGTGAACTTCTTTGATGTAACTTGGCAATCACCTGATCATGCTGCGGGACATGTGATCTTCACTGTTGCCACATCAGCCTCCCCAGTAGAAGCAGAGTTTTGTCTCCTTCCATCAGCCTTGATGCCATTGAGAAATCTTGATGGAAAATTGAAGTTCCGGCCCGACTGTGTTTGGCATGGCAGCTGAGGCACCAGCAGTTCATCAGATGGTGGTTTGATCATAGAAGGAGGGAAAGGCAGTTGTCTGCTTGTAGAAGGTGGGGGTGTATCAAAAGAGTCAGCAAACACAAATGTGGGCTTGACACTATTGTTGGAGACTGCGCTGCATTTGTACTGTAGCAGGATGTCCATTGTTTTATCAATATTGGTGAGAACATGATGAGGTCCCGTATATGGCAGTGTGAGAGGTGCTTCAACCCCATCTTGTTGAAGCATGATGTGTGTGCTGTTTGTTAATTCTTTATGCACAAATGAGGAATCTGAACCATGTCATGGTACCAGTTAAGGTCGCATTTCAGCAGTGTGTTCTCTGAGTCAAGTTATTAATTTGGGTTGACGTAAAAGGTCTGCTAACGATGCTCTTGACTGAACAATTTTTCCTGTAGACAGAGTGTCTCTCCATAAACAAGCTCTGCCAGTAAGGCATCCAGATCTGGCTTGTGTACTGTTTGTAGGCCAAGGAGTACGAGTGGTAAGGCCGTGGCCCAATTCGTATCATAGCATGTTAGCGCTGCTTTCAAGGAGCTGTGCCAGCACTCCACAATCCCATTGCTGGCTGGGTGTTAGCTTGTGGTCAGATGGTGTGTAGCATCATATAATTTGCCTATCTGTGTGAAAAGTTCAGATTCAAACTGGAACCCTCTATCAATTGTTATATGTAGTGGACAACCAAATTTTCAAACCCATTGCGCCATAAATGCTGCTGCCAGTGTATCAGCAGAAGTACTGATTCAGGACAACGCATGAATCTATCAATAATTGTTAATGGGTATCGCCATCCTTCTAACAGTGGCAGGAGTCCCACAATGTGTAGGTGAATGTGGGCAAATCTCTCAGTGATCTTCAGAAAGTTGCCAATGGGTGCATACACATGCCATATAATCTTGCTTTGTAGGAATGCTATGCAAGAGTGGGCCCACTGCCAATAACCATTTTGGATAGCTTGCCAAATGTAGTGGGAGGCACTGAGTTTCACTGATGCTCTGATGCCTGGGTGGCAGGGGTTGTGTACGCCATGGAAAATTAACTTGCCCATAGTCCTGCTGGCATGTATGGGTGGTTTCTTCCAGTGAAAGTGTCGCAATAGGGTTGTGTGTTTGCTTCAGGTACGAGGACCAGTTTCAGTTGTAGACCAGTCTGTGTATCATGCAGAAGGTTACAGAGCTCCTGATCCATCTGTTACACATCACATAAGTGTGAAAGACTGACAGTCTCTGTGACCAGCCAACCTGAGACAAGCAGTCCGCCACCATGTTATTGAGGCCTGAGACGACGTGTTGTATGTCAGTTGAGAGTTGCACTACATATTCCAGCTTGCTAAATTGCCATGGCGAACACTTGTTGTCGTTTAGCAGGAAGGCGTATGTGAGTGGCTGGTGATTTATGTACATGGTAAAGGTTCTTGTTTCCAGTTGGGTGCAGAAATACTTTACTGCTGCATACGTGGCATGATTGTATGCTCTCTATCTTTGCTGCGCTGGTGTCAGTTTACATGAAAATAAGGCAAGGGGTTGTCATGTGTCACCGATACATTTCCGAAGTGCCACTCCAATTGCTATTTGACTGGCATCTGTAACTAATGCCAGGGGCGCATCTGTGGTAGGGTGTGCAGGGAGTGCAGCATCCGCAAGAGTCTTCTAGGTTGCCTCACATGCATCGATCATTGTTGGGGTCCACTGCAGTAATGCTTTGCCCTTCACCTTGGGACAGTCATGAGTGGTTCCTGCTCTTCAGCAGCATGTGGCAGATGTCATTAGTAAAAATTGAGCATGCCAAGGAATCTGCACAACTCTTTTGCTGTAGCTGGCCATTTGATGTTTAATAGGGCCTCGACTTTTTCTGATAGTGGGCACAAGCTTTATGATGAAATGCCATGTCCCAAGAAAGTCACCTCTGACTGATCAAATACAAACTTCGACTTGTTTAGGACAATGCCGTAAGTAGCAAGACGTTTGAAAACCCAAGTAAAGAGCCACTGGTGTAATTCTGGCATTTCTGAGAAGATGAGGACACCATTGAGGTAAGCAAAGCAATGTAGCAATCCTGTTAGTACAGAATCGATGAATCTCTGCTAGGTTTGTGCTGTGTTCCTAAGACCAAAGGTCATAAACAGAAAGGTGTAATTATTGCCATCATGGGAATTTCTTTCTACCTGCTGCGAAGCCCTGAGGGGCCTGGTAAGTGTTGAGAACTGGTCGAGTAGCTTGGTGAACTCACCTACCACTGCTTGGACGAGCTTGACATTGCAGTTGACCATGCAACATCAATATCCGATTGCAAAAACCAAAAATCTCTCCAAATGCCATAGCTTCCCATACAGTAACAAAGTCCAGAACACCAAGAGACAAAACACACACAGTAGAAATAAAGCATGAACTCAGAAATATATGGAATCAGGTGACAGAGACTGAATAAGCTTACCCTTTCACACTTGAAGAAATCGAATCAGTGCTCAAGAGTATCACACCAGGGAAAGTGCCAGGATTTGATGAAATCAGCCCCGAATTCCTAATAAACTGTAGTAAACAAGCAAAACTCTGCCTGGCCAGATTCTTCACCGACATCATCCAGACTAGTAATCTACCCAGAGAGTTCAAACAAAAAAGATAATGGCCATCCTAAAACGATGGAAAGCAGCAAACTTATCTGAGAGCTACAGGCTTATTGCTTTATTATTAGTAACATACAAGTTACTTGAAAGTCTCACATACATCAGAATTTCTCAGAAAATATTTGATGTAATACCAATCAAACAGGCAGGCTTCAGACTAATACGAAGCAGTGCTGACCAAGTTCTCTAGCTTACAACTTATATTGAAGCGGGATTTCAAAGAAAGCTTAAATCCTCTGCTGCATTTATTGACATATCAGCCACCTAAACCACTGTCTGGTGAGTAGGCATGATCCACAAATTACTTCATCTAAAGTCAACAGCTCATTTGCTAAATGACGTACTGAATGACAGAACATTTCAGGTTATCACAGGGATCAATGTAAGTTCACCAAGAAAACTCAAGAATGGCCTGCCACAAGGATCGGTACTTGCACCAGTCCTATTCAACCTCTATATTGCTAACATGCCAGAGACGAGATCTAAAAAGCACAACTATGCTGGTGACTGGATACCTGCAACAAGATGTAACTCATCTGAAGAATCAGAGGAGGTCCTTACAGCTGACCTGGAGAAGTTGGGAGGGAACTACCAAAAATCGTGCTCCAAGCAAATGACAACAAAACAGCTGTTACATGCTTTCATGTGATTAACAAACTTGCCAAAAGGGAGCTTAGAATACAATTTGAGAACACAGGACTTACTCATAATAAAACATCAAAATATCTGGGTGTGATACTCGATATAAGTCTCACATTTAAAGAGCGTATAACAAAAATAGCAGAGAAATTACAATCAAGCAACAATATTATACAAAACTGTGGAACAACATGGGGAGCATCAGCCTCTGTCCTGCACTCATCCGCTCTGAACCTTGTCTTCTCAAGTGCTGAATACTGTGTGCCAATGTGGCTTAACAGTCCTCACACTTGTAAAATTGAAGCTCAACTCAATAACACAATGAGAATGATTGCAGGAGTCATCAAATCTGCTCCTACATAATGGCTCCCAGTACTGAGTTATATACCATCATCAAATTTGCATCATATAAACGCACTCATGATGAGTACAGGAAGATCTTGAGCAACAATAACCTACCAACACATGAGGACACTGAATACACCTCCCATAGACGCCTTCAATCCAGAAAGCCCCGTATCAAAATGGCAATTAAAGCCACAGAGGAAAAATTCAGTTTGATTCAAGCCTGGCCTCAACAGTGGGCCACAAAACAGAGTAATGAAATTCCACGTATTACCCAAAAGCCAGAGGTTTTGAGTTACGATGTAAAATCTGATCAACTCTGAACAGAATACGGCCTCAGCATGGTAGATGTGCCTATTTCCTGCTTAAATGTGGCAAGAAATTGACACCCTTCTGTGAATGTTGTGAAATCCTAACAGTAAAACACATCGTAGAAGAATGCCCTCAGACAGCTTATGAAGGGAAACCTGAAAATTTCCTGACATCAACTCCAGAAGAAGTAGCCTGTTAGATGTTTGTTTATAACTATAATAATTTCAACTAATTGTATTGTCATTTGTGTTTTACTGCCACACACTAAATAAATAAATCCAGTTGCTGACAGCCCAGTGACAGCATACTGCAGGCAGGTGTCAACAACATCGGTTAGTGGGTGGTAGTGGGCAAGTAGGTCCGCCCCAATAATCGGTTCTGCTATGTCAATGATGACGAATGTAGAAGTTATTGCATGATGCAGTTCCTGGTCTGATTCCATATGCTGTGTGCCGTATGTTCAAGTATCAAAATTGTTGGCCGCTGTCAGCATGAAGCTGGCAGTTGGGCAATACTTATGAGCCTTATCTCACAGCAGAATATTTAAATCTGAGCCGTCATCTATCAAGAATTTGTGTCCTGACTACAGCTGGTGAGATAGAGGTGGGTAGAAGGTCAGACAGGCACAGCAACATCTGCTTGGCACTTAACATTTCTATATTCGCAAAGTGCGTTGCACTTATGGGCTGGATCCCCAAATTGCTGATGATACCAGCATATATTCATGACTTTGGTGTCATTTCAATGAGACACATCATGAGTGGAATGGTTCTGTGATCACTAATGGTAACTACTTGTAGTGCCGGGATCAGTGAAGAGTTTATTCAGTTGATTAGACAGAACATCAATTTTACTTATCAAGCCTTCATTTAATTATTGCTCCATTGCTGTGACTTTTTTTGAAAGCTTGTTGCAATCATGTTTTGTTTTCATTGTGGTGCTGTCGCACATAATGGTAACATCGGATCCAGATGGGGGCACAATAGCAGCTTGTATCTTGTCAGCCTTCGTCCAAGGATATCTCGGTTTGAGAGGCAATTATCGCTTTCACTTGCACTAGCAGCCTACTGCTCCATATTGTGTGTAGTAGTGCTTCTGGCATAGTGTGAGCATCCACTTTGCTTCTGAAGTGACATAAGCATTGTGAGGTTTTCTTGTCATTGACGTCTTCTTGCAAAAGTACCTCTCACACTCTCTCCTCTTAAGAGGCAGACATGGAGCATATTAGTTCTGACTTCAGTTTAGAATATGCGTCCGTGTCCAGAGGTGCCATTAGTATATCTTGCACTTCTGCTGCATATCTGTTGTCAAGTTGGCTTACCACACTGACTTACCACCAGGGCAAATTTAGTGGTGCCTGTCAGAACATAAAAAATTTACTTTCACTTGCACAAACCAGAGAGTTGGATTAGTAGGCCAGAGTAATGGAAGTCGTACAGCCAATATTGACATGTTATGGATTTCCTCATTTGGCATTTTATTACTGTAAATCAATGTTTTCTCATCGTGAACTACTCGTCTGAGGCACTATCAGGTTGTGGTCACCACTGAAGCTTATCTTATGGGGCTATAAGATAGCTACTAAATTGCATGTGATACATGGGCAAACAGCATGCAACAAATGCGAGTGTTATTCTTTCTTATGTATTAAAAAACTCTCCACTCTCAACTACATAAAGGAAAGCTTTGTACATTGAGAACAGGAACATTGATTGGAAATGAAAAGGATAATAAAACTTGTCACTGTGACAGACAACAACAGAATAATAATATTTAAAACTAAAACCACAGAGCTCAATAGTGTCTCTTCTTAGTCTTGGAATAAGTGCACACTTCAGCACCCCAGGTGGTGAGCTTGTGAACTTTTTTGATGAAACTTTGACAAAACGCACAATCTCCCCCATTGCCACAGGACGACTGGTCAGTAAATCCTTCAATCTCTAAGGCATGTGTCATCCTGTGAAACTTACCTCTTTCTTCAGAATATGTGTGACCAGTCTCACCATTTCCTCAGATTTTGGCACAAATATTCAGTATCAGTTAGCCAGACCTAAAAAAAGTGTAACTTGTTTTCTGTATTAGGAATAGGAAATTTCCACAAAGCTTGTACAACCCAGGGATCTGTTTGCCTGCCATCCTCATCAAAATGAAAGGCATTCCTGCAAACTCATTATTAGCTGCGTTGCTTGTAGTCAGCTAAACGTCCCACATAACCACACGATGAGCTTCTGTACGTCCTTGGGAAACACTATACTATCATCAATGTAAACTGTGCACTGTTGTTCTTTGTTCTGTATTAAAAAAACTCTCCACTCTCAACTACATAAAGGAAAGCTTTGTACATTGAGAACAGGAACATTGATTGGAAATGAAAAGGATAATAAAATTTGTCACTGTGACAGACAACAACAGAATAATAATATTTAAAACTAAAACCACAGAGCTCAATAGTGTCTCTTCTTAGTCTTGGAATAAGTGCACACTTCAGCACCCCAGGTGGTGAGCCTGTGAACTTTTTTGATGAAACTTTGACAAAACGCACGATCTCCCCCATTGCCACAGGACGACTGGTCAGTAAATCCTTCAATCTCTAAGGCATGTGTCATCCTGTGAAACTTACCTCTTTCTTCAGAATATGTGTGACCAGTCTCACCATTTCCTCAGATTTTGGCACAAATATTCAGTATTAGTTAGCCAGACCTAAAAAAAGTATAACTTGTTTTCTGTATTAGGAATAGGAAATTTCCACAAAGCTTGTACAACCCAGGGATCTGTTTGCCTGCCATCCTCATCAAAATGAAAGGCATTCCTGCAAACTCATTATTAGCTGCGTTGCTTGTAGTCAACTAAACGTGCCACATAACCACACGATGAGCTTCTGTACGTGCTTGGGAAACGCTATACTATCATCAATGTAAACTGTGCACTGTTGTTCTTTGTTCTGTATTAAAAAAACTCTCCACTCTCAACTACATAAAGGAAAGCTTTGTACATTGAGAACAGGAACATTGATTGGAAATGAAAAGGATAATAAAATTTGTCACTGTGACAGATAGTTTCAGACCTTGTGACATCCCTTCTGACAGGTGTTGGAATGTTGGTATTGCATTCATCAATCCATATGTCATTTAGCAGTATTGGTATTGACCAGATAGAGGCATAAATCTAATCTGGAGTCAGTCCTCTGGTGTTACTTCTAACTGATGATACCGTCTTTTCAAATCTATGTTTGTGAAATATTGGCATTTCCCTAGTTACCAGTATCCAAATTTTCCATAACATTTGGCCCTAGGTGGCAGTGCACTAATTAAAATACTGATAACACAACAAAAACAATATGCTCTTTTTGGGCACAACTACTACTTGTGCCTCTCTATGACTGGCACTTAATTCTGTAATCCTACTGATCTACAAACCCTTCATCACCAACTGGAGATAATGTCAAACTCAGTATGGTTTTTTGTACATCAGCAGTTCATTCCCTGCTACTTATTCTGGCAGCTTTCTCTTGAATTCTACTGTATATTAAGTAAATTTATTTAATCTCTCCAGTTTATTCCATAAAAAACTACACTCATCACAAAAAATGCTGACATTAATTGTCAGAATCTATACATCTATATCATTCATAAGCAGTTATATTTTAGAAATAACTGCTGTGTTGAAGTGGGAACACTCCTTTAACCATGCAAAATGGAGTAGTTAGGTGTTTCACCAGATTCAAATGGCATCAGAGCTTGTACTGGCTGCCACTTGGGGAGTGACAATCAAGTGTAGATTGAGCAACATACTTGAAATCAGCATATTTGATGTCAGCCAAATGATAAGTGCCTGAAACCTGGGTATCTTGTGTCTCCTAGGGACTAGACTGTGGCACCATAAAATGTTATACTGTTAGTACCTACCTCAGACTGCTGTGTAAGCTGCTGTAGGTAGCAACATGTTAAAGAGATGTGTTGACATCATTTACCACATTGTGTAACAACAGATAAAAAGGCCACAGGCAGCATACATTCACCATCCAACACTGATTGACAACAATTGGTGAGCAGCCACACAATTCACACTGATCTCACAATGTATACAGAAGCCACAGCCCAACATGTGTAACTCTTCTCAGAGAGATTAGCATGGATAAAGGAAAATCAGTTCGGATCCTCATAAAGTATGGAGAAAGTGGTTAGCATGCTTGATTAATAATTAGTGAACCCTTGCTTGATTCCCAAAGAATTTGTTGCTAAATAGCACACTTTAATCATGACATTAGTCAGAAACCAATAATTTATGATATAAGAAGTCAGTCTTAAATCAACAGTTGCCTTCTAACAAGACGATGGAACAGTGGCTGAAAAGGACTAGGGCACCCTCTTGCCACTGGAGTGGGAAACTGTCCTTAAAAAGCAGATTAACCAGCTGCATGGTGGTTCAAAAGTCAGCTATTGCAAAAAATAAGGAAACTGTTGCACTGAAGTCATAGAATATAAATCCACTGAAAATGTGGCTCCTAATTGGAAAAATGCCATAATGATCTCCCTATGGGCAAAATATTCAAGATTAGTACCTCAGTCAGATCTCTGGGAGGTAACTGCTATGAGGGAGGTGACCCCAAGAAAAGGTTTCAAGTATCAACAAAAGGGATTGGAAAATGCCAAAATTCTGAATTTGGTATAGAAGCTAAAAAATTGGAAAAATATCGAGATACTGAAACTAGACATAGTCAGAGTCAATAAGTGAAATGGAAACAAAATAAAGCTATCTGATCAGGTGAAATTGAATAATAGGCCTACCTGCAGCATCTGAAAAAAGTGTAATTAGCATATGGTTCATTATGAATAAGATGCTGGAGCAGAGAGTGAGTTTCCATGAACAGTTCAGTGACAGAAATATTCTCATCAGAATAAAAACTAAAACCAGTGCCAAAAACTGTAGTTATGGTATGCTTGCTATCATCAAAAGCAGAAGATGAAGAAAGAGAATTTTGAGGGAATTGAATAAGTAATTCTTTATACAAGGTGCATCTGAAAAGTTAGGTGAATTGTCCCAGAAAACATAGAAGACAAGGATTACAAACAAAGTACCTTTACTGGCCTCCAGAGTAATCACCATTAGCTACAACACACTTCTGAAATCATTTGTAAAGCATCAGTGAATTCTTCTTTTTGGAATTGCTTCAAGCATTCTGGTCATATGTTGTTGGATATTCACAATGTCTGCTGATGTTCATGAAGAATAGTGCTTCTTCTGTCTTTCCTTATCTTCAACTCTTCTGCCCTCAAGCTCAATGACAGCCACTGAGCATACACAAGCACTCGTTCGATGAGGTCTGGGATTGTGCATGTTGACCCAAGCGTGGCTCATCCTCATCATTGTCCTTTCCATCTCTTAAGCATTTAAACCACCCAGAGATACATTTTTCCTTACTGCTTCAACACTGTGTACTTGCAATAATACTCCATGAGTCTTCATCACCATTTTCCCTAATTTGAAGCAAAACTTCATGTTACATAGTGCTAGATTTTTCTCTCCATTTTGCAATGACAAGAGTGCACAAAGATGCTTGCAGATGATCGATGGCTGTCTTTGAGAATGAAAGCAGAAGATTTGAAGATAAGCAAAGACAGTACAGGCACTGTTGTTCTTGAACTTTAGCAAACATTGTGAATATTAGCAAACATTGTGAATATCCAACAGCATGAGACCATGGTGCTTCAAGCAGCTCCACAACAATCATTTGCTGACAGTTTCCAACAGCTTTACAAATGGTGTCAGAAGTGTGCTATCGCTAATGCTGAAGATCAGTAAACATAGTTTGCTTGTAACTGTTGTTTTCTTTATTTTCTGAGACCAGTCATTGGACTTTTCAGATATATCTTGTACAAAGGGAAATGAAATCTATCAATTGTGGAGGGTGGGGGTTGAAACATTGTAGTAGGGGAAAGAATAGGAGGTATAGTTATAAGAGAACATAGGCTCAGCAGTAGAAATGAGAGAAAAAAATATTCTCTGAGTTCTGCAAAAACTTCCAGCTAATAGTGGCAAGTTCTCTGTTCAAAAGTCAGAAGAGGAGGTATTATAGGCCTACATGAAAAAGGCTAGGCAACACACAATAATATCAGCTGGTGAGACAGAGAGTCTGAAATCAGACACTGGATTATAAGGCCTACCTAGGAGGAGCTATAGATTCAGGTCACAAATTAGTGATGATGAAGAGTAGGCTGAAGTGTGAGAGAATTATTAGAGAGAGTCACCATAGTAATAGGATACTGAATTATTCAGGAATGATGTGCATTTGAAGTTCTCTGACATTGTAAAAACTGTGTTGTATGTAGTTTGGTTAAGGAGGAATAAACATCTTCAAAATGGCTAGTCAGAATAGTTCAACAATTTAGATATGGGAGTGGCCACTGGGTCACTGCAGTGAAATTGGGAGTGATAGGAGAAATATTTCAAATGATTAAAAAAGAAAGAAATATAAATATATTCATAAAGAGAAAGTTATTCAGCAATCAAAGTCATCTAGGAATAAAATCAGTAGGCAATACAAGAAGACTACAGCAAAATGGTCACTGAAAAAATTGATGAAATTGAAAAACAAATGCTTGTTTTAATCACTGATTCAGCATATAGGAAAGTAAAAATAGCTTCTGGATAATTTAAAAGAAGTAGCATAAGAATGTAAAACAAATTTGACTGTTTTTTTTTTTTTTTTTTTTTTTTTTTTTTTTTTTTTTTTTTGTGGTTTTAGGGCGCAAAACTTCTATGGTCATTAGCGCCCAAAATTTGACTGTGAAACCTGGAGGAGAATGTAGGTAGGTGGAAAGAGTACTTTGAGATGGAACTATCTGTTAACATTATAGACAAAGAAACAGTTGTCAGTTTGGAAGACATAAAGGATGCAGCATTAGAGTTAGAGTTTGACAGAGATCAAGGTCAGGTATATATGAAAAATTGCTTATAATTAACTTAGTGGCTCATGCATTCAAATTATTAGAATAATATACAGAAAAGTAGGATAGAAAATTGAGCCTCCGTTAGATGACAACCGAAAACCAAGAGATACCAGAAAGGTAGTTCGGCATTATACCTGACTATGGAAACAAGACTTGAGAGAAATCAAGACGCTTTCATGAGATATTTTGTGTAGTAGTACATTGGTTACAGTTGTGGCCATGCATTCTCATGCTGGAAAAGTACCCTTAAAGCACTGCCATCAAAGTCAAAACACACGGGCATTGGATTTCGTGAACATAGGATAACACTGTCTGTTTCTTGTATTACTGCAAGCACAGTCATATATCACAAGCAATTACCATCTGTGGCTGCATGGCCAGAAGAGGACTACCTCACCACACAGAAGCATTGAGGCTTTCGTGTCAGTGTCTTGAAATATGAACATGACCTTAGTCAGTACCCAAAGAAAATCCGTATTTGTTACTAAGAGCAGCCTACATGTATTTCGACACAGTCCACTGCTACAACTGCATCTGTAATCTGCAAGCTGGCATGTGGCATAGGGTGCATACCATTCTTATCTTCCCCTCCTAGTCCATTCATGTATGGCACACAGAAAAAAAGCCTGTCAGTATCCCTTCATATAGACCGAAATTTGTCTAATGTTAGCATTGTGGTCATTATGCAAGATGTATAGCAGAGGAAATAGCATGCTTCTTGACTCATTTTGGAACATGAGCTTGTGGAATTTTGTTGAGTAATGTTCTCTCTGATGCACAACACATTTCTTGTAATATATTCTACTGCAGTTAGTTGACCTTTTGCATGTATTCTCATGCCAACTGAAGAAACCAGTGACGAATCTTGACTCTCCTTTCAGCCTTTTCTATTTGTCCCTCTAACCCAAGGTAAGAGTTCCAGACTGATAGACAGTTCTCAAGAATTGGTCAAATGAGGATGTTGTAAGTTTTCTTCTATTTACGCATATTATACTACATTTATATATGTTATGATTCAGCAGCTAATATTCGTACTATCTGCGAGTACCTCTGCATTTTGTAACAAGTTTCTAAAAATTTCAGCTCCTTTTACACAACTCTGTCATCTGCTAATAGTTTCATAGAGTTACAGTTATTATCTACCAGGTCATTTAGTTACAGCTCTGACCGTATCACACTATGTTGCAGTACACCAGATACTACCTTTGCTTCTGACAGTGCCTCCCCATTAAGAGCGACACAGTGAGTTCTGTCTACTAGGAAGTCTTCTATCCAATTGCATATCTGGGGGCATTTTTTTAAATTTACTAAGTAACAGTGCAGAACTGTATCAAAGAGTTTCTGGAAGCCAAGAAACTCAGCATCAACCTGAACTCCTACTGCTTTCTGATTCCCAGGACTGAACAGAGTAAGCTGGGTTCACCACAATCATTGCTTTTGAAAACAATGTTGATTCCTACATAGAGGGTATTGAGGCTCCAGGGTAGTCATCATATGCAAGCATAGTTTCATTTTCCGCAATTGTATTAGAAAACTATGTCAGCGACTTCAATCTGTGGCTCTGTGTGTCCATCTTGCGACCCTTCTTATGAACTGATTGACCTGTACCTTTCTCCAGTCATGTGATATGCACCATTGTTCCAGTGATGTACTGTAAACTGATGCTAGAAGAGGGCCCAGTTCCAATGCAAAACTGATGGGCATCCCATCATGTCCTGTGGTCTTTCCTCTAGTGAGTGATTTGTGCAGTTTTTCAGTTATTTCTATATCTGTCCCCACTGTTATATCAAAGGAAAATTCAACTGAGAAAACTAATAAATTGTGTGACATAATTTTTGGCCGTTAATTGCCTTCAAAGGTGAAATGTGTACTCATATCTCCATCCATCTTCACTACAAGTGGGCCCCTCTCACGCTGTGGTCTGAGAGACCTATCCTTCCTTTTTAACTTCCTCAACCAGTCCCTCTCTCCTCCCCAAGGAAGGAACTATTAGTTCTACAAGCTAGGTGGTGCATGTCTCTTAATTTTATGTATGTCTATCAGTAGTACTACATGTTCCATATCCTGAAGGTAAGCACTAGCCAATAATTGTCCCCATAGTTGATTAGTGAAATGGAATTAGTTAAATCCTGAATGAATAGTGTAGAGCCAATAGCAAATACATAAAACAGAAGTAATCGTCTGCAGTTGAACTGACTAATTTTATTTATATTTTCATTTGTCTTTTCTTTAAATGGCAGATGTGCTCTTCTGCAAAGGATAATACCCCATACACCACAAAAGGCTTGCCTAGTTTGTGCAGAAACTCAAGGGGAACTCAAGAGTTGTCCCAAATTCGACTGTGCAGGCACCTACTGTCATCAGTGCTTCAAAGATCTGAAGAACATTTGCACTATCTGCATGGAACCAATTGAATATGGTGATTTAACAGATGTCAGTGAAGAAAAGTTAGTACATATGTAGTATTTTGTATATATTATTAATGCAAATTTATGTTTGTGAAAGTAGGTATTTTGTGTAATAGAATAAAGTAGCAATCACTAACTCCAAGAAATACAAATGTTTTTTAAGCTATGATCCTGTTAGAGGTGTCATGCTCTTTGTTTCCTCTGATCTGAGAACCAGAATGGAAGAAGAAAGATTAGAGTTCAAGTCTCATCAATGCAGAGGTCATCAGGGGCACAATCAAAGCAGCAGCTCACCCATCCAGTTGCAGGGGAATCTGAACTAATGTTCAACTTTACATTTTTCTCATTCCAAAGAACCATCTGAGTGGAATATCATGTCAAGAGAAAGAAAATAATTTCTGGGAGCAAATGGATATTAAATCCTGAACTTTCTGCTTGTAAGCTGAAAAATACAACTGGACAAGTGACCACCTTATATTTTTGAGGTCTAGTTCCATTACATGCTGTCTTCAGTTTAAAAATGCATAAATTTTCACATGTAATCACATCTGATTTTTAAGATTTGTTGTAGTAACAATGTCTTTCCATTTCACAGCAATTGAAGGGTTAATGTCTACTGAGTTTGTACTTTGCGGAACGTAAAGCTACAAGTGCTACATTTTGCATTTTCAACAAGATTTGTATTAATTTTTCTGTCATTTAAAGTGAGCTGGATTAAGCTTGGACACACAGTTAATTTTCTTAAGAGGTGTTTTTTAGGGCAGTTCTTTATAGCTGTTGTGCTGCACTGATCTACATAGCTGCACTCAGATGTGAGACTCTTAATTTTTTTATTTATACATGTTTCAAAAACTGTGGCTTGCACACTAAACAATGGAGATATGTGCATTGGCAATTTTAGAAGCTACAGTAAAAGAAATAAAGGGATAAGGGAACAGACTGGAACCTAATGTGTGTCTTTTCATTGTACCTGCCTGCAATTCAGTATGACACCTTTACAGTCAGTAGCAATCAATCTTTAACTTATATTGCTGATATTCCAACCTGGAGTTTCCACTGTATGAAAGTAAGTTGTGTGAGACATGTAGTCAGGAAGTAAAAACTGGAAGTTTTTTGCTAGATGCCCAAAGATAAGAAGAGCCCATGTTAATGACCTGAGAAAATGAGGCTAAATAACATTAAGACAACACGTGGGAGAAATTCGAGAAATCTGGGTGCGTACAACTGAATATAAAAAAATATGAAGCTTGATGATGGTCTTTATTTAGCAATGGATGTCAAGTAGCTGATGGGAAAGAAGCAGACATTATGTTCATATTCTCCTGGGCAAATAAAGTACTGTCTTTCTATTCAGAACATTGTCAGCCTCATCACATGAGTGAAAAAAGAAAATTCTTTTACATACAAAGCTATATATTAAAAGGTGCTAGTCCTTAGATAAAAGTAGATTCAGTATACCTATCTGAATCAGATAATTCATTTATTTATCCAAATTAGTAACTAATTAAGGATTTAGCTGAATTAGAGAAATTATTAATCTGAGAGTTTTATAAAAAAAAGTCAGTAAACCACTGCGTAGGTGTATAGTGTATCAGTCACACAACAGTGTGAATTTTAATACTTCTGCAAGAATCTAGTATGTAGCCATACAAAATTATTACAGTGATGATCCAATACAATGACATTTCTACTAATTTTGATCCTTATATTATTATAAACTGTAATACTGTTACCAGTTCCATAAAATATCCCTACACCAGTCTTTATACACCACCTCCAGCCAATGAGTCCTCAGTCTGCTGGTAGATTTCAGTCAGCAGTGTCTCTATGTACTCCTCTTGTTAACGACATGTAGCTTCTGTTTCACTGAGGGACCGTACTTTGAAACTATGTAAGGAGCCTGCACCTAGCTATCAGCTGGTCATCACATCAATGTTAAAGTCTACAGTAATTATAAATTTCTCCATATCAAAAAGATGAGCATTTGCATATCTCTGTCAGATACCAGCAGATGTATTGTGTTCAGTAACTGTGTCATAGTCATAGCTAGAACAAACACGATATAGAGAACATAATTATTTAATTGGATAGATAAAAAGTTTACTCACCAAGCAGTGGCAGAACACACACATAAAAGATGGTTGTAACTGGCAAGCTTTCATAGCCAGTGGCTCCTTCTGCATGCAGAAGGATTGAAGGGGAAGCAAGAGGGTTGAAGGAAAAGGACTGGAGAGATCTAGGAAAAGGGGAAAGTCACCCAGAACCATGGGGCAGGGGAGACTTATCCTACAGGATGAGAAGGAAAGACTGATTGTTGGTGACTGCATTGGACGAGATTCTAAAACCTGCGAGTTTAAAGTGGAAGACAGGGTAATATGCAGACAGAGATTACTGCTTAAACATTATGCATGAGTTAATAAGAGTGAAAAGCTAAGTGCATTGTACATAGCAGAGTTGTGAGGAGGGTGGTGAAAAATAGATGGGTAAGACAATGAAAGATGTAGAAAACTAAGACGGAGTGAATCAAAGAGTATCTACAGTGAAGAAATGTTGGGATGGAAGAAATTAACATAAATTAAAGCAAGGTGGATCACGAGAACCAACGACATGTTGTAATGTTAGTTCCCACCTGTGGAGTACTGAGAATCCAGATGGTGCATGTGGTGAAACAGGAGCCAAGATTACAATTGTCATGTAGAGAATGCTCTGCAACAGAGTATTGTGGGTTGCCAGTATACACCTTCTGCCTATGCCCATTCATCCTAATTGATAATTTGGTGGCAGTCATTCCAATGCAGAAGGCCAAACAGTGTTTACATAACAGCTGGTTTATGATTTGTCATTTTTCAGGTGGCTCTCCCTTTGATAGTATATGTTTTGCCAGTTACGGGATTGTTATAGGTCATGGTAGGAGGGTGCATGGGCCAAGTCTTGCAGTGGCAACAGTCACAGGGGTAGGAGCCACAGGGTAGAGAGATGGGTGCAGAAGGAGCATAGTGTCTGACAAGAATATTGCAGAGATTTGGAGGGCGATGGAAAGCTATTCTAGGTGGTGCGGGGCAAAATTTCAGAGTGAATGGATCTCATTTGAGGTCATGATTTTAGGAAGTCATGGCCCAGTTGAAGTAGCTGATTAACACATTCTAGACCAGGATAATATTGACTCACCAACGGTGTGCTCCATAGTTGTTTTTTGGAAGGATCAGCAGTACCAGGATTGGATGTGATGGCCCAGGAAATCTGCTGTTTAACTAGGCTGGTGGGGTGATTACATACAGTGAATGCTGACTGAGATGAGAATGGTGGTGTATTGCTGTAAAGAATCTACATCTGAACAAATACGTTTGCCTCGGATGCCAAGGGAACATGGGAGGGAATATTTGACATGGAAAGGATGGCATCTGTCACAATGTTGTTTGTCGGTAGATTTAATGTGGATGGAAGTGTGTAGCTGGCCTTTGGTGAGGACAAGATCAACATCAAGGAAAGTGACATGGGATTCAGAATAAGACCACGTGCAATTTAATTGGAAGAAGGTATTCACAGATTCCAGGAGTTTTAGCAAGTCAGCATCACCATGCGTTCATATGGTAAATATGTCATCAATATATTAAACCAAACCAGGGGCTGAAGACTCATGGATCCCAGGAATGCCCCCTGTAAGCGAAAAGGTTGGCATAGGAAGGAGCCATCCCGGTTCCCATGGCCATACCCCTGATCTGTTTGTATGTCTGCTCCTTAAGGTGAAGTAGTTGTTGGTAAGTATTAAGTTGATTAAGGTGAATAGGAAGGATGTCATAGGTTTGGAATCAGGTGGGCACTGAAACGTTGGTATAGAAAGAGGTGGCATTAATGGTGACAAGCAGGGTGTGTTGTGGGAGTGGGACAGGTATGCATTTTAGACAGTCTAGGAAATGGTTGGTATCTTTGATGTAGGAAGGGAGTCTTTGTACTATGGGTTGCAGGTGTTGATCAACTAAGGCAGATATATGTTCAGTGGGTGCTTTGACGCCAGCAAGTAAAGGATGGCCAGGATGATTGGGTTTGTGGATCTTAGGAAGAAGGTAAAAGGTGAGGGTGCGTGGTTTGGGTGGGGTAAGAAGTTCTATGGATTGAGGTGTTAGTCATTGCGAGGGGCCTGAGGTTTTAAGGAGGGACTGCAGGTCAATTTGAAACACAGGGATGGGATCTTGATGGCAGACACTGTATGTAGAGGTGCCAGACAGCTTGTGTAGACCTCCACTAATATACTCCTTTCGGTCTATGGTGGTAGATACTTTGTCTGCTGGGAGGATAATGATGGAGTCATTGGCTTTTAGGGAATGTAGAGCCTTGAGTTCTGCAGAGGACAGTTTAGGGACATGTTGCAGGAAACTGAGGAAGGGTTGTGAAGCAATTCTGGATGTGAGGACTCTTGGAAAGCTTGTAAGGGATGATTTTGAGGTAGTGGTAGTGGATCAAGTTAGGGCTGAAAGTGAGACCCTTAGATAATACAGATAATTCAGGAGGGAAGAGTGCTTTAGATGAGAGGTTAAGGACACTGTACTGTTGTGACTGGTTCTGGGGATTATGGGTTATTCTTGGTTTGGGAGGCAATGGTGTAGGCTGTGGGATATTAAGGAGGTTGGCCACACATTGTTTGTAGGAGAGGAGTGGTGGTTGATGGTATGTCTGTTTAGGGAGTTGCAGAGGGACATGAAAGGAAACACCACAGTTCAGGTAGTTAAGAAGAAGGTGGGATAACTTTTTGAGGTGAATTCTGGCATGTTGTTGCAGTGCGAAGTTGGCTTGGCAGATGAAACCATTCATGGAAATGTGAGGGGCAGATAACTGCTGGATTTTGTAGGATGAGAGAAGTCTGGTAGAGTGGAGATCGCCTGATGAGGCATACAGGTCACAGATTAGTGGGGTAAGAGCAAGACATTGCTGTACTTGAAATCGTAAAAGAGCCTGGTGTAGGGTAGGACTGCATCCAGAAACAGGGACTTTCAGTGTTAGGCCTTTGGAAGTAACTCCAAGGAACAAGCAGGTTTCAAGAAACAGAATGTGGGACCTCAGTTTTGATATCAAAAGCATGTTTTCAAAAAGAATGGACATAATATGACATGGGATTCATTGTGGCAAGAGAGAACAGTTCGGAGAGTTAGAAATCATGGGAATGGCAAAATAAATAAATAAATAATATTGAGTCACCAATGATGTGCTCTGAAGTTGATTTTTGGATGGATCAGCAATATCAGGATTGGATGAGAGGACCTGGGAAATCTGCTTTTTAGCTAGGCTGGTGGGATAATTATGTGCAGTGAAGGCTGAGGTGAGAATGGTGCTGTATTGCTGTAATCCAAACAAATACGTTTGCCTCAGATTCCAAAGCCATAAGGGATGGAACATCTGACATGGGAAGGATGGCAACTGTCAAAATGCAAGTACTGTTGTTTGTCGGTAGGTTTAATGCGGACTGAAGTTTGCAGCTGGCCTTTGGTGAGGACGAGATCAACATCAAGGAAAGTGGTGCAGGATTCAGAATAAGACCATGTGAAATTTAATTGGGAGAAGATATTCAGAGATTCCAGGAATATTAAGAGGTCAGTCAGGCTGGGGCAGGGAGGGAGACGAATATCGGGGTAAGAGTGGGGGATGGTGCTGCTTGTGGGAGCATACAGGGATGAGGTGGAGACAGGGCAGCTAGGTCAGTCAGGAGGTTAGATGGAGAGCAGGGGGGTGGGCAGTTAGTGGGAAAGGAGAGAACTAAAACGACTGTGGGTGCACTGCTGGGATAGGGGAGTGGGAACAGGGACAGGGCTGATGGATAATGACAATGACTAATGAAGGCTGATGCCAGGAGGGTTATGGGGATGTAGGATATATTTGAAGGGAGAGATCCCATCTACACAATTCAGAAAAGCTGGTGTTGGAGGGAAGGGTCCAGATGGCACAGGCTGTGAAGCAATCACTGAAATGGAGAACATTGTGTTCGGCAGCTTGCTTGGCAATGAGATGGTCCAGCTGTTTCTTGGCCACAGTTTGTCGGTGGCCGTAATGCAGACAAACAGCTTGTTGGTTGTCATGCCCATGTAAAATGAACCACAGTGACTGCATCTTAGCTTTTAGATCACATGACTGGTTTCACAGGTATCCCTACATTTGCTGGGATTGGTGATGCTTCTGATGGGACTGGAGTAGGTGGTGGTGGGAGGATGTATGGGACAGGTCTTGCATCTTGATCTATTACAGGGATATGAGCCATGATGCAAAGGGTTGGGAGCAGGGGTTGTGTAAGGATGGGCAATGATATGACGCAGGTTTGGTGGGTGGCAGAATACCACAGTCAGGAGGGAAGGGGGGGGGGGGGGGGGGAGGATAATGGGTATGACATTCCTCATTTCAAAGCATAATGATAAGAGGCAGTCAAAACACTGGTGGAGAATGTGATTTAGTTGCTCCAGACCTGAGTGGTACTGAGTCATGAGAGGAATGCTCCTCTGTGACTGGACGGTGGGGCTTTGGGAGGTGCTGGGTGACTGTAGAGATAAGGCACAGGGAGATCTTTTCTGTACACGGTTGGGAGGGTAATTACAGTCTGTGAAGACCTTAGTGAGACCCTCATTATATTTCGAGAGGGACTGCTCGTCACTGCAAATGCTGCGGCTACATGTCACTAGTCTTTACAGAAGGGATTTCTTGGTAAGGAATGGATGGCAGCTGTCGAAGTGGAGGTATTGCTGGTGGTTGGAAGGTTTGATATTGACAGAGGTACTAATGTAGCTGTCTTTGAGGTGGAAGTGAACATAGAGGAAGGGGGCTTGTTGGGTTGATTAAGACCAGGTGAAGCAAATGGAAGAGAAAGTGTTGAGATTCTGGAGGAATGTGGATAGGGTGTCCTCACCCTCATTCCAGATCATGAAATTGTCATTGATAAATCCAAACCAGGTGAGCTGTCTGCGGGTGTTTAGGAAGGACTCCTATAGTAGACCCATGAATTTGTTGGCATAGGATGGTGCCATGTGGGTGCACATACCCATACCATGGATTTGTTTGTAGGTAATGCCTTCAAAGGAGGCTTATTTGTGGGTGAGGATACAGTTGGTCATGACAACTAGGAAGGAGGTTGTAGGTTTGGAGTCTGTTAAATACTGGTAAGGCCATGGACATTAGTAATGTTAGTGTAAAAAGAGGTGGCATTAATAGTGATGAGCAGGGCACCATGTGGTAAATGAAAATGAACTATGGAGAGTCAGTGGAGGAAATAGTTTGTATCTTTTATATAGGAGTGTAGGTTGCAGATGTTGGTCTGTGAGAGCAGAGATTCCCTGAGTGGGACACAGAAACCGGCCACAATGGGGCATCCAGGGTGGTTGAGGTTATGGACTTTATGAAGATGTGGAAAGGAGGAGTGGGGGAGTGATAAGGGTGAGGAGAGAGATAAATTCCAGGTAGAATTTCTGGGATGGGCCTAAGGATTTGAGGACATGACTGTGGAGATTTTGCTGAATTTGTGGAATGGAGGGACTGTGGCAGGGTTTGTAGATGGATGACTCTGACATCTGGTGGAGTCCTTCTACCATGGTTCAAAACAACAGTGGTAGAGCCATTATCAACATGTAGGATTATAAGATTGGGATCAGTTTTTAGGTGGTGGATTGTGGTCCTTTCTGCGGAAGTAAGGTTAGTTTGCACGTAGAGGGATTTGGAGAATGATGGTGAGGCAAGGTTAAAGATTAAGAAATTCTGGAAAGTAAACAGGGGATGATTTGGGGGCAGTCACAGTTGGGTGGAGGAGTGAAATGAGTCAGGCAGGGTTCAACATTGATCTTTGGTTGAGTCTGGTTGGTAGGGCTGGTGGCAAAAAAGTTTTTCCACTGTAGAGACTGGGAGAAGGGAAGAAGATATTTAACAAATCCTTGCATGATTGAATTTGGTAATGAGGCAAAAGGTGAGGCTTTTAGAAAGGACTGATACTTCTGTGGGACTACAACTTTTGGAGGAAAGGTTCATGACTGTGTTTCAGATCCATTTAGGTTCTGGATTATGTATGGTGGTGGGAGGGAGTTTTGAAGCAGGGGTAAATGTAGTAGGTCTGCGAGACAGTTTTTGTCAGCTGAGAGGGGATGTATCAATCCTTTCCAAAAGCCTCACCTTTTGCCCCACTTGCAAATTTTTTCATGCAAGGCTTGTTAAGGTCCTTCTCTCCTTATTCCAGTCCCTACAGTGGAAACACTTTTTTGCCACCAACCCTACCTATCAGACTCAACCAAATATCAATATTGAACCCTGCCTGACTCAGTTCACTCCTCCAGCCAACTGTGATTAACCCCCATTGACCCCAAATCATCCCCTGTTAAATTTACACAATTGCTTAACCTCAAACCTTTCCTCACCATCATTCCCCTAACCCCTCAATGTGCAAACTAACCTTACTTCTGCAGAAAGAACCGCAATCCATCATCTGAAAACTGATCCAGACCTTATGATCCTACCTGTTGGCTAAGGCTCCAGCATTGTTGTTTTGAACCACAAGGATTACCTGTCAGGAGGACTCCACCAGCTGTCAGACTCATCCATCTACAAACCTTGCCACAGTCACCCCATTCCAGAAATTCAGCAAGATCTCCAGTCTTTCCTCAAATCCTTATGCCCATCCCAGGACCCCTGCCTATAGCCCATCTCTCTCCTCACCCCCATCACTCCCTCTTTCTACATGCTTCCTGAAGTCCATAAAGCCAACCACCCAGGACATCTCACTGTGGCCGGTTACTGTGCCCCGACAGAGAGAATCTCTGCTGCTGTAGACAACACCTTCCACCTATTACCTGCAACCTAGCTTCCTGTATAAAAGATACCACCAAATCCTGCACCGACTCTCTACAGTTCCTGGTCCTTTACTACAGGGTGCCCTGCTCATCACTATTGATGCCATCTTGCTTTACACTAAGATCCCTAATGATCACAACCTTACTGCTTTGGAACACTACCTTTCCCAGTGCCCAATGGATTCCAAACCTACACGCTCCTTCCTGGTCACCATGACCAACTATATCCTCACCCACAATTACTTCTCCTTTTAAGGCATTACCTACAAACAGATCCATAGTATGGCTATGGGCACCTGCATGGCACTATCCTATGCCAACCTATTCATGGGTAACCTAGAGGAATCTTTCCTAAATACCCAGAATCCCAAACCCCTCACCTTTATCATGACATCTTCATCATCTGGAATGAGGGTGAGTACACCTTATGCACATTCCTTCATAAAATCAACACCTTCTCCCCCATTCACTTCACCTGGTCCCACTCAACCCAACAAGCCACCTTCCCTGATGTTCACCTGCACCTCAAAGACTGCTACATCAGCACCTCCATCCATATCAGACCTGCCAAACCACTAACAATATCTCCACTTCAGCAGCTGCCATCCACCCATAACAAGAAGTCCCTTCCATAAAGCCTAGCGACATGTGGCCATCGCATTTGTAGTAGCATACTCTTGAAGTATGCCGAGGATCCCACCAAGACCTTCACAGATCGTACTTACCCTCCCAGCCTTATACAAAAACAGATCTCTGGTGCCTTATCTCTCCAGTCACCCACCACTTTCTGAAGTCACACTGTCTGGCCACAGTGGAGCATACCCTTCATGCCTCAGTACCATCCAGGACTGGAGCAACTGAATCACACACTTTTCCAGGGTTTTTACTACCTCTTGTCATGCCCTGAAATGAGAAATGTCCTTTGCATTACCCTTCCCACCCCTCCCACAGAGGTATTCTGCCACCAACTGAACCTACACAATGTCCTTGTCCATCCCTACACAACCCACACTCCCAACCCCTTGCCTCATGGCTCATATCTCTGTAATAGACCTGGAAGCTAGACCTGTCCCATACATCCTCCCACCACCACCTACTCCAGTCCCATCAGAAGCATCACCTTTACCAGCAAATGCAGGGCTACCTGTGAAACCAATTAGGTGAACTACAAGCTAACCTGCAACCACTGTGCTTCATTTTACATGGGCATGACAAACAACAAGCTGTTTGTCTGCATGATGGCCACTGATAAACTGTGGCCAAGAAACAGCTGGACCACCTCATTGCCAAGCACACTGCCCAACATAACGTTCTTCATTTCAATGATTGCTTCACAGCCTGTGCCATGTGGATCCTTCCCACCAACACCAGCTTTTCTGAAGTGTGCAGGTGGGATCTCTCCCTACAATATATCCTATGTTCCCATAACTCTCCTGGCTTCAGCCTTCATCAGTCATTGTCCTTACCCATTGGCCATGTCTTTGTTCCCACTCTAGCACTACACAGCCCTCCAGCCCACCAACACACCCACAGTCTTTTTAGTTCTCTCCTTTTCTGCTAACCTCACACCTCCCCCTGGCCCTCTGTCTAACCTTCTGACTACATCTATTTACCCTCATCCCTGTATACTCCCACAAGCAGCACTTTACCATCCCTTACCCCTACCCTGCTATCCCTCCCTCTCCCCCCTCCACCAGCCAACTCCTTACCACCACCACCACCCAATTGCTTTTCCCAGAATGCTTTGCTCCTCAGAGTCTGGTTTCAGTAGCCAGAGACTGTGTGTGTATGTGTGTGTGTTACATTTGTGTCTGTGTGTGTGTGTGTGTGTGTGTGTGTGTGTGTGTAGCGTTGTTGTTGTTGTTGTTGTGGTCTTCAGTCCTGAGACTGGTTTGATGCAGCTCTCCATGCTACTCTATCCTGTGCAAGCTTTTTCATCTCCCAGTACCTACTGCAACCTACATCCTTCTGAATCTGCTTAGTGTATTCATCTCTTGGTCTCCCCCTACGATTTTTACCCTCCACGCTGCCCTCCAATACTAAATTGGTGATCCCTTGATGCCTCAGAACATGTCCTACCAACCGATCCCTTCTTCTGGTCAAGTTGTGCCACAAACTTCTCTTCTCCCCAATCCTATTCAATACTTCCTCATTAGTTATGTGATCTACCCATCTAATCTTCAGCATTCTTCTGTAGCACCACATTTCGAAAGCTTCTATTCTCTTCTTGTCCAAACTATTTATCGTCCATGTTTCACTTCCATACATGGCTACACTCCATACGAATACTTTCAGAAATGACTTCCTGACACTTAAATCAATACTGGATGTTAACAAATTTCTCTTCTTCAGAAACGTTTTCCTTGCCATTGCCAGCCTACATTTTATATCCTCTCTACTTCGACCATCATCAGTTATTTTACTCCCCAAATAGCAAAACTCCTTTACTACTTTAAGTGCCTCATTTCCTAATCTAATTCCCTCAGCATCACCCGACTTAATTTGACTACATTCCATTATCCTTGTTTTGCTTTTGTTGATGTTCATCTTATATCCTCCTTTCAAGACACTGTCCATTCCATTCAACTGCTCTTCCAAGTCCTTTGCTGTCTCTGACAGAATTACAATGTCATCGGCGAACCTCAAAGTTTTTATTTCTTCTCCATGAATTTTAATACCTACTCCGAATTTTTCTTTTGTTTCCTTTACTGCTTGCTCAATATACAGATTGAACAACATCGGGGAGAGGCTACAACCCTGTCTTACTCCCTTCCCAACCACTGCTTCCCTTTCATGTCCCTCGACTCTTATAACTGCCATCTGGTTTCTGTACAAATTGTAAATAGCCTTTCGCTCCCTGTATTTTACCCCTACCATCTTTAGAATTTGAAAGAGAGTATTCCAGTCAACATTGTCAAAAGCTTTCTCTAAGTCTACAAATGCTAGAAATGTAGGTTTGCCTTTCCTGAATCTTTCTTCTAAGATAAGTTGTAAGGTCAGTATTGCCTCACGTGTTCCAGTGTTTCTACGGAATCCAAACTGATCTTCCCCGAGGTTGGCTTCTACTAGTTTTTCCATTCGTCTGTAAAGAATTCGTGTTAGTATTTTGCAGCTGTGACTTATTAAGCTGATAGTTCGGTAATTTTCACATCTGTCAACACCTGCTTTCTTTGGGATTGGAATTATTATATTCTTCTTGAAGTCTGAGGCTATTTCGCCTGTTTCATACATCTTGCTCACCAGACAGTAGAGTTTTGTCAGGACTGGCTCTCCAACCGCCGTCAGTAGTTCCAATGGAATATTGTCTACTCCGGGGGCCTTGTTTCGACTTAGGTCTTTCAGTGCTCTGTCAAACTCTTCACGCAGTATCGTATCTCCCATTTCATCTTCATCTACATCCTCTTCCATGTCCATAATATTGTTCTCAAGTACATCGCCCTTGTATAGACCCTCTATATACTCCTTCCACCTTTCTGCTTTCCTTCTTTGCTTAGAACTGGGTTTCCATCTGAGCTCTTGATATCCATACAAGTCGTTCTCTTATCTCCAAAGGTCTCTTTAATTTTCCTGTAGGCGGTATCTATCTTACCCCTAGTGAGATAGGCCTCTACATCCTTACATTTGTCCTCTAGCCATCCCTGCTTAGCCATTTTGCACTTCCTGTCGATCTCATTTTTGAGACATTTGTATTCCTTTTTGCCTGTTTCACTTACTGCATTTTTATATTTTCTCCTTTCATCAATTAAATTCAATATTTCTTCTGTTACCCAAGGATTTCTACTAGCCCTCGTCTTTTTACCTACTTGATCCTCTGCTGCCTTCACTACTTCATCCCTCAAATCTACCCATTCTTCTTCTACTGTATTTATTTCCCCCATTCCTGTCAATTGCTCCCTTATGCTCTCCCTGAATCTCTGTACAACCTCTGGTTCTTTTAGTTTATCCAGGTCCCATCTCCTTAAATTCCCACCTTTTTGCAGTTTCTTCAGTTTTAATCTACAGTTCATAACCAATAGATTGTGGTCAGAGTCCACATCTGCCCCTGGAAATGTCTTACAATTTAAAACCTGGTTCCTAAATCTCTGTCTTACCATGTAGTGTGTAGTGTAGTGTTGTCTATTTCTGACGAAGACCAAGTTGACCAAAAGCTCTCTTCCTGGCAGTCTTTTTGTTATGCCTATCTGCAATTCAGTATCTCCACTATATGGTGAGTAGCAATTATCCTTTTCATAAGACAAGAATGAAAGGTTTACATAGAAATTATTTTTACATTTTGTATTGTGGCTGTGAAGGTCACAGTTAATCCTAAACTTACTCTTTTCACCAACCACAAATACCACTAAAGAGTAACGGTATTAACATGTGAGTGTAGGAAGTACAATATTCTTATAATAGCTTCAGCAAGATGTTGAGTTATTAGCTTTACTCGTTATCCTTACTGAAAGCTTCTGCAAAACAAAATGCTTTTCTGAACTCTAGTGCATTGCCCTAGTTATTTTGTGATAGGATATCACCAAGTGACAGTAAGCTAGCAGTCCTGCCTGCAGTTAGTTGGTTGGCAGCTGTCCACTGGGACAGCAAATTTCTTCATTTCTGTGTAATTAGAGGCTCCTGCATTATGTACTACAGCTTATTCTACAAGTGGCAGTTGCAGTCTTTCTTTGTAATGTTTCTTCCAGGACACCTATAAGAAACTGATTGTGTCATATTATGTAACCAGTCCACTTGTGTTTTCTTTACTCTGTTGTTCTCATAAATGACCTTGCTTGTCTGGTGATTTTATCTGTCCAGTTGATCTTTAAGAGGTGTCTCCAGCACCAAAAAGTGATTTCCTTTCATTTCTGTGTATTTTCCATGTTTCACAGCCATGCATTGATACACTCCAAATACAGCTCTTAACCACCTTTAATCTTACATCAATATTTATGTTTTTTTAACAAAGCACTTGTCTTTTATTCAGGAACATTGCTTTTGCTTCTCTATTTCTTTGTTTTATGTCTTCTTTGCATATTCCATCTTCAATTATCTTACTTTCTAAAATTTTGTATGATCATCTTTGTTTTATGTTAGTTTGTCTAATGTTGATATTTATTTCTTTAGGTTCCTTGGAGCACATAAATATTATTGTGTTTCTGAGTAACTTCCTTTTAACACTCTTCTCTTACTATTGTAGCTGTAACTTCGAATATTCTTTAGAGATTTCCTTCACCTGAAGCTATCACAGCTATGTCACCTGCCAACCCAAACATTTGTGTTCTTCCTACATTTATTCTGATTCCAGCACAGTATTCTTTGCACTCATGTATTGCATGCTCTATGTAGATCTTATATAGGAATGGAACACCTTTCAGAATTGTAGCTTCTTTTTGCCTATTTCTTATCATTGCTATCATCATTTTTTTCTTTGCATAGCTCTCTGTCTCTATAGTCTAATTTAAGGATTTTTAGAATTTCCATTAATCTGTTGCAACTAACAGTGTCAAATGGTTTTCTGATATAAGCAAAAGCTATGTAAATTTTCTGACGATGTTAAAGCGTTCTTCAGTTATATTGTGAAGGCATATGCTTCTGCCTTCTTGGAAGCCTAACTAGAGTTTAGCTAAATTGGCCTCAGTTTTGTTCTTAATCCATGTCTGTATTATTTTTGCTAATGTGTTTTGAAATGTGAGCTATAACACTCAAAGTCCTGTGATTTTCATATGTAGCTGTTTCATTCTTCTTTAAAATCATTATAATGAAACTTTTCTTAAAGTCTTCTGGAATGAAACATATATATATCATTGATTAAGACTTATGTCAGATGCTTTGCTTCTGGGTCCCGTGCTTTAAACATTTCACTAGGGATGTTATCAGTACATCTAGCTTTCCTTCTTTTCAGACCAATTAACAACTTTTGTAATTTCCATTTTTTCTACTTTTTCCTTATCGCATCCTCATTCATTCTGCCCTTTGTACTTTCTTCTTGTTCTATTAATGCTGTTATGTGGTCATTTACATCATTTTGTGAGAGTAATCGAATCCTTTGCTGCAATTATTTTTGCGTTTTTTTGGTTTTCACAACGTTGGTTTTTCAGTCATGATTTCACAGAATTTCTGTAGATTTCTCTGCTACTCAATGTATTTAATTTATCTGTTGCCCAACTCTCAGGTTCTACTTTGAATTTGCAATTTCTTTTTGGACATACATTGTACTGCACTGAAAGTAATTTATGTTCACTGCGTATATCAGCTACTGGATGAGATTAACTTTGTTTGTTGTAGTTTCTTTGTTTCTTTCTGAGTGTAATGTTATCAGATTGAAAGTGTCCCAGTCAAGAAGAACTGCGCTCGACACAGCATGAGTGGCAGGTTGTAACACATCTGCGTCACTCGAAGTGCCTATGTGGCAACTGGCCACCCCAGTGGGATCTGAGCAAGCATGTGTATGGGAGGGGTTTTAGTTATCAGGAACTCAAATGTTAAACACACAATGGAGCCCCTTAGAAAATGAGCATCCCCCACTGGGAAGAAATCCAGTGTGCACTCGGTGTCTCTATTGAGCTGTCTAACGATGTGTTATGATAAGAAGTGGTGTGACGTTGGATTGCAAATAAAATTCACACCTCTCTCACTTCGGTTGACTTATTTGATCTGCACAGCCAATCTTCTTCTCTGGATTGACAGCTCCGTCGATCTCCGAAACCTTCTTCTCCGAAGAATAATGCTGGTTACGGGAATTTACAAGACTCTCTCTCCATTTTTGAAATAATTTAGTATTTGAAGAATAATTTTAACTCAGTCATAGTATATTTCAACTTCCACAGAGAGCAAATTCAATATTTCCCACATATAAATATTCAAACTCATGCAAGTCAACCGACTTGTTTCACATCAGTTCTGTTTAGAATACATTTACAGTACAGTTGGCTTAATAAGGACCCGCAGTTATGCACATGTCCTACCTCTCTCTCAAATCCAATATGTGAATTTTAATTTTTTAATTAACAATGTTTCAACTCTTCTTCTTCTTCTTCTTCTTCTCTCTCTCTATCTCTCTCTCTCTCTCACTCTCTCTCTCGCTCTGTCTCTCTCTCTCTCACTCTCCTTTTTTTTTTTTTTTTTTTTTACAATAATTCACTATATAAAACACCGTAAGATACACAAACACTCCTAGTTTTTCCCATACAGCTTCTGTGGTGCAAGCGGCAAAAACTTGTCGATGCCATTCGACCGTCGTGTCTCCCTTGTGCTTGTGACTCCTTTCCAGCCTGCACACAAAAACGTGTTGCACAGTATGTGCATTCTCTCACACTTATTTTTTTAAAATATCGTGTGTTCGAGACAGTAGAACGACAAGTGGTTCTTCAATTTATGTGGAAATTCTCGAAGCACTACATATCCCTCCCCTCAGCTCCAACACGCAATATTTTATACATACTCATTATGTACATTAATATTACATATATTTCAAAAGTATGCACTCCACATTTTTTTTATTAACCATGCATAACCCTTTTGTTTACTATTTAGCTTTTCTTTTATCATTTTACTTTGATTATAAAACAAGAGTATTTCACTCAATGTTGGAGTCAATTCTTTTATATCTAGGAGTCGTGGGGCACCTTTGGTTTCCAATTGTAAGCTCCAGGTGTTCATGACACTCGAGTATTTTACTCTTTATTCTAATTCTTTGTACTGCTTCCTTAGTATATAGTAGGCTCATTAATTATAGACTGTTTGTAGTCTGGAGGAACTCTGGACAAATGAAAGTGTTCTTCTCGACACTTGTAAACTCACATAAAACATAATAATGCTAGTGGAATATAGAATTCAAACTTACCAGAATAATGCCTATTAAGTTTGTGACTTCTATAATGATACTGTCCTTACACACACACGTGTGATATAGAACCATCACAATAAACAACAATGTGTGCATATTTCCTGATGTACACATACCTTCCCCCTATAACACTTCATGGTTCATACCTCTCGACAGGTTTCTAGCTAGTAGTTTCATTTTTTGCGTACTCGTATATCTTTGTGTGTATGATGATGTGTGTTTATGCAGCCTAATTCTTTGGCATTCTTATCTGGAGATAAGTTGTAGGTTATTGGAAACCATGCAATAGAAGTAGATGAATGTGGAAAGAGGGGAAAAAATAGGCAGGTACTCAAAAGAGAAGTAAGAAAGGAAAAAATAGAAGTGGTTGCTAAGATCAAAGAAGAGAAAGAAGATAGGCCCAAAGACAGGAAACCCTTCCCACCCCCCTTCCCCAGGATCTTTACCTCACCAGTACTTGAGTGAGAAGCCGGAGGAGGTATGGTGTTAAATCAGCCTACAGAACGGACATTCTCCAGTCACCCTTGTGGTCCCCGAAGAAAATCTTAGCAACCCCTATGGAATGGCAGATGGTGAAGAATCAGTCACAATTGTTTGCGAGGGTTGTCTGGAAGGTGTGGTGTGTGTTCTGTGTTAGCCTGGATTTATATGTTGGTGTAAATCATGTTTTAATGTACCACACCATTCCTTCCAAAAATTATACAAACCCTCCCATTTACATCATGTCTCATAAAAGGTATAAAATATTATGTATCAAGTATAAAATTATATATTCTATTCAGTTTCCTAGGTGAATTCTGCTTCAATGACTTTAACTCGATTATCTTACATTCAGAGTGAGAATGGTATTCTCACAAATTCGGAAATTATCTCAATAGTTATGTGCCAGGTATGGTTTTCCTTATTTACTTAGGACTAGGATTACCAGGCAGCTTTTCTGAAAACTAATTTTTTTTGTTTGGAATCACTCATATTAATAGATTTAATGATGCTGACTTCACCCAGACTTCTGTCCACAGATTTGCACAGAACACCGGTGAAGCCATTACTTACAAAGACTAATTAGGCAAAAATAAAACCTAACTATACGTGGATGGTGGGAGAGACTGGCTGGTTAGGCATATTTAGTCTATCTTACCTCAAGGGTAATGTGCGCACCAATTCCCATCTCATGTCGCCACCTAGCAATTCAGAATATGTTGGGATAAGACAGGACGAGCCATGAGGACAGGCAGGGGTACCCCCTGGAATAACCGAGGACGATGCAATCAAAACTCTTAGTGGGCACAACTCTTTAACAACTGAGGATGACACAGTCAAACTCCTAGCAGGCACAACTCTCTAACAACTGAGGATTATGCAGTCACATACCAGGAGCAGTTGTGGGTGACGTAATCACAATTTCTTGCTGGTATGTTTCTCTATTAAACTGTAAGCAGGGGATGATAGGATAGTGTAAGAAGGTGGGGAATTCGGTTCAGGAATTTTTTTTTACAGACAAAACACCAAAAACAACTCGGGATCCAACAGTCGTCACTCTGCCCGTTAACACAGAACGTTAACATTCCTGGGAGATACACAACTTTATGTCCTTTACATTGCACTTTCCTTTCTCTGATCCCATTATAGGATCCACGAAAAATAATGTATTGGGATGTACCACCGTTTGAACTTAGTATGGTCCCTCATACTTTTGAGAAAACTTATGTGTCTCTTTTCTCAGGGCAGAGCTCTGAAGATGCTTTTTATGAGAACTAGATCATCGACCTTTTACTGAGGTTCAATAGCCTTCTCATTATGTCTACTCACTCATTGTTGTGCTAGAAACTATTTCCTGTTTAAGTTTGTAATCTTCAGTAGGCTGTTCAGACCAAATGAAACATTTAATAAGAGGTTCTCCTATAAAGGGTTTGCCTATTACTTCTAAAGGTGTTAATCCCATTGATAAATGTGGTAGTTCATTTAAAATAAGTTCAAAGTCTTTGATCTTCGTTGCCCATAAAGTGTGTTTTTCATGACAGTAGGTGCGGCATAATTTCCCATTCTCTTTCATTACCTGTACACGTGGATTCAAGGATGAGTTATAGTTGGATATTAACACTTGACGAATACCTTCCCACACTAAAAAATTCTTTAAAACCATTACTAACAAACTGTGGTCCATTATCGGAGAGAAATCATTTCAGTTTGCCTACCTCCAGAAAATATTGTTGCAGTGTATCACAACGGGTGTATTTGCTTTTTTAATAGGCTACAACTTAACATACTTTGACCAACACTCTATGATGACTAAAATGTACGACACTCCTCCCTTACCTTTTGGAATTGGTCCAAAGAAATCTGCTGCTGTAAGTTCATTTATAGCCTTAGGAATGATTGGATAAATTTTGCTTTTAACATGAGTGTTACTCTCTTTCACCTTCTGACAGATTTCACAAGTCCTAATTAAAGATGCTACTTTATGTCTTAGCCTTTTAAAGTAATAGAACTTATTCATATGAGCTACACATTTCTTTATTCTGAAGTGTCCATACCCTGTATGAACATACCACACAATTTTGTCTTCCATCAACTTTGGAATGCGTAAACGCCACCGTTGCGATGTTATAGTATCTCTCCAAAATAAATTATGACCCATAATTTTCCACTTTCCTGCTTGATTAGGAGGCAAGGAATTCCTAATATACATAGCAAACATCGTCGTAAAATAGGGATCATGATGTATGTTCTCTGTTACTCTTTGTGCCATCTCTTGTACCCTGGTGTGTGGATATTCTCCTGTCAGAAAATTAATTGCAAAAATTACGCAGGGTCCTTCCATCTGTTTTAACTCTTCCATTCCTATAGGTAACCTAGACAAAGCAACTGGTACAATATTCTCAGAACCTTTTACATACTGCATTCTAATGTCATATTCTTGTAGGAACTACATCCATCACATTAATCTACTATGTAACAAAAGAATATTCATCAAGAAATATAGAACTTGATGAGCTGTGTAGATATGGATTTCTGACCCCCATACTAGTGTTTGGAATTTTTGGATACTTCCTACTATTGCTAACAGTTCTTTTTCAGTAGCTGTGTAGTTTAATTCAGGTTTATTAAGACTATGGCTAGCAAAAGCTATAGATCTGTGATTTACATTATCTATACCCCACTCTCCTTGGAATAGTTTTGCCACGATCCCATAATCAGATGCGCCAGTTGCAATTTTAAATGGTTTGCCCCTACTCAGGTGATGCAACATGGGTGCTTCTACTAGTGCTCTTTTTATGTTTTCAAATGCATTATTTGCCTCTGGATCCCAAACCCACAGTATTCCCTTTCTTAACAAACATAAAATTCTTGTGTCATGTAGTTCTTGTCCCCTAATATACCGTCTATAGCACCTGGCCATTCTGATAAATCCCTTCAATTGTCTCACTTTTCAGGGGGTGGACATTCTTTAATAGCTTTTATGCACTCAGGATCTGGTCTAATCCCCTGTACCCCTACAAGATGCCCTAAAAACTTAAGCTCTTGCCTCACAAAATGCAACTTAGACAATTTCACTGTAATATCTTTTTCTTTAAGTTTTTTCAGGATTGCTGAGATTATGGGAATATCATCCACATATATTATTAAATCCTTCAATAAATCTCTTCTTAATGCTTCGTCCAGAGCATGTATAAATACTGATACTGAGATATTAAGTCCAAAAGGTATCACAATGAAGTGATGAGATTTACCATCAAACAGGAATGCTGTATACTTTTTTGACTCCAGATATAACCTAATTTGCCAGTATCCAGTAGTCAGGTCCATTGTGCTAAAAAAACTTTGCTTTCTCAGATTTGGATAACAGTTCATCGATGTTAATTGGTCTGTCTCATTCTGTCTCATTCTGTTTCTATATGCTTATTCAATGTACGTGCATCTAGCACTCATCTCACACCTCCTGTAACCTTTTTTACCACTACTAAAGGGTTATTCATGACACTATAACTATGTTCTGTTATATTGTTGTCAATCATTTTGTCAATTTCCTCCTTAACTGCTTCTTTCAAACTTACCAGTATTGGATGTGGCTTACAGAAAAATGGAGTGTCATTTTTTATTTTGAACTTGCGTATGTTATCACTGATATTACCGGGACAATCGAAAAATACTTCTTCATATTCCATTAGAATTCTATATAAATCTAGTTTTTGTGCATTGGTTAATATTGGGGATTCTTTTACTTTGTTTCGTATGTCAATCCTATATGCTAATTTGTCTATATTAGCGCTCTCTGGTTACAGTTGTGCTGTAGCTCTTCATTGCAGACATTGACTCTCAATTGTTTGTTTACCAATGTAGCTGTCTGTCACAAATGGTACCCAATATCTACTGTCCCCTTTCCCAAAACATAGAAGATTTTCCTCAAAATTTACAATGACTTTAAATTCTAATAGCCAATCTAACCCAAATAATACATCTCTGTTGATATTTTCTACTATTAACAATGACTGATGAAGCAAATTATTTCCAATGGGGCAATTCACCTGGGTATAGTGTTTCATAACTTTGCTCTTTGTTCCTGTTATACCAACTGTGTAAACTCCAGTTACTGGTAACAGAGGTAGATGATATTTAGTTTGTAATAAGTTAAAGAACGCACTAGAAATGAGTGACACCTCACTCCTCGAATCTGTAAATATGTTAACTTCAAAAATTCTTCAACCGTTTTCCACCCACTACGTAATATATAATTCTCACGTAAATGGGCAGTCTTCTTATTAAAATTCGAACTAACCCCTCTTCCTCCATTGGCTTATCTAAGTATTTTGCTCGTGTTAAATGCCAGTTGAAATACTTTCTCATTGTTCCCCACGTATTACTGCAATACTTCGGGTCCCACAAGTCTGATAACAGTTTTTCCTGGGCACTTTGTGACCAATACTTCTCTTTAAACTTCTTTTGAAAATCTTCCCAAGAGGAAAAGTTATCAATGTTTACCGTACCCCACTCTGAGGCTTCCCCTGATAGACACCCCACAGCAAACTCAATCTTTTTCGAATCCTCCCAGTTCTTGGGTAAGGCTTGGTTGAACCATTCTTGGGCAAGGCTTGGTTGAACCTTTTCAAAAAATGGGTTTAAACTTAGGGAATTGCCTGAATAATCCAGAATTTGCTCCCCATTGTAAATCCGTCATTACCTCACTAGTTAATACCCCATTAGTAGAAGTCACCCTATTATCTACTTTGTTGTGAATAAGTATGAATTCCTTCCATAAATTATTTATATCTCTCTGGGTATTGCTAAGTTCAGAAGACAAATTTGGAGACACATTGTCGGAGGTTACTCTCGCAGCCACTCTTCAGTCTATCATTTCCCCTACCTGTTCCTCCAGCTACTTAAATTTATCATATCTGAAGTTGCTAGTTTCTCTTTAAAGTTTTGTTCCATGTTATTTACTCAAGTACTTATGCGTGCAATTTGTGATTGGACTAATGGTAATAACTTGTCCTGCTTCTCGATACTCTCTTTTAAAGTGTGTAATCTATGTTTTACAGCATTAAACGTAACATTACATACCCTTTGAAATGATCCTAATTTCTCACCAAGTTCAGCTTCTACATTATTATATTTATCTTCAGTATCCAATTCTAACTTTTTAGCTAAGTCCTGAAATTGGTTACTCTGTGTCTGATTAAAGTCCGTGAACAGTTGGTTTACGTGACTGCTTAACAAACTAGTTAATTCCTCTTTCAATTCTTTGTCTTTAAATATGTCTGCTTGTGTCTGTATATGTGTCGATGGATATGTGTGTGTGTGCGAGTGTATACCCGTCCTTTTTTCCCCCTAAGGTAAGTCTTTCCGCTCCCGGGATTGGAATAACTCCTTACCCTCTCCCTTAAAACCCACTTCCTTTCGTCTTTCCCTCTCCTTCCCTCTTTCCTGATGAGGCAACAGTTTGTTGCGAAAGCTTGAATTTTGTGTGTATGTATGTGTCTGTTTGTGTTTCTATCGACCTGCCAGCGCTTTCGTATGGTAAGTCACATCATCTTTGTTTTTAAATATATTTATTATTTAATGGAGTATTCACTGGATGCAGTTTAAGACTTTGAGCATTTAAAGTTGTATTTTGCTCATCCAATCGAGAATTTAAAGTTTCATTTAAATGAGTATTTACTGAGTCTAATTTAAGACTTAGTTCCTTTCTTAAAGGCTCTAAATCTGCCATTTGGGCTTTTATTAAATTTACTACTTCAGACCAGTCAGGCACCTCCTTACTCACTTTCATTCCCATGGCTGGTTCTGAAGTTTCCCCATTTCTCTGTGTATTATCCATATTTATCTTAGTTTTTCATCTAGTAAATATAAAAAAATTCTACGCTGAGTATAATAACTACACTAACAGTCTATTATTCAACAGTTTCTTTTTAACTTTACACTCAAACAATTATTGTTTTGCATTCACCCGGCGCAGAGTTCTGGCTGCGTTGGTGAGCGTTTGCATAATCAGGCCAGTGAACAGTAATGGTGCCAGTGGCATCGAATGTTAGTTTCAGCGTCGGCGCATCATTGGGTGTGTGTGGAATCAGCACTAGTGATCAGCGACTGTTGCCAGTGTCGTCAGACTTAGGCTGGTTTCCATGTCTGCATCCCCGCGATGTGTGTGTGAGCTGTTTACTCCCCTCACCGGATCTTCTTTGATGAATTATTCTCATCATATTTCTTCTTAGTCTAATACTCAGAATCTTCTCTCTCTTCTTTTAACGTTATATTTTCCTTACGTCTTCTCTTTTATTGCATTTATTAACTTTCACCATTTGAACTTTTTAGGCAGAATCGAATTCCATGAAACAGTTCTCTTGTCTTGTCATACCTGGTTGCTATGGAAACACATCATATTTTCTGCTTCGATTTCCTCTCAAAATTCCCATTTTTCAAGTCCTTTCCACTGGTCGCCACGTTCTAACAATGTGGATGATAGAATGTGTGGAGTAAATATACAAACTTTTAAGTTTTCACCAATTAACAATGTATTGGATTATGCAGAATAACATTCTCACATTTCACATCTAAATATATCCATTTTCTCATATTTCGAGCTTTAGAAACGCATTAAATTAACATTAATAAGTGAGTTGGTTTAAGAACCACTCATAATTTATAAACATGTCTTGCTTCTCTCAAGTCCAATACATGAATTTTAATTAACAATGTTTCAACTGTTCTTCTTTTTTCTCATTACAATAATTAACAATATAAAACACCATACGATACATAAACACTCCTTGCTTCTGTGGTGCAAGCAGCAAACACTTGTCTATGCTGTTCAACTCTTGTTTCTACCTTGTGCTCGTGACTCCTTTCCAGCCTGCACACACAAACATGTGTCACACAGTAGTATGTAGGTTCTCTCACACTTATTTTTTTAAATATCATGTGTTCGAGATGGTAAAAGGACAAGTGGTTCTAGAATTTATGCGGAAATTCTCGAAGCACTACAAAGGCCTCATCCATGATGTGCTGGAGATCCTGCCAGAGACTATCAAGGCTGCAACTGCAGTGATCTTCAAGTTTTGGCACATGTTGTCACCACTGATGTCTGTCACGTAGGTTCTGAAGCCACCCTCATTTCGTACAGGTGGCTGGCAGACATGGTGAAAACTGCTGACTTTGCTCTTGGGGTGAAAGCAAAACTTATGATTTGCACTGTCTGGTTTGATACCAAGTGGAGGGTCTCAACCAGAGGCTCCATCAGTTTTGTGACAGTCTTGGCTACAGATTTATGGATCTTCATTATGCATTGGAGAATTGTAGGACTCTCTTTGACAGGTCAAGGGTGCACTACACACAGGAAGCAGCCTCTTATGTAACAGGGTACTTATGGAGTGCACATGGGTTTTTATTAGGCTAGGCAATAATTTGAGGTCTTCCAGCTGATACACAGAAAGTGAAATCAGATTGCACACAAAGTAAAGTTGCTTTGAATGTCAGAATTACAACTGTAAATTGCCAAAGCATTCATAACAAAGTTTCTAAATTTACGGCCTTCCAGGAAAGCTGTCACATTCAAATTACAGGGTGGTCCAAAAGTCCGGAAACACCCTCGTAAAATTCTAATGGAGAGGCAAACAAGGAAACAGAGTCCCTACACTCGAGAAACGGGAAGGGGGAAACTTTATAGACTATGCCACCAACATGGCGGCCATCTTGAAAGCCGCCATCTTGGATTCAACTCCAAAATTTCAAATGGGAATGTGGTCATGTGACATATCAAACAGATAGAGAATTTCACCAGAAAAACAATGCAGTTGTTATTTTAAATGTAGCTTTATTCGTTCTCGGGTTATAGTCAGTTACATGTGGCAGCGGTGGGACGCTCGGCAGCATGTGTGTTATGTGCCGAAGAGACATTAAGCCGATGTTACACAGTCCCGAGAGACCACCAACAGTTATAGGAATGACTCGATATGTTGCCCATTATGTTGGATTGTTAATGCAATCCTCCGAACCCAGCCCTGATGAACTTTCACCAACACATCTGACTGAATTTGACCACATGCATCAACAATGCGCTGCTTTAGATGATGCAAATCCCGTATTTTCACAGAATAAACCAGTGCTTTGACATGACCCCAAAAATAAAAATCCAAAGGAGTCAAATCTGGTGAACGTGGTGGCCACTCCACAGCACCCATATGACCAATCCACTTTTGAGGGAACTGCACATTCAGATATGCTCGCACATTGTGTCCATAATGTGGTGGGGCTCCATCATGCTGGAAGAATTCCGGAAATGTCCCATCCTCCGTTAACAACGAGGGAAGCACTTCTTCATCCAATAACCTCAGATAACCATTGGCTGCTAACGTACCATCAATAAAAAAAGGTCCAACGACTTTGGTACCCCACACACCACACCAGACCATCATTTTTTGTGAGTCGACCATTTTGGAAGCATCAATCCAGTGCGGATTTTTGTCGGACCAGTATCTGGGATTCTGCTTGTTCACTTCACCATTGATAAAGAAATTGGCTTCATCACTGAACAGCACCTGATAGGAGAAACGTAGAAACGTGGGTTTATCTGCAGCTGCTGTGTCACCCATTCTGCGAACTGTACCCGACGGTCTGGGTCATCCTCATTCAGGTGTTGGAGCAGCTGAATTTTGTACGGGTGCCATTTGTGTTGCGATAAAATTCGCAGTATGGAAGTACGGCTAACCCCACATTCTTGTGACAGGCGACGAGTACTGCGTTGCGGACTCTTGCTAAATGATGCCAATGCGCTCACTGTTGTTGTTTCATCGGTGGCAGATTTTGGTCTTCCAGCCTTAGGTTTATCTGCGACAGAGCCTGTTGCTTGGAATTTGGCCAAAAGCTTGGCAACTGCGCTGTGAGTGATGGGCTGTCTGGTTGGGTGACGACTGTTGAAATCCTCAGCAATGACCCGTGTGCTTCTTTCTCCTGATATCAAGATGATTTCAATGCGTTCCTCATGTGTTAAGGACATTTTGTAACCTGTAAATAAGGAAACAATGATTAAAACGTTAGCATGACTAAATGATACCTAACAGTTAAAAACATGTAACATATCAGGCATGGAATAGTCACTTTGCACCGTTTCAGACTCCATTTTATGACTTCTCAGTACGTAATACTCACGCTGCCGAGCGTCCCACTGCTGCCGCAAGTAATTGGCTATAACCAGAGAATGAATAAAGCTATGTTTAAAATAACAACGGCATTGTTTTTCTGGTGAAATTCTCTATCTGTTTGATATGTCGCATGACCACATTCCCATTTGAAATTTTGGAGTTGAATCCAAGATGACAGCTTTCAAGATGGCCGCCATGTTGGTGGCATAGCCTATAAGGTTTCCCCCTTCCCGTTCCTCTTGTGTAGGGACTCTGTTTCCTTGTTTGCTACTCCATTTGGATTTTATCAGGGTGTTTCCCGACTTTTGGACCACCCTGTATAATTGAAAGTGAGAGTTGGATCAAACCCAAAGTAGAATACTCCAAAATATTTAATTAGGTGTGGAAGGTACATCAAAAAGGCAGGTTAGATGCCGTAGGAGGTGGAGGGTTCATTGCAATCGACAAAACTATTGTGCCTATGAAGTCAGAATTGTCTGTAAAGTCTGTGAAGTTACCTGGATGCAAGTAACCAGTGTAGGTGAACACAGGTTAGTCATTGGATGTTTTTATTGGCCATCTGATTCCACTATAACATTTGAGGAATCATTCAGTCCCTCAGTAGCACATAAGTACATTTTTCATGCAATATTAGTGGAAGGCAAGTTTAACCTAGCATTTATAGACTGGGACATCTATAGATATATTGTAGGTTGCATGGACGGGCAGTCTTGGAAGCAGTTCTGAACACATTTTCCTAAAACTAGTGGAAATATTTCGTATCTTGTAGCTACAAACAGGTCGGACATAATCACATTGTCTGTATAGAGACATGGATTATGGATCATAACGATGAAGGACTCATTGACTTAATACACGATCAAGAGAATTATAGGTTATAGCAATGACGGGTTCATTAACTTAATACATCCATCAAGAAGGCAGGGAGAGTCCATCAAGAAGGCTGGGAGAGTTTTTATATTGGAAAGAGGAGATAGCAGTTGTTAGCACCTTACTTATACAGTGAACTGACATTATTCAGTTTGTGTGTGATGGTTATAGTGAAACTGAGGGCAAAGTTTAAACCGATTGTAAATAATGCTATAGGGAAGTATGTGCTGAATAAGTGGATTAAAGACAGGAAATATTATTATTTAATTATTTAATAATAAAATTTGGAAAATGTTGAGACAGCAGAGACTGTTACCTCTTGGATAGAAAAAAAAGAGCAATTGACAGAAGGCAAAACTTAGTAGAAATTCATGCATCTGTAATAAAAGATCAATGTGTGAAGCATACAAAACTTTCACCATCATACCCTAGCAAAAGATCTTGCCAGGAACCCAAGAAAACTCTGGTCCTATGTACAATTACTAATTTTGCCTTCTACCCAGTCACCTGTTGATCAGTCTGTTGTGGCACTAGAAGACAGCAAAACGAAAACTGAAGTTTTAAATTTTGCATTTAAGAAATCATTCAAGCAGGAGGATCATACAAACATACAATCATTTGAACATCTCATAGACTCTTATGTAGAGGTTGTACTAACAGGCATTCCTCGTGTAGGTAAGCAACTGAAAGAGATGAAAAACAAATAAGTCACCAGATCCAGATGGAACCACAATTTTATTTTACATTGGTGCATTACTGAGCTTGCATTTATTGCAAACCTCTTTCCCAGCAAATAGTCCAAAGTGACTGGAAAACAGGTGACTTCTGTATATAGAGTCTTCCAAAAATACTTTTACAAACTTTGGAGGCAGGTTTTGTGCACCAAAACAAGAAAAAAAAAGTTCATAGAAACATATATCCAGAAATCCTTTATTTTCATGTTATTAATGAAATTTTACAATTTAGCTGATTGGAGCCCATCAACACATAAACTCACAATAAATACTCGAAATGTGCTCCTCTTGCTTCTAAGCATGTATGCACTTGTTGAATCATGGACTGTTGCACCATTTCAAATACTCCCTGATCATTTTGAATGGTTTTGCAGGCTTCCGTGACACACCGATGAAGAGTTTCTGCATCAGGTCTGGGTGGTCTGCTACATGGACCAATTGTTTATGGTGCCCCAGAGATAGTAAACCAAAAGACAGAGGTCATGGGAACATGCAGATCCATCTGTCATGGTAGAAACTGGCCGGTACATCTCAAACACTGAGACTGAAATGAGTTGGAGATCTATTATGCATAAGCCATGTTTCTTCTTATATGCAAGGGAACATATTCTGTATGTCTTGGAGGATGTTCTGAACTGAGTCCCAACAGACAAGGCGTGCTGGGAGGAGGTATGGTTCTATCAGACAGCCACGTGCGATTCCAGCCCACAATAAATCTTAAACTGATGCTGATGTTTAGCCAGTACTGTGGCATGAGGATTCCAACTTGTCCATATTCACTGGTTGTGGGAATTTGGTATTCTGTATTTCCTAAATTATACCTCATCTATAATCAAAATTGAATAGGCAAACAATGGATTGGCAGTTTGTGCAACAAACCATTGGCAGTAGATCTGATGTGGTGAGTGATTTTCAGGCATAAGGCACTACACATATTGAAGATGATACGGATACGTGGTTTACTCCATGCTGAACATCGGGATGTACCACGCCACAGTGCCACTTGCCTTGTGCTGATACATGGCTATGCTTTGACAATCCATACAACATGGTCTTCCTGGTCATGTACACGAGTAACCTAGGTCAATAGTCTCCGGATCATGTCTCTGCAATGCAGTGATACACAGCATCAAAGGTTGGGTGACTTGGCTGTCTTCAGTCTGGAAACGCCATCTGATGCAGCTGCGCAGACTCGTGGGGGTTACCATTTGCATGGCTGTACACAAAAATCATGTCTGCTTGCTCACAAAATGAATATATTGCAATGTTTGAATGGAGCTTTTTTAGTTTGCTTACTACTTGTAGCCCATGTCACAGTGGGTGTGTTGATGAAAGATGAATGACAAATACAAACAGATCTCCCTGGCACCTCAACACCATCTAGGATACAATGAGTCAAAATAGTGCATAGGTAAGTGAAGTTATTGGGTTATTCCTGGAAAGCCATTGAATGTCAATGTTCACTAACAACTCGAAAACAAAATATTTTCAGACATATGTTTACATTAACTTTTTTTTCCTGTTTTGTTGTAAGGAAAAAAGTTCATATAAATGTATGTCTGAAAATACTTCACTTTCGAGTTATTAGTGAAAGTCGATGTTCAACGGCTTTTCAGGTACAATCCAACAGTTTCACATATCTATGCACCTTTACATTCATCCTTCTTCTGTGTTCAGCACGTCCATTGTTGGCATGTACTACAAACAGAGCGTTAACTGAAAGCACCCTGTACAAAAAGGGTTAAAAGAATGGACCCACAAAATTGCAACTCCTTATCTCTAACATCAGTTTCCTTGAGATGGAAAAGCTTCCGTTCTTAACCCTTTCAGACCTGGTGGTCACAATTGGGTACATAAAGTTTGTTCACTAATATTTCGCTGACAAGAAATGTCAGGCGCATCAAAACTCACTGTGCACATTTGTGTAGGTTTATTTCAGCCATGCTCCAGCAGCTGCTGCTCTCTTGTGAGCAGTCTCTGAACTACATAGTAAAATATACTCTCTGGTGTTGTCCCTCTGTAGGAAGACATTACTTGTTGATTTTATTGCTGTAATAGTCACATTGTGGGTTTTGTTAATGAATGTTTTGTGTGGTTTCCTTCTATTGGAAGCATTAGACATTCATTCAGTGGAATTTTCAGCAATTTCATTCAGTTCATATTTGTGTCATGTATCAGGTAAATTTAATGTACACATTTGTGTACAACAGGTCCTTAATGGTGTAAAATAGGAAACGTAACCTAAAATTTGTCTCAGTTGTATTTGCATGGCGATGGTAGTTATGCATGCTTTTTTTTCTTCAGTAATTTCAGTACCAGCAGCAAGGAGGAGAATAACTGACCAGTACACATGATTTTATGTTTCTGGCTTTTGACTTACAAATATGGATAAGGAATATCTTTCTGTGGAGAAAGATTGGGACTTGATTATGGACATAATTGAAAATAGTGACGTTTCTGACATTAGTTTGAGTGGAGATGAGGATGACAGTGTACCACTTACTGAAAGACAAGCTCCACAGACAATGAAATGTGTTGGAGCAGATAAACTGGATGTGAATGATGTGTGTAGTAACACCATATCTGAAGATGAAGATGATGGAGACGTGGTGGATGCTGAAATGAACTTTGTATGCAATGAAAACAACCCAGAATTGAATAACCTGTGTGACACCTAAAGAATCCATAAAATGGAAACGCAAGCCTCTAAGTGCCATGGCAGAAAAATCAAAGCTCCCAATTTTGAAGAATCTGTCTTGTGTTCTCCAATACAATACTTCAAAAGATATATACCAGATGATTTGTTCACTAGCATGGCAGCACATACTAATATTTATGCATTACAACAAGACAAATCCTCATTCAAGCAGACAACAACTCAAGAACTAGAGGTGCTATTTGGTTTGCATATACTGACTGGCACTTTGAAATTTCCCAGATTACGAATGTATTGGGATACAAGCCTGAAGTAAATATGTTTTGGGAAAACATGTCACGAGAGAGATTTTTAGAATTATGAACAAATTTACACTTGGTGAACAATCTGGAGAAGCCACCTGAAATTAAAGATAAATTTTACAAAGTCAGGCCAGTTTACACAGCCATTCGAAAACACTGCAGTGAACTTCCTATAGAAGAGAATGTTTGTGTGGATGAAGCAATTATTCCTTTCACTGGGAAGTTTTCTGCAAAGCAGTATGTCAAGGGGAAACCAAGTCCATGGGGAATCAAAGTCTTCATGTTGTGTGGAAAGAGTGGAATAATGCATGATTTCCTTTTGTATCAAGGTGCTACAACTGAACTAAATACCACACGCTGTAAAAAATTTGGATTAGGTCCTGCTGTTGTTTTAGGATTTTCTGTTCCACTCTCAAAAGGTAAAGGTCATAAATTATACTTTGACAAGTTATTTTCATCTTATTATCTGTTTCAAGTTCTGAAATCTCAAGGCATCAATGCAGCAGGTACTGTCCATCAAAACAGTTATGGAAAGAACTTGCCTTTTTCAGATGATAAAACAATAATGAAACAAACCAGAGGTTACAGTGAAGAAATCACTAGTGCTGATGACATTACCATGTGTAAGTGGTTAGACAATAGCCCAGTTGTATTGTGTTCAAACTTCGTTGGTAAAGGCTCAGTGGATGAAGTCGAGCATTGGGACAAAAAGCACCATAAATATGTGAAAGTAAAAAGACCTGAAATAGTGAGAAGCTATAATCATGCAGTGGGTGGTGTGTATCTATTTGATCAATTTGTGAGTTACTACAGAGTTTTCATCTGATCTCGAAAATGGCCTTTGCGTATGATTTTTCACGCTGTTGACTTTGCCATCGTGTAAAGTTGGTTGGAATACAGACGAGATACAGACAACCTGTCTATCCCAAAGAAGAAGCAAATGGACCTTCTTTCCTTTCGCATCAGAGTAGCAGATGGTTTGATACTGTCCCAAAAGAAAGTGACTGGAAAGACGAGGGGGCATCCGTATGATGAAGGACTGGCTTCAGTCATGAGAGTCATACCAAGAAAAAGAGGAGAATTACGACCAACCACAGAGATACAGTTTGATTCCATTGACCATTTGCCTTTGCATGATGTAGGAGCTCCAAGTCACTGCAAATTTCCAAAATGTACAGGGCGTTCAAGAATTCTGTGCAGAAAATGTAAAGTACATTTGTGTCTCCAAAAGGACAGAAATTGTTTTTTTGCAGTTTCATACTAAACCTTAAAATCAGGTGTTGACCATTGTTGTCTAACAAGAATGTAATATCGAATTATTTTTATTGTTTCCTCTGTTTTAAAGTGAAATAAAGAGTGGCATAATTGATCCATACTGTTAACCTCCATAATGTATGACATGAAGGTAGAGACCTGATGAACACATTTGTGTACATTAAATATCTAGAAAAGAAGAGATCATACGAAATTTTTTCATAGAAAAATGTTGTCAGGAGACTCACCTGAATCTAAAAATGATGTCAGACTTTTTTTTACATGTAAATAAAAAAGGTCTGAAAGGTTTAAAACAGCAAAGATTTAGAAAGATCACACATGCAAAACTAAACTTGCCCTTTTCTCACATGATATGCTACAAAGCATTATGAAGGGCAACAGGCAAATACCACATTCCTAAATTTCTGTAATGGGCACAGTGCCCCATTGCAGACTGTTCATGAAGGTCCAAGCAATGGAATATGTTCCCAGACATGTGAGTGGCTAGAAGACCTCTTAACTAATAAAGCCAAATACATTGTCCTGGACAGTGAGTGTTCATTATGGACAAGGGTGTCATCAGGAGTGCCCCAGCAAAGTGTGATGTCACTGCTCTTGTTTTTTATATACATAAATGATCTGACAGAAAGGGCATGTAACAATCTGCAACTGTTTGCTGATGATGCTGTAGTGTAAAGGAAAGTGTCATCATTGAATGAATGGTAGAGGAAAGAGGAGAACTCAGACAGAATTTCTGTTTGGTGTGATGAATGGTAGCTTGCCCAAAATGTCAAAAAATGCTAGTTAATACAGATGAGAAGGAAAAACTATCCTGTAATGTTTGAATTCAATTTTAATGTGTGCTGCATGACAGTCATATATTGTTGCAAACTAACACAAAGTGGAATTTGCACATAAGATTTGCTGTGTGAAAGATTAATGGTCAACTTTGGCTCATAGGGAGAATTCTAGGAGAGTGTAGCTCATCTGTAGAGGAAAATGATGTAAACTACATATTTAATTCCTTCCATGAAACATTTCTCCACCACTTCAATACTGCATTTCCACTGAAATCCAGGAAAATCGGAAACAAACACACAAACTCATGGGTAACAAAAGGGATAAGGATTTCCAGCCAAAAAAAAGCGTGACTTAAAAAAATCACATGAAACACCATGACGTCGATGATCAGTTTAGGTCATATTGTAAGACCTATTTTGCAATCTATAGGAAAGTTATCCAACAAGCAAAAAAATTATACAATGATAAATTTATAAAGGAATCTAGCAATAAAATGAAAGGCTTGTGGACAGTTGTAAAAAATGAAACAAACAGTAAGCAGCATGTTATAAACAAAACATTAAAACTAAACCTAAATGATGAAGTCACATCAGATCCCCAAAAAATAGTAAATGGTTTTAATGACTATTTTAGCAAAATAGCAGAAAACCTGATAAAGAACAACTGCCACAGACCAAATGCTCAACACCAAACGCTAATAGAAACCGCACCGGTACAGGCATCAATGTTTCTTCACAAAGTCTCCAATCCTGAAGTACTTACAGTTATAAAAGGACTAAAGAATAAGTACTCCAGTGGTAGTGACAATATTCCTGATTTAATTGTAAAGAAATGTGGAGAATCCATTGTAGAACCCCTAACCCACATAATAAATTCATCCTTTACAAATGGAGTTTTCCCTGACCTACTAAAGACTTCTAAAATTACCCCACAAAAAGGGCTCTAAAAATGATGTAGCCAATTACCGGCCCATAGCACAACTCAGTTCATTCTCAAAAATATTTGAAAAATTATTTTACACCAGATTGGAAGACTTTACTAATAAAGTATCCTTATTGACAAAACACCAGCATGGTTTTAGAAAGCAAAAGACAACTACCACAGCTTTTTATGAGTATCTCAACGAAACCTTAAAAGCACTGGATAATAAGGAAATCACTACTGGTATCTTTTTAGATTTATCCAAAGCGTTTGATGTAATTGACAATACCATACTCCTTAAGAAGTTAGCAAATAAAGGTATAAGAGGAATTGCAAACAAATGGTTAGAATCTTACCTGTCAAACAGATTTCAAAAAGTTGAAATTAATTTTGAAAAAAAGAATACAACCACCCATCAATCTACTGTCCACTCCTCTGACACAATGCCTATTAGATATGGTGTGCCACAAGGCTCAATCCTGGGACCCATACTGTTTCTGCTATACATTGGTGATATAAGCACAAAGCTTGCTACAGGACATACCACACTATTTGCCGATGACACAAGTATTCTAATAACGGGTACTGATACAGAGGACCACAACCAAAAAATTAAACCGCTTATGTCGTCACTCAGCAAATGGTTCAACGAGAACAAACTGATTATAAACATACAGAAAACAACCTACATCAACTTCAGACTCTCATCCCAAAAACTATAAATGCCTGATGTGATTCTAAATAACCAAGAGCTTATGTGTGTGGACTCTGTCAAGTTTCTTGGCATATGGCTTGCAGAATATCTTAAGTGGGAGACACACACTAATTATATCTCAAAAAAGCTCTCAACTGTGTGTTACATTTTAAGGATACTCAAAAAATCAGTCACAAAATCTGTTCTCATACATGTATATTATGCTTACTTCCATTCTACATTACAGTATGGAATCATATTTTGGGGGAACTCACCTGAAGGAAGATATATTTTCAAAATGCAAAAAATGGCAATACGCATAATATGTAATCTAAGACATAACGAATCATGCAGACAACATTTCAAAACAAATGGCATTATGACACTGCCCTCTGCTTACATTTATAATATCGTCTCATTTGTCAAGTCATACCTGTTAAACAATGACTGCACACTAAAATTCAATGGAGATATTCATAACTATGCAACAAGGCAGCAATCTGACCTACATATGATTCAGTCCAGAACTACCTGCTACAAAAAAAGTGTTTTAAATGTTGGGATAAAAATGTATAATAATTTACCCAATGAAATCAAAGCAACAAAGATCCCAAGAGCCTTCACACATAAGTTAAAAAAATACCTCTTGGACCATTGCTTTTATGCAGTTGATCATTTTTTTGAAAGGGGTTAAAAATGTAAAAAATATGATAAATGTTCAATTAGGTCTGAAAATTATATACTGTGCATGTCTATGAAATACACTGGACTACTTTACTATTACATTTGTATTGGCTGTTTGTATTTTACCATACAACATTTGCATTTACTGTTTTGTTAAAGATAGTTAACTTCCTCATTGCAAAATAATGTAAAATCAATTTATTAAATATTACCTGCAAATATGTTCCCTTGACCTATCCAATATCGTATGTAAAACGTTACGTCTCTTTGATTTGTATTAACTGTTTTGTTGAAGATAGATAATTTCCTTGCTACAAAATAATGTAAACATCAATTTGTAAAAATTACTGTAAATAGCTCTCTTGACCTATCCAATATCATATGTACAGCTGTACAATACTATTATTGCCTGGATCAATAAAAATACAATACAATACAATACAGACTGCATACAGAACACCCGTGCAACCAGTTCTTAAGTACTGTTACAGTGCCTGTGCTGGCAAGATTAAAGGAAGACACTGAAGAAATTCAGAAGTAGGCTGCTGATAGATTTGTTACCAGTTGGTTTGGTTAACACACAAGTATTGAGTAGATGGTTGGTGAAATCAAATGGAAATCCCTGGAGAGAAGATGACACTCATTTCACAAAACACTATTGAGAAAATTTAGAGAACCAGCATTTTTGACTGACTGTAGAACGATCCTACTGCTACCCGTGTACATTTCATGTAAGGACTGCGAAGACAAGATAAGAGAAATTAGGTCTCATATGGAGCATACAGGCAGACCTTTTTCCCTCACTCCATTTAAGAGTGAAACAGGAAAGGGAAAGTCTAGTAGAGATACGAGATATCCTCCACACTGCACCTTTTTGTCACTTGTGGATTATGCATATAGATTTAGATGTAAATTCCAGTCACCCATAACAATATGATTATCATTGTCTTCCAGAGATAGCAGAACTTCAAATTATTTTTGTACACTTCTACTTCATCATCACTGTATCCAGATGCTGACATGTGTATTTTGATGACAGCTAAATCTACTGTTCTGCTTTCAGTTTTTTTTTTTTTTTTTTTTTTTTTTTTTTTTCACTGCCCTGCCACTACACAGCAAGTAACTTTTGATTCTTCTTTCCCATTCCTTGGACACTATACACCAACTCTAATTTTTTTCATCAGCTGAATATATTACATGAAAATTGTTGTTCCAGAAATCCCCAGCTTCACATTTAATTTTTTCTCTTCATAATATACGTATTTGTAGGCTTGTCATTTCCCAATTTATGTTCTCGAGTTTCCTGCCAACTCCCAATGATCAACCATTCCATATTGCCACGTTTTATATAGTCTCTTTTCTTTAATTTTATTCTTGTTTGTGTACTATTATTAACCACTCTGAAATTGTCCCCATCTGCACATCCAAAAAAGCGACTATTTTACCTCCAGAAAATTTAGTCCCAGAAGGGTAGATTATAAACACAAATGGTATGCTGACATGAGATTATTTATGTAGTAGTGTCCCCTTGCTTTCCATATCACAGTGAGACAGTTAGGTTGATGGTGCCCTCTTCATCTGTCTGTGTTTGCTTCATAGCTATGCCTATCTCATCTCTATCTATAATGAATACTACAGCTGCTGCTGCCCACTTATAGGCAGTTTATTTAAAGTTCACTCTCAGTATGTCATTACCTCAGTACCAGTCATCTCTCACAAGCACCCCTTACCCATCACCTGAGGAGGTTCCCAAATGAGAGGAAAGTAGCAGAACTGCATAGGGGACTACTGTCATACGGAGCTGAAGAACATTTCCATTTCAGAGTTTATTAATTTTGTGGCTAATCAAGCTCCACATTATGTTTGCTTTTTCATAGAATTTTGTATTTGTTGTGCATGGTGTATAGTTTCTGATGTTTTCTCGACCTAACAGAAGATGCTGTGCTCCCTATTGCTAGACATCTATTGTCTTGGCTTCTGCTGTAATTGCTTCTGACCTATTGTTAAAAAAATGTGATTTAAATTATTGTAAGACAATATTTAAGAAAGAATTAATTCTATCATCTACTTCAGCCTTTACTTAACTTCTCCACATTTTTTGTCCTTACTGGACAAATTATCTCTGAAAAATGGGGCTGAGTCGGTAATTATGGTTCTTTCAAACTGTTTATTTCCCTTCTGCACTTGATTTATGGGGCTATTCTACTACTGTCATTTGACCATTATAGGTGTACAATCTGAGATGACATCAATATTGGCATCACTACAGACCTCTGCATGCTACAAAGTTTCCTACTTCACAAAAGATTATTCCTCTTTGCATCTTCTAAATGAATACCTATTTATTTTAGATTTATGCATAAAAATAATATTCTGAGACAACAGGAATTGAAAGTAAGTAAAAATAAATCAGCACCAAGGATTTCAAGTCAACAAAAATTCATGGAGGAGCCACTCTTGCCTGCAAATTTTTTGTGTATGCTTGAAGATTGGCCTGGACGTTATCACCAAGTTCACTGTGATTGGCTTGTGTATGTCAGAGGAAGATTTTCAGTATATTAAGTGAACAAGAACTTGTTTTGCCAGTTAATTGCACTGTCTCAGCAACAGATGTGAATTAAATTAGTTCAAGATGATCACATTCATGACAGATGTATCACAATGTGAGTTTTCAGTGGTCTGTCGGTTCTGAACTTCCACTGTTACTTGTTCAGCAGATTTTTTGGTAATCCTACCTTTAAACTATCCTGTACTATTTAAATATGGTAAGCATTACAGTATGAATAAGTTCTTTGTCAGATTGATGCTAATATTCCATTATCTTGTGTACTATGTGTGTTGCAGAGGTTCTTCTGAGGAAGAAAATACCACTGCTGGTGTCCTGAATGGTGCTTCAAAGGCTGATCATGGCAAGCATGGTGAAATAACTCCTGCCTATCCAACTGAATATCAGTATGATACTAAATCAGTTGCAGGAAACAATAGTGCCCCTTTCCCATCACGACCCAGATTCAAAGATTTGGAAGCTCAGAAGATTTTAGATGTGGCCACGGTTCGTCAGTTTCCAGGAACTGATGATGAAAAACCAGAAGTGAGTTTATAGATGTTTTCAATTCCATGAAATCGTGTATTTCACTTTATTCAAAACTATTCTTGTCATTATTTTTAGACAATCATACTCTAGTAAATACACAAAACAAAAATGCAAAAAATATTAGATTAAGATGAAAATTTAATACAAAATGAAAACACCATTAATCTAAGAATATACTACTAATGCCTGAATATCACTCCCATAGGTATTGTGAAGACAAGATTAGACTAATTACATAACACACAGGCACTTTTAAGCAATCACTAGTCTCCTACACCATATGTGAATGGAACTGGAAGAAGCACTAATAATTAGTGCAATTGAAAGTACCTTTGTGGTGGTCTCCTGCTTTATTTCTTCGTTGATTGTCCTTGGTGTCTATGTACTGCATTGCTACACTCGCTCAAAAACGGGATGTGGAAGTACAACACTGACTACTTTAAATGATGTAGCTGACAGGTGCACATTTGTGTTTGACAGTACTTTACTTTCTCTGTTCACAACTCCCCAATAATCCACAGTTACTTTGGCCAGTGCACTATTGTTTAACTTTCGATAGTTAATAGTCTGCAGGCAAACGTCCACATACTGCTACAGTAATTTACTATTGAACATCTAAGAGCAGTAAAAACCTAACCACACAGTACTTGAAGAATAACAAAGTATGTATGGAACAGACACTGACATTGTTTTAACACACGGCCTAATTGTGTTACACTTATTTCATGGATGCATTGTTGTTCATATAACCAATGCAGGTTCATCGGCTGAAACTCGGCCATGGACTGACTGTCTCAGGAACAAAATCGAGCCCTTATATATCCTCACAATAATAGGTACTGAAACCAAATATTGTTCAATGTTTAATTTACTGAAATTACAATTAAAACTTACATCATTCAATTGCCTGCATACATCGAAAAATTGGTTCTTTTTAACAGTTTCTTCTACTACAAGAGTTACGCCAAATTAGTTGTTTGAATGATGAAATTAACATATATTGTTACACAAACAATACTTTTGACAAAACTGTTAATAACTTTGGATTTAATTAACAGCTGGCTTTGCTAACATGTTTTTGAATAGAGCTAAATAGATCCTTTAAGAATATTATTACAATCAGTACACAATTTATGTTTGTTTATAAATCAACAACAGAATTTAAGTTAATGAAAAAATTACTGATTTCACCCTGCAAAAAAAATATATTAAGTAGGAATAGTCAAAATAAATTAGAAAATCAATTACATGCATGAAACTAAGCAGAAAATTAGATCTGGTGTTAAATTCTTTAAAACTGAGGGCCAACCTTACTCTTCTATGAAAATGCAGATTATACTCTTGTATGTTAATGGTAATTAGTTAAAATTGAAAAAACAAATTTAAGGAGGCAGATGGCAAAACAAGAGGGGAAGTAAAAAGTATCCCAGCTTGCTCTGTCACATCACCCCCTCATTGGACTGATCAGATAGATATTGCAAACAGCTAACTGGGCAATTTAATGAACACAAGTGACCCCACACAGTGGGTTAAAAATCTACACAAAAATACGATGGTAATCCCAAAAGTAAGGTCTCCTATTTTTTTATAAGTACAGAACTCTGTTTGTGTGGCAGTTAGTCACATTGTTATGAAGAGTGCTTCATGTGCTGCCTGTAGACATGCGCACGCCACACTGAGGTGCTCAGTCTTGGCTTGGCAGTTTGAGAATGGAGCTCCCGTTAGATGTTACCGCCAAGTACGAATTGCACGCAGTTATTCAGTTTTGCAAAGGGCACTGCGCCGAATGAAATTCATCGCCAATTGACGGAAGTGTATAGTGAGTTGTGCATGGATGTCAAAAATGTTCGTAAGTAGTGTAGAGAGTTTGCAGCTGGACAAACAAAGGAGCGGGTGACCGTCCATTTCTGAGGAGATAGTGTTGAAGGTTGAGCAAAGTATGCTTGAAGATTGGCGGATCATCCTGGATGATCTCAGCACGTTGGTTGCTGAGGTTTCCCGAAGCACTGCTCACAGAATTTTGACGGAAACATTGAACTACCTGGTGTGAACAAGATGGGTGCCACGCTTGCTGACTGAGGACCACATGCGGCAATGAGTTGATGCTTCCTGTGCATTTCTTCACCGCCTTGCAGCCGAACAGGACAACTTTCTGGACTCAATTGCCATGGGTGATGAAACCTGGACATACCAGTTTACACTTGAGACCAAGTAACAATCATGCCAGTTCATAACTTTCTGAACAGCATGGCAGTGAGCTGGTATGGCATGGGCATACAAAAACTGCCACAGCGTCTACAAAAATGCATTGACAGATATGGTGATTATGTTGAAAAAAAGCTAAATGTTCAAGCTTGTAGAAATAAACAGGTCTATGTACTCATAAAAAAATAGTAGACCTTACTTTTGGGATTATCCTCGTATTGAATATGAAATCTTATCAAAACAACAGTACTTATGTTTTTTCTTTTTTTTTTTTTCAAATTTATACTTATATCAACTGGGCATATGAAAATCCCCATGCAACATATATACATACAATGTATTGTACATTTGTACAAAATATCCACAACTTATACTTTTAATAAAAATTTGGCATCTTCATCATAAGTGATGTCATTTTTGGGTTAAACAAGGATTACATTCAAAGATACATATCACTTTGTACAAGTCCTGTCTTGCTAAACAAAATAAATCCTCATGGCTTACAAAAGAAACTAAATTACACTGCTCATTGCAGTTCACTTTCAGGCAGAAAATGTCACTTGCTCAATGTTTAATATTTTTCACAAGCACTTTCACACTTTTAATGAGCTTTTTCACATTTTCTCACCAAGTTGTCCTCGACTTCAACAGGTCCAAGTGGCAGTTAGTAAGGAAATGCACTGTTATCAGTTCCCTTGGAGGTGGTTCTCCTCTGCCACAGTACATGAAAAAATGAGACAAAATACTCTACATTAGTACACTTACTTTTACTTCTAACTTAAGTATAAGAAAAAATGTTTAACACTAATGGCAAATGATAGTCATTACATCATAAATAAATACATTACATAGTCCTCATAACATTACAATAATTAGCACTAAAATTGACTATAGTACAAAAAGTGTGGATTAGTAAAAATTTAAAATCAAGTACACATTACACTACAAAACATTACTTTAAGTCATAACTTTCTGAAATTGATGAAACTTGTAAGATTTGGGTTTCTTTCCCATTTGCAAAATATCACCTTAGTGTCTAAAATATGTACATTACCCTCAGTAAAAACTCAAGGTGTGCAGTGGCACAGCATCATTAGGCTATTAAAAAAGAAGAGTCAGCAATGCATAACTTAATTACTATTAAAAACAGAATTAAGGGGTGGGAAGTTGTACCAAATCATTGCCCCACTTCTCTACTCAACCCTGAGCACTACTCTCATTCAACCAAAAATTAAATCCTCATAAAATGCTACCAAATAGTTTACCTGTCAGAATATTGACATCAGTCTAGCACCACAGTTATCAGTTAACCAGCAAACTTATTGTTCTTCATCCCAGTATTAGCACTTTAAGCTCATAATTCCTCAGAACACAAATAGAAGTTTTCAGATAACATATAGATCCAATGATGCAGCATTATATTACTTGTACGTCACTAAACTATTGCTCTTTTGGTTAAGCTCTCATTCCCAGCAGTAATGTCACTAATTGCACAGTACCCAATGTTGCCTAGTTCAAAATTTAGATCTTCAAAACAGTTACACCACATTTGTTTGTATACAGTCATCTTTTTCATTAATCATGTCTGTCAGCTCCATTATTTTACTTACCTTTCTTACCTCATTAGCTAGTGGAGTGCATTCTCAAAATATCCCTACTGCAGAGACAGGTTCCCTAACCATTAAGACCCTAACATTATTCATTGTTTTATTATTTCATTATTGTTTCATTATCTAATAAATAAACACCTGCTCTGCTTATGTAATGCAAAATTGATTCTACTGAAAAACAACTCCACAGTAACAGATCCTTATGCTAAGGCTAACTTCACTCTCATTACTGATCAGACAAAAATATCACTTAGAAAAACTATTATCTCACAGTATTCCATCAAATTGCTTAAGATTCTTGCCTGAAGGGTGATATACAGACAAATCTTGCTTATTCTTTCCACACACATTACTCCAGGTGTCCGCGCCAGCTGAGTGGTCAGCACGACAAACTGTCAATCCTAAGGGCCCGGGTTCGATTCCCAGCTGGGTCGGAGATTTTCTCTGCTCAGGGACTGGGTGTTGTGTTGTCCTAATCATCATCATTTCATCCCCATTGACGCGCAAGTCGGCAAAGTGGCGTCAAATCGAAAGACTTGCACCAGGCGAGCAGTCTACCCGACGGGAGGCCCTCATCACACATTATTATTATTATTATTATTACTCCAGGCAACTATGTCTAAAGTTGGAATTCCTTAATGTTAGAAAAGGTTGTACCATGACACACTTCTATAGTTATCTCCATATACTGATGGCACAGAACACAAACACTTCTATTATACAATTAATATTAAGATCTAGTACTCAAGATGATTTTTACTGCATATTGCCTCTGCTGGTGCATCAATGAGCTGATTACTTCAGATGTTAATTATTCTCCACAATGCTGACACCTTTCATTTTCTGTTTACCTTACCTCTTTGACAGAAATTCTGTAACTGTGCTACCAATTTACTTTCTTCCATCCTATTTACGACTCCATTACTTATAACTAACAGAAGAGAAACTTTTTCTAAAATATTCTTATACTAAAGACTCCTACTGTACAAAATCACATGAAAGTAGATAGACTGTTCCTGATTCACTTATAACTACAGACAGGATAGGAGCAGAGTTTGACTGCCTCATGAAACATGATATATGAGACAGACAGCTGGGGTAAGCATTATCGCCACTAATGAATCCAACACAGAATGTTGAACCCCCTACTTGCTGGTATGTCTTAATTCTGGTTTAATGCACACTCCATTCTCCTAACAAAATCAATACCACCCATGCTCAGAAACATTTCAGACTGTTATGGACCAATATTCAAACATCTGTTGGGTGATACATAGGGTTTCAGGTCAATAATATTCTTTAACCCAGAAGTCCTGTTAGTCTTTGTGCACGCCAATTCAGAAGAGTTTTCATGGGCAATGCGTACCATGCTGAAAGGACCATGATACACATACATAAATTTCTTTATCTCATCATTTACTTTGCTAATTTTTCTTTGGTTTTGATGAGGACCAGGTCACCTATTCTGAAACTAGTCAGATTCACTCCTGTCATGTCTTCTCTTCCTTCCTGCTGCTTTCTTTTTCATCATATCTTTAGGCAATCTGATCTTTTCATTCTGTACTACTTCACTTACCTGAGGGAAATCTACTTCTTCTCTGATGATGTTACTGGGTCTCTTGTTGAACATAAGCTCATATGGGGTGTATCCTGTCAATTCGTTCCACAAGTTTTTGATAATATTTTCAAAATGTTGAATATGACCTGCCCAAGCAGTGTGTTTTATTATTACAATAAGTCCTGCACAGCCTATTAATCTCCTTCATAACCCTTCCACTCATGTTACCTTGTGAAAAATAGGTAGAAATCTGTGTATTTAATCTTGTGTATTGCCATACATTGTTCAAACCACTATGAAAAAAATTGTGGACCATTGTCAGACAAAAGTGATTTTGGTACCCTTACATTTCAAAAGTAATCAGATGTCAACTTCTCAATTATAGTACTAGTATTTACCTTCTTAATTGGATACAGTTTTACATATTTTGTGAATGTGTCCAAAACAACGAAAATATATTGACAACCTCCTGTAGATGCAGGCGACACTCCTAGAATGTCTACTGCTATAAGCTCTTTAGGTTCACTAGGAAGGACAGAATGCATTAAGCCTTTTGATGCACACCAGTTGTTTTTACTCTCTTACGTTTATCACACTTTTCTAATCTCTGCTTAACTCTTCTCTACAAGTTGTTAAATATTACTGTCCTCTTAGCTACTGTTTTCCTCATCCCATAATGACCATAACTCTCATGCAAGTAGTCAATAAATTTATCAACATGTTGGTCAGGAAAGCATAACTTCCAGTCCTGATCATTCAAATTTTTCCTCCTAAACAACAATCCTTTATGTATAGTATAGTACTGTTTCACCTTGGGCATGTTGTCTGAATTGTAATAATACTTAACCAAGCTTAAATTTGGATCCTCATTTTGCTCCCTTCTCATTTGCTAGAAAATCCTTCTAATAAGCTTCTCATCCTTCACTCCCTGCAAATAAAACAACTTTACTTGCTCTTCACGGTTTTCGCTACTGTCAGTATCATCCTTCCCTGCTGGCATCCTAGACAATGCATCAGCCACAATATTGTCTTTTCCTTTTACATACCTTATCTCCAAATCAAATTGTTGCAAAAACAAAGCCCACCTAGTTAACCTGGTGTGTTTCTGCTTGCATTTCTGAAGGTAACTCAAAGCCTTATGATCTGTATACACTATGGCCTTATGTCCAAGCAAATAGTACTCAAACTTCTGAAATCCAAAATAAAAATAGTTGTGTGAATTGCAAAAAAAAGAGGGAATGGGAGGGAGGGAGGAGAGAGAGAGAGAGAGAGAGAGAGAGAGAGAGAGAGAGAGAGAGAGAGAGAGAGAGAGAGAGCGAGAGAGAGTCCAAGTTTCAGACAAGGAACCCGTATTGGCTAGATCACCAACAATGCATCCGGGAAATAAGTGTAACACTATTAGGCCATGTGTTAAAACAATGACAGTGTCTGCTCTATACATACCTTGTTATTCTTCAAGAACTGTGTGGTTAGGTTTTTACTGCTTGTAGATGTTCAATAGTAAACTACTGTAGCAGTATGTGGATGTTTGCCTGCAGACTATTAACTATCAAAAGTTAAACAATAGTGCACTGTCCATAGTAACTGTGTATTATTGTGGGGTAGTGAACAGAAAAAGTAAAGTACTGTGAAATTCAAATATGCAACTGTTGGCTACATCATTTAAAGTAGTCATTGTTGTACTTCCACACCCCATTTTTCAGCCAGTGTACCAATGCAGTACGTCGACTCAATGAAGAAATAAAGCAGCAGACCACCACATTTGATGCCCCGGGTGAGGACTATTGTATGTGGTCACAACAAACTAGAACTTGCAAGCATTGAACAGTGAACTCAACAGCGGTTTACAATGCAGTGATGCAACAGCTAAACAGCATGTGGGTTTCATGGCCACAGTATAACAGCAACCAATCAGCGAGTGGGTTCTATGGAAGCAGCCACTGGGTACAGGAGCAGCCAATCAGCAAGCGGAGATATGCAAGACGCTTTGCCGAGAGAATTACAACTAGAGCAGCAGAAGAAGAGTGAATGAGAATAAGGCAATTTCATAGCAGAAGCTGTTTTGTATTAAGTGATACATAATGAGTGGCCTTAACAAGCAAGACAGTGAGACTGATGACAAAGCTGTAGACGTTAAGTTGTTAAATGAACAGAAGGACGTAAGTGGGACTGGTTCTGTAGATAATATTGATTATAAATCAAACATGAATGTAACTTTGAATGGTGGGGATGAAAGTCCTATTGTAGATGGAATGATAAAAGCATCATGTATATTGTGAACTGATGTGAGCAAAATGGACGAAAACAGTACTGAAGTGGGTGAGATCGTTAAGGAGGAGGAACCTGGTAGCGAAAATCAGCAAGAGCAAAAGTTTATGGCAGATGGAAATTTGGAAGCAATATTAAGGCAAATTATGAATTGTTTGAGTAGTATGTATATGAAAGAAGACAGTAGGGTGGAAAACAGTATGTAAGAAGACATCAATATGGTGGAAAAGAAAACTGATAGCATTAGAACTGACATGGTTAGCTTAAAGGATGAACTAAAGAAAGAAATTAAAAAGGAGATTCGGGTAGTCAGCTGTAATCTTTCGGAATTAAATAGCAAGGTTGAGGTGGTAGCTAAAGATTGTGATTAAAAGATAAAGAAAGCAGTACATATCACTAATGAGAACTTAACATTAATGATTAGTAAATGTGTAGAAGAGAGAAAGAAACTTTGTCATGACTATAGTAGGAGGGTGGAGGCTTCTGAAAAACAGTTAAAGATGTAGTCAAAGCTGCCAGGAAATTTTGTACTGAAAATAGGGTTAAACTTGAAAACCAAATGTATCAGATTAAAAAATGACTTAAAACAGAAGTAGAAACCAAGTGTGCAGTAGTGGTAGAGGAAAAATGGGTAAAAGTAAATAAAAATGTAGATTCCAAATTGGCTGAAATGGAGAAAAGATGGAAGAGGTACAAAATCAAAAGCATAGAGTATGTAGTGTCCCAAACAGGCCTTCATTTGTTAGTTGTAAGAAATTTAATAATTTTGAACCATGTGGGGAAGTGCATCCACTGGATTTCATTAGGGAATATAATGATTATCCTTAAACATGGGATGACAAAGAGAAAATGTCATTTGTGAGAGGTTTTTTAAAGGGGGTGCTTAAGGATGTGCAGCTCAGGTAGCTGATAGTTGTACTTTGTGGCAAACCTTTGTGAAAACATTTTTAGGTGAATATTGGTCCAAAGAGAAACAGCAGAGAATTTTGGGGAGGAGAGAGATTTGACTCTAGGAACAATACTGTGAAAGGTTTCTGATGGCACTGGATAAACAAACTGAAATATTTGGACAAAGAGCTACGTAGTGAATCAATAATTATGAGTTTAGGAACTAAGTTGCCTCAGAAAGTTAGAGAATTGCTTGTACCTGCCCCTAGGTGTAATATTAGTGATTTCTTGAATTATGTTGATAAAGTGGAGAAGGTGAAGCCCTCAGTGGAAGATCGTAGAAGGAATTTTGATGACAATAAACAATCAGGGAGAGAATTTCATGTAAATAGGATGAACAGGACTAATTACAGTAGAAATTCTAGGAATGGTTGGGTGGAGGATGGCGAGATGGGTATGAAAATGGTAGGAGAAATTCAAGTAACAGAAATGGAAGAAATAATTTTAATTCTGCATCAAACCATTTAAACTAGATAATGCTCCAGTTTTGGCTTTCACTAGAGCAGGTAGTGATGAAGAGCCACTTGTATATAAATGTGCTGTAATCACAGGTAGGGGTGATGTAAATGATACGTGTAAGATGAGTGTAATTTCTAATTCTAGTGAGATGTTGGATGATGGTGTGGGTAACAAAGTTTATCCTGTAAAAAAGAGGAGGAACTTATTGTAATGTGCATTGAACCAGAAGTAAGACCTGCAAGCAAGTAGGGAGTTCAACATTCTATGTTGGATTCATTATGTGGCAATAATGCTTACCCCAGCTGTGTCTCATTTTTTGAGTTTTCTGAGGCAGTCAAACTCTTCTCCTATCTTATGTGTAGTTTTTAAGTGAATCAGAAACATTCTATCTGCGACTATGTAATTTTGTCAAGTAGGATGCTTTATTGTAGGAATATTTTAGAAAAGAAACTAAATTGGTACCATAATCAAGGAATTTCTGTCAAACAAAGAGACAAGGTAAATGGAAAATGAAAGGTGTCAGCATTAGATGGAGGAGAAGGTGCAGATTATCTGAAAACTGTAACATCTGAAGTAATTAGCTCATTGGTGTATCAGCAGAGGCAATATGCAGTATAAAACATCTAATTATTAATTGTGGTATAATAGAAGTGTTTGTGTTCAGTGCAGTCAGTATATTGAGACAACTATCCACCCATAGAAGTGTGCCATGGTACAGCTTTTTTTAATATTACAGAAGTACAACTTTAAACATAGTTGCCTGGAGTCATGTGTGTGGACAGACTAAGCAGGGCTTGTATGTATATCGCCCTTCAAGCTAGAATCGTAAGCAATTTGATAGAATACAGTGAAGTAAAAATTTTTCTAAGTGATAATTTTGTCTAATCAGTAATGAGAGTTAAGTTGCTTTAGCACAAGGATCTGTTACTGTGGAGTGTTCTTCACTAGAATCAATTTTGCATTACATAAGCAGAGCAGGTGTTTATTTATTAGATAATGAAACAATAATGAAATAATAAAACGATGAATAATGTTAGGGTCTTAAGAGTTAGGGAACCTGTCTCTGCAGTAGGGATATTTTTTGAGAATGCACTCCACAAGTTAACTAAGTGAGAAGGGTAAGTAAAATAATGAAGCTGACAGACATGATTAATGAAACGGATAACTGTACACAAACAAATATGATGTAACTATAGTGATGATCTAATTTTGAATTAGGCAATGTAGGGTATTGTGTATATTGTGCAATTCTTGACACTGCCGGGAATGAGAGCTTAACCAAAAGAGCAATATTTTAGTGAGTTTCACATCATATAATGCTACATCATTGGATCTATAGGTTATCTGAAAACTTCTGTTTGTTTTCTGAGGAATTATGAGCTTAAACTCGTAATACTAGGATGAAGAACAATATGTTTGCTGACTAACTGATAACTGTGGTGCTAGACTGATATGAATATTCTGACAGGTCAACTATGTGGTAGCATTTTATGAGGATTTAATTTTCTGGTTGAATGAGAGTAGTTCTCAGAGTTGAGTGGAGAAATAGAGCAATGATTTGGTACAACTTCCATCTGTTTAATTTTAATTTCAGTAGTAATTAAGTTTTGTAATGGTGACTATTCTTTTTTCATAGCATAATGATTACTAAATCTATGCTACTGCACATCTTAAGTTTGTGGTGCTGACGAAATCGACACCAACATTGATGCATCCATCTTTGAACTAAGCTAAGATTATCTTTGGCCTCTTCCGCCATAGCCAGTTCTTTGTGAGCCTTGCTTGTGAAAAGTGGTGAATAAATGAACTACTGCTAAATGGGGGTTTTTTGGTGTAACTACCTCGAACTTTCTCCTCAAGTTTATACTAGAGGTAATGTACATATTTTAGATACTAAGGGGATATTTTGCAAGTGAGAAAGAAACAAAAGTCTTTCAAGTTTAACCAGTTTCAGACAGTTATGAGTTATGACTTAGAGTAATGTTTTATAGTGTAATGTGTAATTGATTTTAAAAAATTTTATAGTCACTACCTTTTGTACTATAGTCAATTCTGCTAATTGTTGTAATGTTATGAGAACTATGTTAAATATATATATGAAGCAATGACTATTGTTTTTAGTCTGAAACTTTTTTTTTCTTAGACTTAAGTTAGATGCAAAAGTAAGTGTACTAAAGTAGGGTAGTATTCTATTTTTTATTTTTTATTTATTTATTTATTTTTATTTTTTTTTCTCTTTTTTTTCATGTACTGTGGTGGAGGAGATCCACCTCCAAGGGAATTGATAGCAGTACATACCCTTACTAACTGCCACTTGGACCTGTTGAAGGCATGGACAACTTGGTGAGAAAGTGTGTTAAGCTCATTAAAGGTGTGAAAGTGCTTGTGAAAAATACTAAACACTGAGCAAGTGAATCTTACTATCTAAAACTGAACTGCAGTGCGCTGTGTAATTTAACTTTTTTGCTCCCCTTGAGGGTTAATTTTTTGTTAAGCAAGACAGGACTTGTGTCAAGTGATATGTATTTTAAAATGTAATCTTTGTTTACCCAAGAAGGACATCACTTATGATGAAGATGCCTAATTGTGGATGTTTTGTGCAAATGTACAATACACTGTATGTAAATAAATTGTATGGGGATTTTCATGGCCTGTTCATATAAGTATCAATTTGGAAAGATATATGTACTGTAGTTTTGATAAGATTTCATATGTAATATTTTTTTGTGTGTTGATTGTTTAACCCACTTTCTGGGGTCACTGAACTGCCCATTTAGCTATTTGCAATATCTATCTGGTCAATCCAATGAGGGGGTGATGTGACGAAGCAAGCTGGGATCATTTTACTTCCTTTCTTGTTTTGCCATCTACCTCCTTAAAATTAATTTTTCGTGTATGACCAGTTACCATTAACATACATGAGTATAATCTGCATTTTCATAAAAAAGAAAGGTTGACCCTCAGTTTTAAAGAATATAATACCAGATCCAATTATATGCTTAGTTTTATGTATGTAATTGATTTTCTAATTTATTTTGATTATTACTAGCTGGTATATTTCATTATAGAGTGAAATCAGTAATTCTTTCCTAGCTTAAATTCTGCTGTTGACTTATAAACAAACATAAATTCTGTACTAATTATAAACATTTTGAGGAAGAACTAACTACATTCTTACAGGATTTATTTGGCTCTATTCGAAAATGTGTTAGCAAAGTCAGCCCTTAATTAATCCCAAAGTAATTAACAGTTTTGTCAAAATTATTGTTTGTGTAAATATATATGTTTTTTCATGATTTAAACAAATAATTCTGCTTAACCCTTGTAGTAGGAGAAACAGTTAAAGAGATCCAATTTTTCAATGTATTCAGTTGATGTAATGAGTTAATATTTAATTGTAATTTCTGTAAATTTAACTTCAAACAATGTGTAGTTTCAGTACCTATCATTGTGAGGATATATAAGGGCCCAATTTTTGGTCCAGACACAAATCAGTCCACGGCTGAGTTTCAGACAAGAAATCTGTGTTGGTTAGAACAACAATGCTTCAGCTTAACTGCGTAATAAGTGTTACACAATTAGGCCATGTGTTAAAACAATTACAGTATCTGCTCCATATGTACCTTTCTATTCTTCAAGAACTGTGAACTTTGTGGTTAGGTTTTTACTGCTGCTCATAGATGTTCAATAGTAAACTATTGTAGCAGTATCCGGAGGTTTGCCTGCAAAATATTAATGAGGCTTATCAAAAGTTAAAACAATAGTGCACTGGCCATATATAACTGTGTATTGTTGGGGGATTGTGAACAGTGAAAGTAAACTACTGTGAAACGCAACTGTGTACCTTTCGGCTACATTATTTAAAGTAGTCAGTGTTGTACTTCCACACCCCATTTTTCAGAAAGTATCACAATGCAGTACATCGACACCAAGGACAACAAACAAAGCAAAAAGAAGGTGAACCGTCACACCTTCTGCAATGTATTTCACAGTTGGTTGTAGCTTATAGATGTAGATGTAATTGTCATTCCAAATGCATGATTTTACCATTTATATTCATATTTGTTCATCAGTTTCCATTCCAACACTCAAGAAGTTTAATGTATTGCCTGTTAACTTGAGAAATTAAATCATTTAAGGAAATACCCCCTATGAACCATGGACCTTGCCATTGGTGGGGAGGCTTGCGTGCCTCAACGATACAGATAGCCATACCATAGGTGCAACCACAACAGAGGGGTATCTGTTGAGAGGCCAGACAAACGTGTGGTTCCCGAAGAGGGGCAGCAGCCTTTTCAGTAGTTGCAGGGGCAACAGTCTGGATGATTGACTCATCTGGCCTTGTAACACTAACCAAAACGGCCTTGCTGTTTTGGTACTGCGAACGGCTGAAAGCAAAGGGAGACTACAGCCGTAATTTTTCCCGAGGGCATGCAGCTTTACTGTATGATTAAATGATGATGGTGTCCTCTTGGGTAAATATTCCAGAGGTAAAATAGTCCCCCATTCGGATCTCCAGGTGGGGACTACTCAAGAGGACATTGTTATCAGGAGAAAGAAAACTGGCTTTCTACGGATCGGAGCGTGGAATGTCAGATCCATTAATCAGGCAGGTAGGTTAGAAAATTTAAAAAGGGAAATGGATAGGTTGAAGTTAGATATAGTGGGACTTAGTGAAGTTCGGTGGCAGGAGGAAAAAGACTTTTGGTCAGGTGAATACAGGGTTATAAATACAAAATCAAATAGGGGTAATGCAGGAGTAGGTTTAATAATTAATAAAAAAATAGGAGTGTGTGTAAGCTACTACAAACAGCATAGTGAATGCATTATTGTGGCGAAGATAGACACGAAGCCCATCCCTACTACAGTAATGCCAACTAGCTCTGCAGATGATGAAGAAATTGATGAAATGTATGATGAGATAAAATAAATTATTCAGGTAGTGAAGGGAGATGAAAATTTAATAGTCATGGGTGACTGGAATTCGAGAGTAGGAAAAGGGAGAGAAGGATACACAGTGGGTGAATATGGATTGGGGCTAAGAAATGAAAGAGGAAGCCGTCTGGTAAAATTTTGCACAGAGCATAACTTAATCATAGCTAACACTTGGTTCAAGAATCATAAAAGAAGGTTGTATACATGGACGAATCCTGGAGATACTAGAAGGTTTCAGATAGATTATATAATGGTAAGACAGAGATTTAGGAACCAGGTTTTAAATTGTAAGACGTTTCCAGGGGCAGATGTGGACTCTGACCACAATCTATTGGTTATCAACTGTAGATTAAAACTGAAGAAACTGCAAAAAGGTGGGAATTTAAGGAGATGAGACCTAGATAAACTGAAAGAACCAGAGGTTGTACAGAATTTCAGGGAGAGCATAAGGGAACGATTGACAGGAATGGAGGAAAGAAATACAGTAGAAGAAGAATGGGTAGCTTTGAGGAATGAAATAGTGAAGGCAGCAGAGGATCAAGTAGGTAAAAAGACGAGGGCTAGTAGAAATCCTTGGGTAACAGAAGAGATACTGAATTTAATTGATGAAAGGAGAAAATACAAAAATGCAGTAAGTGAAGCAGGCAAAAAGGAATACAAACGTCTCAAAAATGAAATCGACAGGAAGTGCAAAATGGCTAAGCAGGGATGGCTAGAGGACAAATGTAAGGATGTAGAGGTTTATCTCATGAGGGGTAAGATAGATACTGCCTACAGGAAAATTAGAGAGACCCTTGGAGAAAAGAGAACCACTTGTATGAATATCAAGAGCTCAGATGGAAACCCAGTTCTAAGCAAAGAAGGGAAAGCAGAAAGGTGGAAGGAGAATATAGAGGGTCTATACAAGGACGATGTTCTTGAGGACAATATTATGGAAATGGAAGAGGATGTAGATGAAGATGAAATGGGAGATACGATACTGCGTGAAGAGTTTGCCAGAGCACTGAAAGACCTAAGTCGAAACAAGGCCCCGGGAGTAGACAACATTCCATTAGAACTACTGACAGCCTTGGGAGAGCCAGACCTGACAAAACTCTACCATCTGGTGAGCAAGATGTATGAGACAGGCGAAATTCCCTCAGACTTCAAGAAGAATATAATAATTCCAATCCCAAAGAAAGCAGGTGTTGACAGATGTGAAAATTACCGAACTATTAGTTTAATAAGTCACAGCTGCAAAATACTAACGCGAATTCTTTACAGACGAATGGAAAAACTGATAGAAGCCAACCTCGGGGAAGATCAGTTTGGATTCCGTAGAATTGTGTGAACACGAGCGGCAATACTGACCTTACACCTTATCTTAGAAGAAAGATTAAGGAAAGGCAAAAATACATTTCTAGCATTTGTAGACTTAGAGAAAGCTTTTGACAATGTTGACTGGAATACTCTATTTCAAATTCTAAAGGTGGCAGGGGTAAAATACAGGGACGAAAGGCTATTTGCAATTTGTACAGAAAGCAGATGGGAGTTATAAAGAGTCGAGGGGCATGAAAGGAAAGCAGTGGTTGGGAAGGGAGTGGGACACGGTTGTAGCCTCACCCCATTGCTATTCAATCTGTATATTGAGCAGGCAGTAAAGGAAACAATACAAAAGTTCGGAGTAGGTATTAAAATCCATGGAGAAGAAATAAAAACTTTGAGGTTCGCCAGTGACATTGTAATTCTGTCAGAGACAGCAAAGGATTTGGAAGAGCAGTTGATCGGAATGGACAGTGTCTTGAAAGGAGGGTATAAGATGAACATCAACGAAAGCAAAACGAGGATAATGGAATGTAGTCGAATAAAGTCGGGTGATGCTGCGGAAATGAGATTAGGAAATGAGACCCTTAAAGTAGTAAAGGAGTTTTGCTATTTGGGGTATAAAATGTAGACTGGCAATGGCAAGGAAATCGTTTCTGAAGAAGAGAAATTTATTAACATCCAGTATTGATTTAAGTGGCAGGAAGTCGTTTCTGAAAGTATTTGTATGGAGTGTAGCCATGTATGGAAGTGAAACATGGACGATAAATAGTTTAGACAAGAAGAGAATTGAAGCTTTCGAAATGTGGTGCTACAGAATAATGCTGAAGATTAGATGGGTAGATCACATAACTAATGGGGAGGTATTGAATAGAATTGGGGAGAAGAGGAGTTTGGGCACAACTTGACTAGAAGAAGGGATCGGTTGGTAGGACATGTTCTGAGGCATCAAGGGATCACCAATTTAGTATTGGAGGGCAGCGTAGAGGGCAAAAATCGTAGAGGGAGACCAAGAGATGAATGCACTAAGCAGATTCAGAAGGATGTAGGCTGCAGTAGGTACTGGGAGATGAAGAGGCTTGCACAGGATAGAGTAGCATGGAGAGCTGCATCAAACCAGTCTCAGGACTGATGACCACAACAACAACAACAACAACAACAACAACAAGGAACCAATGACAGGATGGAACTTTTCGTCTCGTATCAATAATCTTAGATACAGCATAAGGCAGAGTGCATTAATGAGGGTGAGGCATCACCAAATGCAAAGGTATAAAAAAAGTTGTGGTGTCATTATTTTACTAGGTGAAATAATAGTTCTAGAAAAAACTGTTCTGCTAAGATTATACAAATACTGATAGCAATATTTATTTACACCAAAGTATTGGCCAATTTTGGTTATAGAGCAGAGGTGCATGGCCATAAACATATGTCACAGCAATTAAATAACATATGTCACACAGCAATTAAAAGGTTGGGCCATCCTGGCCACAAATAACTGCATGTCATATGACATTTAAAAGTAGGCCATTCATAATCGCAAATAATAAGCCACAATTTTGTTCCTTGCAAGTGGCAAACATTAGGAAACTCCAACTGTCAATAAACAGAACACAGCATACTCTCCCTTATACAATTGCATAGCGAGACATTAGTGCTATCTTTTGGATGCCATATGACATACTTTTAACATTGTGTACCTGATAAATCGCACGAAAATGGCCCTATGCGGGAAATCAGCTAATAGAGTGATATGAACAAATGCTATTATCTACAACTGTGTGATCTTGATAAAACAATATTGTTATTCAGAAGATATCTGAAGGCTGTAGAAACTGGGTCGTGACTGTTTCAGTAGACCAAAAATGTGGTAGTGTTCAGTACGAAAACCATGTCACTATAGTCTGTTTTGTGTAACTGCTATCCTGTGAGGTCCTAAATTAGCAAGATGCAACAACACTTCATACATCACTTCTCTTAATCTGTCCTGAACTGCATTTGTAAGACCATTCTGTAGAAATGAGTAACTTTTACTATTCACTGTTTCTCAGTGCTCTCGATAATGCATGAAAACAGGCCCTATCATGTCCCAAAACAGCATTAACATTATGTTCAAAGATTCACATTCACTTTCGGATTTCTGCTTCAGTGGGATACTAGTTGACACCAGTCAGTGCTTTGTCACTTATAGCAATAAACTCTCATCTCATTATTCATGACAGTTCATTCCATATGACAAGAAGTGCTTTTACTGACTGACAAACAGGGCGCAGCCTCAATCACTGTTGTTTGTGGGAACCCACGATGAACTGTACTCACTAATGTCACTGTGGCACAGTTGTGTTATAATGCTGTATCCACAGGTGTCCTGTTTGACTCCTGGTGGTGGAAGAATTATCCATTTGTAATATTTAGTCAGTGAAAGAATCACCAGGCTGTGCAGTAATGTATGGGTAGCACTACAAATCTCTCCATAGTATCTCACGCAGTGAGGGCATGTCACAATGTTGATGGTAATCCATTTGATATATATTCATTCATTCACACATCAGGTTCTGCAAACCTCATCATGAAGGAGAGCCCTTAAGGGTGTGCCAAAAATCAATCTATATAACACACAGAAGAATATAGACAACAAATTATGTTCATGGTAGTTCTAATGTACTGACAACTTTGGGAATCATGTCTAAATGACTTAATATATGTTTATGTACATCAGGAGAAAAACACCATTTACATTTCTTTACAAAAAATACTATATTCTGTGTTTTCTGGCAAATATGAGGTCTCTTTATATTAAATGTTAGGGTAATGCATAATTTATTTTCCTTATTCCAGATATTCTGGTAAATTGTAGGAATTGCTGGTGAAGTTTTCTTTAGAACTTCCAGATCAGCACGATTCTTGATGTTACTCAAAATGAATAAGCCATATATTAGCACCCAGTTTCATTCACTCACATGTCTCTTCAACAGTATAAACACAGCATTCCGTGTACTCAGTATACTCAGCTACATTACTTTTTTCCCCCCTGGTTGTGAGATGTGCTCATATACCACATTTGGTGAAAGAGAAGGAAAGAAGTTTAGGGTTTAATATCCCACTGGTGAGAAGGTAATTAGAGACAGAGCAAAATAATGGATAGGGAAGGAACTCACCTTGTCCATTTCAAAGGGATCACCCTAGCAGCCACCACCTTAATGGCTTTAGGGAAATCATGGAAAACTTTAACGATCTGAACTCCACTCAGCTCCAATGTGAGTTCAGTGTGCTAACCATGAGCCATCTTTCTCAAACAAACCATGTGTGAACTTTCTCAAACAAGCACTCTGGGTAGATATTCTGGTCTGGCACTCAGTTTCAATCTACATTTTATTATGGGGCACATTCTACTGCAGACCAAAATATTCAATATTCTTTCATAATGTTCTGGAAAGTAAGCTCATGAATAAGAGTTTATTACATCAGTTTTCAACAAGATGCATGCCTTAGAACCATTTCATTTCAGGAAATAGCATCACGGATTTGAAAAAAATTGCAAGTCACTTTCTGTTCACAGAGAGGAATCGGCTGAATTAATCCATGCTGTAATAATAATTTTGTCCTGGTTACAGCATGTGATATTTTTAGCTTTCAGACTGTCTTCTAAATCTGCATCTATTCTGTGAAAATCTCTGACGTGCATGGCAGAAGGCATGACCTTTTTTATGAGCTATTATGGATTTTTTCCTTTCCATTCACAAATGGAGTGCAGAAAGAATGATTACTGGAATACCTCCATGCATGCTGTCATTAATCTATTTTTATCTTCATGATCCCTCTTGGTATGATACATAGAAAGCTGTTTTATATTACTAGATTTCTCGCTTAAAGATTGTTTTTGAGACATAGTATGTAGGCTTTCACAGGATAGTTTGTGTTTATCTTGTAGCAGCTACCAGTTCAGGTGTTTTAGCATTTATGTGGCACTCTGTCATGACCTGTGACCATTCATGCTGCCCCTCTTTGTATACATTCAATAACCCTTGTTAGTCCCATTTATTAAGGGTCCAACCACTTGAGCTACATTCTAGGATGGGTAGTTTAGTAGGCAGTCTCTTTTGCAGATTTACTGCATTGTCCCAATATCATACCATTGAATTGAAGTGAGACACCTGGTTTATCTACCACTAAGTCTGTGAACATTCCATTTCATATACCTACAAAGTGTTGCACTCGGTTGTTTGAATGAGTAGACCGATTCCAATTGTGTCCCATTGTTGTTATAGTCACAGGGTAATTAATTTTTTTTTCTTTTTGTGAAGCACACAGTTTTGTATTTCTGAAGCAAGTTGCCAATCTTTGCACCACTTTGAAAACTTATCAAGATCTGACTGAAAATCTGTGCACATTTTTTCAAATAGTATTTCATTATTGATAACTGTGTTATCTTCAAAAAGTTGTGAGGTCGGTAATATACAGCATGAATAGCAAGTGTCTCAATACACTTCTGTTGGTGACTCTCCAGCCCAGATTATGTGCTATGTCTTCCATACCAGGAAATTCTTAGTCCAATCATTTAATACTCTGTATAATAATACAGGGTGAGCACAAAGTCTCGCCCTGATTATAACAATTTATTACAGAATAATCGTTTGACATAATAATTTACATTTGATGCCGTTACATAGGTTAGCGTTACTAGCTTTTTTTTTTTTTTTTCCCCCCCCCCCCCCCCTTACATTAGTAAACCTCAACATGTGCTCCCTTGGTAGCTCGGAGAATGTGAAGGCGGTATTCCAGTTCCTGCCAGGTGCTTCGTAACATGTGTTCTGTCACAGCACCCGCAGCAGCTTGTCTCCTAGCCTTCAGTTCGTGGACATCAGCAACTGATGCGATGAAAATTCTGTCCTTGATATAGTCCCAGAAAAAAATTCAAGGGTTGTAATGTCTGGAGAGTGGGGTGGCCAGGGTGTTGGACCGTTTCTTCCAGGAAATCATGCACTATAAAAGCCCCACAGTTAGAAGAATATTAACCATGGATAATTTTCCAGCAAGATGGGGCACCCCCCCCCCCCCCCCTCCCCCGTTGGGCTTTGATAGTGCGTGATTTCCTGGATGAAATGTTTCTGGATCGGTGGATTGGAAGGGACAGTCCAACACTTTGTCCACCCCACTCTCCAGACATTACGCCCCTTGACTTTTTTTTCTGGGGCTATATTAGAGGGTAGTTTGTGTTGTTGCCCCGGATGATGATTACACAACTATTTTGTCAGGATTTGTAAGAACAAGTTGTCAGCATTCCAGATAGGCCAGCTGGCGAGTGCGTGTTCATACCGTACAGCTGTGTGCAACCCATAGACCCTTACATCACTCTCCCCAGAGAAAAAGAGCAACCATAGGTGGCTCAAAACGACCTCCTGGGCATTATGAATCTATTTCGCCATTTGTGGCATCAGAAGGCATTGTAACATGTATTTCATTTTCAGACACAGTAACGTTCGGTACAGAGAAGTGTGCCTTCAAGATGACCATTTCATACATGACAAAAGCTGTTGAAAGCAATAAAAACACAATACTGACAATCAAGTATGCGTTAACATTACTGGATGAATCGAAGGACTTAATTCTATTTGCTGCTTCAATGAAGTTCAACTCATTGTTGGAAGAGATTACATTTTCATGGATGCCCTTAATTAAATTATTGTCTTCAAAAAAACTTGATAAGGAATGCCTTCCATATGTCAATATGTATGAATCATTGTAATAAACAGATAACATTCTAGTTAATGGCAAATGTCCAGTTGTATGAAACGTAGTTGGCAAGACACTAGGCATATCAAATAGTTCACATGATAAATCACAATGTGTGGCATTCAAGATTAATCTACTATTGTTCAATTTTAGTGTAAAGTGTAGCTCAGGTGTATCACAGTTTTTACATGTAAATGTGACATCAAGGGTGGAGTTGAATGAGAAAATTATACCTTCAGAACATCGTTTAAGAAATGGACGATAAAGATGCATTAAAATTCTAGGGCAATCATCTCATGGGGGATGATTCATAAACAATTCTTTCTCACAGCTGTACATTCTACTGTCTAAGAATACTGCCGATTCAGGGCAAATTAACTTATGACTACGTTTACACATATGCAAATCATTTTCATTTAGGGACACAAAATATCTTCGATCCGTGCTGATCAGTAGATAATCATTCAGTGAATACTTTACATGAATACCTGCCTGTCTCCATTTCACAGATTAATATAAATCTTTTACATTTCAAAATTATGCTTTGATCTAGCAAAGGGAATAGAGACAATAACAGTTAATTCATCTTCAACCATCAAAGAGAGTGTGGTGGTTAACTTGTAATAAATATATAAATTGTAAGAGTTAACAGGGTAAATCATAGAATATGTTGCATCTAGCTTTCGTGCAATAGATAGTAGGATCTGTAAAAATTGTTCTGGATGTAGTAGTAACACTGCTCAAACAATCATTTGAACCACTTTCTAAGGCTGTTCTTAAGTTAAGGGCATAAATTCTAGCATTTGATAAACTATCAGTTATCCTTAACAAAAGAGTGTTAAAATCTAAGTGCGCACTTACAGAATTTAATCCTTGGAATAGTTCTTGCATATTTGCGTCCGTTTCATTACGAATTACGTGGAAATGTGAGATAAATTGCTTTACAATCTGTTCAATGAAAACTGTGTGGCTAGTAGTGGTTCTTTGCATATTCTTTAATACGATAATTTCATTAGAGAGGTTAGTTGAATCTGTACTGGGCTGTTGTTCAAGAGCTAATATTTTATCTTTACCTTCCAGTAGATCTCGACTAGTTAAAGTACCAAATACAGTATGAAGGATACTCCCTCCAAAATCAAACCAGGCACGTTTATGCCTAATTAAAGTTTTGTGTGGCAAAATATTTAAAAAACAGTAAATCTTTTGTTCATAATTAGCAAATGTAGACTCTACCTGCATTTTGGCTGTGATCCAGTTATTATACCAAGATGTACCCATTTCCAAAATTGTATTATTGCCCTTAACAGAATGAATTAGGTCAATTTGCTTCTTTACAGAATTGAACTGTTGCTGGATTTCACTCAGATTGTACTTGAGGACAAGTTTTTGTATTACTTGTTGAAACTATCGTGTCTGATCATGGTTCAAACAAAACACCTGTACTCTGTAGTACTATTACTACAGCATTAGTAGAATACGCTATCATAGCAAGCATTAGAATAAAAACGAACATGGTTAATTAGTTCTAAATACTAGAGTTAACAATGAACATAAAAAAAAAGTTTCTTGCGGTAATCTGTGTACTAAAAGGTTTAGTTTCACTTGTGCACTCATGCAATAGCTTCAATACTAAATTATCACTACACATTCACATAAGCACATGGCTCAAATAAACACATGCATTGCATTCTCACACATTACACACGTTGTCTGGGTGTCTGGAACAGGATTGCTTGGAACGTGGTGATGCCTCGGCCTCGAAGTCTGGATTGCGACCTCGCGATTCTTGCTTCCTGGGTTTGAGATCAGCAGGTCTGCCTCTCGGTCGGTCCTTGTCGTTTTGCAATACTACAGGAAATCTATCCAGAAATGGCTGTACATGATTGACATGAACGACAGTTGAATGAAAGGGCAGTTGGAGCTTAAGAGTGATTGGTGGCAACACCTCCAAGATTGGATATGGTCCTTCCCAAAACTTCTTAAACTTTTTGACTTGACTCTTCTTTAACACCACACTGCTCAGATACACGAGATCTCCAATTCAATACTGCGGCACTGCTGCTTGGCGGTCATGTTGTCTTGCTTGCTGAAGAAAGTATTGATGATTCTGCTGTTTCACTCCCCTCCATGCTTCCTTTAGCTTTCATGCTAGATCCCTTATGTGTTCATTGCTGATTCCGGCAGTCGATCATGCAAAGTCCAAGGATGAATGTGTTCTTCTTCCGTTGACAATCTCATGTGGACTTAGGCCAGTTGAGCTGTGCATTTTGACATAGTAACAACTTACAAAGTACGGTAAACAGACATCCCAATTGTCATGTTTGCTGCTCACATAATGGCTAACCATTTTAATAATTGTTCTGTGGACTCACTCAACTCTTCCATTTCCTTCAGGGTGTGCTGGTGTAGTCCTTAACTGAGTTATTTGCATGAACTTACAAGTCTGTTTAAGTAATTCACTCATAAAATTCGTTCCTTGGTCACTAATTATACTTAATGGTGATCCAAACTTAAGAATTCATTCTTTTACAAAAACTTTAGCTATAGTCTCACCACTCTGATCTGGTATTGGTATCATTAGAAGGTATCTAGAGAAATGATCTAACATCGACAATATGTATTTGTTTCCATCTTTAGTCTTAGGCAACGGTCCTACATCTGGCCCTAATCCAGTTATTGCAATGGTGCTCTACTTTTTCCTGTATTATTCCGTCTGTTACAGGAATCACATTGTGAAACAAACTCGTAAACATCAGCTTTGCGGCTCGGCCACCAAAACATTTGAGCTGTTTTAATGTGTTGCTCTCACATGATTTGCCCTTTAATGCTTCCTGGAATAACTAGGCGGTTTCCTTTAATAGTGATTTTGTACAATAATCCATCTATTTCGACAAAACGTTGATCATTTTTCCATAATTTGCATTGTGGATCTTCTTCCTGAGCTGCCTTTAACTCTTCTTCTCGACTCATTGTAACACAAACATTGACTTTTCAACTCATTGCATCAGCATTCACATGTTGCTTACACGGTTGGTGAATAACCTTAAAGGGGTACTCGTCTTAATGCCCATCTTGTTAATCTGGAACATGGATCCTTTCAGCTCAATAACCATTTAAGTGCGGCATGATCTGTAATAACTGTAAATTCTCTTCCTGTTAAGAAAGATCTGTTATGTGTTATACCAAACACCGAAGCACATTCTGCTTTGTTTAATTGTCTTGAGGCAAATGAGATTGGATGCTCATGACCATCATCTTCTTGAGACAAGATTGCACCTATGGCAAAATTGGATGCATCTGTTGAAAGAATAAAAGGTTTACTGAAATCTGGATAGGCTAACACTGGGGCTGTGGTTAGAGCAGTTTTAAGTTCTTCCATTGCCTTTTTGCATTCTGTTGACCAATTGAATGTGACTCCTTTCTTCAGTAGCTGTGTCATTGGACATGCTATATTCATATAACTGGCTATAAATCGTCTGTAGAAATTTGACAATCCCAAGAATGATTGTAGTTCTTTCAAATTCTGTGGTCCAGGAAAATTCTTTACATCTTCAATTAATTTTGGATCAGGTCGAACACCTTCACTGGTTATAACATGACCAAGATAGTTAACTTTCCTTTGTGCAAAATGACATTTATCTATTGATAAAGACAGGTTTGTGCTTCTTATATGCTCAAAAACAGCTTGTGGTCTCTCAGTATGCTGCTTCATGTTTGTACCAAAAATTATTGCATCATCAAGGTAAACAAGTGCTTGTGTTGGGGTAAGCCCTCATAAAACTGAATCCATCGGGCATTGAAATGTAGCTGGAGCATTACGGAGTCCAAAAGGCATACAAAGATACTTATATACTCCTGTTTCTGTTACAAATGAGGATTTTGCTTGATCATCTGGATGCACTGTTAACTGGTGATAACCACTTGTTAAATAACATACTGAAAAAATTCAACTCCTGCCCAAGTAATCCAAGGTTTCCACAAAATATGGTAAAGGGTAAACGTTGGGTGTGGTCACAGCATTCAAAGATCGGTAATCAACACAAAAACAGATCTGTGATTCTCCAGAAATGGATTTCTTCTTTACAATTACAACAGGCGAACACCACGGTGGGTCTGAAGGCTCTCTTGGTTTAATAATTCTGGCTTCTAATTGTTCTTTAACCATGTCTTGTACCAACTCTCTTTGACTAAATGGTATTTGGTAAGGTTTCTGTGTGATCGGGGCTGCATAACCTGTATGAATACGATGCTGAACTAAATGAGTGACAGGTAAATTTGCATGTTCTCAGAATAAACCGGCATACTCCAACAAAACAGGCGCTAAAATCTTCTGTTCATTAGCTGTCAAGTCAGTTCATTATTAACTTTGTCTCCTCATTGTAATTTTGCGGTACTGTTACAAAAATATGTGTTTATAACTGCAGCATTTGTTACCTCATCTGGAAACTGTATTATGTCATTTTTACTTACGTTCAACACTTCAGCAACTTTTGTTCCTCGTGGCAAAGCAGCATCCTCATTGCTCATAGTCATTATTGTAACCGGGACCTTTGCGACATTCTGTCTCACCATTGTAGCGACACCTACACTTCTAGCAACATAACAATGCATTGTATCCAATAACTCACTTTCCTCAGGTCACTCAATTAGTAACAAAGTTCCTTCCTTGCATCAGGGTGACTTAACTTCAACATAGATTGTCTTTCCTGCTCCCTTGGGAATTTGCTGAGGCTGATCCATCTGAATATCGACTTGGACGGTTTGAACTGATGCATTGTTTAGGCGGTCCATTCCCATTACGTCAGTATTGCTGCTCCTTTGAGTACGATATGAAGAACGATTTGCTAGGTTGTAGTTACTATGGCCTATTCTGATCCTTCTTTCTGTGACAAAGATCTCTGCCTCATTAGCGGACAGGAAATCAAATCCAAGTACACCGTCGTAACGCGTTTCGTTATTTGAAACTACTTGCACCCTTGCTGTGTATTTATCTTTATCTTTATTTTCACCTTCATCTTGGCCTTGGCCAAGAATAAATTCTACATCAACTTCTCCATAGTTACATAGCTTTCCTCCGTTTAACCCTTGCACTTTTAATTGCGGCAGTTTCAGTGTATCCCGTTTATCTTTGTAACACCACATTAATGAGGTCTGTGCTCCTGTGTCAATAAGAAGTTTGATGTTTCTCCCACGATATAAAGCACCTATCACAAAGTCATTTTCGGTCTGATTTTGACTGGAACTAACAGAAATCACTGTCTCTGGTAAGGGGCGGACAGACTGGTGGCCCGTACATCCTCAGTACTCGTTTAAAGATCTGGCAGATTGTCTGCTGTTTGCATTACCTTTCTTCTTGTTGCAACGATCTCTCAAAACATGACCCTGCATCCCACAATGATAGCAGATTCGATTCTCTTTACAATCCTTACACTTGTGGCCCAGCTTATTGCATCTGTAGCATTGTACTGTTGTGTTGAAAACTCTGTGTTCTTGTTTCTGCATCTCATTCAGTCGTCTTAGTGCTTGCAGTTATAAGAGTTGAGAGGCTTGAGAGGGAAGCAGTGGTTGGGAAGGGAGTGAGACAGGGTTGTAGCCTCTCCCCGATGTTATTCAATCTGTATATTGGGCAAGCAGTAAAGGAAACAAGAGAAAAATTCGGAGTAGGTATTAAAGTCCATAGACAAGAAATAAAAACGTTGAGGTTCGCCGATGACATTGTAATTCTGTCAGAGACAGAAAAGGACTTGGAAGAACAGTTGAACGGAATGGACAGTGTCTTGAAAGGAGGATATAAGATGAACATCAACAAAAGCAAAATGAGGATAATGGAATGTAGTCTAATTAAGTCGGGTGATGCTGAGGGAATTAGATTAGGAAATGAGACACTTAAAGTAGTAAAGGAGATTTGCTATTTGGGGAGCAAAATAACTGATGATGGTCGAAGTAGAGAGGATATAAAATGTAGACTGGCAATGGCAAGGAAAGCGTTTCTGAAGAAGAGAAATTTGTTAACATCGAGTATAGATTTAAGTGTCAGGAAATCGTTTCTGAAAGTATTTGTATGGAGTGTAGCCATGTATGGAAGAGAAAAATGGATGATAAATAGTTTAGACAGGAAGAGAATAGAAGCTTTCAAAATGTGGTGCTACAGAAGAATGCTGAAGATTAGATGGGTAGATCACATAACTAATGAGGAGGTATTGAATAGGATTGGGAAGAAGAGAATTTTGTGGCACAACTTGACTAGAAGAAGGGATCGATTGGTAGGACATGTTCTGAGGCATCAAGGGATCACCCATTTAGTATTGGAGGGCAGCGTGGAGGGTAAGAATCGTAGAGGGAGACCAAGAGATGAATACACTAAGCATATTCAGAAGGATGTATGTTATAGTAAGTACTGGGAGATGAAGAAGCTTGCACAGGATAGAGTAGCACGGAGAGCTGCATCAAACCAGTCTCAGGACAGAAGACCACAACAACAACAACAACAACAGTGCTTCAACAAAATCAACAGCTGATCCTTCTGCTTCCTGAAACGTTTTACATCATGCCAATCTAACAGCTTTACTTACTTCCTCTCTGTGCAACCCATGAATGAATGTGTCCAAGGCTCTCTGGTCAGCTTCGATCAACTGAATGCGATTTTCATTTTCATCATCTACTAACTCATACATTGATTGATTGATTTCAGCAGGAGAGCTAAAACAGCTTAGGTCTGACCCGCCACTGCCCGCACTGAAACTAGGTTTATTGTGTGGTATCGTTCCCTGTATATCTAGTAAAGCCAACCAGTGCCCTTAAATAGTACCAGTTTTTTGTTAGACACAATTTCTTCAGGTCTAGTTGTCCCAAAGATTCTGTATCTTTTACTCTCCAATGCCATGCATTCGAAGATTAGGTATGATGCAGTTTCTTCACCCTCATCACAGATCCTACATTTAGGGTCCTCTTCTGTTATACCCATTGTGTGTAGGTGTGTTTTGAAATTCCCATGGCCGGTCATTAGTCCAGTCATGAATTTGATCTCTTTCCTGTTCAATCCCAGGATTACAGAGCTGCTTTTAAAACATGGCTTGGGCATCATTACCTTAACATGTTTTTGTTTATGGACCTTGATCCAATATCCTACATGCTGTTTCCAAAGCCAGTTCCATAGTTCTAATTTGATCATAGCCTTGGTGATTGTCAGGACAGGTTCCGGTCCAATAAATGAAGTTGTTGCCCCCATCCTAGCCAATCTATCAGCTTGTTCATTGCCACAGATCCCTGAGTGGCCAGGGACCCACACTGGGTTCACCCTATTGCTTCCCCCTAGCTCCACCAGAGCTCTGTGGCAATCTGCAACAATCTTAGATCTTGTTGCAGGAGTTGCCAATGATTTCAGGGCTGCCTGGCTGTCTGAATAGATGTAAATGCTACAGTCATTGTAGCACCTATGCATATTCTTCTCCACACATGCCCTGACTGCAGTAATTTCATCTTGGAATACAGAGGCCAGTTTCCCTAGAGAGATGCTGGTCTCCAGTCTTGGCTGAACCCCATACAACCCTGCCCCAATGCCTTGGTCTGTTTTCAACCCATCAGTGAATCAAACGATGTCTCCCACATGGTGTCGAACTGTTTTCTCCCACTGCTCCCTAATTCCAAGAATTACACTCCTGGAAATGGGAAAAAGAACACATTGACACAGGTGTGTCAGACCCACCATACTTGCTCCGGACACTGCGAGAGGGCTGTACAAGCAATGATCACACGCACGGCACAGCGGACACACCAGGAACCGCGGTGTTGGCCGTCGAATGGCGCTAGCTGCGCAGCATTTGTGAACCGCCGCCGTCAGTGTCAGCCAGTTTGCCGTGGCATACGCAGCTCCATCGCAGTCTTTAACACTGGTAGCATGCCGCGACAGCGTGGACGTGAACCGTATGTGCAGTTGACGGACTATGAGTGAGGGCGTATAGTGGGCATGCGGGAGGCTGGGTGGACGTACCGCCGAATTGCTCAACACGTGAGGCGTGAGGTCTCCACAGTACATCGATGTTGTCGCCAGTGGTCGGCGGAAGGTGCATGTGCCCATCGACCTGGGACCGGACCGCAGCGACGCACGGATGCACGCCAAGACCGTAGGATCCTACGCAGTGCCGTAGGGGACCGCACCGCCACTTCCCAGCAAATTAGGGACACTGTTGCTCCTGGGGTATCGGCGAGGACCATTCGCAACCGTCTCCATGAAGCTGGGCTACGGTCCCGCACACCGTTAGGCCGTCTTCCGCTCACGCCCCAACATCGTGCAGCCCGCCTCCAGTGGTGTCGCGACAGGCGTGAATGGAGGGACGAATGGAGACGTGTCGTCTTCAGCGATGAGAGTCGCTTCTGCCTTGGTGCCAATGATGGTCGTATGCGTGTTTGGTGCCAGGCAGGTGAGCGCCACAATCAGGACTGCATACGACCGAGGCACACAGGGCCAACACCCGGCATCATGGTGTGGGGAGCGATCTCCTACACTGGCCGTACACCACTGTTGATCGTCGAGGGGACACTGAATAGTGCACGGTACATCCAAACCATCATCGAACTCATCGTTCTACCATTCCTAGACCGGCAAGGGAACTTGCTGTTCCAACAGGACAATGCACGTCCGCATGTATCCCGTGCCACCCAACGTGCTCTAGAAGGTGTAAGTCAACTACCCTGGCCAGCAAGATCTCCGGATCTGTCCCCCATTGAGCATGTTTGGGACTGGATGAAGCGTCGTCTCACGCGGTCTGCACGTCCAGCACGAACGCTGGTCCAACTGAGGCGCCAGGTGGAAATGGCATGGCAAGCCGTTCCACAGGACTACATCCAGCATCTCTACGATTGTCTCCATGGGAGAGTAGCAGCCTGCATTGCTGCGAAAGGTGGATATACACTGTACTAGTGCCGACATTGTGCATGCTCTGTTGCCTGTGTCTATGTGCCTGTGGTTCTGTCAGTGTGATCATGTGATGTATCTGACCCCAGGAATGTGTCAATAAAGTTTCCCCTTCCTGGGACAATGAATTCACGGTGTTCTTATTTCAATTTCCAGGAGTGTATATTGTAAGGCTTGTTGAAGCAGTTGGGAGTTATTATATAGTCAGCAGGCATTTCCCCGGCCATACCTATGTTTACCTCATTCACTATGTTAGTGTGTGATTCTGGATATCCGAATGAGACCCAGTTTTGGCCAGTTTTAAGTCTGTGTGCCCCAGCTGCTGTCTCCATCTTGACCCAAAGGTGAAGTGGAGACATATCCAGCATGGCTTCCATTCCAGTGGCTGGTGTGCTACTAATTCTGCCCGTTATGGCTAAACAGGCCAATCTCTGCACCTTAGCAAGCTCCTTAGCAGCAACCCGCTGTTCTGCCTTCTTCCACCACACTACGGCCCCATGGGAAATCCTAAGTCTAACCACTGTGGTGTATATCCTGTGCATACCCCTAGGGCTTAGGCTCCAGTTTTTGCCACAAGCCCTCCTAGTACTCACTAAAGTACTTTTTGCCTTGGAGCAGATGCTCTTAATATGAGGGGTTCAAGTTAGCTTCTCATCCAAGGTTACCCCTAGATATTTCACTATCCCCTTCACAGGTAGAGTTTCATCAAAGAGCTTTAGATTCCAACTTGCGTGCTGAATATGTCTCTTCGTAAATGGCACCACAACAGTCTTCTTAGGATTAACTCTCAGATCCTGTTTAATGCACCATTTTTGCACAATGTCCAACCCCCCCTTGTGCCATATTCCTGACTGTGTCAGTGAATTTGCCAAGTATTACTACGACAAGGTCATCTGCTTATCCTTGGCAGAAGCACTGTCTAGAATTTAGTTCCTCAATGAGTTCGTTCACCACTAGATTCCACAACAGAGGAGACAAAACTCCTCCTTGTGGGCAGCCTCTAGTGGTGTTAATTACCATCTTTTCATTCATCATGGTAGCCTCTACCTTCCTTTCACTAAGCATGGCCCTGGTCCACCTACATTTAGTGGACCCCAGGCCATGCCTGCCGCCCTTACCATGAAATCAAAGGTCATGTTACTGAAGGCCCCCTCAATATCCAGGAAGACGCAGAGGGCTATTTCTTGGAAGTGAAGTGCTTTTTCCACTTTCCCAACGAGTTGGTGGCGAGCTGCCTCACATGATTTACCTGGTTGGTATGCGTGTTGGTTTGGGTGTAGAGGGACCCTACTTAGCTCCTCTCCCCAACATATACATTAACCAGTTTTTCAAATGTTTTGAGAATGAAGGGGGACTGGAAAAATTCCATCTGGGCCAGGTGACTTGAATGGTTGGAATGTTCCCACCGCCCACTGGATTTTGTTGAAGTTCACACACTCCTTGGCCGATTCCCAGTCCTCTCTTTGAGTGCCTGAGAACTGTTGTCTCTCTGGGGTCACATACTGGTCTGTGTTGTCCGGCAGAGCATATTGAGGAAAGTGAGTTTTGTGGAGCAATTCCAGCGTTTCATGTGCTGTCTTTGTACATTCAACATCCTCCTTCCTCAATGTACCTCCTGGATTGGTTGGTACTCTAGTGAGAATCTTGTGAAGTCTGGCTTGTGCAGCCGTGCCCTCCACTTCCTGGCAGAATGCCTCCTTTGCTTGTCTTATTGCAAGATTGTACTTGACAAGGGCCTCACGATATTTAGCCCATTGTCCTTTACGTCTCACAATTTTAAACAGTCTCCTTACCTGTTTTCTCTGCATTTCTAGTTTGTTATTCCACCAAGGAACACTCCTATTTGTGCGCTTCCTGATGATTGGGCAGTTGTCCTGATGTGAGGTCACTATGGCAGAGGTAACAGCCTCTGCTACTTCCTCAAATTCTACTGGCTTCCTTATTGAGGTTTTAATTTCTGGTAAGCCTAAGTCAAGGTTCCTCCTATATGTCTCCCAGTCTGTCTTCCTGGGATTCCTATAGGTCATGGTCTGTCTGATTCCCATTTCAACCTTGAATTTAATGTACATGTGGTCCAATGAGGATGGCTTCAACACCACATGCCATTGTTTGACATAGCTACCCATCATCATGGAACCAAATGTTATGTCAATTACTTCTTCCCTTCTGCTATTCCTGAATGTAGGTTCATTGTTGCCCCTATTCAGGACCTCTAAGTTGTTAGCTAAAAGAAATTCGAGAAGCTACTCACCTCTACTGTTGGTGTCCTTGCTTCCCCACACTAGGTTTTGGGCATTGGCATCACATCCCACCAGCAGTTGATCACCTTGCTGATGGCAAGTCTCTACCAGTCTCCTCACCTCCAAGGGAGGAGGATAGCTGTCTTTGTAAGGAAGGTATGCTGAGGCCAAAATAATTTCCCTCGTTATAGCTTCCTCACATTGCTGCATTTTAATGGTCACTAAGTCCCTAAGCATAAATCCATCATTGGCATGAAAGAAATGCCATTTCTTACATAGACATAGAATTATTATGGGTGGAGGTTACACTAAACAACCGAACTAGGTTAATAATTGGCTCCTTTTACCGACCTCCCGACTCAGCAGCATTAGTGGCAGAACAACTGAGAGAAAATTTGGAATACATTTCACATAAATTTTCTCAGCATGTTATAGTCTTAGGTGGAGATTTCAATTTACCAGATATAGACTGGGACACTCAGATGTTTAGGACGGGTGGTAGGGACAGAGCATCGAGTGACATTATACTGAGTGCACTATCCGAAAATTACCTCGAGCAATTAAACAGAGAACCGACTCGTGGAGATAACATCTTGGACCTACTGATAACAAACAGACCCGAACTTTTCGACTCTGTATGTACAGAACAGGGAATCAGTGATCATAAGGCCGTTGCAGCATCCCTGAATATGGAAGTTAATAGGAATATAAAAAAAGGGAGGAAGGTTTATCTGTTTAGCAAGAGTAATAGAAGGCAGATTTCAGACTACCTAACAGATCAAAACGAAAATTTCTGTTCCGACACTGACAATGTTGAGTGTTTATGGAAAAAGTTCAAGGCAATCGTAAAATGCGTTTTAGACAGGTACGTGCAGAGTAAAACTGTGAGGGACGGGAAAAACCCACCGTGGTACAACAACAAAGTTAGGAAACTACTGCGAAAGCAAAGAGAGCTCCACTCCAAGTTTAAACGCAGCCAAAACCTCTCAGACAAACAGAAGCTAAACGATGTCAAAGTTAGCGTAAGGAGGGCTATGCGTGAAGCGTTCATTGAATTCGAAAGTAAAATTCTATGTACCGACTTGACAGAAAATCCTAGGAAGTTCTGGTCTTACGTTAAATCAGTAAGTGGCTCGAAACAGCATATCCAGACACTCCGGGATGATGATGGCATTGAAACAGAGGATGACACGCGTAAAGCTGAAATACTAAACACCTTTTTCCAAAGCTGTTTCACAGAGGAAGACCGCACTGCAGTTCCTTCTCTAAATCCTCGCACAAACGAAAAAATGGCTGACATCGAAATAAGTGTCCAAGGAATAGAAAAGCAACTGGAATCACTCAATAGAGGAAAGTCCACTGGACCTGATGGGATACCAATTCGATTCTACACAGAGTACGTGAAAGAACTTGCCCCCCTTCTAACAGCCGTGTACCGCAAGTCTCTAGAGGAACGGAGGGTTCCAAATGATTGGAAAAGAGCACAGGTAGTCCCAGTCTTCAAGAAGGGTCGTCGAGCAGATGCGCAAAACTATAGACCTATATCTCTGACGTCGATCTCTTGTAGAATTTTAGAACATGTTTTTTGCTCGCGTATCATGTCATTTCTGGAAACCCAGAATCTACTATGTAGGAATCAACATGGATTCCGGAAACAGTGATCGTGTGAGACCCAACTCACCTTATTTGTTCATGAGACCCAGAAAATATTAGATACAGGCTCCCAGGTAGATGCTATTTTTCTTGACTTCCGGAAGGTGTTCGATACAGTTCCGCACTGTCGCCTGATAAACAAAGTAAGAACCTACGGAATATCAGACCAGCTGTGTGGCTGGATTGAAGAGTTTTTAGCAAACAGAACACAGCATGTTGTTATCAATGGAGAGACGTCTACAGACGTTAAACTAACCTCTGGCGTACCACAGGGGAGTGTTATGGGACCATTGCTTTTCACAATATATATAAATGACCTAGTAGATAGTGTCGGAAGTTCCATGCGGCTTTTCGCGGATGATGCTGTAGTATACAGAGAAGTTGCAGCATTAGAAAATTGTAACGAAATGCAGGAAGATCTGCAGCGGATAGGCACTTGGTGCAGGGAGTGGCAACTGACCCTTAACATAGACAAATGTAATGTATTGCGAATACATAGAAAGAAGGATCCTTTATTGTATGATTATATGATAGCGGAACAAACACTGGTAGCAGTTACTTCTGTAAAATATCTGGGAGTATGCGTGCGGAACGATTTGAAGTGGAATGATCATATAAAATTAATTGTTGGTAAGGCGGGTACCAGGTTGAGATTCATTGGGAGAGTGCTTAGAAAATGTAGTCCATCAACAAAGGAGGTGGCTTACAAAACACTCGTTCGACCTATACTTGAGTATTGCTCATCAGTGTGGGATCCGTACCAGATCGGTCTGACGGAGGAGATAGAGAAGATCCAAAGAAGAGCGGCGCGTTTCGTCACAGGGTTATTTGGTAACCGTGATAGCGTTACGGAGATGTTTAATAAACTCAAGTGGCAGACTCTGCAAGAGAGGCGCTCTGCATCGCGGTGTAGCTTGCTCGCCAGGTTTCGAGAGGGTGCGTTTCTGGATGAGGTATCGAATATATTGCTTCCCCCTACTTATACCTCCCGAGGAGATCACGAATGTAAAATTAGAGAGATTAGAGCGCGCACGGAGGCTTTCAGACAGTCGTTCTTCCCGCGAACCATACGCGACTGGAACAGGAAAGGGAGGTAATGACAGTGGCACGTAAAGTGCCCTCCGCCACACACCGTTGGGTGGCTTGCGGAGTATCAATGTAGATGTAGATGTAGATGTAGATGTAGACACATGTTCTGGAGTTTCTTAGATTCCTAGCATAGATCAGCTTACTTCCAGTGCCTCCGAGGCCCGATACACTCCCTTTGTATAAATAGGGTTCTTGTATCAGGGTCATATCCACTTCCTGTCTCCCCAGGCAGTGGTTCATGGCAGCAGAGGCCCCTTTACTGTGCTGCAGATTAATCTGGCTCCATCTTACTGCCATCTTTGAGGTCTTTGAGAACCCGGATGGTGACCTGCGAGAACCCTAAAAACAGTTTCAGGTCCTTCTCCCACATCACCTTCAGGGACTTCTCACCAACCTCCACCACCAGGGTTCGTCCTTCTGGACCAACCTTCTGGTTCATCACTCTCCAGACTTCTGTTGAGACTTTTGGGTTCTGGGCCCCTATTTTCCTGAACAGTCTTGGGAGAGACTTCCTTAAGGATCTTAGGTACCCATAATGATATCTTTGCAGCCTTAAAAAGCTCCGCTGCCAACTTGACCAGCAGCTTCGCATCTTCCCAAGGATATATCATGGGCACCTTGTCCTTGAGCCATTCTACTGTGTGCACCCCCTCACAGACAAAAATGAGTGCACCACGACCTAGACAGACCATCCTGAAGTTGGGACCTGGGCCAACCCCCCCCCCCCCCAATCTTTTCAAAAAGGGCCATCTGTACCAGTTCCTCCTGTTGTGAGGTGATGGCCACCACTGGATAACCTTCTTGGATAACTGCCATCCTAAAAACCGAGACTGCAGTACTATAGGTCTGTTTCCCTATTTCTTGCCTCGGTTTTTTCTGGACTTGCTTATCCAGGGAGGAGGAAGTCTTTGATTCCTCCCTTATCTGCTTACTACCTGTCTTTCACGTTGTGGGGGTCTGCGTGTCCCCTTCAACCTGAGACAGTTTTTTCCTGGGGGTCTTAGGTTCTAGTCCCTTTACTTCCCTCCACTTGTTTTTAGGAAGCCATTCTTTCCCTTCCTTTTTCCTCTGTTCCCTGAGTAGCTTCCTCCTCTGGGCCCCAGACAACCCTTTGATCTTAATCTGGTCTAGCTTCTTGGTTACAATACCCACTTCTGGCTCAGGTCTAGACCCTGATTCACCAGTGGAAATGCCGTCCATCGGTTCTGTCCCCAATGTTTGGGTATCTGAGGTCTCAATTTGCCCCTCAGTTTCTTTTTCTTTATTTTCTATAATCGTGTCCATATTGGTCCCACGAGATTTGGGGATCTAGAAGGTCTACACCACAAATACCCCGCACGGTGTAAGGTTAATTATTTGGAGGTCGTCCGGTATATCTGAGGCTCCGTTTGTAACACATCTTCCCATGTGCCATGCACCCCTCAGCACGGATCACATCACACCTTGGGTTGGGTCAGGGAATAGGGCAGGACTAGGAGTGGATAGGGAAGATGGGACATTGTGGGACACTCTTAGGCTGATCCATCAGCTGAAGCCTTTCTGGCAGTAGGTCCTCTACCTTCGGCATAGCCCTCAGCTTCCTGCAGATACTCAAGCCTCTCCACCTGCACGGACAGTGCTTCGTCTAGGTGGTGTCCCCCGGAGAGGAACTCATACGTTTGAGTGCTGATGTTCCGAATTCTGTCAGCAAACTGCTCGATAGATGCGTCTCGTTGCATTCACAAACTGTGAAGCTGCTCTCTGTAAAATCTGATTGCGTTTTTATGTTTAAATCTCTGAACAACAATCGTTTTAAACTCATTGTAATCTTCTGTTTTCAGACAAGTAGGCTCCGCACTAATGAAATCTTGTGGTGCTTTCTGAATTCTTAATTTGGCAACCACTAGTTTATCGGGATCTGTCCATGACCCTAACAGGGTGGTACCTTCAAGTTTACAAAAAAACACTTCCACATCATCTTCGGGTTCCCTGCTAAACACCGGTACTGATGGCAATAATGAAAAATTTTATTGTAGTTGTACCTGTACTGCATGAACTATCATTTGACAAGTCTCTTGGAATGTTAAGCTCACTTCTTTCTGCTTTTAACTGACGAATCTCTTCTTGCAGTTTGTGGATCAACAACATTACTCTGACTAGATTGCGACATTTCGTCTAATTTAACGCCAGTGAGTCATTCAAATGTAAAATAAAAATCCATCACAGCCTTTCGTATTCTAGCTAAACTGGAGTAGACCAACCTGAATTCCAATGCTGGATGTCCCCGCGTAGTCAGAAGATGTTCACGCTGCTGCTCGAAGTTCACATTGTACTGCGCCTCTTCAGGACTGTAGATTTTCCATAATTATCCACATGCTGACACCACTTCTATAAGGGAGTAGTTTGTGTTGTTGCCCCGGATGATGATTACACGACTATTTTGTCAGGATTTGTAAGCGGTGGGTCCTTGAGGTACAGCAATACGCGAACACAAGAAGTAAGTTTAAACAGTTTCATTAACAAAGGCGGATTATAAAACACACACGCTACGCACACCCATCATCAGTGTGTCTGACATCCTAACATCGGCCAATTACAGTCATATCGAAAGGCTCCATGGTGAGCTAAGAAAAGACACATATTCGTGCCCGAGGACGCGCTAGTTAATACTGCATCCTGCAGACAGCAGCCAGTCGCGTACTCTCCGTTGCAGTGTGGCCAGATGCACATGTACTGACCAAGCAAATTGTCAGCATTCCAGATAGGCCGGCTGGCAAGCGCATGTCCGTACCATACGGCTGGGTGCAACCTGTAGACCCTTACAGGCTATATCAAGGACAGAGTCTTCGTTACACCAATTGCTGATGTCGAACTGAAGGCTAGGATACAAGCTGCTGTGGTTACTGTGACAGAAACACATCTTACAAAACACCTGGAATACTGTGCTCACCCTGTATATTGAAAAATGTTGGAGTGGTATTAAGTCAAATGCAGTTTGGATATCAAGAAATATTGCATCCACCAGACCACCTTGATCCATGGCTTTCAATTTGTTGTGTGCGAAAGTGCCACATGGGTTTTGCATTACCAATGTGTTAAAAAAGAAGAAAGAAAATCTATGCTGGTTGGCATGTAGGAGATCATTCTGTCTGAGGTATTTCATTATGCTTGAGCACAGAATATGCTGTAAGTGCAACTGACAGATGTTAATGATATTGGATAGTTGGTCTGTGTTGATCACTTCTTCGAACAACTGGGCAGAGTTTTCAATTTGTTGTGTGACAAAGTGCCACATGGGTTTAGCATTACCAATGTGTTAAAAAAGAAGAAAGAAAATCTATGCTGGTTGGCATGTAGGAGATCATTCTGTCCAAGGTATTTCATTATGCTTGAGCACAGAATATGCTGTAAGTGCAACTGACAGATGTTAATGATATTGGATAGTTGGTCTGTGTTGATCACTTCTTCAAACAACTGGGCAGAGTTTTTTGTTCAAGGGGCCTACAGTATATTGTGGTTAAAGAAGGGACTAAATCAGCTGCAAATGTAGTACAGAATGTGACAGGGATTCCATTCAGTCCTGGAGCTTTAATTTTTGCAGTTTCATTTGTTTCTCAACAACACTGACGCTAATATCAATAATCACTCCTCTTTGCAGTGTTGCAAGAATTAAACTGGGTCAGTACTCCTGGATTTTCCTTCATAAAGGAACATTTGAAAATTGAGTTCAGCATTTCTGCCTTTGTTTCAGAAACCTCAATGTCACTACTAGCTGTTATTACCTATGGCCAGAATTTCTTCGGGTTTTGTGAGAAATATTTCAGTAATATTCTGCCAGTCATTAAAGGCTTCATTCATTACCCTCTTTACAGGTAAATATGTTTCATTCAATACATCTTTATCTCTAAAAAACGTTGGTCACTCTATAAATTCATGATGTAATTATATCACAGACATACCAAGACTTATCTTTCAGAATATTTGCTGCATGAATAATAGTAACTGTAACACCCCAAGGACAGAAAACCCCAAATAACAAACTTTGTGGAAGCAAAGTGGGGGAGTGAGTCATCTTGACAGTGACAGCAAGTATTGACGATAAAATCTACACTGGTAATATTTTGATTAACACCTATATCATTCAAATATTGAGAATAGCATACAAAAAGGGGAGAATAGGAAAGAATTATCATAGATTCTTTATCAAACATCTATAGAATAAATTCAAAATCATTGACAAAGGTTAAATCCAAGAAAGTAATTCAGTCAAAGATAACATTTACCATGGAAGAGAGTTGTAGCTGCATCGAAAAGGAAATTCGATGCAACTACAATGCAACTCGGATATGGAAATGTTCAGTTAGTTGCTCTTGAGTTGCTCTAGAGTAGTTTTGCAATAGTTGTCTGGACGCAAATGCTATGAGATTGTTTCAGTTTTGGAAGTTTGATAATTCGTGAGATAGAGATTGAAGTATTGCTCAGTCATTTGACTGAAGAAAGTTAATCTTTACCATTCTCGATGTGACAGTATAGTAAGATGAGTGTTAGACTTCAATTGAGTGATATTGGTTTATCAGACTTAGCCTTCATATTGATGAACAGTTACAACCTTGAGAGCAATGGATCAATGACAGAACAACAATTCATAGTCTTGAGTGTTGTTGTTGTTGTGGTCTTCAGTCCTGAGACTGGTTTGATGCAGCTCTCCATGCTACCCTATCCTGTGCAAGTTTCTTCATATCCCAGTACCTACTGCACCCTACATCTTTCTGAATCTGCTTAATATATTCATCTCTTGGTCTCCCTCTACGATTTTTACCCTCCACGCTGCCCTCCAATGCTAAATTTGTGATCCCTTGATGCCTCAGAACGTGTCCTACCAACCGGTCCCTTCTTCTCGTCAAGTTGTGCCACAAACTCCTCTTCTCTCCAATTCTATTCAATACCTCCTCATTAGTTATGTGATCTACCCATCTAATCTTCAGCATTCTTCTGTAGCACCACATTTCGAAAGCTTCTATTCTCTTCCTGTCCAAACTATTTACTGTCCATGTTTCACTTCCATACATGGCTACACTCCATACAAATACTTTCAGAAACGACTTCCTGACACTTAAATCTATACTCGATGTTAACAAATTTCTCTTCTTCAGAAACGTTTTCCTTGCCATTGCCAGTCTACATTTTATATCCTCTCTACTTCGACCATCATCAGTTATTTTGCTCCCCAAATAGCAAAACTCCTTTACTACTTTAAGTGTCTCATTTCCTAATCTAATTCCCTCAGCATAACCTGACTTAATTCGACTACATTCCATTATCCTCGTTTTGCTTTTGTTGATGTTCATCTTAAATCCTCCTTTCAAGATACTGTTCCTTCCACTCAACTGTTCTTCCAAGTCCTTTGCTGTCTCTGACAGAATTACAATGTCATCGGCGAACCTCAAAGTTTTTATTTCTTCTCCATGGATTTTAATTCCTTCTCCGAATTTTTCTTTTGTTTCCTTTACTGCTTGCTCAATATACAGATTGAATAACAATGGGGAGAGGCTACAACCTTGTCTCACTCCCTTCCCAACCGCTCCTTCCCTTTCATGCCCCTCAACTCTTATAACTGCCATCTGGTTTCTGTACAAATTGTAAATAGCCTATTGCTCCCTGTATTTTACCCCTGCCACCTTTAGAATTTGAAAGAGAGTATTCCAGTCAACATTGTCAAAAGCTTTCTCTAAGACCACAAATGCTAGAAATGTAGGTTTGCCTTTCCTTAATCTTTCTTCTAAGATAAGTCTAAAGTCAGTATTGCCCCACGTGTTCCAATATTTCTGCGGAATCCAAACTGATCTTCCCCGAGGTCGGCTTCTACCAGTTTTTCCTTTCGTCTGTAAAGAATTCGCGTTAGTATTTTGCGGCTGTGACATATTAAACTGCTAGTTCAGTAATTTTCACATCTGTCAACACCTGCTTTCTTTGGGATTGGAATTATTATATTCTTCTTGAAGTCTGAGGGTACTTCGCCTGTCTCATACATCTTCTTCACCAGATGGTAGAGTTTTGTCAGGACTGGCTCTCCCAAGGCCGTCAGTAGTTCTAATGGAATGTTGTCTACTCCCGGGGCCTTGTTTCGGCTCAGGTCTTTCAGTGCTCTGTCAAACTCTTCGCGCAGTATCGTATCTCCAATTTCATCTTCATCTACATTCTCTTCCATTTGTATAATATTGTAATATTGTCCTCAAGTACATCGTCCTTGTATAGACCCTCTATATACTCCTTCCATCTTTCTGCTTTCCCTTCTTTGCTTAGAACTGGGTTTCCATCTGAGCTCATGATATTCATACAAGTGGTTCTCTTTTCTCCAAAGGTCTCTTTAATTTTCCTGTAGGCAGTATCTATCTTACCCCTAGTGAGATAAGCCTCTACATCCTTACATTTGTCCTCTAGCCTTCCCTGCTTAGTCATTTTGCACTTCCTGTCGATCTCATTTTTGAGACGTTTGTATTCCCTTTTGCCTGCTTCATTTACTGCGTTTTTATATTTTCTCCTTTCACCAATTAAATTCAATATTTCTTCTGTTACCCAAGGATTTTTACTAGCCCTCGTCTTTTTACCTACTTGATCCTCTGCTACCTTCACTACTTCATCCCTCAGAGCTACCCATTCTTCTTCTAATGTACTCCTTTCCCCCACTGCTGTCAATTGTTCCCTTTGCTCTCCCTGAAACTCTGTACAACCTCTGGTTTAGTCAGTTGATCCAGGTCCCATCTCCTTAAATTCCCACCTTTTTGCAGTTTCTTCAGTTTTAATCTACAGTTCATAACCAGTAGATTGTGGTCAGAGTCCACATCTGCCCCTGGAAATGTCTTACAATTTAAAACCTGGTTCCTAAATCTCTGTCTTACCATTATATAATCTATCTGATACCTTTTAGTATCTCCAGGATTCTTCCATGTATACAACCTTCTTTTATGATTCTTGAACCAAGTGTTAGCTATGATTAAGTTATGCTCTGTGGAAAATTTTACCAGACGGCTTCCTCTTTCATTTCTTAGCCCCAATCCATATTCACCCACTGTGTATCCTTCTCTCCCTTTTCCTACACTCGAATTCCAGTCACCCATGACTATTAAATTTTCGTCTCCCTTCACTATCTGAATAATTTCTTTTATCTCATCATACATTTCATCAATTTCTTCATCATCCGCAGAGCAAGTTGGCATATAAACTTGTACTACTGCAGTAGGCATGGGCTTCATGTCTATCTTGGCCACAATAATGCGTTCACTATGCTGTTTGTAGTAGCTTACCCGCACGCCTATTTTTTTATTCATTATTAAACCTACTCCTGCATTACCCCTATTTGATTTTGTATTTATAACCCTGTATTCACCTGACCAAAAGTCTTGTTCCTCCTGCCACCGAACTTCACTAATTCCCACTATATCTAACTGTAACCTATCCATTTCCCTTTTTAAATTTTCTAACCTGCCTGCTCGATTAAGGGATCTGACATTCCACGCTCCGATCCGTGGAACGCCAGTTTTCTTTCTCCTGATAATGACGTCCTTTTGAGTAGTCCCCGCCTGGAGATCCGAATGGGGGACTATTTTACCTCCGGAATATTTTACCCAAGAGGACGCCATCATCATTAACCATACAGTAAAGCTGCATGCCCTCGGGAAAAATTACAGCTGTAGTTTCCCCTTGCTTTCTGCCGTTTGCATTACCAGCACAGCAAGGCCGTTTTGGTTAGTGTTGCAAGGCCAGATGAGTCAATCATCCAGACTGTTGCCCCTGCAACTACTGAGAAGGCTGCTGCCCCTCTTCAGGAACCACATGTTTGTCTGGCCTCTCAACAGATACCCCTCCGTTGTGGTTGCACCTACGGTACGGCCATCTGTATCGCTGAGGCATGCAAGCCTCCCCACCAATGGCAAGGTCCATGGTTCATGGGAGCAGAAAAATATGTTAATGTTCAAAAATATTATATACTTATGCAATGCTGTATTACAAATGTCTCTTAAATAATAATTTCTTCATTAGCAAGCTAATATTCTGGGTTCAGCAACAATTAATCACCCACTAAACTGGATATTTCGGTGGTGGTAATGCGGTTACATCAGGCACATATATAATAAATTTTTAGCAGTATTTATTTATTTCATACTGAAGCAAATTACAACATGGACAGAGGTAATCTGAAATATGTATTCAATCCAATGTTCTGCTTTGCACATTATACAACCTTTTTGCCATCATCATACATCTTCTTCAGAACTGACTACACCATTAAATCCTTCAAAGCCACCAACAACTTGATCATCTCCTAGAAGAGCCCGATAAAAGTGCTTGACATTACTGGGTATCAAGTGCAACACTGATTTTGTATCTTCAGGTTTAGGTCTAGATATGGCATTTCCTCGTGGCCACAGTGGATCAGTGAGTCCGTAAAAGTTAGGTCTTCTCCACTGTTTCTTCTGTAGGACCACAGTGACATAGGCACCATTATTATGGTCTTCCTTTATCAGCATCATCATATTTGTGGCCAATTAATTTTGTTTCTTGTGGTGTCAACCTTACGGTTCACAATGCAGTTATACATTTTAGAAATTCCAACAGAGTCTCTGGTCTCCATTAAAGTTACAACAAGTTCTTTTCATAGAAGCTCTCATAACATTTAGATAGTCATTTGGTAGGTACATGGGTTGCTGAATTTTCAAAGCTCATTCAACGTCACTGGGATTGGCATCATTTGGCAGAAATGTGTATTCAGGAGTCGGGGACCTTGGAGAAACTGAAGTAAGAGATAGATGATTTTCCACAATAGCCTTCAAGATCAAGGTTATTTTGCAATATACTTCTTGAGATACAAACCTGGTTGCTGGACACCTCACCTCAACAAAGCAAAACCTTTTTCCAGTTGCACCAGAATGAACTAGACCATTATACACTCACAATATTCTTTTACAGAATGCAGTGTTATTTGGGATTCTCGGCAACAGCTACATACTTAATGAGTATTTAGACCCATGCAGCACTTCTTGATGTCCCACACCTGTGTAACTTAGTGGTGTCATTATTGACAGGGTTATATTTTATAATGTTTTACTCTCTTTTCATCAGGAGTCCATTATGATGATATTTATTTATTTATTTATTTATTTATTTTTTTTTTTACAATTAATTCATGATCACTCTTCAGCTGACAGTGTCAGGATTTACAAAAACTGCATTGATTTTCAAAATCAACACAATTACAGGGTACAGTCACTTTAATGCGGCCACCTGTCAACAGCCTGAATAACCACCTTTTGCAGCACAGATATGTAGGAAGAGAGTCAGTAAGGTTCTGGAAGGTACTGACAGATGTGGAGCCATGCCAACTACAGTGCCATAGCCAGCTGCGCTAAGTTTCTTGTTTGAGTATCCTCGGTATGAAGAGCCCAACTGAGGTGGTCCCACAGATTCCCAGTTAGGTTTAAATCCATAGCATTTGGTGGCCAAGGCGTATGGTAAACTCACCTTAGTGCTCTTGGAACTATGCATGTACACTGCATGCTGTGTGACACATTGCATGTCCTGCTTGTAGAAGCTGATATGCCATAGAAAAATTAACTGAATGAAGTGGTGGACATGGTCTCCAAGAATAGATGCATACTTGTGTTGTCCATAATGCCTTCCAGAATGACAAGATCACAAGCAAATGCCACAAAAACATGCCCACATCATAACACTCCTGCCTTCAGCCTGGACCCTTCCAATCATTGTTGCAAGGCCATACACCAGTGGCCATCTGTCTAACGGAGCATAAAACTTGATTCATCTGAAAAGGCCACCTGTCAGCACTCAGTGTGGTATTAGCATTCAAATTCCAGCATTTGTCACCGATGAACAGCAGACAGCATGGATGCATGGACCAGGTGCCTGCTGCAGAGGCCCATCTGCAGTAATGTTCGCTGATTGCTTGTTGAGAAGACACTGCTGGTAGCCCTTGGTTCATCTGGGTGGTCAGCTGCTCAACAGTTGCAGATCTGTTTGCCCATACACATTTCCAGGGCCATCATTCACTCCTGTCACCTATGGCCTGGGCTGCACCACTGTTGCCTTGGCACTGGTTTTTGGGGGGGGGGGGGGGCACCATTTTGCCATGCACAGTATATTTTAACCATGGTGGCACATTAACAGATAGTAAACTTTCAGAAATGCTTCCACCCTTGGCCTGAAAGCCAATGATTATTCCCTTGTGCATGCCAGATAAATCATTCTGTTTCTGCATTAAAAGATGATGACTGCACTGTTTTCCATGTCCCCCTGACATGCATTTATATACCCTCCACAGCTAGCACTGCCACTTGCTGTGTGTGAGTGATTATTGCGCACTGACATGGAACACAGGCAGTGGTGACACTAAAGTGACTGGAGCATGTAAAACAAATCACATCACTGCACAGTGAAACAAAATGCACAGGCTCAAAATCAGTCAATAAAAAAACAAAATTCACAGGCAAAAATACAGTGTACCTTCTAATGCAAAGAAATATGCTTTCATGATGAAACAGCTTACATGTTCCAAAGGACTCTTACAATCAATCATAATGTTTTGGGACCAACAAATAAATTAACAGAAGTTAATGATGCATAAAACGAAGGCCAAAATAGAATAAATGAATTACAAATAATCATATTTTTCTTTGTGTAAATACACATTACACTAGCATTTCTATAACCAGAAAAATAAACTAAAACAAAAGAAACAGCAAACACTCAAACATATATTTATACAAAAATATAGAGGGATTCACAGAATTGGGCTGCAAGTTCTTACAAAAATAATGGTACATGCTACTATACATAAGTTGCAAGAACCTGAAAATACCCATAGTATGGTATTCCGACACTAAATATTTCCAAGAGTGTCGGGCTACCTACAATGATGCACTGTTAAACTTTCATTACATGATCTTTCCAGTTCATGTACCTGCCAACATTCACTCCTAAGAGTTTTTTTCTACTATCTTTAAACTTGGAAGTAACTTTTAATTTCATCAGCTTCTTCATGCCTTTTGCAATATGAAAATAATACTGTGATATAAGCTGTTGGTTAGGGAGGGGCAGTACAGGCCAAAACAGATGACTGAGAAAGAAAGGAAAGTTAAAGGACCCATTCTGGCTATACCAGAAAGTAATACTGGGAAATCAAGGAAAATACAAACCCAGATAGATGGCTGGGGATTTAAACTCCTCACAAACATGACACTGTGCCACCCTGTCCATCAATGATTGCAGCACACATTGCCCAATCATGTTAAACTGATCTTCAAGAGAGAGTCAAGTTATCATAGATACTAACAGAAGCTGGTGTCCAAACAAATTTCTAACTTCACCTGAAAGTTGTAAAACAGCCATGTTACAAAATGGGTATGAACATTTGGATCTTAGTTTGTTCTGCATAAGTAAAGAAAATTTATCCACAGTTAGCATTGATCCTTTTATACTGTTGATCAAAGCATAATAAAAGAAACATGCTAATTAAGATGTGTCTTATTTATTTATGAAACACCTTTTATTGACCAAAACAGGTCGACTATCAAGGTATACATGCAGTTATAGAAACAAATGCATGAACTTTTTTACTTTTAGTTTAAGAGGAAAATTATAATGCATGTTAAGATACATTTTCTCATTCCAGGAATCAGATGCAGACAAGAGGAAACATAAAGAGCAAATTTCGAGGCATGTTACTGGTGTAAGCATCCCTCAAAGAAGGAAAGTAAGATTTGCAGAAGAAGAAATGCCACTTCTTAGTTCTCATGAAACAAATGAATAGATGACTGGAGGTGGTGGGACTAAGAAAGGATCTTCTGTATGATTATAAAAGTTACTTTCTCATCTCATTTATTAATTCAATTAAAGTCAGTGATGAGAATATTGTTTAATTTGTTTGTTGTGTAATTTACTAATCCAGGGTTGGTCAAATACCATACACTGTGCAAAAGCACAGAAGTGTGGCACAGGTGTGCATATCAGCCAGCAGGCAAAGTGGAACAGTGACATCTGTTACTAGATGTGTATACCAAATAAGCAGTGACTGCTTCCTTGTTTGTGCAGTGCCAGGAGGACCGAAGCACATCCAGTCTTGCTTTCCTCTGGCAACTGTAGTGTCACAGGAGACGTACTGAGAAATGGTAAGTACTGCAAACAAGCAGAGAATGGGAGAGCTGTGTTCTCAATTACTTAAACACAACTGGGAACTTCAATCCTTCCTTAAAACAGTAGGTAAAAACCCACAGTGTTAGTTGTGCCACAGAATAATAGGCCAGTGCAGGTTCACAACTGAAAGACACTACAACTCATTTCAAAGACACTACAATTCATTTCATAAGGACAAGTATAATATACTGAAGAGAGAAGAACGGCAATCCAAATTAAGTGTGCTTGAGAATATGGATGAGGCATTTCATCACGATTTTAATGTAAGTCATAATAATTTATACCTTTTGAACTTTTCATTTCTTGTGTTACATTTGTTTCTATTTTACTGTATAACATACAGTTTCCACTTTTCCATAATGACAATCACAGTATATCTGTACTGCGAGCAAGTTTCAAAATTGCATTAAGAATAGCAACATACAGAAACAATTTCCTGAAGGGGAGTTTGTAAAAGACTGTCTCATTAATGCTGTAGAACTTTTGTGTTCCTTTAACATTAGCAGATTTCAAGAAAGCAGCCTTTCCAAACAAACAGTGACCCGGCATGTAAGTGTTATGGTCGGCAATGTTCATAGGCCGTAAATAAATAAGGCTAAGGACTTTGTTGCTTTCTCTGTTGTGTTGGATGAAGCAATAGATCTTACAGGTACAGGTCAAACAGTGATATACATAAGAGGTGTCAATAGCACTCAGAATGTAACAGAGGATGTTTTGGACATAGTTCCTTTGAAAGAAATAATGACGGGTGTAGATTTACTCGAAGCTGTTGAGCAAGTGATTGATGGTTTTGGTATAGAATGGAATCAGTTAACATCAGTGACCACTGATAGAGCACCGGCAATCTACATCTACATTTATACTTCGCAAGCCACCCAACGGTGTGTGTCGGAGGGCACTTTACGTGCCACTGTCATTACCTCCCTTTTCTGTTCCAGTCGCGTATGGTTCACGGGAAGAACGACTGTCTGAAAGCCTCTGTGCATGCTCGAATCTCTCTAATTTTACATTCGTGATCTCCTCGGGAGGTATAAGTAGGGGGAAGCAATATATTCGATACCTCATCCAGAAACGCACCCTCTCAAAACCTGGCGAGCAAGCTACACCACGATGCAGAGCACCTCTCTTGCAGAGTCTGCCACTTGAGTTTGCTAAACATCTCCATAATGCTATCACAGTTACCAAATAACCCTGTGACGAAATGTGCCGCTCTTCTTTGGATCTTCTCTATCTCCTCCGTCAACCCAACCTGACCTGCAATGAGAGAGGACTCATAGCACTGATGTGCAAAAAGCTAGGATGCACAGAAGACACATCATATGCAGTTCACTACATTCTATACTGAGAGACGCTTTTAGAAAACCACAAACATTAGAAAACATCATGAAAATTGTTGTGCATCGTGTAAACTATCTGAAGACACTTGGGCTTACACATCAGCAGTTTCAGCAGTTCTTGGAGTAGTTGGGAGACAAGTATCGCAACATACTTTACACATTGAAGTATGCTGGCTCACCAAAGATAAAATGCTGAAAAGATTTCTTTGATTTAATTTTGACTGTAGTACATTTCTTACATGAGAAGGGAAAGAGTGAACTGAAAGTAGAATACCCTTGGTGGATATCAGACCTTGCTGGTAAGGTATGGGTTTGTAAGCAGGGCACATGGGCTGGTGGAGTGGAACACTGACCCCATTTGAGGATACAAAAATTTGTTTTCACCATGTTAATTAAAACAGAGCACTGGTGACAACACAACAATTAATTAGCATTTGCAAGTTGTGGTGATCCACACCGATTATTCAACTGTATAAAAGCAATTAGACTAATTCCAAAAATTTAAAAGAAAAACAACCTTATGCCCCCAACTTTAAATTAATAAAAAATTACTTTACACAAATATAACTTTAACATAACTACAGATCTGAGCTCTCTAGTTGTGAAATTAAGTCAATTATCAAACCTTATGAATATGAAAAATAACAATTTGTAAAAGCTGTTAGGTTTTAAAAATACTCAGATAGCAAGATCTCATAAATAACTAAACAAATATGTACAATTTAGGCCAGTTATCTCTATGCACCTGATAACACAAGAAGTCTTTGTGCAAAGAATGTCCAGGCACCTGTTCACCAGCCTCTAATTTGACCCAAACAGATTCTAAGTCAGGATCCAGCCATTTTTCTGCCTTGAGATTAGTAAATAATGAAGGAATTTCAGTTAAGACCCCCATGGTAAGACCCACTTCCACCTGGCGCTCCACGCTGCGTTCCTCCTCAGACTCCCAGAACATCCAACTCAAAGCATCGGCAGTTTGATTCTGTCCTGTTCTTGTATGACAAACATCAAATTGAATGGCTGATATTCTAATCGCCCATTGGGCTATCCACCCAGTTTTGCAGGGTAGAGCCAAAACCAATCTTAGTGCTTGGTTGTTGGTTTCAAGGCTGAATTTTTGATGCTCAAGACAAAATTTGAATCTTTATAAGACAAACAAGAAGGCTAATGCCTCTAGCTCATATACTGAATACTTAGCTTCAGTCGCTGACAATGCACGAGACGCATAGACTAGCAGGAATCTCTCCCTGTTCTGTTCTTGCAACAGAACCATCCCCACCCCACATTGGACGTGTCCGTTTGTACTACAAAGGGCAAATTGAAGTCAGGTATACCTTACACTGGGGCCATGCTTAATACCTATGTCAACCCTTCAAGCGATTCTCCCTGGATAAATTTTTCGCCCTTCCTACATAATTGATTAAAGGTTGCCACCAACCAAGTGAAATTGGGAACAAATTTACAAAAAAAATTTATCGCCGCACCAATAGCCAACCCAAAAGGCACTCTATTGAGTTCGAATAAGTTGTAATCAGTATAAAATGTGGTAATACGTTTAGACTCCTCAGCCAGGGGTATCTGATAATACGCTTGGTTCAAGTCAAGGATAGTGAAAACCTTAGCACCAGCAAACCAAGTAAGTAATTATGAAGATCTAGAAGTGGAACAGATTCCAAAACACTCTTCTTATTTAAGGCCCACTAGTCAACCATCGGCTGAAAACCTTCACCATGAGGCTTGGAAACCAGGAAAATTGGGACTGCATATGGCGAAATGGAAGGCCTAATTACACCATCTGCTAATAGCTAATCTACTATTTCATTTTAGGAGGAGACAATCGGTATGGTGTCTGGCGTATGGGGTTCTGATCCGAGTTGAATATTATACTCAATTTTAATAGTCATGCCTAACCGATCAGTGAATACTTCAGGAAATTCGCCCAACAACTTAATGATCACAGCTGCTTGAGTTTCCGGCAGATGGCTCACATGTGCCCTGTTCACATGAACGCTCACCTTGCAAGCCTTCACTCCACCCTTATGAGGACATAAATTAAAATTTTCACTTTACCTAAACTTAAAAGAAGCACTACCACTCATATAATCCACTATACATTGTGTTAAGCGCAAAAAATTGCATCCCAATAGGACTTTGACTGCCAGCCCTTTCAGAACAAGGAATTCCAAATGCTATGTAAGGTCTTGAATGCTCAATTTAAAATCGGCCTGACCTACTACTTCAAGAAGCCGGCCATCCACAGAACAACAAGAATGATTAACTTGACCCAACACTGGTAATCTAGCTGTACATCGGTATCTCCAATACCCATCATAATGAATGCGAGAAACACTACTGCCTGAATCAACTAAAGCACAAACAAGTTCAGTACCAATCACCGCACATACGTAAGGGAGGCAGTCACCATCTACAGTGCACATTTTACGACCGCCTGCCAGCAGTTTTCTGTGGAAAGATGATGGAATCTTTTTCTTCTGGCATCAGCTATTTATTCCCCTACTCTTTCGGCTCAGGCTATCTCTAACAAAATGACCTGTTTCTCCACAATGGTAGCACACTCCTTTAGCTGACAAACCCTGCTGATAATGCTAAATGTCAATACTATTTACTCTATCCCCACTACACCCCGCTTCTAATTCTCCACATCTGCCATCACCATAATGAACATTTTCAAATTTAGTCAACAGTTCATCCAATTCGGCAAAGGAGGATGGTTTCTCACAAAAGAGAATTCTACTCCTATCAGTGGACCGCATACCTTCCAAAATATTTGTGACCACTTCAGCCTCTGAGATTTCAACACACAAGGCTAATAAGATAGCAAGAAAGACCTGGTTAACATATTGGGATAGTGTTTCATTCTTTCTTTGTACTCGATAAACATATTTATCAATAATGTTTTCCAGAAAACCTCCTGGTTCTCTAAGGCCTCAGCAATAATCCTGGCTAAACGTCCATGGCTAAAGGATGAATAAGTTGCAATGCTTCACTATGATTGACACCCAACACATTGGCCTGCTCATGTGCAACCTAGCTACCAACCACAGAAGTTCTCATAACTCGGTAGTACTTTCCACTGACAACTTTGGTACTCCATTAAGAATTGCCATTATTGGGTTAAGTAATCATGCGAACACAGTATGACTGACACTGACCTTTCATGACTAACATTAATCTCAATATGTTGTTCATCCTCACGCCAATAGAAGCACATCATCATCTTGCAACCTTTTAAGCTCCAACAACAAACACAGGAGGATCATTACTAACACCACGCAGGGAGGCAAGGCAGCCCGTCCACTGAGCAAGTTCCACCATGCTACATTCCTCACTTTGCTTCCAAATTCTTAATTCATATTGCAGACAAGGTTTTCCAAGACTGGCCATACCGGTGACCTTCCTTGCTCTTGTGGAATTCATACTGTAACATAATAAACAGCACAACAGCCACAATACAAAGAACAAGTGATACATTTCAATGAATAAAAGTATTACACCAGTTACTATGCTGACACCAGTGAACTTTACTTATTATCCTCCTCCTCCTCCTCCCCCCACCCCCCCCCCCCCAGCCCACCACCATGAAAATCACAAACATGCTCTGCTAATATTGGTAAGGTATAGGACTGGCAAGCAGGGCACATGGGCTGCTGGCAAGGAATGACGACCCCATTCGAGGGCACAAAAATTTATTTTCACCATGTTAATTAAAACAGAGCACTGGTAACAACACAATGATTAATTAGCATTAGCAAATTGTGGGAATCTACACCGACTATTAAATTGTATAAAAGTAACGAGAATAATTTAAAAAATTTTAAAAGAAAAACAACCTTATGGCCCCAACTTTAAATTAATAAAAAACTACTTTACACAAATATACCTTTAACATAACTGCAGATCTGACCTCACTAGTTGTCAAATTAAGTCAGTAATTTCCAAGAATGATTGCCTATCGAAGTCGCTGGGTCCAAACGATACATATCGAATGTGCGTTCGGAAATCGATCATGCGACTCCAGTGGCGGGCATTGTGATCAATTATTTGTGATCGTCATTTTTATCTGTTTTCCATCATGCCTTTACTTGCTTTAAATTCCATAACTCCATAAAGGCTCCTTTGAAAAAAAATATTTTTTTTTACTACTACTGCTAGGCTAATTACTGTTTAGCTCTACAGGACCTTTATACTGAAATGTTTCCACCACCTTGTATCGTCTTTCTATGTGTGTGAGTAACTGTATGTTCACTGTTGTTATACATACAACAAACACAGGGCGATGTGTGAAACTGATGGCGATTACACGCTTCCGCTGTTGTAAAAATCTGCTCCAGCTGTTGCAGATACCGTGTTGAGCTGAAAGTGGTAACCAAAGTACAGAGAAATATTCTTCAGGGCTCTGTTGCATAGCAATAAGATTGCTTTCAGTTCTGAGAAATGTCCAGGTACAACCGTGGATTTGAATGATCCATGAAGTGACTTCTTTTCCGAAGAAAGCATCGAACTATGTCACTAGAACTGAATGCTCTGTCAGAACTATTCTCAAGCTGGTATTTATTATTAAATCACAATATAAGTATATACTGGTTGTAGAATAACACGTACCTTCTTGAAATGATCAGTATTTTACTGTTCTGTCATTTATCCACTGCGCCAAAAACAGCGGGTGAAAGCTGCAGCTGATAGATATTTATCTTTGCCGTAGTCGGCTTGGTTACGAGTTATCTATTCTTGTTAGTTTTTGATCTGTGCTTGGAAAATAAAATGTTTTCTCATCTCATGAAAAAGCTGTTACTTCATAAAATATAAAGGCTCCCGTAGTGGTGACCCCGAAAAATCGTAGCAGAAACATAAAGAAAATATATATACCGACGAGAATAATGAATTCAGAGACAAAAGCATGGGGCAGTGGAATCAAGATTGAAGGCTACAGTCTGTTCGACCAAGGATCGCGGTCCACGCCCTTTGATTCGCCACAAAACGGAACGACAGATGTTAACGCAAAAGATGGGAGTACCTACGCGCGACACGGAAATGCTAAGCTTTCCGCGTTCTGGCCGATGCGCCCCCAGCTTTGGTTTACACAGGCTGAATGCATATTTCGGCAGCGTGGGGTGTCTAACAACATTGACAAATTTAATATAGTGGTTTCACATCTAAATTTAGAAGTGATAGAGCAAGTAGAAGAAACTTGTCGCAACAAAATTACTTTGTGCTAAAGGAAGCTCTCATATAGCATTATACGTTGTCACCAGATTTGTGACTACAAAAAATTTTTGCATACGAAGATTTGAGCGACAAGACTCCGTCACAAGTACTCAAAGCCTTACGTACATTAGCCGGCCCGGAACTCCTACCTGAAGAGTCTTTACGTCTAATAAGGCTTCGTAAACTTCCTGCCAACATCCGTGCCGTCATTGCAGCAGAAACAGACTTACCATTGCAAGTCTTATCAAAAAAGGCAGACACCATCGCAAACACCTTAACCGAAGTTTCTGCGTGTTCCGATTCAAAATGGTTCAAATGGCTCTGAGCACTATGGGACTTAACATCTATGGTCATCAGTCCCCTAGAACTCAGAACTACTTAAACCTAATTAACCTAAGGACAGCACACAACACCCAGTCATCACGAGGCAGAGAAAATCCCTGACCCCGCCGGGAATCGAACCTGGGAACCCGGGCGTGGGAAGCGAGAACGCTACCGCACGACCACGAGCTGCGGACTCCGAATTCAACTACAGCCAGGATAGAGACCCAAGAACGTGTAGTGTGATGGAATCTGACGTCAGTGAGCCAGGAACATGCAATAATACTTCCCAACAGCATTGCTCATCGACAGAACCCACCATACAGCAACTGGCAGCACAAGTGGCAAAACTCAACGTGCACGTAACTTCACACCACCAGCAGCTACGAAGTCACAGTTGGAAAAGACGAAGAAATGCTATCCAACAGGATTTGAAAGATCAATGGTGCTGGTACCACAGACGCTTCGGTAACACTGCCCGTCAATGTATTCAACCCTGCAGCTACCCAAACTTAAAAGGCGGGCGTTCAAGGGCGCTAACGTTCGTCAACAACAACATACGCGCCCGAGTCATAGCGTGATTCAAAGAGGTAAAAACGCCACGGTATCTGCAGTCAACCAATCACACCGATTGTTCGTGTTGGACCTCTCTTCAGGTGAGAAGTTTGTGATTGACACAGGTTCAGAAGTCAGTGTTTATCCAAGAAAGAGAGGTGATATACTCACGACAACAACGTAACATGTGCTGACTGTGGCAAACAATTCCAGAATATCTACCTACGGTGAGAAACAGTTGGCATTACATCTGAATTCCAACTTCCATCCAAAATGGACTTTTGTGGTTGCTGATGTGCCGAGTCCTATAATTGGAGCGGACTTTTTACGGAACTACCGACTTCTGCCCGACCTGGTTAACCGACGTTTGGTGACAGTTCCCACAGAAGGGATATTGCCTACTGCGTCTTCCGCGTCGGTTCAAGTGCAGTGCGATGTGCCCGTGTCTTTCCGCACAAAGATTTCCGGCTCCTCTACCGCATCATCCGTGTCGGGATATTGTGATACACGCAAGAAGACACCCGACAGTCGTAACGATTCGTATACTGCAGGCAATATCAGAGCACTGTCGGAGGAATCACTTTTTCGTAAACTGTTTCAAGACTTTCCAGCACTTACCGAACCCGTCAACGCAACCAGGAAATGCATACACAATACTCAACACCACATCAGCACGACACAAGGTCAACCCGTTGCCTTCCGCCCGCGGCGTCGCCTCCAGAGAAGCTGCTCGCGGCGCGAGCTGAGTTCGACAGACTTCTAAACACTGGTATTGTAAGTAGGTCTGATAGTTCATGGGCATCTCCAATTCACATGGTCTATAAAAAACACAATTCATGGAGAGTATGTGGAGACTACAGAGCGTTCAAGGCCCACACAATTCCCGACCGCTACCCAGTACCCAATGTGACTGATTTTAACAGTACGATTAGCAATGCCAAAATATTTAGTGTGATTGATTGCGCCAAAGCATTTTCCCAGATTCCCATGGCTCCATCTGACATTAAAAAAACAGCAGTTATCACACCATTCGGTTTGTTTGAGTACAATTTTATGCCATTTGGCCTCAGAAACGCTGCCCAAACATGGCAAAGGTTCATGCATGAGGTGCTTCGAGAATTACCATTCGTATTTTGTTATATGGACGACATTTTAGTATATCTGCGGCAGCTTTTCCGCCGTCTGACAGAGTATGGCATAATTATTAACGAAACAAAGTGCACGTTTGGAAAACGCGAGGTTAAGTTCCTGGGATATTTGGTTTCAGCAGCAGGCCTGTCACCTTTGCCTGAGCGGGTTGAAGCAGTACAACAGATGCCCCTTCCCACAACTTACAAAGGACTTCGTAGATTTTTAGGCATGCTCAACTATTACAGACGTCACTTACTTAAATTAGCTGCCGCTCAACAGCCACTCACAACGTTACTTGCAGGTAAAAATACAACAGGAAATCGTAAAATTCCATGGAGTCCAGATGCTGAAGCAGCTTTCCATGACTTAAAAAAATGTCTCTCGGGCAACACTACTGGGACATCCAAGACTGAGCGCTCCTTTAGCACTCATGGTTGATGCGAGCCAAACAGCAGTGGGTACAGCGCTACAGCAAGACGTTGATGGCAGATGGCAGCCGCTCGCATTTTTCTCTAAAAACCTGACTCGACAGCAGCAAAAATGGAGGGCTATTGACCGTGAGTTGCTTGCAATTTACTTAGCCGTAAAGCATTTTTGCACGTCTGTCGAAGGAGGCACTTTGCAATTTTTACCGATCACAAGCCGTTAGTAGCTATATTTCAACGAGACACAGAGCTCAATTCACCACGTCAGTGCAGGCAAGTCGAGAACATTGCACAGTTCACAACTGACGTGCGTCACATTTCAGGAAAAGACAACCTGGTCGCAGATTGCCTGTCTAGGAATTGTGCCAGTTTAAATTCAATTGGCTGGACCGAGTTAGCGTCTAAACAACGACAAGATCCTTTCTTGCACCGTCTAATAGAGGAACAGAGAACTGCGCTGCAGCTCAGACGAGTGTCTGTCCCAAATGTTCCAGATGGAATTTGGTGTAATGTAGCAAAAGGAAAGGAGCGACCTTAGATACCAGAACAATACCGTCGCGAGATTTATAGTGCACTACATAACCTATCACATCCAGGAGTACGAGCTACAGCCAAGTTAGTTTCCTCCAAAGTAGTGTGGCCTGGAATACAAAAAGATTGTCGTGCATGGGCGCGTGCATGTCTAACATGCCAGCGTAATAAAATCAGCAGACATGTCTTTGCACCTATTGCTGACTTCCCGACGCCATCTGCAAGATTTTTATTTATACATGTGGACATTGTGGGCCCGCTATCATGCTCTTCAGAACAACGCTATTTGCTCACAATCATTGATCGTTTTACCAGGTGGTCAGAAGTAGTTGTAATACAAGACATTTCTGCGGAATCGGTTGCAAAAGCACTGTTGCATTCATGGTTCTCCAGGTTTGGCGTTCCGCAAAACATAACAACAGATCGCGGAAGGCAGTTTGAAAGGCAACTTTTCAATGAACTTTTACTACTGTGCGGGTGCAACCACCCACGCACCACAAGCTATCATCCATCTAGTAATGGAATGGTGGAACGATTACACCGCACGCTCAAAGCTGCATTAATGTATAGTTCCACTACATGGCCTGAAACACTACCGCTGGTCCTACTCGTATTGAGAACGGCCGTGAAGGAGGACTTACAATGCTCTTCCGCAGAATTGGTTTATGGCAAGCAATTGAGGGTTCCTGGAGAATTTATCGTTCCAACATCTACACAGCCGTTCGCCCCTGAGCTATGCACGCAATTCGCGAGACAACTCAGCGTTAGAATGAGAAACATCAAACCCACTAACCCTGTCAGACATGGAGACCGGAGAGTTTTTGTACATAACGACCTGCAAGCAACGTCCCACGTGTGGCTTAGGGATGATACGGTGCGCCCACCGCTTGTTTCGCCTTACTCTGGACCATACAGGGTAATCACAAGAGGAAGCCACAGCTTCAAAATCGATAAGGATGGTAAAGAAGAGACAGTCTCAATTGAGCGGCTTAAACCTGCTTACACCGAAGAGGGGACACTCCTTCCTCGGTCTGCAAAATCACCCTCAAACGTGGAGGCCAAAGAAACAGCAGAGAGTCTCGCTGAGCCCTCAGTTTCAGAAGAGGACAACGAAGCAGCAAGTGCAGAACAGGAGCAGCCATTGCCTGCACCAGATGTTTTCACGAGAGCTGGTAGAAAAATCAAGTGTAAGTTTCCCCACATACCTGGTGCACCCAGTTTCAAAAGGAGGGGGGCTGATGTGGCGACGTCATTTATTCACTGCGCCAAAAACAGCGGGTGAAAGCTGGGGACTAGTGCAGCAGGGGATACAACCCGTCGGCTTTGAACAATGACGTCACAAGTCGCCAGAGAGCATGTATTACAGAGATGAAAGAGCTGAGGAGAATGTTGAGAAACAAAGGAATGCGAGAGAGATAAACATTGATCTTGTCAAAAGCATAAGTGTTTTTTGACTTTAAAAAAAAAAAATCTCACGAGATAGAATAAACTGATCCTACTTTATTAAGCAATATCTTGTCAAAAGCCGAGAAGCGATTGTTCTTAATGTTCTAGCTCCCTTCAGTACGTAATAAGTGTTTTTTGACTTTAAAAAAAAAAATCTCACGAGATAGAATAAACTGATCCTACTTTATTAAGCAGCTCCCTTCAGTACCTAATAAGTGTTTTTTGGCTTTTTAAAAAAAAAATCTCACGAGATAGAATAAACTGATCCTACTTTATTAAGCAATAGTGTTTTTTTGGCTTTTTAAAAAAAAATCTCACGAGATAGAATAAACTGATCCTACTTTATTAAGCAATATCTTGTCAAAAGCCGAGAAGCGATTCTTCTAGTGTTGTAGCTGCCTTCAGTAGCTGATAAGTGTTTTTTGGCTTTTTTTAAAAAAAAATCTCACGAGATAGAATAATCTGATCCTACTTTATTAAGCAATCAGTAAAAGAACGAAACTGAAACATAACAGCAAAAGCTTATTAGAACACAGAACTGCTTTATTATCTATGCCTCAAAGTGAAGACATTAAGATCTATGACTAAGGAATGACGTCATTGTTCAAAGCCGATGGGTTGTATCCCCTGCTGCACTAGACCCGAAAGCTGCAGCTGATAGATATTTATCTTTCCCGTAGTCGGCTTGGTTACGAGTTGTTTATTCTTGTTAGTTTTTGATCTGTGCTTGGAAAATAAAATGTTTTCTCATCTCATGAAAAAGCTGTTACTTCATAAAATATAAAGGCTCCCATAGTTCTATTAACTGATTTTCTTCCATATACACATATATTTTACAATGTGAATCAAAATCTCGCAATGGCGTCGATTTTTACATCACAAGAATGGCTCTCTTCTAGTAAAATTACTGTTAACAAGAACAAAAGCTCTATATCCTAAGAATAATTACGTGAGCGCTGACCGCCACAGAGTAATAAACAACATCTTTGCCTATCTCTCTCACAGGCGTCTAAAGCTAGCGAAATGAGGGATGCTCAACTACCGGACCTACCGATAGATGGCTCTAGCGCTTGCCGCCAAGAGATTATATCATTGAGTGTCCGCCATATCTGAATTTGGCAAAAAAACGAAGTGTCAAAACACGGATGAAAATGTTTTTCGTTCTGCGCCCTCATAAGTATTTTATATTGGATGTTCTAGATATGTACACATCAACATAATGAAGTGTTTCTAATCTAGCGAGAAAAAACAGTGACAATTCTGCTATGAAATTCCTAAATTCTAGTGTGTTTTGAAAGTTTGACAAGCTGATCTATAAATTGTTTACTATTTTATGAGTGCTTTACTTATTTGCCCGTTTTAAAACACTATTTAAGATTCAATGGAGGTCAACAAATTACTTTACTTGCCGAAGCTTTTAACTACTGGTATAATTCGGAAAATCAAGTGTGGACAACAGTGAAGACGTCTCTTGAAAAAAAGTTGACATTGTGTACTTAGGGGTATCTTTACTGACAACAGAAATTACAACTGAACTATTAAAGTATTACTTACGTATAAACAGAAAAAAATCGTTATTTTTTCTTTATCTGAAGTGATGCATTACCGATCTGCATATATGCTGACACTGTAATTGCAACATGCACTTACGAATTTGGCGCTCTCTTTGATCAGTAATTTAAATGCCATGATTTTATTAACGCCTGTACATGACACGGTGTATTTAAACTGAGTGATATGGTAGAAGCACCAGTTTTTAACAGTGCTACAGTCTTTGATATGAGACAAGAAATACATTTAAATGAGATAAACACAAAGCCCAACGTTAAGGCTCCTCTCAAATGCTTGACTTGTATCATTTGGAAGTTAAGTCTAGTAATAATATTATATTGGACTGATCCATGATGATGTAGGAAGTGAATGAACTTGTTGAAAATAACCTCGATCACAGCTGTTAATTTTAAGGTTGGGGTGTCTTAAAACTGTAATTTTTCAGTCTGACACCCAAACAATTTTACAATTGAATTCAAAACATGTCAGTGAGCAAAATTAATTACACTTTGAATTACAACCATAGAATTCTATTTCTGTGAATCTTGGCTCCAGTCTTTGACATGGTGTCAATCACTGGAATGACTGGTTGTCAGTATATGGCCCAAGCAAAAAACAAACCTGAAAGTGAAAGCTGCAGAAGCTGGCCAGACAGGCACCCCAATGGCTGCTACAATCTGTGTGAGACAAGGATGACATTATATTGCAAATTTAGTGTAAGAAGTTCCATATTGTCTGAATTTGTCATATACTGACAGGACAATCTAGTCCAGTCGATTTTCTTATCTGCAAAAGTACACTAGCCAATACCAGTGGCACAAAGGTAGTGCCACATTACAAACTATCTGGTAATAACAGAAGTATTGGTGGACAATGTACAGTAAATAACATGTAATAACCTGAGAAATTCAAAATTGGTTTGAAGAAATAGGGCAGTATTTGGAAAGAGAGTAACATTTTGAAAATAACAAATGACGCAAGTAGAGTTTTCAGTTATGAAGGCTCGCTTAAATTTTTTTTTCCCCCCTCTCTCTTTTCAATTATCAAGGGAAAAAATGTGATAACATAAAAGTGCAAGAAAGTTGTGTACAATGTTGGAAATGATGAAAAAGAAAATTTCACTATGCTTCCTCCTCCATGTGAAGAGTATTCCTGTAATAATAGCTAATAGCATACCAAGAACATAAGGGTGTCACAGTGGAGATTTGTTTTCTGGTACAGACATCTGATACAACTATTCCACAACAAAACGTACTTTCAATAGGTGTGGTACCAGTGCACTCCCATGGGATAACAGAATATTATGTCCTCCAGGAATCACATTGGGTACACCACATACAGCATAAACTGTACAGCAACTACAGTGCTTTGTGAGCAAGTAATAACAGTCAGTATCTTTAATTTTAACATAACTCTTGACTCCCATAATTATCTGCTTATACGTGTGCTTGTACTACAGGTTATTGGTAAAGCAAATACTAATTGAATACGTCTTCACACTTTTAATACTTAGCAGAAATTCTGAAAAAAGTAAATTGTTTTACTACTGTATCACCTCTATGGCGAATTAAGAGGTACTGACTGGTTTCTTTGAACATTTAATAGAAGCCTTCTTTTTTACCTGCTACTGATAAAGAGCCATTCCAAGTTCTGTACAGAACAATCTCTCGCATTTTTCATGAGGTTTGTTATTCTGTACACTAATATTTCTTCTTCTAAATGGTAAATAATGCATTCAGGCAGTGCTGGTATTAAAGGTAATTCATGAAATAAATTATATTTAAACCAGAAAATTAAAGGTTCCACATGGCACATGAAAAGTACCTTGCTACACGCATGTATGTACAGATTCCAGAATGTCTGTGAATTTGAGTTACAAACTTTTTTAAATAGAAATATGAAGATCACAATACTTTGGGTCTGCAATAACTCAAACGTAAAATACTTTAGTTTCCTATGGGAAACTTTGTGCTTTACGTGACTTGTGCAACTGCTTTCACTCTTAATGGAAAACTAAATGGTTTATGTTAAAGTTAACTAGCAAAAAGTGTAACCATTGTTACATAATTTCTGTGAAGTAAGATTCCTTAATGTTATTTCCTTCCTTTGTCATCATAACTCGATAATTTCAGTTCCGTATGGGACATATGAACTAACAAAATGAAATGCTTTTATTACTATGACCAAACAAAATCTTTTTAACATGTAGTACACAGTTCAAATCAGCAAAAAGTGTAACCGTATAATTAAGGTAAATGTTGATGAAAATTAGGCATGTAACATTACTGAAATTTCCTAGATTTCCACGTGTACCTGTAATCACTGTATTCTGCACTTTGTAGTGCTAGAAAGATAATTCTATATGATTATTTGCATTCTCTTCTCCCCCCTCAACACAGGAAAATATAATAGAAAGACATCCTAGCAAAATAAAGACAAAATTCAGAAAATTAGGTTTTGCCTGACTCAGGTCCCCTTATTCTAGAATGGTTATAAAGTAATAAGAATGCTTATGATCAACTGGAACATTGTGTTCATTATAGGAAGTATTAAAACAACTGTTTTCTTAAAGTGAAACATTCAAGTTAACATAGTTATTGAGGGACATATTTTCTCACACTGAAAGCCATCTGTCAAATAAGTCTCAGAACATTTTTTTTTTTCATTAATTTTACACAAATCACCCGTTTTTAATGCAAGTGCATATTTTGTAACACCAAACATCTTAAAATAAGCTTATATAATAAACAATTATAATTTTGTTACGATATCTACACAGGATGTAAAGACTTAATTTTACTTCAATGTGATTCATCTTTTGAAGTTCATCATCACACAACAACAAATCTATGGACAAAATACACTCCTGGAAATTGAAATAAGAACACCGTGAATTCATTGTCCCAGGAAGGGGAAACTTTATTGACACATTCCTGGGGTCAGATACATCACATGATCACACTGACAGAACCACAGGCACATAGACACAGGCAACAGAGCATGCACAATGTCGGCACTAGTGCAGTGTATATCCACCTTTCGCAGCAATGCAGGCTGCTACTCTCCCATGGAGACAATCGTAGAGATGCTGGATGTAGTCCTGTGGAACGGCTTGCCATGCCATTTCCACCTGGCGCCTCAGTTGGACCAGCGTTCGTGCTGGACGTGCAGACCGCGTGAGACGACGCTTCATCCAGTCCCAAACATGCTCAATGGGGGACAGATCCGGAGATCTTGCTGGCCAGGGTAGTTGACTTACACCTTCTAGAGCACATTGGGTGGCACGGGATACATGCGGACGTGCATTGTCCTGTTGGAACAGCAAGTTCCCTTTCCGGTCTAGAAATGGTAGAACGATGGGTTTGATGACGGTTTGGATGTACCGTGCACTATTCAGTGTCCCCTCGACGATCACCAGTGGCGTACGGCCAGTGTAGGAGATCGCTCCCCACACCATGATGCCGGGTGTTGGCCCTGTGTGCCTCGGTCATATGCAGTCCTGATTGTGGCGCTCACCTGCACGGCGCCAAACATGCATACGACCATCATTGGCACCAAGGCAGAAGCGACTCTCATCGCTGAAGACGACACGTCTCCATTCGTCCCTCCATTCACGCCTGTCGCGACACCACTGGAGGCGGGCTGCACGATGTTGGGGCGTGAGCGGAAGACGGCCTAACGGTGTGCGGGACCATAGCCCAGCTTCATGGAGACGGTTGCGAATGGTCCTCGCCGATACCCCAGGAGCAACAGTGTCCCTGATTTGCTGGGAAGTGGCGGTGCGGTCCCCTACGGCACTGCGTAGGATCCTATGGTCTTGGCGTGCATCCGTGCGTTGCTGCGGTCCGGTCCCAGGTCGACGGGCACGTGCACCTTCCGCCGACCACTGGCGACAACATCGATGTACTGTGGAGACCTCACGCCCCACGTGTTGAGCAATTCGGCGGTACGTCCACCCGGCCTCCCGCATGCCCACTATACGCCCTCGCTCAAAGTCCGTCAACTGCACATACGGTTCACGTCCACGCTGTCGCGGCATGCTACCAGTGTTAAAGACTGCGATGGAGCTCCGTATGCCACGGCAAACTGGCTGACACTGACGGCGGCGGTGCACAAATGCTGCACAGCTAGCGCCATTCGACGGCCAACACCGCAGTTCCTGGTGTGTCTGCTGTGCCGTGCATGTGATCATTGCTTGTACAGCCCTCTCGCAGTGTCCGGAGCAAGTATGGTGGGTCTGACACTCCGGTGTCAATGTGTTCTTTTTTCCATTTCCAGGAGTGTAGTTTTAAAAAATCTGTCAAAATGTCACACCCATCTGCATGGAATGTCCCATTACATAATTTTTCCAATTTGAGCACTATACATGATTAAACAATATGAGTTTATTTAACTTCTGCCTTATACTTGATTTGTTGTTTAAAATTTTCCCAGCAGGCTTTTTTTCCACATGTTTTTAAGCGTATGCAGGAGTATAGGGATGCAATCTTACAAGCAAGCTGAGTCTGATGTAAGTCCTCAATCCTAATTTCATAACGGTAATCATGACCAAGAGCAGGAAATGGGTAATCTACAAATTTCTTTTTAACACAATGCAAAATCTTGGCCTGTATATATTTCTGTCACATATCCCCAGCAGTCACAAACATCTAAAACAGTTTCTGAGTATTCTACAACAGAGTACACGCAGTCACTTGTTTTAACCAGTTTTCCCCAGTTAACAAAATTTACAAATGCATTTTTATTGGCCATATTGGGAAAAGCATAGAGAGAATCACATTCTAATGCAGATTTAACTACTGGTGGCTTCAGTATGTGAAGACAGTCTTTGCATGTGATCTGCCTTGAAAGCGCAATGACACACACCCTGCAATATAATAGAGTATGTTTTACTTGTGAAATGAGAACTTAATCTTATCGTCAAGAAGTGCACACCACTCCTCTACTTCATTTTCTGCAGCACTTTCATCACTTTCTACTACATGCTTTCTTGCATGAAAATCATAAACAGGTGGCAAACAACACACATTAAAATTTGAGCAATTCCCATTCATTGCAGTGACACTGTTACCCAAGAGCAACTTTCTCATGGCACATTTGAACTGGTATGCATTTGGATTGTTGTTCCAACCACATCTGGACCGAATGCAGGGGAAAAAAAGCTCTATGTGGTCTTGTGACAGTTTATATGATAGCAAATGCTTCAAAGGAGATTCAACACGAAGCCTACTTGTCAGAGCTATGTGCCTTACTGATTGCATATTGAAAATTATCCCAAAAGCAAAAGTATTTCTTGCATGGAGCAGCAATGGAACACCAATGATTTTTAAGCTTTTGAAATAATTTTCAGTGTGTCTGAAAATCCTAACGTGTTGAATGGGTGTTGTGTGATGTCCTTAGGTTAGTTAGGTTTAAGTAGTTCTAAGTTCTAGGGGACTGATGATCATAGATGCTAAGTTCCATAGTGCTCAGAGCCATTTGAACCATTTTTTTCTTTAATTTAATTTTTTTTTTTTTTTAAATACCAAGCCAATAAGATTCGTTGTCAAGTCTCAGGGGGCTCTTATACCCTTTACCTAATGGATTTCTGGAGTTCAGAATATCAAAAATCCTATCAATATTATACAAAAATTCTACTGTTGCTTCACTTCCTTTAATATTTGGATCAACAACCCTCCTCAAAAACTCTATACTATCTGCCACACTAGAACTCAAAGTCTGTGGAGCTAATGAAACATTCATTTTTCTATTTACATAACTTATATGTTGTCCTGATAGTTTGTTGGCAAATGTCATACCTTCTTCTTGTTGTACCTTGTTCAATTGCTCAATGAAATGCCATCTAATAATGCCAGTTGGAGACTCAATAGCAGATACTTCTGCTAGAGCATTTCTGGCAAACTTCATCATATGACATGTCCAACATACAATAAACATTGTAGCTCTTAAAATCACCCTTGGAAAAATTTAAAGTACAGCCAAGTGTACATAAAGTGCTTATATTTACCTTCCAGCCATCACATGTAACACACCAAACCCTAATGTCAGAACTATGCAGCCTCTCTAAAGCAGATTTCATCAGTGTGGCCTGATTATTTGCCTGTACACCGTTGATAAAGAAATATGCAATCGGGCATATAAATTTGCCTTTAATAGAGACAAGCATGAAAACCAGAGCCTCAGATGCCTCTATTACTTCTTTTGACTGAGGCACTTCCCCACCAAACTCTAAAAAACCTGTGTATCTCTCTCTCTCTCGCACTGCCACAGCAACTTACGCTGCATGATACATCATACTATCGACGTCGCTGGGTCCAAACGATACATATCGAATGTGCGTTCGGAAATCGATCATGCGACTCCAGTGGCGGGCGTTGTGATCTATTATTTGTGATCGTTATTTTTATCTGTTTTGCATCGTGCCCTTACTTGCTCTAAATTACATACCTCCGCGAATTATTTGTGAGTTTCTAGGGTAACCCAGACGATTTACGTCGTTAGTGAGTGGAGTATCTGGTGTTCTTGGTGTTTCTTCAGCGGATTCTCTCACATGGGAGACTAATTCCATGTTTATCCAGTGTAGAAAATTGTTCCACTTTTTGTCACAAATATGGAATACTACTAGACGAGGAAAGAAGGGACTGTGTAGAATGTGGTGGTGCGAAATGTGTAAAACGTCATAAGTACAGTTTCGATGCTGACATATCGTTAAATTTCGGGTCTAGTTTAGCAGGGGATACAACCCGTCGGCTTTGAATAATGACGTCATTCCTTAGTCATAGATAGTAATGTCTTCACTTCGAGGCATAGATAATAAATGAGTTCTGTGTTCCGGATAAGCGCTATCATTGTACATTAAAATAATTATTCATAATGATACTGAGGTAATTTGGAGTATTAGTTTGTTATTGTAGAACAATTTTTAGTGTCTTATTTTCGTTTATAGAAATGAATTTGCCTGTTTGTGGGTATGTAATTTTCGTTACTGTCTGTCTAGACGAGCTTCGGTTATTCCTCGAAATTTCCATGTGGAAAGCTCACTTTTCCATTTGCTTCTTTCACTGTATTTCACAATTTTGACATATTTCACAGTTTTTTTCCACCAGCATGTGCGTTTTCGTGTTGTGAAGTACGTAACAGAAATTTCTCAGCTGTTGATCTTCTTTCGTTTCCCAGCACTAGTATCAGTTCGACATTTTCGAATGTTTACTTGCTATATTACAGGCGAAACCACCGACACAACTAAAATTTGTATCCCATCCTTCACTTCGCCTTTATACTGACGACACAACTATAATTTGTATCCCGTTCTTCAATTCGCCTTTACACTGACACTATATATGTCAATTGGCGAGCAAGATGCAAATGTTGCGTATAGCTATATAGCTCAAGTAACGAATGGGATACTATTAGCGTCCAAGGCAACACAAAAACTGTACCCCATAGTGAAGTACGGGATGCAAATTGTACATGTGTCGTCTTCTTGTCTCCGCCTTTTGTAGCGACACAGCTGAACCTAAGACAGCCATGCATAACACCCACCCACCTCCCCAGGAGTCGGAACTCCCGCACCCATTAGAAGATACAGATGCTTCAGTAGCTGATAAGTGTTTTTTGGCTTAAAAAAAAATCTCACGATATAGAATAAACTGATCCTACTTTATTAAGCAATCAATAAAAAAACTAAACTAAAACATAACAGCAAAAACGAAAATGGTAAACTGAAAATAGAATAGATTACGAAGACAATACCAAAGTGACCCAGAGAATCCCAGAGTGTCACAGAGAATCCCAGAGTGACCCAGAGAGCATCCCAGAATGCCCCAGGGAGCTACAACACGAAGAAGAATCGCTTCTCGTCATTTGACAAGATCAATGTGTAGTTCCCTTTCAACAAGTGAAACACAAAGGTTAAATAAACAATCAAAACATATAAAATGAAACAGGTTGCAAATTTAACGTACGTGTATTTCCACCTATTCGTTACCAGTGTACATATATCGAGGTCAATGGAAGTCTGGTATGCATATATTACATACGTAGGTCCTTCTGTCATCAGTAATACTGATATGTACGTAAGAAAAGACTGTTAGTAATAGCGGAGACGAAATAAACAGCACATCTACAATTTGTATCCCGTGTTCCACTTAGGGTTTACTGAAGCGGAGGATACATCGTTCAGGTGAAGAACAGGACAGTAATGCTAGTGAAAACGAAGAAATCGACTTACGACAAACTCGTATTCCGGACTGTACTTAAGCAACACACTTCGAATGAGCTTTTAATTTGTATCGGGTGTTTCATTTGCGGTTTAGTGAAACAGGGGATACATAGTTCAAGTGAACAACAGGACAGCAATGCTAGTTGAAACAAAGAAATCGACTACGCTGAACTTGTATCCCATACTGCACTTAAGCAATACAGTTCGAAAGACTTTCGAGATACAACTGACATACATGTAACGTGATGTATTCTTTGCTAGTAACATATTTCATTCATTTCTTTCCATTATATTTCGCGGAGAAATACTAAGATACAAACACGCGATATCGTTAACGTGAAAATACTACTGGCCCTTATATATGTGAAGTACAGTTTTTCTCTCTGGCATTCCTTTGTTTCTGAACATTCTTCTCAGCTCTTTCATCTTTGTAATACATGCTCTCTGGCGAATTCTGACGTCATTGATCAAAGCCGACGGGTTGTATCCCCTGCTGACATATCGTTAAATTTCGTTGCGGACAGTGCGGAAAACGAACGATTATCAGGATGAATACATAGTTCAACTCTTCCAAATTATCCACCCAGACCACCGTAATGGACTTCCATATGACGAAAACACCGACGACGGTTAAGGTAAGTCATCTCCTTTGCAATTACAAGTATTTTTTAACGCTCTTCTTTTGTTGTTGCTGTAGTGACCAACGTAAACATACTCATACCGCCCGCCAACAGAGTCGCATGATCGATTTACGATCGCACATTCGATATGTATCGTTTGGACACATCGACTTAGATATGCAATCATTCTTGGAAATTTCCATTAAGTCAGTTGTCAAGCCTTGTGAATACGAAAAATAGCAATTTGTAGAAGCTATTAGGATTCAAACATACTCAAACTACAGGATCTCATAAATAGATGAATTAACTATTATGAAAAACATTCGGTAATATTATGTTATGATAGCCTGAAAGATCTAAACAGCGACCAGCGCATTCTCGACGTTTGGCATTCACATCAGTCGCGCGTCTGAATTCTGTGCTCGAGAGCTCAAGTGACAACAGGCAGGAGGACCTCCGCACACTTCTAGGACACACAAACCCAGTATTAATACACAGTTCAGTAAGATACTAAAACCAACCGCCCAGCACTGGGTAGAGCCAAATGCAGGAAGAGATGTCAAACCTTATAGTGTGACAACAGCAGTTACTATTAATGCAACAGTACACTAAACATTCTCCAATAACGTGAAATTTCACTTGATAAATTTATAAACCGCAACTAGCTCAAAGTGATAATGACCAGACAACCGGCACACAGCCTTAAATACCAAAGCACCGTTTAAGGGCACAAAATTGTTATTATAGTTACCAACAAGGAAGAAGTTTGCAATACAAAATTAAATTGGCAGCTGAAGTTTTATACAGAGAATAAACTTTGATTTATAAAACATGTTAACAATAACAATAAAAAAAGGAATCGCCGAATAATGGCCACACTTTTACTTCAAGATAAATGCCATAGAACAAGAGCACAGCGCAGTTACATGGGCTTGCAATACCAAGTATCCCAGACCCACGTCCAATTGGTTTAAGGAATGACTAGCAAAAATCAGAGTGGCTACACAGAGCAGTCACATCCAAAAGTTCTGCCGCAAAATGGCTCACCATTTAAAGTTAGTCCAGGAGCTCACTGTTAACATGCATGCCAGGGTAAACTCCTGCACTCTCTTTAGGATTCAAGACAGAGCCTATGTTGACTGTTGACTGCTTCCGGACTCCATTTCTGCTTGCTCCAGAACCCATGGGCTGGAAAGTCAACACCATGTGTCCTCACAGTACACCAAGCGCCGACTTACTATTTGCAATGCTCTGTGAGCTGTCTTCCCTCTCTCAATGCTGCCAACCGAGTCTCCGTCACCACCCCAACTGAGTCTCCATCACTGCCCCTGACCACCTCTCTCTACACGAGCGACTGCCATCATAAATAGAGGGCGCTAGCCACCCAGGATACCACAAAGCATGTAACTTTGACAGAGACACTATCCTGCCAAGAGCATCACCGGAAGTCACGTCTCACTTGCATTTCTCACAGATATTATGTGTCACATGAATGCATGAATATCAGTTTCCTAGTTGAAAATAATTCACTTTCTGACATATGTACATGAAAGATTTTTCTTCAAAATCAAAATGAATAAATCAAGGCTTCGACTGAGTATTAGTGACAAAAATCTTCACAGCTGCTTGCATTTACCAGTGTGCCGTGGTTTTGTGCGTAACACTAACTTTATCATTTCTCACCACCAATGATAAACATGTTTTGGATAAGATCAATACAATGCTGTCGACTACAAATATCTACATTAATACAACGTTACAATGTCAACTAGTACACTTAATAAACAAATAATTGTAATTGCTATAAATTGTTTGTTGATTTAACATTATAAAATTCTGTTTCATTCTGAGAGGTATTAATTTACAGAGTAGAAACTGTGGTCCATCAGAAATGACTTCAGCTTTTCTTTTTTTTTTTTTTTTTTGAACAAGCTGTCTTGTTTTTACCAACTTGTGTTGTTCGGAAGGTGGTTATACAATTGTGTCCCTCTATGAAGGACACTCTTCTGGTACGCTGATGTTCTAGCATATGAGACATGAATGTTATTGCCGTTTCTTGTTGTGTAATTGTGCAAAGAGCTGTTCAGCTGGTAGGCATTGGAGGTTCTTAAATATTCTCTTACAAAGACTATTGTTTCAAATATATATAGGCATGGAAGTTTCAGTATCTTTAGAATAGGAAAAAGAGAGCGACATGAACCTTGCCTCTTAATGTTGCAGATGATTCTGATAGCTCGTTTCTGGATTTGGAAAACAGATTGACTACAGGGTGCATTCCCCCAAAATATTGTTCTATGTCAGATTGCTGTCTGGAAATGTGCATGATATGCCTGTACTACTATTTCTGTATTACAGCTTGTGCTTAGTATCCATAACATGTAACAGATTGATGATGGCTTGGTTGTAAGAGCTGTAATGTATATATTCCACTTGACATTACTCTGCAGATATATTCCTAGGAACTTAACATCATCAACTAATTTTACAGCTCTGTTGTTTATTTTCAATGCATGTTCATTTTGTTGCTTATAGTGGGATATATGAAAGTTCATGGTCACTATTTTCCCAGTGTTAATTATAAGTTTATTTTTTCCAGCAATGATGCATCTTTAGTTAATTGAAGCTCTTTTTGGTCTGGCCTGTGATCGAAATACTGGTATCATCTCCAAATAAAGTTTTCTGTTTGGTATGGACATTATCATTCAGGTCATTAGTATACAAAAGAAAGAGGATAGGACCTAATGTTGATCCTCGTGGCACACCATATCACCATATTTGATGATACTTTTTTCTGATGTGTATGTTTTTTTCTTGAAATGTTTTCAGTCATTGTGTCTTGTTTGAGAACAACTTTTTGTTGCTGGCTAGTAAGATATGATCTAATACAGGGGCGGGCAAACGTCGCACGCAGCTCATGAGTGCACAGCGCTGCACATGTGCTGCTCTTGTGCAATCGTCGACTGGAGCAGTGGCTACAGATGTCAGGTTGCGCAGTGTAGTACCAGGCTAAGCTGCGGACATTGATGCAAAGTGACCACTACGTAGTGAACATTGTATTTCAAGAACCGGAAAATGAAGAGTGACTCAAGGAAATGCAGAAGTGGGGATGTGCTATCTTTTAAAAGGTAATGGAAGAATCATTTTTTCTTTGTGCAAAAACGTGAAAATTCGAAATGTTTAATATGTGGCAGCGGAAGTTTAGTATTGAACGCCATTATAATAAATTTCACAAGGACGAGTACAATTCATTGTCGGATTCTGAGCGGATAGAAAAATTGACTGAGCTTAAGAAGAGAAATCTGACAATACTAGACGAATCTGACGTAAGTTGCTGTTGTCACGAGAGATCTGCGACTTTCTTTCGTCATGTCTCTCATCTGGCTGATTTAACATTTTATGGAGCCCTGTTTTCAATTTTTTAGGACGACAACAATGATAGCCCAGTGGTACATGCAAGTTATAAGATTGTGCTTAACATAGCGAGAGCTGCAAAACCATTTGCTGATGGTGAGTTTATAAAGGAGTGCATCAATGACGCTGCTGATTTACTTTGCCCACTGAATGCAAATCAGTTTCGAGCTATCACTCTTTCTCAGTGGACTGTAAGTCGTCGTATTAGTGCCATGGCAGGTAACGTTTACCGTCAGTTAAGGAGTGCAGTGAAGGAGTTGATTGCATTTTCCAACCCATTTGATGAGTCCACAGATATTTCAGATACCTCACAATTGGTGATTTATGTCCGCAGCGTGGACAGTGCTCTGCACATAACAGAGGATTTTTTAAATATGATATCTTTAAAAAGCACAACCACCGGCGCGGACATCATAAAAGCCATCGAAGAAGCTATTGATTCAGCTGGCTTAAACTGGGAACGTTTGGTATCAGTGACAACAGACGGAGCACCTGCAATGAAAGGGGAACAAATTGTGTTTGTTGGATTACTAAAGAAAAGGCTACAGTGTACAGAAGACTCATTGTACAGCATCCACTGCATTTTGCATCAAGAAGTACTCTGTTCAAAAACAGCAAAACTTGGGGACGTCATGCAAGTGATTATTCGGGCAGTTAATTATTTGAGATCCCACGGGCTTACACGTAGACAGTTTCACACATGTTTACCTGAAATTGGGGAAGAGTATGGTGACATACCATACCACAGTGAATTCCACTGGCTTAGCCACGAGAATGTACTCAAAAGATATTTTGAGCTGTGAATACCAATAAATCAGTTTTTAAAGGACAAAGGAAGGTACGACCCCAAGTTAGAAGATCCAGAGTGGGTTGCCGACCTTGCGTTTTTAGTGGACATCACCGGACAAATGAATGCATTGAATACAAATTTGCAAGGAGAAAATCAGCTAATTTGTGAAATGGCTGAAAAGGTGTAAGCTTTCACTAGCAAGCTTGAGCTGTGGGAACGACAGCTCTTGTCAGGGAACGCAGTGCATTTCCCTACTCTGTCTACTGTTCATAAACAGAATTGCAAAGAAAATGTTTCCGTACTTAGTGCAATAAAAGAGGAATTTCTCAAGTGATATGGGTATACATCATATTTATCCCAAGCTTTTGAATGGTTCTCGAGACCATTTGCTGTTTCTGTAGATGACATTCATCCCAATTTGCAAATGGAATTAATAGGTCTACAATGTAATTCTTGTCTGAGAGACAAGTTCCTTTTGGCAAGACGTGTAATAGACTTTTATCACGACTTTCCACAGCAAGAGTTTCCTCTTCTCTATTGTGAAGCAGTGAAGATAATGTCAGCGTTTGGCTCGCCATACGTTTGTGAGATATGTTACGAAAATTAATATGTCTCGGTTAAGAGCAAACATCAGTGACGAAAATTTACGTAACTGTTTGCGTTTGTCTGTATATAGGAATTTTGTTCCAGACATTAAACGTATTGTAAACTCAACCTGTGAAAATCAAATAAAATGTATCGTAGGTAATAGGTACTCTTTCAAATCATGATTTCTTTCAAGCACTCCTACTAACCTTATTCCTTCATTCAATAAAGTAAGCTAGGAAACAAAACGCATTACAGAGGAAGGAGCAGAGAGATGGTATGGTGGGGAGAGGAGAGGAGCAGGTGGCCAGCTTGCCCCTGTGTGCACGCAGAGGAGCGGGAGGAGTAACAACTCAATAAAAAACCTTGGTTCATCTGGCCAGGGTGATAGAACCTCGTGAGGGCCCTTTGCCAGGGATACGGTGAAGACCTCAATGGCATTGAAGGCGAACAAGATGGACTTTGGTACGGCGGAGCTGACGGAAGAGGCACCTTTTCTCTTTGGGTACAAAAAAAGTACAAGTAGCGACTGAGCCCCAGAGGGGTGGCTACAGACAGCATCTGACTCATGGTGAGCGGCTGACTTTAGGGTGGGCATCCTACTGCCTATGTGGAAAGTAACGGGAAACTACCACATTACATTCCCAAGCAGTACATGGTATGTCTCTGCATATGAAAGATTCTGGAGTTAAAGCTTCCCCTCATGCGGATCTCTGGGAGGGGAACACATTGAGAGTAGATGTATTTGAAAGGAAGAAAGGGACAGTGAAGGGAGGAGAGATAAGGATTGGAACATGGAATGTGAGGACACTACTGCAAGCAGGAAAGCTAGAGAATGCAAAACAGGAGATAAAAAGGAACGGATTAAATGCCCTCGGCTTGTGTAAATTGAGATGGGGAGAGAATGGGGAGATAGAAAGTGCAGATTACAAGCTCTTTTACTCAGGGGAAATCAAAAGAGTGGTGAAAACAGAGTAGTAATATTGATAGGGCAAAAGTTGAAAAATAAGGTAATGAAGGTACAATATATTGATGGAAGACTGATAATGATACGACTCAAGGATAGTTCAAAAGATTTGGTATAAATCATTTATATGTGCCAACCAGCCAGCATAGAGATGAGGAAGTGGAAGAATATTATGAGAAAATACAAGAACTCATCGGGAAAGAAAATAGAAATGTCTGTGTTATCATCATGGGGGAATGGAATGAAGTGGTGGGTGAAGGAAGAGATGGAGACACAGTAGGAAAATTTGGATTAGGAATAATAAATGAGAGAGGTGAACGACTTATTAGTTTCTGTAAAGAAAATTCATTAGGTAACGCATAATTTGAACACCACAAAAGGAGACATTACACATGGATATCACATTTTAATAGAGAAAGATATCAGTTGGACTACATCATGATACAAAAAAGGTTTAGAAACTGTTTGAAGAATGCTAAAGCTTATCCACGAGCGGATATAAATTCAGACCACAACCTAGTAATGGCAGAAATACATGTGAAGTTGAAAAAAGTCTGGAGAGGTAAAGCAGAGGAAAGGTTTAAACATAGAAAGACCCAAAGAGGTAAGAAAGGCATTAGATTTGGAGAACAGATTTATGGAAAAATGGGAAGGAGGTAGTGTTGATGAAAGTGTTAATGACAAATGGCTAAAAATGAGGGAAGGACTCATGGACTCTGCCAAAGAAGTACTAGGAATTAGAGTATCCCAAAACACCAGGAAAGAACGGATAACAGAAAACATGTTGAAAAAGATGGAAGAGCAGAGAAAGTGGAAAAGTGTAGAAACTGAAGAAGGTAAAAAGAGGTACAGGAAACTGAATAATGAAATAAGAAGAGAAACTGAAGAAGCAAGAGAAAAATGTATGAAACAGAAATGTGACGAAATAGAGAAAATGGAGAAAGAGGGAAAGTATGAAATGATGTATAGACTGGCTAGTGAAATAGTTTTTGAATGTAGAAGAAAGAGGAATAACATGGAAATAGAAGAGCGGATGGTACTCTAGCAGAAGAACCACAGGAGATTTTGAACAGATGGCAAGAATATATTGAATGTCTGTATAAGGTGGATGAAATGCAAAGCGAAATTAAGGCTGAAGAGGAGCAATATGTGCCAGAAGATGGAAAGGAATTTACCATTTTGGAAGCAGAAGTAGAAAAGGCGCTGAAGGAGATGAAGAATAGGAAGGCATGTGGAACTGATGATTTGCCAGCAGAACTGATGAAGAGTGTGGGAAACAAATCAAGAAAAGAAATAGTCTACCTCTGTAACGAGATATATGACAAAGGAGAATGGTCTGAGAACTTCCTTTCAACAGTTATGATACCAATAGAGGAAAAGAGAAACACTAAAAAAATGTGAATAGCACCGGACCATCAGTCTAATTTCTCATGCAGCTAAACTCTTGCTAAGAGTGTTGAATAGAAGGCTATATGGCAAGCTGGATAGAGGGATTGCAGAGGAGCAGTTCGGATTTAAAAGAGGTAAAGGCACAAGAGATGCTATTGGCCTGTTAACAACTATAGGGGAAAGATATATGGAAAAAGGTAGAGAAATCTTTGCTGTTTTTATAGATTTATAAAGGGCTTTTGACAGAGTTCAATGGAACAAGCTGATGGATATTTTGAAGGGAATGCTTGCTAGCAGATGCTTTGGAAGGATTGGTTTGTGGGAGAAGACTGAGAGGAAAAAGGAGATACAAGATGATAGACGACATAAAGGGAAGAGGCAATTATGCAGACCTGAAGAGGATGGCAGAAGACCGGACAGCCTGGAGAACTGCCATGTGAAAACCTGCCTTTTGGCAGAACACTGATGATTATGATGATGATGATGATGATGAGGTGTTAAGAGAATCTTATATTCTAAACTTTATATTTGTCTTCCACATACATACTGAATGTCAGTATTTTATGTTAATTGGAATATGCCTGCACAATTTCAAATAAATTGAGCAAAACTGATTTCGAGTATGCCCCTATTTGTAGAGGTATTATTTAAGTCCTATTAAAAAATCCAATACTCACATTAAAGATGCTGACCTGGTCCCAGTAAAACTAGAAGTGACACATTGATATTTGACATTTGTCGATTACATCTTTCCAGTAATAAGATCTATACCATGAACTGAAAAGTACAGTTTAAAAGTTTTTGTGTGATATGTTGGATGCTATTTACTATACCCTTAATAGTAACTTAAATCTAATTTTTTCATTCTTGCACCTCACATACGAGTATTTTGCTTCATACAAATGCTCTAAAATACGCTGCAATATTGTTAACTTTCTTTATTAAAAGGTACACTCAATCTGAAATAATACTGCCACCAAATACCTTGTTACTTCCTTCATCATATTCACTGGGCAAGTGCTTAAAGAGCACCGATGTATATCAGCACCTGATTATCTGAAATACTGCCAGTACTGCATTAATTTTCACCATTTTTAGAATAGAGCTTGTGATGACCTCACCCCATAGGAAAAATAATTATCAAAATCTGACCTGTGAAGTCACCCAAAATTCTAGTTGGAAAACCAAACTAATTGTTATACTCCTCAATTGCTCACAATCCCACTTTATTTATGAACTGAAAAAAAATGTTTATGAAAGACAACAATGAAAATAGCCCGATTCAACAAAATTGTGTATATACCCACCAAAACTTCAAAAACATCAAAGACAATATCTGACAGAATTTTGAAAATGTGACAAAATTACGTGAATCACATATAACACTGTTAATAATTACATGAACACTGGGAGGATTCACCATGCATCTACTCACTTTTGAGTATAACCAGCATCTCTCAATATTGTGACTCATAGCAATACAATATCAAAGCTTTTAATACTATGTAAACATTCCCCACGTGTTTTGACAATTGACATAGATGAATCACACTCACAGCAGGAAATACACCAATGGTGAAATAGCAGCTTTTACATCGTTGGTCGATCTCAGGCAACTCTGGCAGTTGCCGTAATTTATGTGTGCAGCCGTATTTCGCGACAAAATACTCTTATTAGTCACTATCACGTTGCTGTACTCATAACAATACATGAAATTATCTAAAATAATGTGGCTGCAATAATTTCGCCATGCAAGGAGAAATAGTTCTAACGAGAGGAACTGGTGTTTCAACAATGAAAACCATGCAGCTATTAGTTCACTAATGGTACTTTTATTTTCGATAGCACAAAGATTAGATTAGATTTGATTAGATTAGTACTTGTTCCATAGATCATGAATACGACATTTCGTAATGATGTGGAACGTGTCAGGTTAATAAAAGGTGTCAACATAAGATATTACATTACACAAAATATTACATGACACTTAATATTTTTAATTTTTTTGTGGGGGTTGGGGAAATTACCCACTTACTATATCCAAAAATTCATCTAATGAGTTGAAGGAGTTGCCATTAAGAAATTCTTTTAATTTCCTTTTAAATGCTATATGGCTATCTGTCAGACTTTTGATGCTATTAGGTAAGTGACCATAAACTTTTGTGGCAGCATAATTTACCCCCTTCTGAGCCAAAGTTAGATTTAACCTTGAGTAGTGAAGATCATCCTTTCTCCTAGTGTTGTAGCCATGTACACTGCTGATACTTTTGAATTCGTTCGAATTGTTTATAACAAATTTCGTAAGTGAATATATAAATTGAGAGGCTACAGTGAAGATCCCTAGCTCTTTAAATAAGTGTCTACAGGATGATCTTGGATGAGCTCCAGCAATTATTCTGATTACACACTTTTGTGCAATGAACACTCTTTTACTCAGTGATGAGTTACCCCAGAATATGATGCCATACAAAAGCAGAGAATGAAAATATGCGTGATAAAGCTAATTTACTGAGATGTATATCGCCAAAATTTGCAATGACCCTAACAGCATAAGTAGCTGAACTCAAACGTTTCAGCAGATCCTCATTGTGTTTTTTCCAGATCAACCCCTCAGCAGTGCATACACCTAGAAATTTTGAATATTCAACCTTAGCTACCAATTTCTGATCGAAGTATATATTTATTAATGGTGTTATTCCATTTACTGTGTGGAACTGTATATACTGTGTTTTGTCAAAGTTTAATGAGAGCCTATTTGCAGAGAACCACTTAATGATTTTCTGAAAAACATCATTTACAATTTCACCAGCAAACATAAACAAGCAAAGTATTGATTTGAATAGAGTCCAAAATTCTACTGCTTTTAAAAGAGAAAGAAAGTTTTTTAATCAGAGGATAGCATTCGGCGAAAAATTTCAACTTTATGTTGCACACGAATTGTTGCACTGGGCAGCACGTGTTATGCTATGAGCGGGATACAGGCAGTTCTGGTGAAACACGAACAAAGTTTCTGCACAGATGTATCAGTATCCCAATGGCAATTAACAAACCACAAGATGCTGGAAGCGACCTTTGTTGACATGCCCCCTCTTGCAAAGTACATTATGTAGACAGCGTTCCTACATACACCTTGTGCACTGTCCGTGATGCATTCGTGTATATCTACACAGTTCATCAAATTCATATAGCTGTAGCCACAAATACACAGTTCATAGAACTGTTCTTTTCCGTGATGCACAATGTCCACTCTGTTCTCGCAGTTCAAACTTCCGTAACATCACTGAAAGTCAGATATCCTGAAAAATTCATTAAAGTCTCCACTTTGACGACGGCTTAACAGAACGCGAAAGACAACAGTTCCACCACCCGAATATCAATGCTAGCAATGTTCATTCGCATAAAAGCATTGTTCCTGCTGGTCACAACAAAGTCTTTTTAGCGGCAATATCACATCCCGGTTTATTTGCTCCTAAAGTTTACTGGCGATGGCATTACGGACCGCAGTGGTAAAGTGAATTGACATTCTCTTCGTTCGGTATCACTGTCCCATACAATTTCAGGTGTTTTTCATAAAAACATAGTATCATCTTCCCACACATGTTTCACAAACGCATCGTCGACCAAACCTTCTGCTACACAGCCTGTGTTTGAATATCAATATCGCTATCGCTGTCCCGTGTCTACAGATGTTATATCATTATCGTAAATTACATAAATCTTTATAAATGTTCTTGGATGCATTTTTCACAATTAATACTGTATCAAAAAAGAAATTTACAAACTTTTCCACAGTTACAAAGCAAAAAACATATTTATCCATCGGCAAACAAAACAATCACAATTACATCTTTACATTTAAAAACCACAGTAGTACGTTATGTCATCATAATGACTTATGCCAGTAGGAACAAAAGAAAAAAAGAAAAAACGAAAGAAAATCATGTAAAGAAATTTATATACGTAATCAGCAATGCCTTTAGAAGCTGCTGTGAAACCATAAATACTTGTTTATTCACACACAAGTTTTGATCCATGCACCATATAATAGAAACATCTACTTTCACCATGTAAATTAAGCATTAATTATATATTCATAACATCATTCGTAGATCTTTACACACCGAAGTCACACATCCTGCCACTGCAACATAATAAACCATACTCTGAACAATGTGTTTTGTAGAGATCCTTAGTAGGGTGTATCAGTGAAACTATACGTTTTTGTAATACACCCATATAAATACATAAAATATCAGATACAGCGTTTTAACTTCGATGTGGTGGTCTGTTCTGACGCTAATTGGTGGTGAGAGAAGGAAAGTGGTGTCACAAAGTGAAAGCGTTTTTAAATTTTGTGGCATGGCATTTTCCCTTTATCTCATATATTCATAAAATTTATCTGGCAATTCCAATAAAGGCCAATTCACACTGGCCGTCACGGCACTGTCACGTCACGTCACGGTGTATTCAAACTGCTCATCACAGCACGGAATGTGAAGTCAGTTCAAGTCACGTGATCACGACTTGCATGGCTGCCCTCAACTGTTTTTTCACAGGAATTGCGATCTTTGCAAGATGATTTTGAACTGCTTTTATGTGTGAAATGCGTCTTGAAGGCACAGCCTGTGTACTAGAGAAGGAAGACAGAAGCGCAAAACAAAGCAGAAAGAATATGGGGCCAAATAAGTCATTACTTGGTACATAAGGGGAATTTCCCACATTATACAAGGAGCTGGAGGAAGAGGAACCTGCAATTTATAAGTATTTTAGGCAGTCGAAGCACCAGATATTTCTTTTTTTACGTCAAATAGCACCCAGAATTACTGCAAAGAACACAATGTTATGAGCTCCCATCACATGGTGTGAAAAATTGGTTTGTGTAAGTTTTGTTGCTAGTCCCATGCAAATTTTTTTGCAATAGTTATATCTTCCACAATACCTTTTCCCTCAAGATTTATACTTCTTTTTTTCTGTATTTGGGTTTCAAGAGTTAAGTGCCTTATTCGTATTGGGTTTAGCTGGTGAAACCACATAAATATTGACCACTGGTGCTTGCAAAACTCTTTTACACACGAACTGCTGACCTGCCTGCCACAGAGAGATATCTGAACAAACAACTCTAATACATTACTTGATGTGTACTTCACAAAAAAAGAATGTTGTTACTGTTGCAGTGCCTGAAAGTTTCAGTCCATTTCCTTAGGGAACATCACAAATGCCTGGCAACATACAAATAAATTCCACTTTCCAATCAATCTGATCCTACCACAGTACATTTTCACTTCAAGTTGCAGCAATATTGTAAACCATTTCATTGTAAAATATTAAATGTGGTACCAGTATCTATGAAAATGAACTTTATAAATGTAGTAGAGAGCAAGTAATTTAGCATACCCATGTCATACAATTCAGACTGCTGCCTCATTGCTTCAATTAATCTTTCATCATTTATTATAAAATTAGAAATTTTATCAAAAGAACTGGTGAAACAAAATAATTTGTAACAAATAATGAACAACAAACAACTGATATCAACCACAATGAAATGAAATATGGGGATCTATACATGGCCGTTCATGAGATGGAAATGAGCTTCAAGGTCATATGATCGACAACAAATGGATGACATCAGCCATCGAAACTTTATTCCATGTAAACATGGATGAAAGGTAAATACACGGACAAGGAAAAAAATTCCCAGATTTTTCTCGGATTTCGCGGTTAAAAATACACTGTCTCACAGGTGAAAACACGCTTTTTCTGAGTTAAGTGACAGTATTTTTTCCCTTATCAATCCTTTGAATGGTTATGGTTTTATACAAGGGCGTAGAATTTCCCGGCACTTTAGAATACGAAACTCAGGGAAAAAGACACGATTTGGAAATATCTTTGATGTGCAGCAACAAGTACGTTGCGTATTTTCGTATTACGAAAGTATACATTGGAATTCCGCCATACACCGCATGTCACTTTTCGAATAATCGAAATCAAAATTGTGATGCCTTTTTGCAGGCCAGTCATAGCTCATGTCACGTGATCTCGCCAGCCGATGACAGCGGATATTCAGAGCATAGGACACGTGATGTAGTCAGCCAACAGCAACATCACTGTTAAGTAGCACAAACACACAAACAGGGAAAGTTAATAGTTTAAATTAATATAAATAGTGCTGCTACAAGAAAAGAAAAGCTTTCACATATAATATTAGTCTCTAAGGTTAATAAGCTGTAAGAGAAGCTAAGCTTTCGCATTTAATGTTAACCTTTTTTGCGCGTGTTACACTTTAAGAGATATCACACAAACGTGCCAGTAAAATGTTTAATAATGACGAAAATGTCTGATCTTCAGGGCTCGAAATTCTTGTAAATGGCGCGTCATCAAACAGTTGATTTTTAAATGAGAGTCAAACGCTCTGTGATTTAATAGATTCATGGTACATTCTCGCACATAGTTCAACTTACGTAAAAGGATATTTACTCTGAAAGTAACGCTTTTCAAACCACCATTCGTAATATTTTCCCGCGACCTGTTAAAAATAGGTTCGTTTCAGCAGTTGCCAGAGAGCGCAGATAACAGGCGACATCGCGCTTGCGCAGCTATCGTGACGTATGAAGCCAATATGTACGTACGTAGGTACGTACATGTAAAACATTGATAGATCATACATTATGTCATAAAAGAAACAAGACATCAGAAGATCCTCCAAGAGCATTGGAAATTCATGAACCCTACTAAAATGTGCGCATTTAAAGTGCATACCTAAAGTACACATTCGTATGTCCAGATTCCCAATGAAGTGAACCTCAACCTGATATTAAGCTTTTCAGTGTGGTTTTCGGGATGTAAATTTTCTTGAAGTGAGAACATCAAATCGTGCACTTGAAATGCAGTGAACAGTTGAAACTAGCCAGTAGTGTGGAATTAAACATTTCGTTTCAAATACATTGACTGCCTCTGCGCAAAAGATTAATAAAAGTCAAATTTCTTTAGGAAACAGACAAAAATAACTCCATTGTTCCGCAAGGCGATTAATGCTGGACTGTCAGAAAGGTGGAAATAAAATAAAATCTGAAACTAATGACATATTTTAGCCCTCCGCAATTATGTGAATGTATTTTAATTCACTTGATAGCTCCCTGACACAGATATCCGTTTTGTTTTGATTTGATGGGAGAGTAAACGAAGGGGAAACAGCAAAATCACTAAATGTAAACACAGGCCACGTGGAGAGTACCTACTATAACTCAGACTGCTATGCGCATCAGCCCCAAATCTACAATATTTGCAAATCGGGTCAATACTAAAAAAATTTATTCTTCAATCATATGTTCATCTTGTAGCGCACATCTTTTTGAAAAGTCTGAAACATAAAACATACGTGTTCGAGGAAATGTAAGTCATGTTATTTGGTATTAAGTGTGCCAAAGCGCAGTGCCACACCTCTTCACACAGCATTCTTCTATCGCACGCCACTGTATTTCGCCCTTTGGAATTGAAACTTGTATATTTTGTAATGGATGCCATCAAACTATATTCATGACAGTGGAAACTGAAATGCATTTGGCGCCTCTCCTTCTCCCAGTCGGCCGGTTTGACTGCCTGCCCCTCCTCCTTTCTTTTTAAAAAAAAAAAATCTCGCAATTAATAGCGGATGGGATTATTTGTAATTGGGAGAACAAGAACTCTTCAGAAAACTTGCACTCTTTAGTGCCTGTTAGCTAATAACTTGCTGTTTTGTGTGACATAAAATTAAATATAGGATACACAAAACCAGTAAAGACAAGAGATAAGCAAGAAAGTACACATTTCTTCAATCCTTAGAGCTCCTAGCATTTTTTCTCTCTAATCTTGCTACAGCTTTACATGGCGCGCTTTCCTTTCTGCGAAAGAATCTATTACCTCATTCAAGTTCGTCAAACGTTTTATTACATGAAAAATCGAAATGTCGTTATCTAATACTGAAAAAGCTGTTAATACAAATAATACCCAAGACTGGTGTGGTTTCTCGATTTGATTACCTCTATTTTGTCACTGTCTGCTAGATAAAACAAACAAGGCCTTTCTAATATTGCAACAGTTTTGTAACACACGCCAAATAAACGAGATTGTTTTGGCACAAATGGCCATATTTATAACACGACAGAATATGATTCACGAAGTACCAATAACAAATGCCTATTAGACCTACTACAAGCAAAAGGCTTTATGTTAGGAAATAGTTTCACATTTTATTCATATGCACCGGTTTCTCAAGCATCAGATCGAAAAGTAGTATTACGAAATTTTTATATAAATTTGGAATCGTCTTATTCTTCCATAATTTGTGAGATGTCCCAGTTTCTTCGCCTTCCTCGTTCTAACAAACAATCTTGTCATCACCAATTCTGCAGCTATTCCTGCCATTGTCAAAATCTGTTCACCGATTAACTTCCCTAACCCTGCCGGAATCACAGGTCTAGTTATCCCGCGATTATTTTCCAGTTAGGCGTTGTTAGGTGTTCTTACAACACGTTTTCCGCGTTACTTCCAGAATAGAACTTAAGCGGCTGCTAGCCGGGGAGTGTACTTGTGTAGCGATATGGCCAAAAATTTTCTGTCAAAATTTCATTTTCTTGGATACACCGAGAATATATACGTAATCTTTCTCGCCTGTTATTCCAGTCAATCATGTATTTCCATTATGGTAGTCTGAATCTATGGAATTCGCTAGTAATTATAACAACGCTTATCATTCGCAAACCCAATCAACCACATAATCAGACAGCGATTGGCATTCATCCGTTCGACTTTACTCCACGCTCAGCTCATATAGCCCCGTCCCCTTTTTTATGCGGAAAGTTTATTTCTGGATGTGACGAGGATTCTCCTGACACAGACATCACGTACACTATGCACGCATTCAAAAATCAACTTATGATTCATTCAGAAATCAACTTAAAATGTGTTAAAAATGTTCAAAAACCAAAAGGGAAGAGTTTCAAAATCATATGAATAATCGATAGACAAACGTGCGCTGGATGCTAGCCGCTTTGTGAAACAAGTTTTTTTCCTCAAGAATATGAACTTGGCGCCCCCTTTTCCCGGTAGCATCTAGCTGTTTGCTGTGACTTCTTTCACAGCCAACAGCCACATTCCTGTACCCAGAAGCGGGAGTATCTACTACTCAAATGCAACTCAACTGCGCACGCCCATGAGTCCGCTCATAACTGCTAAAATGAATCTGATGTAAACAGTTGTGACTTCACGCTCATCGGAGGCTATTTGTTGTTATGAAGCACTGCACAGTGTTCCCAAAGCCTGTGACACATTTTGCTGTTGGCAGACACTTGCGTGAGCACTGTGTGTCGTAGTTGTATATGGCGCATTTGCTTTGCAGTTTAAGTTATTTTCTTTTTTTTCTCTCGTTTATGTTGTATTGCTGAAGTATTATTCTGCAGTAGTGGGATACAGTAATATCCTTTGTTAGAGTATCGGTTCTTACCAGTCAAAATTTAAAAAATGTAACCGAAAACTAAAGCAATGAAAAATTCCCAGAATTCTAAAAAATTCCCGAGTTTTTCCCGGTTTTCTCCCAGATGAAAAAATTACCGCGTTTTTCCCGAATCTCCCGGTTGTCCCAGGTCGTATACACCCTGTGGATGGTGCCATGCCGTGCCATGACACGATTGTCAATGTGGATGCCATCATTTGAAATGCATTGCAGACTGTTTTGACGGGACGTGATGTGATGTGATGGACAGTGTGAATTGGCCTTAACTGAAGATAGAGGGTATGGAACTTGCCACATTCTTTTCGAGGCAGATATACTCATTTACATGCATTCGGCATCTTTTTAACAACAGATGCTGTAATGCAGCATTCATCTCCAAGCACAGAGGCATCGTGGTAGCCATCCCATTCTTGGAGGTTAAAATATAACCTACTTCATAAATAGGATAGATTTTAACCTAACCTAACCTCCTCACCTAACCAATTCGCCACCACCAAAAACTGACACATGAGATTGGAACACAGTGACCGAGCTGTTTGCTGATGTTACCATGCAATCTCTGGCGCCTAATAGCACCAGGAATATTCCCAACATCATGAAAATTATTTATTTGCAGCTCTTACTGACCCTTCATCAATGCACCCATCACCCACATCACCTATATATGATATACAAAAGTAACTGTAGGTATTTTCAGGCCCTTCTTTCAGTTGAAGAGGAGCAAAATGTATTTTTGCGTGTGGTTTTGTGAAACCCAAGTCGTATGGAAGTATTCTACAAGACTATTAATCTTCAGTATACAGTGAGTGCATTTTACACAAAACTCCGTTCTTGCTGCTGGGATGTCTCTACATTCTGTTGCAAATATTCGTTCCATCATTACACTTTCTGAGTTAAAATTCAAGTGAATGGAGAAGACAAAGGACAGAGATCTCTGGGCCAGAATAATTAATTTTTTCATGTATGTTTTCTAGCTGTTGGATACTCTCCTCTGTCACAGTATGGAGAAACAGTTCTATGCACCAAGTTTGTGTTAAAATCGTCAAATTCTGTAATTTTCATTTATACCCTTTTCTTGGAGAATCAAAACACGTGCTCACATCATGAGATTCTGATGATGATACTGCACTGTTAATACGGAATACAGTCAATTCAGCCGCTAGGCTGGGTTGTGGCGCGGATGGCGAAAGTCTGCATAAGTGCCAACTCTTGGGTGACTGCGAGTGACAAACAAGTGAGCTACGTGAAACAACGTTGGTACACTGTTTATTAGTAACTGAAGGCGCTGCTGTCGAGCTTGGTGGCGGTAGCGGGCGCGAATGAGCAGCTGATGGCAGTGAATCAAAAACATTAACGTGCGCCTGGGAAGTTAGCTGCCCAAGCGAGGAGGGAATGTGCGCTCGAATGAACACAGTTAGAGCTGGCGGGAGCGCGGACACTGTACAGTTTATGTGGCACCCAGTCACAAATGCATTCATACACGAGACTAATCTTGTGTGTTGCCGAGGCGTCGTCTGCTGCAAGCTGCTGCCGTGCCATAGATAACTCGATACTTAAGGCGTTGAGGCGATGGCATATCTCAAGTTGTTCAAGCGCAGGCGTGTAGACTCGACACGCTCCGTGAGCCACTTCTTGGTCCACGACAAGAACTCGGAGGAGGGGTTATTACACTTCCTAGCCAGGTGGACCTGTTTAGCAGTACTATTGACACTCGACGAAGCACACGGGATGTGGTCAGCCACCAGGAAGGACCTAAGCACGACAAACTAGATGAGTTTACAGCACGTAGGACAGTTTTGTGTAGTCGGATCTTTTCGGTAGCAAGACGAGATGGAAGTAGGGAAACATCTACGCCCGTGTTGATGAGAAAGTTTGTGCCAGAGTTCAAGTCGTGGACGTAGACTCGTCCATCGAAGCGTTAGTGTTGGACACAGAATGGAGCGTGGGACGGCGCCTGTTGTTTACGTTGAAGGAGGTGGTGCCGCTGCCTACCTGCGGTTGAAGTTTGGGTAGGAACACGGCGGTTTCCAATTGTGTACTTGTTCCCCGAACTTTGCATGGAAGAAACAGTATTTATTGGCGGACGTCTGCTCCCGCGAGTGGTCAGACGGCCCACCTTGGGGCCCTGGTTGTGGTTGGAAACTGACTTAGCTGCCGGACTGCTGGGCACGGCATTCACGTAGTAGAGCGGAGTAAGCTCGGTCGGCGGTACGCAAGCGTTCGCTATTTGGTCTATCTTCATAGGTGTAGATGGCCATTTGGACAGACAGAGGCAGCTTTTCCGTCCAAATCTCGGTGAGCGTGGCATCTGGCATGTCGCATTCACCAACGATAAGTCGAAGGCATCGCCACAGCTGGGACAGAGATCTGTCGCCGAAGCGTTCTTCATAGACGAGCTGTCGAACGTTTTCTCTTCTTGTCTTGGAGACACGTTCCAGTATTTCTTGTTTACCTGTAGCGTACTTCTCGTTTGGAGGAGGTGACTTAACCAGATCATAAATTAAGTCGACACATTTGTGGAATTGGTTCATGAGGCATGTGAAACGGACGTTGTCATCAAGTGCACAGACACTGAGTTTGCTCGACCAGGTTGAAACAGAATTTCAGATGGGCAGGTTTGAATGCCGAAACTTTCGGTAGATTCGACGAACTGGCGGTCGAAGAATGCGGGCAGCCGCTCGCTGACGCAGGAGTAGGCAAGTCAAAGTTAACTCTGCGTCATGAGGGAGGTAGAGAGGAAGCAGACCGAGCTTACTCCGCTCTACTACGTGAATGCCGTGCCCAGCAGTCCGGCAGCTAAGTCAGTTTCCAACCACAACCAGAGCCCCAAGGTGGGCCGTCTGACCACTCGCGGGAGCAGACGTCCGCCAATAAATACTGTTTCTTCCATGCAAAGTTCGGGGAACAAGCACACAATTGGAAACCGCCGTGTTCCTACCCAAACTTCAACCGCAGGTAGGCAGCAGCACCACCTCCTTCAACGTAAACAACAGGCGCCGTCCCACGCTCCATTCTGTGTCCAACACTAACGCTTCGATGGACGAGTCTACGTCCACGACTTGAACTCTTGCACAAACTTTCTCATCAACACGGGCGTAGATGTTTCCCTACTTCCATCTCGTCTTGCTACCGAAAAGATCCGACTACACAAAACTGTCCTACGTGCTGTAAACTCATCTAGTTTGTCGTGCTTAGGTCCTTCCTGGTGGCTGACCACATCCCGTGTGCTTCGTCGAGTGTCAATAGTACTGCTAAACAGGTCCACCTGGCTAGGAAGTGTAATAACCCCTCCTCCGAGTTCTTGTCGTGGACCAAGAAGTGGCTCACGGAGCGTGTCGAGTCTACACGCCTGCGCTTGAACAACTTGAGATATGCCATCGCCTCAACGCCTTAAGTAACGAGTTATCTACGGCACGGCAGCAGCTTGCAGCAGACGACGCCTCGGCAACACACAAGATTAGTCTCGTGTATGAATGCATTTGTGACTGGGTGCCACATAAACTGTACAGTGTCCGCGCTCCCGCCAGCTCTAACTGTGTTCATTCGAGCGCACATTCCCTCCTCGCTTGGGCAGCTAACTTCCCAGGTGCACGTTAATGTTTTTGATTCACTGCCATCAGCTGCTCATTCGCGCCCGCTACCACCACCAAGCTCGACAGCAGCGCCTTCAGTTACTAATAAACAGTGTACCAACGTTGTTTCACGCAGCTCACTTGTTTGTCACTCGCAGTCACCCAACAGTTGGCACTTATGCAGACTTTCGCCATCCGCGCCACAACCCAGCCTAGCGGCCGCCGCACACACTATACCACAGACAGTCGCCTCGTGTACAGCGTCGCGCGTTTCCGTGGTTACAGACGGCACCGCCCACAAACTTTGCTTGCAAGACGGACCGCCTATCTCTTGCCAACCACGCCGTCTCAAGCCAGAACTCATGAAAGAAGCTGGCGAAAAAATAGACAAATTCTTTGCAGCCGGCGTCATCGAACCATCTGCCGGATGCTTGGCCTCGCCTATCCACTTCGTCACAAAAAGCGACGGCACCTGGCGTATGGTTGGCGACTATAGTCAGTTGAACTCTCGTACTATCTGAGACAAGTACCCGGTTCCTAACGTCGTGGATTTCAACCATGCTCTTGCAGGCGCCAAATATTTCTCGGTAGTGGACTGTAGGAGGGCCTATAATCAAATTCCGATGGCACCAGAGGATATTGAAAACACAGCTGTTACAACACCTTTCAGCCTTTTCCAGTACCTGTTCATACCCTTTGGCATCTGCAACGGTGCACAAACTTGGCAGAGATTCATAAACAAGGTGTTGTTTCATCAGTGTGTAGTGGTTTCTTGTACTACTGTGTGGCGAAAACTGAAGCACTTCGGGGTAACAAAGCCAGAGTCGGAGACCACTGGCGTTATGTGTTCATGGTAGATGGAGGGGAAGCGAAATCCGTTAGCGGGAAGCCCAGCGTGGAGCGTAGCAGGACCAGTTGTTGCGGCGGAGGGTCAAAGTTGTCACGACGGTTGCTCGACAGGTTATTAATCAATTGGTCCTCCACATCTGCAGCGAAATTGCCCATCACAGAGTCACTGATGAGCTTGGTGGAACCTGATGTGCTCAAATTACTGCACTGATGAACACTAGGAGTAACAGGCTGACGGATGTCATTCACGTAGTGTGCAACCAGTGCGGAGTGATACACACGTGGAGCTTGCACATTCAAAAAGGCATCCTGTTGTGGCACATTATGAAAAATATGTTCCCCACTATTTACAGTACTTGCATTAAAGTTCTGTATCAGTGTGTAGTGGTTTCTTGTACTACTGTGCGGCGAAAACCGAAGCACTTCGGGGTAACAAAGTCGGAGCCGGAGACCATGGCGTCATGTTCAAAACCACTGTACGTGATGAAGTTCCTGGTTCTTGAGGCGAAAGGACTGCAGAAATTCACATCGGGCACCGACTACAGCTGGGGCGCTTGAATTTTGTTGCTGTTGCTGGTGAAAACCGGGCGGCGGCGGCGTGTTGTAGAAGGCCATTGTGTAGCAGACAAAGGTCCACATGGAACGCGGAAGCCGGTGCGGTAGTCAGTTAATACTCAGTTCGATGGATTATTCGAACTTCGGGGTCACCACTGAAGGAGATATCAAGGTGGTAAGGTAATGTCCACGGTTCTCTCTTCTAATCGTCAATACTTTTATTACATGACAAACGCACAGGTCGAAGACTAGGCGGGAGCTGAGGTCCCGGAAGTATACAAAACAAAGATCAACTCGAAGACATAATACACATATGGTGTGCTGCGCTATCGATCCGTGGATCGATGCCACAATGTGTAGTGTAAATCCAAGAACATCATGTAGAAACCTATTCAAAGAATTGGGCATACTAACCACAGCTTCTCAGTATATTTTTTCCTTAATGAAGTTTGTTGTAAATAATACATCTCTTTTTCCAACTAACTGCTTAGAACACAGTATCAATACTAGGAATAAGAACAATATATATAAAGATTTAAAATCACTTACTCTTGCCCAGAAAGGAGTCCAGTATTCAGCAACACATATTTTCAATAATTTACCAGCAACCATTAAGTGTTTAGTTTCAGACAAGACACAATTTAAACCAATTCTTGGTGGCCAACTCCTTCTATTCCATCCATGAGTTTCTCAACAAGGAAGAGTTAAGCGACAGTAATTGACATATGCTCAAGTGCCAATATTATTGATTACAACATAAATAATAAACAGCTTTCATACTGCACAGAATAATATAAAAAACTATAAAACATATAACTAAAGAGGCCACAATGAAAGAAAACATACTGCCGCACATAATCAGCGCCCTCTGTTAGTGCTAATGCCAGTATTACACATATGCAAGAAGTGGTTAGAGGAACGTGACCACCAGAGGGACCCCTCATACCATGCAGCACGCCATTGCAAGAAAAGAATGACAAAACTCCATACTAGTGCATGAACAAGATTATTTATTCTGGCGTTAGCGCTAACAGAAGGGTGCTGATTATATGTGGCAGTACATTTTCTTTCATTGTGGCTTCTTTAGCTATTTGTTTCTTAGTTTTTTATATTCTTCTGTGCACTATGAAAGCTGTTTATTATTTATGTCATTATCTATAATACAGGCATTGAGCATATGTGAGCTGCTGTCTCTCTTAATTCTTCCTGTTTTTAAAATCATTCCTTCTTGCTTTTCTTTCCTGTGTATCTCTTTTTAACAATCTATCTTTTTGTCGTGTTTAATTTCATCACTTTTTATTATTGTAATGCCTCTTATACCTTATAGTCCCATTACAAACTTTACCGATTGTATCCCCCTCCCCCCTTTATTTTACGTTGTTCAATTAATAATTGAAGACTTTGTGATGCCTACAGTAGCGGCATCTAGTAAACATCTTGTGGCTACTGTACAGCAGTTTGTTTTGAAAAGTAGTGCTGCTGACAAGATGACTCTTGCATATACTGTTATCTATAAATATTTGAGGATGCTGGTGCTTATTTTGCATTTAACATTTGACGATGCCACTATGGCTGCAGTACCTTAGGAGATGTTTTTATAAATCAGGTACACATCTTCATACTTAAAGTGCACAAATATACATGTATGTCAGTAGTACTTTTGATTATGGTCTATTTTATTGTTTTAAGCTGTAGACAATCTGCTAGTGTATTTATGTTTTCCCATATTTTGCTGCAGATCTGAAGATGGCCATTACAGACCGAAACTGGTAGTCTGATGACAGGTTGTGACCGTAGGTGTAAAGTAAAGGAAATTTGTTCTATATTCGGGTCATTGTTTTACTTGCGACAGTGTCACAGTTTGGGAAGCCGCAAAGATTTTTCTTATTACAAGCCTGGTACAGATGAGTAGGAACGAATTTTTAGTGACTTTTTAAATTCTTAACTGTTTAAGGGCCAAGTCCATTGTTCCTTCTTAAGATTCATGTGAAAATTTTTGTATCAATTTGAAACATTAATTGCATGAGGGCCAAAGCCCACTGCATAGTCACAGTGGCTTACTCCTCAAGGATCCCTGCATTTAAGCTAACAAGCTCCATGGTTAACTACCACCATTTCAAAAACCCAACATAGAAATTGGTTAAAACAGTTCCAGTGTCACTCCAGATGTGATCCTCCTCTCCTTTCAACCAGTCAGCCCCTGGTAATTTCTCAGGAATTCCTCACTTCTAACATGGCATTTCACCCTCCTCTCCTAATGCCTCTCCAGTGAGTCCAATGTCACTCTTATGGGACATAAAACTGTCCATAATCTGAAAACTAATCCAGACTTCAGCATACTTCACACAGACAGAGACTTCACCACAGTGGTCATGAATCACAGTGACTATGTGACTCAGGATCTCTGTCAACTTTCTGACACCTCTGCATACAAAACTTAAGACCACAATCCAATACAAGCTCCAGCAGCACCTCAAGGACTAAATAAACCACAAAACCAGACACCTCAATCAATCTCCATCATCACACCAGAGACCCCCCCCCCTCCACACACACACACACACACACACACACACACACACACACACACACACACACACACACTCCTACATTTTACCTGTTCCCCAAACTCCATACACCTAGAAGTTATCATAATATACCAATAACCTTAACAGAGCCTTTACGGACAGACCGCTCACACATTAAAAAAAATCTCCCATGCCATCTTCTCCTCTGCCACCTGTAAACCTGTCAACCAGCCACCGAACAGCACTCCTTTGATTACCCAGCATTGCAGTGCCTCGAAAAGCTCAACCACATCTTTCACCATGGCTTCCACTACATCTTGCCATGCCCTGACATGAGGGACATCCTACCCAGAATCCTACCCTCATCACCCAAAGTACAAGGGTAAGTGAGTTATTATCCACAAATTAGTTATAAAATTTTATTGTAATCAAATTGGAAACTTAAAAGAACATCATTTTTCGACATAGTCTCCTTGCGTTTCAAGGCACTTGTTCCATCACTGTACAAGCTTTCTGATACCCTCATAAAAGAAGGTTCTTGGTTGAGCTGCGAGCCAGAAATGAACCGTTTCTTTCACTGCTTCGTCTGAGGCAAATCGACAGCTCCTTAATGCCTCTTTGAGTGGACCAAGCAAGTGATAGTCAGAGGGGGCAAGATCGGGTCTATATGGAGGATGATTCAGTACTTCAAATTTGAGTTTCTGGATCGTTTCAGCAGTGTGGGTAGCAGTATGCTGATGGATATTGTCATGCAACAACACAACACCTTTTGACAGCAAACCTCAGTGTTTGCTTCGAATTGCAGGCTTTAGCCCCTGGCAGTAAGCATCTCACTGTAATGTACACTGTTTCTTGTTGTGCCCCTTTCCCCATAACATTCCAGTACTGGACATTGTGGGTCCCAAAAAATCTTAAGTATCAGTTTTACTGCAGATGGTTGGGTCTTGAACTTTTTCTTGCACGGTGAATTTCGATGTTTCCATTCCATACTCTGCTGTTTACTCTCCGGCTTGTGATGATGGATCCAGGTTTAGTCACCAGTAATGATCCTGTCTAAGAAGTTGTCCCCTTCATTACCATAGCAAGCCAAATGTTTTTTGCAGATGTCCACGCACATTTGTTTATGCAACTGTGTGAGTTGCACCCACCTTACAAAAACTTTATGAAACCCAAGTCTGTTGTGGATGATTTCATAGGCAGAACCGTGACTAATTTGCAGACGATGTGCCACTTTATCAATAGTTAATTGTCTGTCAAAGAGAATCATTTCACATGAACGCTCAGTAGTTTCATTTATTTATTTATTTATTTATTTATTTATTTAGTCCTTCAAATCCTATATGTATAGAATATATACAAGGATATTGGACATGGTTAGGTATTTACAAGATAAAATACAGTTTGTATTGCAATCCTAAGGACTAGATATTGAAGTAATTTAGCACAGATTCATAAATACAACAAACATTACAGGCAACATACAAATTAGAATATTAATAATGCATCTTTATTTTTGTTCTTTGGCTTTTATATATTCTGTCAGACTGTAAAAGCAATGATCAATTAAATATGCCTTTACTTCAGCCTTAAAACCACAGAGTTTACCTATTGATTTAATATGTTTAGGTAGATTATTGAAAATCTTTATCCCAGTATGTAGTGTGCCTTTTTGGCACAATGATGTTCTCACCCGTTTCACATGAAGGTCAGATTTTTGCCTTGTATTGTGTGCATGTATATCTTCATTTTTTAATAAGATATCTGGGTGTCTATTGATATATTGTTTGATGAAAACTGATGTTTCATAGATAAAAATGCAGGGAAGAGGAAGAACTGACAGTTTTTTGAATATGGGTCTGCACGATTTCGTATTGTTTACCCCTTCAATAATTCTTAGTATTCTCTTTTGCATCCTGAAAAGTTTAATATTTGTTGTTGTATTGCCCCAGAAGATTATGCCATATTTAATTACAGAATGCACATAGGAGTAGTATACATTTAACAGGCTGGCTTTGCTGCAACAAGTTTTTAAGATCCGTATCATGTAACAGGTTTTGCTTAGTTTTCTTTGCAAATATTCAATATGTACCGCCCATTTTGTGTTGTTCTGGAGCCAGAGTCCCAGAAATTTAGTGCTGTCAACACTTTCAAGAACTCTGTCCCTAAGTTCTATTTCTATGTTTGGGTGGTGTCTTCCTTTTACATTATAGAAATTCAGTGCTACTGTCTTTTCTTTGTTTATAATTAGCTTGTTGTAACTGAACCACTGTTCTACACTGTTCATTGTTTGGATAGCGGAGTCTTTAAGTTTTTCTTCTGTTTTACCACTAATAAGGAAGCTTGTATCATCTGCAAATTGGAGGGTAGTTTGGCAATACTTGTTGTACATAAGATCATTGACATAGAGGAGAAACAGAATGGGTCCTAATACTGATCCTTGAGGGACACCATATTTCACATTTTCATATCCTGAATAGTAGTAGCTGATTTTGTTATGGTCAGTATATTGCACTTCAACCACCTGTTTGCGACCACATAGGTATGTCTTGAGCCACTCATTGGATATACCTCTAATTCCTAACTGGTCAAGCTTCTGCAGTAGGGCACTATGGTCAATGACGTCAAAAGCTTTAGATAAATCAAGACATATGCCTGTCACAAACTCACCTGCATCCAGTTTAGTATAGATTTCATTAAGAAATTCAAATATTGCACTTTCAGTTGAATAGCCTTTCCTGAAGCCATGCTGAGAAGGAGAGAGAATCTTATTTTTATTTAGGAAATCAGACAATCTCTTATAAAAAACTTTTTCTAAAATTTTAGAAAATACAGGCAGTAGGGCTATTGGTCTATAATTTGAAACACATTCTGGATTTCCTTTTTTAAACAGTGGTTTCAGCTTTGCTGTTTTTAAGCATGAAGGGAAGGTTCCTGATGCCAGTGAGCTGTTGCACAAATGTGTCAAGGGTTCAGCTAAGGCAAGACAGCATTTTTTAATAATTTCATCTGGTATTCCATCAATTCCACATGAGTAGCCTGTTTTCAAGGTTTTTATAACTGATAAAATTTCTTCAGAATTTGTGGGTGAAAGGAACAAAGATGTAGACACATTTCTCACACTATTGCATGTTGGAGGTGATATTTTGTTGTGTTCTTCCAGTCCACTCACCAACTCTTCACTTACGTTTGCAAAATATTTGTTGAAGGTCCCTGCAATTTCTGTTGGGCAAGAAATCATTTGTCCTTCATAACATAAGTTCACATTTTTATATTGTTTAGTTTCACTTGTTTGATTTTTTATAACTTCCCATATAGCTTTAGACTTGTTTTTTGAGTTTTCAATGTATTTGTCATTTGTCATTGTTTTAGCTTTCCTTACAACATTTTTGAGGATCCTCTTGTAATTCTTCAGGTACAAATGAAATTCATGAGGCATGTTCTGTGTCTTTGCTATATCGTGTAATCTTCTTTTCTCTGCACAAGATATTCTAATACCTATTGTAATCCATTTGTTCTTCTTGAAGTTAGGTTGACATTTTTGCTTTTTTAATGGAAATGCAGCTTCAAAGTATGACATGAAGATTTCCATGAATTTTTCAAACTTTTTGTTAGTATTTTCACAGGTATACACTTCATACCAAGTTTCTTTACTTAGTCTCTGTACAAAAAGGTTTATTTGTTTGTTAGTGAATTTCCTTGCTTCTTTTACAAGTTCCTCTTTCTCAGTTGTTTCACTTGGGGTGTGCAAAGCAATAAACTGTGCATAGTGATCACTGAAGCCAGTATTAAGATTTCCGGCACATAAATTGTGATTTACATTTGTGTTTATTAATATCTGATCAATTGTTGAGCTAGTTGTTGGTGTAACTCTTGTAGGAGAGTCTATGGTGGCTTTTATGTTATATGTTTCCAGTAGGGTCATCAAGCTTTGCTGGTCTTTTGAGATTTCTTGAAAATCAATATTAAAATCTCCACATATGATCACTGTTTTGTTGAAGGTTTTTATAGTATTTAAAGCTGCTTCTAGTTGGTGACAGAAATCATTTAAGTTCCCATCAGGGCTCCTATATACACAGATGATTATTAATTTTAATGCAGAGAGTTCAACTGCGGATACTTCAAAAATTTTCTCTTCAGCTAACAGTTCAATGCATTTTATGTTACAATAATCAATGCCACTTTTAACAAATATACATGACCCTCCATGACTGGATGTAATTCTAGAAAATGATGAAGAAAGATTGAAGTCTGCAAGTTTTGTGACTGACATTGCATCTTTAGGCAGCCAGTGTTCAGTTATACACACTACAGAAACGTTTTTTAGCTCATCAGTACATAAAATTTCAACTTCACTTAATTTGTTTAGCAATGATTGGACATTTTGATGAATCAGCATGAAATTAAAGGGTTTGTTAGGCTTTGGCATATTTAATTGATCACTTACCTTTACCCTGTCAATAAAAAATCATTCAGGTGTGCTGGAAGTACTGCTTTTCTTTTCCCGACTGCACCTATTCTTCTATTATCATCTGCAGCAGCATTTTCTTCTGTGTCTGGTTCCCCTGGTAGTTGTTCAGCTGCTGCACCTGCTGTTGATAATATTGCTGCTGGTGTTTGAGCTGGGTCTGCAATTGGTAGAGCTGTTACTGCATTCACTGTGCCTGAATATTGGAGGCACCTAGTTCCTTCTTTTGTTGTTGATGTTGGTGAGTGAGGTCTTGCTGGCGTTGTTTCCTTCGAATATTTGGGGGGCCAATCCAGGATGATTTTACTTTTGAGTGTTTGATGCCTCTTGGTGATAATTTCTTCAATTTTTCCGACGAGCAGTTTTTTCCCCATGTTGTTAACGTGCAATCCATGTAATGTGTGGAATCTGCGCCCAATATTATTAACATTTACGAGTTCTACATTTCTGAAATGTTTGCAAAGTAATGAAATTTGTTGGTTGGCATTGATTATTTCTTTATTTACGCATGACCAAGACGGTAAGTCATGCCGATGTGGAATGTTCAGCACTAAAACATTTGTGTGTGTCAACTGTCCTAAGCACCTTTTTAGTTCTTGTTTTGCTTTGTGGGTTTCGTTTTTATATACGTCATTTGACCCACTAATTAGCACAACAAAGTCTTCAGAGGATAAGTCAGCAACGTCTGTGGATCGTACATGATTGCAAACTTCCGACATAGAAGCACCAGGCTTTATGTAAGCGATTGTTTGTAAACTGGACTGACCGTTCAGAAGGCGAGCAAATCCACGACCATGACTGTCTGCCATCAAAACTACTTTTCTTCGTTTAGGTTTCTCTGCCTGTTTAGAAGGTCCACCGTCGTTATGGCTAAACAATTTAGTATCAGCGCTGGACATATACTTCATACTTGGGTCACGTAAGTGTTCAGGTCTTTCAGTTTCATTTCCTTTCATAGCAGTAGTTGAGTTGTTAGGCATTCTTTTGGATGTATCACTCCGCGTATTTTTAGTTTCATATTCAGCTCGGAAGTTAGTTTTATCACATGCACAATGTTTCTTACCTTGCACGGTTGATTGCACACTGAACCCGCTTGTAAACGCGGTATTAGGGTCATACAATAACCTTTGTTGAGAATGAGGCACTTTGTTTTTCACTTTGCCTGGAATTTCGTGGTTACTGTGAGGCAAGTTTGATGTAGGTTCACACTTTCTGGTCGTAAGTTTTTTTAGTTCGCTCATCAGAGTATTAATGGTTAATTGCAGACTACTTAAACAATCATTTAACTTTCTGATTTCATCACTACAATTCGTGCACACGCTGTTTTTATCGGTGTAATTTTCACTTTTTCCCGCATGAACACTATGCATATAAACACTAGCCGCCATCTTGCTATTTGTGGCGGTAAATGGTCGTCCGACTTTTTCATCTTGCGTAACACTTGTATGACCATTTCATAATTTTTCACTCCATTCGTAGACACTCTGTTGTGGCAAAACACTGTTCCCGTACTGTACCAAAAGCCTTCAATGATTTTTGGCCCCTGATATGCCTCCGGCCACAAAAAACAGATCACTGAACGTTGCTCTTCTTTGGTGCAAATAGACAGTGTAGCAGCCATGTTTAACAGCACGGCAGTGATAACGAAACTAACCTAGCAGCTTGAAAATTGTAAAGATATAACAACAAATAAACAAAGCATGCGTCATCAATGTAAAACAATATTACTGCCAAAATAAACAAAAATATAACTAAATTGTGGATAATAATTGGCTTACCCTCATAGTGTTCTGTCACCCACCCAACCTTTAGAATATGCTTGTCCATTTGTATTCCAATGCTGCACCTATGGAACATTTCCCTTGTGGTCGGCCCAGGTGCAAGACGTGAATCATACTCCCTGCCACCATCTCCTAATGTAGTCAAGTCACAAGCACCTACCCAACAAAAGGCAGAGCCATGTGCGAAAGCAACCATGTTATATACCAGCTGTGCTGCAATTATTGTACAACTCTCTATATGGGCATGGCAGGTAACCATCTGCCTGCTTGCATAAATGGTCATCACAAAACTGTGGTAAACTACAAATACAACCATGCAGTTGCTGAACATTCTGCACACCAGAACACAAACGACATCTGCAAATGCTTGACTATGCAGTCCATTTCGAGAATCCCATCCAGCAGAATGTTCTGTGACCTATGTGGGTGAAAGTTGTCTCTCCAGCATATCCTGTGCTCTTGAAATGGCGCAGACCTTAAACTCTTCTAAGCTGTTTCCCACTGACCCAATTACCATTTCGTTTCCCTCTTCTTCCCACATCATTTCTTCCCTGTCCAGATTATGTACTGCCTTCTCCCACCTCTCTTCCCCCCCCCCCCACCCCCCACCCTTTCCGGGCATTGTCCCTCTCTTCCTCCCTCCCCCCTCTCTCTATCTCTCCACCTTCCTTGCCTTTCTTCCACATCCCTGACTTCCCCCTCTCTCCCTCTTTCCATATCTCTTTCATTCAATACCCTCTGCACTCTTGTTGTGCAGTCAAATCAATCTGTCAAAACATCTGTGTCTTTCCCACTGCCCTCTCCCCATCTCCATCAGCCCAGGCCGATAACTGGGAATCAATAATCAGTCTCACCATGGCCACAGGACTGTGCTTTTGGATGTCTATGTGGTTGTGAGTGTGAATGTGTACTTTTACTAGGGAAAGAGCAAGAGCTCAAAAGCTAACGTGAATAGTGTTTTCTGTTATGTATTGCTAAGCTCCATATATCAGTTCACTGTAGGTGAGCTTTTGAAGATAGGAACTTGTATATCTTAAATAAAGAAAATTACTTTATAGCTCTATTTGAGGGGTTCAAAGTCAGCCAAGACCCATGCACGGGTACTGAAAATTTAAAGGTATATGTTGTCACTACATATGGCCTGTGCACTGAAGCCACTCAAGGGAATCTTGATATGTTAGGCAATGGTTGTACAGTTCAAGAGACTTAAATACAGGAGGAATTCAGAAGCAGGATTAATTCACAGTAACATATATCTTTTGAATAATCTCTTCACTTGTTGAACATATTGTTACATACCAGCAGAGTATTTTCTAAATGTCTAGGTACTCTTAGAACTAACAATTTCATCACAAGAAACATGCATCAAGATCATACTCGCTCCCTCACTCTAAACAGAAAGCAGTGAAGAAAGAAATTGATCACATGTTGCTGTGGGGCAGTATTGAAAAGTCTTCTAGTGATTATGTAAATTCAATGATTGTTGTTTCAAAACATGAGGGAAGCATGAAACTGATCAATCCTCAGTTCAGGAAACCATTCCGTTTATGCAACGTGCCTGATTTGAACCCTTATATTAGACTGTATAAGTGTTGCATTAGTTAGCATTGCAGCCATCCCTGTTGAGAAGACAGTCGCTTGGTGCACTGCTTTAGCTTGCAGTGTATTTGTTTTGTTTACAGATGAATGAACTCAATGGGAGCAATGGCATATTGTGTTTCCATCATAGATTTTAGGTTTCAAGCCAATGAAGGTGAATGTTAGTTGTAATATTAAAGCAGTCTTAAACAATGTCTGACCCTAAGCACTAGAAGTATTATACAAGGGGAAGAAGATTAACTTTTCCAGCACTTATAGCTATTATGATTAATTATTAAGATCTGTAAAAAGATTTTATTTGTACGAGGGGGTTAAATGTTACTTAGGTAGCCTTGATAATTGTACTGTGGACAGAAAAAGTGTCTTTTGCAGTACATGTATATTTTTCATAAAAATGTAATGACTTTCATTAGACTTATATCGCAAAGAGAAACATGTATATTTGGCTACTGCCAATAATTTTACCAACTTTAGATTTGTTCTAAAAACTAATTGAAGTAAAAAAAAAGTTACCAGATTATCAATGTAGAATAAGTAACTGGTCAACAAGGATTATAGTACAAGGAAAATGTAGGCTTATGTGATACTGTGCTGTTTAGAGGAATTAGTTAAGAGACATACCAACTGTAGCCAATGAATTATCTGCAGCCAGTAATAGCAATGTGGCAGTGGCTTAAGACCTCCTCCCAGCCTATCCTATCCAGTCTTATGGCAGGCACTGAGAACAGAGTCAGATGTAGATTTGTTCCCCTACCTTACTAAAGTGGAATGCTACTAGCAACAGTGATGTAAATTTTACTGTGTATCTACCCAAGTGCAAATAAAGGACAGACAGTGTGTGTTGGCAAAGAATGGGATTTGTTTAAAAATGTCAGTTATGTAAGAAAAAGTCATTCTGAGGAGTATACATCAATGTCGTAGTAGTAATATGTTTACCCGTATTAACATATTATGTATACTTTTCTATACATGCTAACTGAGCACTTGTGCTGAAAAGAATTAAGAAATGCTTCCAATTACGTATTAAGATTTTACATTCATACATTAAAAAGGGTAAAATTCATAGTAATTAGATAAAAGAGTGAACCCCAGATTCAAATGACATATATGTTGTGTAGTTTTAAGGGTGTTCAGTGATGTTTAATCAGTAAACCCAAAAGAAGCCCAATGTAATCATGGCCAAAATGTTGGTTTCTCCAGTATAGTTTTTTACATTTTGATGTGGTATGATACCCAGCAAACTTTAATTTTATTTACAAGTAATTAATTTCCTAAGCTAATTATGCATCAGAGGAGAGTGCCAACATGGCCTACTTTACACTGTATTCTCATCAGAAAGGGATACATGGATGCCGGGAAGCTTCTAGACAGCGAGGCATAGGAATACCAAACAAGCACTCTATTTTGAGTTGGATAGCTAGACCTGAGGCACAGCATGGTGCAGGAATTTATTTTATACAACACCATAGACATTTTTCCTCCTTTATTTGTTTATTTGTTTGCAACACCCTTCATTACCACTTTTTGTTATACTGTGTGTGTGTGTTTGTGTGTGTGTGTGTGTGTGTGTGTGTGTAGGCAATGTTTGTGTTGTATGCTGCTGACTACAGGAGAAGGAAGAGGGTGAAACCCAGTGTCGGCACATGGCCTACTCCTTGTGAATAGAACCCAGTGGGCCGTGAAGTTTAACGTCCCCAACTGATGGATGGACCATAATCAACAATGCCACATACCCTCACTTCATGAGACACTGTGAGGAGGTTTCATACATAAACCAGGATATTGGCACAAAGTGTGCTGATCAGAAACTTTATGCCGCCACCTCGCCTACCCCTACCGACCAAATACTAGCAGTGAAAATTTTTCCACCACCAGGATTCGAACCAGTTTACCCCTGGGTCAAGCGCCACTTCACAAATGTGTGTTAGCAACATCAGTCACAGAGGTGCATTGCGCCATAGATATTGACAAGATAAGAACTAGTTATTCATTGATGAACTGAAGTTATAATTGCAGTGCCTTCTAATTTTTGGCAGAACATGTCGGGACTGAGTGTGTCCTGAATGAAAATGACATAGTTGAAAGATATTGTGAAGCTAGTCATGACAAGAGCTACAAAGAAGCTATCAGTTGCTCCTTCATGCTGTATTACACTGATGGCAGCATGAGCAGCAGTGCCTCCTCCCAGCAGCAACTGTAATGTCATCCCTTGGTGTTAGTGACAGTGATACAACTGTGCAGGTTGCCTTATGTCTCAAGTATGCCTCTGACATGCTAATGCCTCGAGTTTGCATCTTTATGATAGCCACTAAAATCGCTGAGGGCTGCTTCACCCCAATAACTAAAGGGATGTGTTCCTACATTTGCGTACCGTGATTCTGATTGTCCCATCTATCGTAACCTTTCCCTAACAAATTCAACTATCCTTTCCACGTTCAACTATTTTATGAAGAGCACATCATTTGATCATACTTTTTGAAGACTATCAGCAGCTACATCTTGCTGGACCCCAGCCCTCCAGGCAGTGGGGTGATACACAGTGCTAAGATAAATGCTTTTACTTGAAGATACATTAGCATGCTATCTGATCACCACGAGAGGATGTGATCAGATGTATTACTCACACAATCTGGGGACTTTCAGCCATCAGTGCCATCCGGTCATATGATTTTCGTAATGGAAAGAGAAATCACCATAAAATATCAACATGTTACCATCCATTGTGACCTAAAGTGGAATGACCACATAAAACAAACTCTGAGAAGATCAGATGCTGGGCTAAGAAGATTCACTGGAAGAGTTTTATGAAAAGGTAATTCATCTACAAAGAAAGTAACTTATAAAACACTTGTTCGGCTGATTTTTGAGTGTTTCTTATCAGTTATGGGGATATTTACCAAGTTGGATTAATAAGAAAGCGAAATGTTTCCTCATACAAAGCGGCGGTGACAAGGGGGGGGGAAGGGGTATAACCCCCCCCCCCCCCCCCCATGGAGTATCATATTAAACTGGATAAAATGACTTCAGAAATCAGCGTATATATTACTCCAACAGATCAAATCTTTGTTTTAAAATAATTATGTAGCAATATAGGTTACTCTGGTACCGCGCGCCGCGGAATTTGAATCCCTGCCAGACATCATGGACGTCGAAGACCCATAGAGGTCTCTGCACCATCGCGCCGTAAGCTGTGGTGCCCCGCGCCTCCTGGCCTGCATTTAGAGTGAGGGCACCACAGTGGAACAAGTGGTTGCAGCAGCCAGTAGCGGCGTCCCCGATAGAGTACTTAAGTGCCTGCCTCTCGCTCAGCCTGCCAGTCTAACCTTGCGTACGTCTCAGGACATATCGCCTTGTCTTAGACAGCATATTTATTTTCGTGTTTTGTTTACGTTGGTCGTGTGTCCATCCTCTCCCATTGTGTTGCTGTTCACGGGCCGCTCCGCGGGTCCCGCCGCGTTTTCCGTCACTTAAACCCCGCGACTGTTCCGGTCGCCATTAAAACATTTTGGCGACGAAGTAAATGGTGGTCGTTGTTGGTATGGAGGCGACGTTGGTCTGTCTGCTGGAGCAACAGCAGCAGGTCATGCAGCAGCAGCAGCTCCAGTTAGACATCTTACAAAAGTCGCTGCAGTTGCTAATGGACGAGGTCGATGCCCGGGACGTGTTACCACAACAGCTTCAGAGTCCTCAGGTGTCCGATGCTTTCCCGCGTCCGCTATCGTTTCCACCCTTTAATGACGCTAACGAGGACCTGGAAACCTACTTACATCAGCTGAAACAACATTTCATGGCTTTTCAAGTCACGGATGACTCCTTGCAGCAGTCGTTGTTTTTGTCTTGGGCCTCCCCGGACACGTTCTTCCTTCTCCGCAAGTTGGCACCCTTGTCCGGTCCTGTGGCTCTCTCTTTCCAGGAGATCTGCCTTTTGCTGACAAACTATTATGCCCAACGCTACCATGTGGTTGCCTCTCGGCTGGAGTTCCACCAGTACCATAAACAGCCTGGGTCACGGACTTGTAGGGTGTCAGCCGCCGATGCGATTTTACGTGCACCAATCAGCAGTGTTAGGCTTTGTATGCGGACTCTCTGATCCGGGATGTGGTGGTTCAGCTGGCTCCAGATCCTGAGGTCCGTACTGCAGCATTGAAACTCGACAACCCCTCCTTGGAAGAGATTCTCCACATTGCCCATTCCTTTGAAATTGCTCAAGCGGTTAACGAGCGTCTTATGGCGCGACCGCAGGTGGCAGCGATCGCGGCGCCACGGCGGGTTCCGCCCTCCCGACGTCGACGTGGCCCGGCCGACAGAGGCCAGCGCCACCGGGACTCCTCGTTGTCCGACGTCTCTATGGCATCGGCGCCTTCGGTTGCCCCTCGTCTCCGGTCGCGCAGCCCACTTCCATCTGGCCCACAGTGCTCTACTGCCCATTCGCGAGCTGATTGTCCCCACCGCTGGGAAACGTGCACGCTGTGTAACAAGGAGAGCCACATCCGATTGGTTTGTCATAGTCGCTCGACTCGCTCCAGTTCTGCCCCTCTTGGCCTCAAGATACAGCCCATGCCCTGGAATCGGTCGTTCACAGGACGACCCATCAGTGCGGAAGCTTTTCCTCATGCTCCGCATTTTCATTGAGGATGTCAGTTTTCAGGTAGACACTGGGGCCACCGTCTCCCTGATTAATATGGCGACATATACCCGGCTGGGCTCTCCTGCGTTGTCGCCTCCCTCTCACCATTTGGTCGCCTACGGAAACGGTTTCATTCCCCTTCATGGGCAGTCCGTCGTCCAGGCGACATATAAGCCTGTTCCCCGGCTCCTTACCCTCTTTGTCGTCAACAATCCGTCGGCTTCGAATATTTTTGGCCTGGTTGCGTTTCAATTGTTTGGCTTTTCAATTTCCAATGAAGTTAAAGTCGTTTCCACGGCTGTTCCCCTTCAGGGCTTGGACGATCTGTGCTCCGCTTTTGCGTCATTGTTTGCACCGGATCTCGGATGTGCTTCCAGCTTTCAGGCGCACATCACCCTATGGCTGGATGCACAGCCTCGCTTTTTCCAAACCGGCCCCTTCCGGTGGCCTTAGGGCCAGTGGTCAAGCAGGAACTTTATTGGCTCCAGACCGCTGGGGTACTGGAGCCTGTAACTTACAGTGCATGGGCGACACCATTGTTGGTCATACGGAAACCCAATGGGTCCCATCAGCTGTATGGGGACTTCGGCGCTACAGTCAATGCTCAGTCCGTCGTTGACACTTACCCCATCACCTGACAGGAAGACCTTCTTACCAAGCTTGCTGGTTTTTTTTCCAAGATCGACCTGGCTGAGGCATACCACCAGTTGCCCTTGGATGCCGTATCTCAGAACATCATGGTTATCAACACGCCTTTCGGATTGTATAAGTACAAGCACCTTCCCTTTCGTGTCTCTTCGGCGCCGGCCATTTTCCAGCGATTCCTGGAGCAGCTTACACAGCCTATCCCTGCCTGTGTGAATTATCTGGATGACATCTTGGTGACCGGGCGTTCCCACCAGGTGATCTGATATATATTGAATTTGATGAAATGTTCTGCTGATAAAGGCAGATCTACTTTTATGACAATGTTTTTCGAACTCGTGCTCACAAGGCACACATGGCTATCTTCTGTTTTCCTATTGCGCGCATTATTCTCAACTGCTAACAATACACTGACCATTTTTTGTGGGACAGATCAATTGTTTACTGTTCTCAATAATAACTACTTATTTCGTGAATCACACATTGTCAGTTTGGCAATGTGTAGGTGAGTAACCGGCATCTGGCGTATGCCTGTCATTCCGCATGAAGTGTACACTCGTCAGTATTTAATACAGCTCAGATGAAGAAAAGGAATAAAATCCTTTGCTAAGTTTCCATTCCAGTCGCTCATTGTTTAAAATAGATTGGTTATGGGATTGAACCAAAATTCCAACAGAATTTATTTTTGTATCAATTGTTAACATTTTCTCATTCGAAGAAGCATCACCATTTATGAGTAACGACCACATTTCTCTTTTTGACACATTTAATTGTACTTCTTTTGCCAAAACACTGTAATTTGCATAAACTCATTTTTTCATCAGGTATTATGACAGAATTCTGAAACAGTGTCTTATTAAACAAGTAACTGGCCACCAGAGAGCTCAATAACTTACGAAAAACCGCGATGTGTCGCTTTGCAGTAACATAAGAGAAGAAATTTCATTTTTATTTTCATACTGGCAAACTCTTGTTTCACTACCTGTCGAAAATTCTTAAAGAACTGCAGTCACTGGAATGAAAAAAATAAAATAGAAAGTACAATTTCTGATATATCGTCGTAGATAAGACAGTAAGTGTGTTTACGAACTGGCAAGGTACTCGTCTTCTTGTATGCCATCATCGCCAAAATCTCGTTTCGATGTCTCGAGCGCTTTCGGAGATTTGAAGGATGTGAATATTTCAATTCCATGGGAGTGAGATCGGGAGTGAATGCGCTACATAGGATCCATTTCCTCGAGCTCATGGACAGATAGAGACTTCCTCCCAGGTCTGAAAAAAAAATTCAACATGTTAGCTAAATTTCATACGCAACAACATATGGTGAAATTCGCACCAAATGCAAAATAAGAGCGACCCTTACTTTTTATTGCAGACTTTTTGAATTAATGCATAGTGTCTTACTAAAATGTGTATATTACAATAAGTATTACCTTTAGTGAGATAATGGGCACTTCATCACTAAGCTGACATATAACTCTACCTGTAAGTTAAAAATCGAGTTTTTCACTCAATAGTTTCTGTAAAATCGTTTGAGAAAGTTTACTGGGTGGACGCGCTTCGGTTCTGTTAGCGCAGAGCGTAGCCAGTCAGCGCGTGTGAAGTATGTTTACACGTCACAACATGCACAGGAACTGCATAACGTGCAGTATGTGCGCGTCGCGGTGTAGTTTCGTGTCACGTCACACATGCTATATGCGTCGCAATTTGCACTTAGGCCGTGTCCTACGTGAGCGACAGAAGGGAGCGACAGCGAGCGACTTCTGGATATGCGACACTCCAGAGGCAAGCAGCAGCATCTGGTGAAAAGCTTGGATGTCCTGCGTGCGAGCGGCCATAGCGCACTACAAGATGGCTGCTGAGACCCAACCAGCTGTTTCTATTAAACAGCGTCCCTAACCTGTAGAATACTGCAGTTGGAGAGTAAGACTACATAATTAGGTTTACTAAATAAAATAAAGCGAAAATGAATGCTAAGCATGAAATTTACTAAGGGAGGAATCTCCATGGAGAATTTCTTAAATATCAACTACAAAGATCACCAGACAAATTCTTCAAATACACTTGAATGAGCAGAGGAGCATTCGATTATCTCATCAATAAATTAAATACAAATTTTTTTTACATGATCAAGAACTTTTAATAGCCAATAAATTCCAAGGAATTACTACTACATGACTAGCTACGCTAAATACAAACATAAGTATACACATGGGCAACAGAAAAATACAGCTAGATGTGGAGTAGGGGTAGTGTTACAGTTTGGGGAAAAGGTCTTGGGTACGATTCCAGGCTATTCTTATATTTTTACTGACTCAGTTACAATTCTGTATACTAAGTTTTATGTATACTATTTACACTCCATCGGTAAGTATATTTTTAAGGTGTTGCCAAAGAACTTGATCTTCACACCTATCCAGAATATCACACATATTTATTTCCTAACAAATTACAATGAACCATGAAATTTTACAGATATTTGATGTTACATCAGCATCAAGGTTAAGGCCACATGTTTCAATTAATCTAAATAGTCTGTAAAAGTAAAGCGCACAAAATTTTAGAAAAGAAAGTCAAACGTGTAATGATTTGTCTAAAGGTATGAAATAAAAAAAATATTAGGAAAACATTGGGTGCACCTCATTTTCCGTTCATGATTTCGAGCATCATTCAAAGGCGCGTAGAACATTTCTCTGATGTACTTATTTCTTTTACACAAACCATTTCATAATATTTGATTGATTTCTTTCATTTTTTAATTTCAAGTTTTATTCAGAATACATGATCTTACTGACACCTCGTTTGCCTTCATAACATACTTGATTCGAAGGAAGCCTTTTTGATATTTAAATACTGCACCAATGTATCTTTTTATGCGCAAAGTAGCTAGGTGTTGAACAGATGAAATTTTTGACACTTCATTTACATAGCTTGGCAGCAGCTTTTCGTGAAATATTTCAATTTTTCCTCAGTTTATTAATTAAGTTTTCGTTAATTACTCTGATTACTTTCAAGCAGTCAAATATCTTCATGCCAAACTAGTCTTCATGCTGGTCACTTTGATTCCCCGTTTACTGGGTTTTCTCCCTTTGTTTGGCTATGAAAATTTTGACAAAACCTCATGGTGTAATATATAGGGAGTCTTGTTCTCGCTCTGCTCACGCGTTTACAAAAACGTATCTAGTGTTAATAATATGATAAAATAGTCCTTTCTGCGTGCTGTCATTTTCAAAAATCGTCGTTTCGATATCTTGAACCGTTTATGAGATACGACTGCTTTTACGATGATATGATTCCCGAATCGCAGGAAAGGTTAGGACGGGCCGCGAGCGACCCGTCCGCGGATGTAACAACCAATATCTCAAGAATGAAAAGAGATATCATTTCGGTCTCAATTTTAAATACAATTTAGATATATTGGTTACATTTCATACTCAATAATATATGGCCTTATATGAACTATAAGGAAAGTCTATGCAGAGTGATTTTACCTTTGTAAAATCTTAAAAATTTCTTGCAGCACAGTAACTATGACGAATAACGAAAATAAATTAAAACCTTCATCGTTTAAAGACATCAAGCTATAAGATGCGGAAGAATCAATTTTTTTCACAGAATAGTTTTCTTAAAAACGGATATTAAGTAATTCATAGCTGCCGTCGCGTCCGCTCTACTGCTTTGCCAGGAAGACTCGTGGCTGTCGCCCTTCTGTCACGCGTGCCGCAGTGACAAGATTTAAACGCATTTAAATTCAAATGTAGCCAGTTGCGCGGGAGACGGGCAGCCACACACACGTCGCTCACGTAGGGCACTTCCGTAACTATTCATGCAGTTGTGTTTTGTCGCCCGAAGCTGTCGAGCACTTCGATCGCTTCTGTTGCTTACGTAGGACGCTGCCTAAGCCTTACGCTCAGCGCAAATTGAGACACTTATAGCACATGTTACGTGACACGGCACTACAACGTTACACTCACGTTCCTCATGTGCCACGCTGGTCCAACACATATTGAGATGCATACGCATACTTTGCACAAGTCGTTGGCGTTGTGCTGACAGAATCGAAGAAGTGCACCCTATAATCTTTCTCAAACGACTTTACAGAAACTAATTCGTAAAAATATTTGGTTTTTCCCTTGCTTGTAGTGTTATATGTCAGCTTCAAAGTGAAGTGGCCCTTATCTCGCTAATTGTCATATTTTTTTGTGATATACGCATTTAAGTAAGACATTATACAAAATTCGAAAAGATTGCAATGAAAAGTAGGGGTAACGATGATTTTGCGTTTTTTGCATATTACACCATATTTTGCTGTGTACGAAACTTAACTCACATATTGAATTTTTCTTTGTACTTGGGAGAACGTCTCTATCCGTCTACAATCTCGAGGAAATAGATCCTATGTAGCGCATCACTCCAGATCTCACGCCCTAGGGAATGAAATATCCACAACATCCGTCGTATCTCCTAAACCACTCGAGACATCGAAACGAGATTTTGGCGACTGGTAGCACACACAAGGAGGAGAGTAATTTGCCAATTCGTAAACTCATGGAGCTTTCTTATCTATGGCGATATATCAGAAGTTATATTTCCTATTTTATTTTTTTCACTCCAGTGATTGTAATTCTTTAAGAGTTATTGACAGCTAGTGAAACAAAAGATTTCGATTATGAAAATAAACATGATATTTCTTCTCTTATGTTCCTGCCAACCAACACAATGAGATTTTTTTGTAAGCTATTGAGCTCTTTGGTCGCCAATTACTTGTTTAATGAAGCACTCTGTTTCAGAATTCTGTCGCAATAGCTGCTGCAAAATGACTTTGTGCAAATTATGTTGTGTTTTGGTAAAAGAAATACAATTAAACCTGTCAAGAAGATAAATGTGTCTGTTTTTCATAGACGGTGCTGCTTCTTCAAATGAGAAAAGGTTTACAATTGACACAAAAATAAATTGATAATTCTGTTGGAATTTTAGTAGAATCCCCGTAACACATCTTTTCTTTAACACTTAACGACTGGAATGGAAACTTACCAAAGGATTTTATCCCTTTTCTTCCTCCAAACAATATTAAAATATAGACAAGCGGAATGACAGGCACATGCCAGATGCTGGTGCTCACCTAGAGCTTGCCAAACTGGTAATGTGTGATTCACGAAATAAATAGTTGTTATTGAGAAAAGTAAACAAATGATCTGTCTCACAATACAATGGTCAGTGTATTGTTAGCAGCAGAAAATAATGTGCATGACAGGAATGCTGAAGCTAGCCAGGTGTGCCTTGTGAGTGGGAGAGTTCACGTCATTAGAAAAGCATTGTCATGGAAGTAGATCTGCCTTTGTCAGCAATACATTTCAACAAATTAAATATATCAGATCACCACACTTTTTCAGGATACTCATACTTTTGGAATAATGGAGACGATTTCTTCATTTGTATAGCTTGTTGTATAATTAGTTTATTAATGCTGATAGTGTGTTTGTAACCACTGAAATGCTTTTCTCGTCACAATGAGCCAATTCAAACACTGTTATTCTGAGGACTTCTTGACTGTTTCTCGCTTGCAGTGGAAATGTGATGTTTGCTTGTATGTAATATAATGCCTCTTATTACATCCATATCCAAGTAATGATAGTGAAACTTATGTACTTCATACCTTGGACGCTTTTTATCAGGAGCAGAAAGAGGTCATACAAGTGAAAATTACGCCTTTTCTACTTTTTGCAACAGATCGTAGAGATACGCCAGCATAACAGGCAGCAATTATATAACTTTCTCTTACACTCCTACCTTGCTTCTAGATCACATGATTTTATAATATTCGTTACTTCGTTATTCTCTACCCTCACGATGAATCAATCATCTGTCCCTTCTTATGAGCTGAAAACATTGTGGAGGCAGAAGATATAATCCCAGTGGCTAATGACTCATCAGTTACTGAACTGCGGATTGTTCTTGACTAAAGAACGAATGGAAGAAAAAACTATACAGATATATGTAACGAAACACTACTCAGTGATAATTAAATTCAGTATACTGTAAGGCCGTATTTTTCGGTTGGGCAATACTTCCAATGCCCATGTGCGCCCTGCTGAAGTGAGCATATGGTAGGATTGCCTTCCCGCTCCCCACCTAACCCCTCCCGCAGTGCTCGAGTGGCGCGCAGTGCGAGAAACTGTGCCTCAACCGCAACACCACGCAATCAGGCGTGTCCCCGTCACGTCGCGTCACGATTTCCTCGGTCCCATTTGAACCTGTGAAGTTACAAAAACGCGAGCTCCGCTGCGCTACAAGCGCTATACGCTCAATTTGCGCTTCGTTGTGGCTCAGTTTCTCGCACCACTCTAGCGCTGTGTTGGGGGTGTGGTGGGGAGTGGGAAGACAGACCTGCCATATACTCCCTTTGGCATAGTGCATATGGGCAGTGGTAGAACTGGCCATGCCGTCTGGAGTGGCCGAGCGGTTCTAGGCGCTACAGTCTGGAAGCGTGCGAACGCTGCGGTCGCAGGTTCGAATCCTGCCTCGGACATGGATGTGTGTGATGTTCTTAGGTTAGTTAAGTTTAAATAGTTCTACGTTCTAGGGGACTCATGACCTCATAAGTTAAGTGCCATAGTGCTCAGAGCCATTTGAACCATCAGTACTTGCCATCTGGAAAATGTAGCTTTACCGTACACTGAATTTTGTTGTCACTCAGTAGTCTTTCTTTTTTCGCCGTTTAAGGGCTCCATCATTTTTCATTAGTTTATTATATTTTCCAATTATTTATCCATGTTTTGTTGTTTTATTTCGTTATTGTTTTGCTTTGTGAAGAATGATACACAGTTCAGTGACTGTGAGCCATTACCCACTCTGATTATATCTTCTGCCTCCATGATATCTTCAAATTGCTAGAAGGCACAGACAGTTCATCACAAGGTTAGTGAAATAGGAAGTAATATTATAAAATCATGCGATCAAGAAGCAAGGCCAGCAATTTTAAATCTTATACAGTGAAACAAGGATGTCCATATGCTGCTTAAGTTGATATTTCTGTATGATCCATTACAAAAATTCGAAAAATGGGTATTTCCATATATGTGTCCCCATTGTGCTCTTGCGAAAGAGCGTCGAAGATCTGAAATATATGACTTTTAGTCTGATGTCTTGGCTATCAATGTAATAAAAGACTATGTACGACATGTATGTGGATATCATATTTTCACTGTAAACTAGAAACAATCACGAAACCCTCCAGAATGACAATGTTTTCAATGGCATGTAGTATAAACAAAAAGCGTTTCGATGGTTGCATACATGATACCATTATCGATAAAGTAATTACACAAATGAAGAATGTAGTCGATATTATTCAGAAAGTTTGAGTGTTCTGGAAGAGTCTGTGACATGATACATTTAACATACTGAAATGTATTGTTGACAAGGCAGGCCTACATTCATGACAATGTTTTTTCAAACGAAGTGAACTCTTCCCCACACAAGGCTCACCTGGCTAGCTTCTGCATTCCAGTTGCTGCTGACAGTACACTGATCATCATGTTGTGTGATATATCAACTGTTTACTTTTGGCAATAGCAACTAATCTATTCATGATTTACACACTGTCAGTTTGGCATGCCATAGGTGAGTAACCAGTGGCTGGCATCTGGCATTTGCGCATCTCTCTACCTGAAGGGTAGACTCGTCATTATTTTAGTATTGCTCAGATGAAGAATGGGAATAAAACCCTTTGGTAAGTTTCCACTCCAGTCACTCAGTGTTAAAAATATGGTGGGTTATGGGGATTCAGCTTCTGGTAAACCTTTTGGGATGTATGGTTGTGGTCCAAGAAACTCTTCTGTTCATGACGTTTCATCCAGAACTGCGCTGGACATCCTCAGAGGCGCTCCTCCTCTGAGTCTTGCTGACTGACTGGTCAGACGTCCAAGAGTGACATAAATACTGTAGGAAAGGAGGTGTGGTCACAGTAACACATGATGAGCTGACAACGATTACCTCTGTTCAATACGTGTTACTTTGACCATGCCCTTTTTCCTACGGTATTTATATCACTCTCGGATGTCTGGCTGGTCAGTTGGCAAGACTCAGCAGAGGAGCGCCGCTTAGGATGTCCAGAGCAATTCTGGACGAAACCTCAGGAACAGAAGAGTTTCTTGGACCACAACCTCACATACCAAAAGGTTTACCAGCAGCTATGTCGTCTAGCCATGAAAGCCTTCCTTCTATGATATGGGAATTCAACCAAAATTGCAACAGAATTGGCGATTTATTTTTGTGTCAATTGTTAACCTTTTCTCATTCGAAAAAGCGTCACCATTTATCAGTTACAGCTAAATTCCTCTTGTTGCCAGATTTCATTGTGCTTCTTTTACCAAAACATGGTATAATTTTGACAAATTCACCTTGCAGCACCTATTGCGACAGAATTCTGTAAAGACAGTACGGGGACAAAGTTCGTTTTGGTGCATGCTGTTAGTGCGGGTCATTTGCATGGGATTCGGTTGCAGAGTGTGGAATATTGTTTATTTAAACAATTTAGGGCACTCAAGACAGTGTATGGAATATATGAAAATTGGTAGCTCTTTGGTGGAGAGGAACGATCTCATAACAGCAAATTCAAGAATATATTGTTTATTTATAAAAAATTCAGTTTGTGGGGGTTGTATTCCTCTTGCTCATCATTCTCTGCTGTTTGGAAACATGTAGGTCTAGTAAGAAGTAATTACATGGGGCAAACATGTTTCATAGCCTGATGTTCAGCAGTGTACTCTTGGTGTCTTAACCTAATGTTCGGCCCTTTGTTGGCACTTAACCTATTGTTCTATTAAGTGGTTTTCCATGTCACCCCCATTTTCCTAAACTATTATACCGCCTTTAATACCAAAGTAAGTAATTAGTTATGTCGTCCCACCATTTTCTGGTACACTTCTTGAATTTTACATGCTTTTGAATGACATTTCTGGCGCATTCATCTTTGTCACCCAGCCACTTGCATTACAGCACTGTATTTTACATAAAAATTATGCAAAGTAACCTAGTGTTCTGCCCTTAACCTGCTGTTCTGCTCCATGTCACCCACTCACGCACACCCTCCCCTTCACAATTGTACCGCTAACACAACATTCATATAAAAAGTTTATGCAAACTAATTAAATCGATATTCTTCACCTGTATGGGGTGGTTTTTTTTTTAATTCGCAGCATCCTATTGGTCGGTGAAATCGATGGAATATACTTTGAATGAAAGATCGCTAGTAGCAAAACACATCCCGCCACCCGACGCCCGACGCCGACGCCGCCGATTCCGCACACGCCCCCAGAAGTCAGGGTGCACTGTCGGCCCCCACGAAGTGACGACGCAGTCGACCCATGATTTATGCAATGTACTCCATTCCCCTGTCGCATCTTGGGAATAAAATCAAGACTTCAGTTACATGACTAAGATGATTCAAAGTCAGTGATAGGTGTTTGTGAGGCATTGCAATCCCCGTGGATTCATTTGCTTGACAGATGTCCTGTTTACAGAGTTAATGGAAGCAAGACGTGTAATTTCACACGTCATACGCCGCTGTTATGGATTTATCTGTTTCTTTCTAAGAGGTATTCTCCGTTACTCATTATCATTGTATATAGGACTGTTGTGGGCATTGTATACATTCTGAACCGTGATCGGATGTGAGCAGTGGAAGCTATACATCTCTGAAAAACTATACTGTGCAAATATCATACAGAATCGATATTTCAAGGAAGTAGTTTTTTCACTTTACGATTCGTTACCATAGTTTATCGCAGAGAAACCAGGAAGAAGGATGCACGTCATGCACTGAAAACATATTTCTTACATTGGAATATTAACAGCGTTACATTTCATGTGACTAATAGGTCGGAAACTGAAGTGATCTAACATTATAGCCTGTTTTAAGTGAGGAACCTTGTAGGCTTGGGAGTGCATGTATTTATTTTCTTTCTTACCAATACCTTCCAGGTACTGAGCCCAGACTCTAGAACAACACTTTAGAATTGATAGCGTGGTTGATTTCCGTAATAATACTTCGAACTCCATCCTTCTGGAGCTCCAGCATGCACAAAAACCAGCCGTTTCTTGTTCTTCTTAATCATCTGTTATTACATCACAACACTTTCAAATATGATACTACACACCGATAAGGGGTGCCAACCTCCTCGACAGTGGGGCATCAGGAGAGATCTTGTGCACCTGGATGGGCGAGGACTGAACTAGCTCCATTCATTCAGGAGACACGGAATGTAGCGGTCTACTTCTCGTCAGATGCAGACTAAATCGGTAACGGTGCTGCAGGGTGGGCTGGTCAAAGACAGTGCTAGGCGGCCTTTCAGTCACTAATTTTATCCTAAGACTGTGAGAATGCTCTGTGACTCTCATCCACATAGAGATACATCATAAATTAAGCACTATGCTTGAGGTGCTGGAAATATGTAGAGCGCTGTCTGGTATACTTTGATGATATATGTTTTCGAAAATCAAAAATGAATGGACGTACTGCACAGTCATCTATCTACATTCGCAATGATACAACGTAGAGAAGGGACGGTTTAGCTATGATATGAAATTGGGAAACATGCTGTCGCATCATTGATTGGTGTTGAATTTACTGTAAAATTGCTAAAATTGTTCACACTATCAACTGTGATGCTCGTTGTCACAGTACATCGATGGTGTCTTCTCCATCCCATCTGTCCACTGGTTCACTGTTGGTTACCACATAATGATTGATTGACATCGCTTGTTTGAGTTGGAGAAGGAATTACGGCGGAGGAGCAACACCTTCTTGGGATGGCTAGCACCGAAACAGTGATCGCATACGAGACTGAAGTATGAGGAATCAGTCGAAAGGGAATGCAGAGCCATCAGCTATTCCGGCACTATGACATATGAGTTTAATTGTAGAGCTCGTCAAACAACGCATCGTCACTTCGTGGGGGCCGACTGTGGACCCCGACTCCTGGGGGCGTGCGCGGAGTCGGCGGCGTCGGCGTCGGGTGGCGCGATGTGTCTTTTACTAACGATCTATCATTCAAAGTTTTTCCATCGATTTCACCGACCAATAGGATGCTGCGAATTAAAAAAAACCACCCCATACATGTGAAGAATAACGATTTAATTAATTTGCATAAACTTTTATATGAATATGGTGTTAGCGGTACAGTAGTTAAGGGGAGGGTGTGCGTGAGTGGGTGACATGGAGCAGAACAGCAGGTTAAGGGCAGAACACTAGGTTACTTTGCATAATTTTTATGTAAAACACAGTACTGTAATTTAAGGGGCTGGGTGACAAAGAAGAATGCGCCAGAAATGCCATTCAAAAGCATGTGAAATTCAAGAAGTGTACCAGAAAATGGTGGGAGGACATAACTAATTACTTACTTTGGTATTAAAGGCGGTCAATACCTTAAGGAAGTGGGGGTGACATGGAAAACCACTTAACAGAACAATAGGTTAAGTGCCAACAAAGAGCCGAACATTAGGTTCAGTCACCCAGAGTACATTGCCAAACATTAGGTTGTGCAACATGTTTGCCCCATGTAATTACTTCTTACAAGACCTAGCTGTTTTCAAACAGCCGAGCAGTTCTAGGCGCTACAGTCTGGAAGCGCGCGAACGCTGCGGTCGCAGGTTCGAATCCTGCCTCGGACATGGATGTGTGTGATGTTCTTAGGTTAGTTAAGTTTAAGAAGTTCTAAGTTCTAGGGGACTCATTACCTCGTAAGTTAAGTGCCATAGTGCTCAGAGCAATTTGAACCATTAGTACTGGCCATCTGAAAAATGTAGCTTTACCGTACACTGAATTTTGTTGTCACTCAGTAGTCTTTCTTTTTTCGCCGTTTAAGGGCTCCATCATTTTTCATTAGTTTATTATATTTTCCACTTATTTATCCACGTTTTGTTGTTTTATTTCGTTATTGTTTTGCTTTGTCAAGATTGATACACAGTTCAGTGACTGTGAACTATTACCCACTCTGATTATATCTTCTGCCTCCATGATATCTTCAAATTGCTAGAAGGCACAGACAGTTCATCACAAGGTTAGTGAAATAGGAAGTAATATTATAAAATCATGCGATCAAGAAGCAAGGCCAGCAATTTTAAATCTTATACAGTAAAACAAGGATGTCCATATGCTGCTTATGTTGATATTTCTGGATGATCCATTACAAAAATTCGAAAAATGGCTATTTCCATAGATGTATCCCCTTTGTGCTCTTGCGAAAGAGCGTCGAAGATCTGAAATATATGACTTTTAGTCTGATGTCTTGGATATCAATGTAATAAAAGACTATGTACGACATGTATGTGGATATCATATTTTCACTGTAAACTAGAAACAATCACGAAACCCTCCAGAATGACAATGTTTTCAATGGCATGTAGTATAAATAAAAAGCGTTTCGATGGTTGCATACATGATACCATTATCGATAAAGTAATTACACAAATGAAGAATGTAGTCGATATTATTCAGAAAGTTTGAGTGTTCTGGAAGAGTCTGTGACATGATACATTTAACATACTGAAATGTATTGTTGACAATGCAGGCCTACATTCATGACAATGTTTTTTCAAACGAAGTGAACTCTTCCCCACACAAGGCTCACCTGGCTAGCTTCTGTATTCCAGTTGCTGCTGACAGTACACTGATCATCATGTTGTGTGATATATCAACTGTTTACTTTTGGCAATAGCAACTATTCTATTCATGATTTACACACTGTCAGTTTGGCATGCCATAGGTGAGTAACCAGTGGCTGGCATCTGGCATTTGCGCATCTCTCTACCTGAAGGGTACACTCGTCATTATTTTAGTATTGCTCAGATGAAGAATGGGAATAACACCCTTTGGTAAGTTTCCACTCCAGTCACTCAGTGTTAAAAATATGGTGGGTTATGGGGATTCAGCTTCTGGTAAACCTTTTGGGATGTATGGTTGTGGTCCAAGAAACTCTTCTGTTCATGACGGTTCATCCAGAGCTGCGCTGGACATCCTCAGAGGCGCTCCTCCTCTGAGTCTTGCTGACTGACTGGTCAGACGTCCAAGAGTGACATAAATACTGTGGGAAAGGAGGTGTGGTCACAGTAACATATGATGAGCTGACAACGATTACCTCTGTTCAATACGTGTTACTTTGACCATGCCCTTTTTCCTACGGTATTTATATCACTCTCGGATGTCTGGCTGGTCAGTTGGCAAGACTCAGCAGAGGAGCGCCGCTTAGGATGTCCAGAGCAATTCTGGACGAAACCTCAGGAACAGAAGAGTTTCTTGGACCACAACCTCACATACCAAAAGGTTTACCAGCAGCTATGTCGTCTAGCCATGAAAGCCTTCCTTCTATGATATGGGAATTCAACCAAAATTGCAACAGAATTGGCAATTTATTTTTGTGTCAACTGTTAACCTTTTCTCATTCGAAAAAGCGTCACCATTTATCAGTTACAGCTAAATTCCTCTTGTTGCCAGATTTCATTGTGCTTCTTTTACCAAAACATGGTATAATTTTGACAAATTCACCTTGCAGCACCTATTGCGACAGAATTCTGTAAAGACAGTACGGGGACAAAGTTCGTTTTGGTGCATGCTGTTAGTGCGGGTTGCCTAAATCAGGGCCAAGGTATGTACTCAGGGGCAAACCTATTGTTCTCCTTTGATTGACAGGTCATTAACTTATTGTTCTCCTTAGATTGACAGGTCCTTCACCTATTGTTCTGCTAAAGTGATCCTTCCTTTTGATTGACAAGTGCTTAACCTATGCTTCCCCTGCCCTCTTCCATCTCCCCTTGCCCCCACTCCTCAGGAAATCCCCCCCCCCCCACACACACACACACTGCTACAGGTACACTTTCAGGTCTGAGTTATTGGAATAGCCTGTATCATTCTTATCAATTTGATTGATTACTTAATTAAATTGATCATTTAATTAACCTCTCCCCCTCTGGTAAATAACTTCATCTCCCACTATCCCTCCCGGAAATTGGCAGGAAAGAGACTCAGTTGATCGGTCATTTGCATGGGATTCGGTTGCAGAGTGTGGAATATTGTTTATTTAAACAATTTAGGGCACTCAAGACAGTGTATGGAATATATGAAAATTGGTAGCTCTTTGGTGGAGAGGAAGGATCTCATAACAGCAAATTCAAGAATATATTGTTTATTTATAAAAAAACAGTTTGTGGGGGTTGTATTCCTCTTGCTCATCATTCTCTGCGGTTTGGAAACATGTATGTCTAGTAAGAAGTAATTACATGGGGCAAACATGTTTCATAACCTGATGTTCGGCAGTGTACTCTTGGTGTCTTAACCTAATGTTCGGCCCTTTGTTGTCACTTAACCTATTGTTCTATTAAGTGTTTTCCATGTCACCCCCATTTCCCTAAACTATTATACCGCCTTTAATACCAAAGTAAGTAATTAGTTATGTCGTCCCACCATTTTCTGGTACACTTCTTGAATTTTACATGCTTTTGAATGACATTTCTGGCGCATTCATCTTTGTCACCCAGACCCTTGCATTACAGTACTGTGTTTTACATAAAAATTATGCAAAGTAACCTAGTGTTCTGCCCTTAACCTGCTGTTCTGCTCCATGTCACCCACTCACGCACACCCTCCCCTTCACAATTGTACCGCTAACACCACATTCATATAAAAAGTTTATGCAAACTAATTAAATCGATATTCTACACCTGTATGGGGTGGTTTTTTTTTTAATTCGCAGCATCCTATTGGTCGGTGAAATCGATGGAATATACTTTGAATGAAAGATCGCTAGTAACAAAACACATCCCGCCACCCGACGCCCGACGCCGACGCCGCCGATTCCGCACACGCCCCCAGAAGTCAGGGTGCACTGTCGGCCCCCACGAAGTGACGACGCAGTCGACCCATGATTTATGATTTATGCAATGTACTTCATTCCCCTGTCGCATCTTGGGAATAAAATCAAGACTTCAGTTACATGACTAAGATGATTCAAAGTCAGTGATAGGTGTTTGTGAGGCATTGCAATCCCCATGGATTCATTTGCTTGACAGATGTCCTGTTTACAGAGTTAATGGAAGCAAGACGTGTAATTTCACACGTCATACGCCGCTGTTATGGATTTATCTGTTTCTTTCTAAGAGGTATTCTCCGTTACTGGCTCTGAGCACTATGGGACTCAACTGCTGTGGTCATAAGTCCCCTAGAACTTAGAACTACTTAAACCTAACTAACCTAAGGACAGCACACAACACCCAGCCATCACGAGGCAGTGAAAATCCCTGACCCCGCCGGGAATCGAACCCGGGAACCCGGGCGTGGGAAGCGAGAACGCTACCGCACGACCACGAGATGCGGGCTCTCCGTTACTCATTATCATTTTATATAGGACTGTTGTGGGCATTGTATACATTCTGAACCGTGATCGGATGTGAACAGTGGAAGCTATACATCTCTGAAAAACTATACTGTGCAAATATCATACAGAATCGATATTTCAAGGAAGTAGTTTTTTCACTTTACGATTCGTTACCATAGTTTATCGCAGAGAAACCAGGAAGAAGGATGCACGTCATGCACTGAAAACATATTTCTTACATTGGAATATTAACAGCGTTACATTTCATGTGACTAATAGGTCGGAAACTGAAGTGATCTAACATTATAGCCTGTTTTAAGTGAGGAACTTTGTAGGCTTGGGAGTGCATGTGTTTATTTTCTTTCTTACCAATACCTTCCAGGTACTGAGCCCAGACTCTAGAACAACACTTTAGAATTGATAGCGTGGTTGATTTCCGTAATAATACTTCGAACTCCATCCTTCTGGAGCTCCAGCATGCACAAAAACCAGCCGTTTCTTGTTCTTCTTAATCATCTGTTATTACATCACAACACTTTCAAATATGATACTACACACCGATAAGGGGTGCCAACCTCCTCGACAGTGGGGCATCAGGAGAGATCTTGTGCACCTGGATGGGCGAGGACTGAACTAGCTCCATTCATTCAGGAGACACGGAATGTAGCGGTCTACTTCTCGTCAGATGCAGACTAAATCGGTAACGGTGCTGCAGGGTGGGCTGGTCAAAGACAGTGCTAGGCGGCCTTTCAGTCACTAATTTTATCCTAAGACTGTGAGAATGCTCTGTGACTCTCATCCACATAGAGATACATCATAAATTAAGCACTATGCTTGAGGTGCTGGAAATATGTAGAGCGCTGTCTGGTATACTTTGATGGTATATGTTTTCGAAAATCAACAATGAATGGACGTACTGCACAGTCATCTATCTACATTCGCAATGATACAACGTAGAGAAGGGACGGTTTAGCTATGATACTGAAATTGGGAAACATGCTGTCGCATCATTGGTTGGTGTAGAAATTACTGTAAAATTGCTAAAATTGTTCACACTATCAACTGTGATACTCATTGTCACAGTACATCGATGGTGTCTTTTCCATCAAAATGGTTCAAATGGCTCTGAGCACTATGGGACTGAACAGCTATGGTCATCAGTCCCCTAGAACTTAGAAATACTTAAACCTAACTAACCTAAGGACAGCACACAACACCCAGTCATCGCGAGGCAGAGAAAATCCCTGACCCCGCCAGGAATCGAACCCGGGAACCCGGGCGTGGGAAGCGAGAATGCTACCTCACGCCCACGAGCTGCGGACTCTTTTCCATCCCATCTGTCCAGTGGTTCACTGTTGGTTACCACATAATGATTGATTGACATAGCTTGTTTGAGTTGGAGAAGGCATTATGGCGGAGGTGCAACACCTTCTTGGGATGGCTAGCACCGAAACAGTGATCGCATACGAGACTGAAGTATGAGGAATCAGTCGAAAGGGAATGCAGCGCCATCAGCTATTCCGGCACTATGACATATGAGTTTAAATGTAGAGCTCGTCAATCACCGCATCGTCACTTCGTGGGGGCCGACTGTGGTCCCCGACTCCTAGGGGCGTGCGCGGAGTCGGCGGCGTTGGCGTCGGGTGGCGCGATGTGTCTTTTACTAACGATCTTTCATTCAAAGTTTTTTCCATCGATTTGACCACTGCGAATTAAAAAACACCACCCCATACATGTGAAGAATAACGATTTAATTAATTTGCAGAAACTTTTATATGAATATGGTGTTAGCAGTACAATAGTTAAGGGGAGGGTGTGCGTGAATGGGTGACATGGAGCAGAACAGCAGGTTAAGGGCAGAACACTAGGTTACTTTGCATAATTTTTATGTAAAACGCAGCACTGTAATTTAAGGGGCTGGGTGACAAAGAAGAATGCGCCAGAAATGTCATTCAAAAGCATGCAAAATTCACGAAGTGTACCAGAAAATGGTGGGAGGACATAACTAATTACTTACTTTGGTATTAAAGGCGGTCAATACCTTAAGGAAGTGGGGGTGACATGGAAAACCACTTAACAGAACAATAGGTTAAGTGCCAACAAAGAGCCGAACATTAGGTTCAGTCACCCAGAGTACATTGCCAAACATTAGGTTGTGCAACATGTTTGCCCCATGTAATTACTTCTTACAAGACCTTGCTGTTTTCAAACACCATAGAATGATGAGCAATAGAAATACCATCCCCACAAACTGAATTTTTTATAAATAAACAATATATCCTTGAATTTGCTGTTATGAGATCATTCCTCTCCACCAAAGAGCTACCTATTTCCATATATTCCATACACTGAATTGAATCCCCTAAATTGTTTAAATAAACAATATTCCACACACTGCAACCGAATTCCCTTCAAATGACCGATCAACTGAGTCTTTCTCCTGCCAGTTTCTGGGACATTGGGTGGGAGGGGATGGGGTTTACCAGAGGGGAAGAGGTTAATTAAATGATCAATTTAATTAAGTAATCAACCAAACTGATAAGACTGATATGGGCTATTCCAATAAATCATACCTGAAAGTGTACCTGTTTCAGTGGGGGGGGGGGGGGAGGGGTTCCTGAGAGGCGGAGGAAGAGGGAGGAAGGTAAGCAACAATAGGTTAAGGACCAGTCAATCGAAAGGAAGAATTCTTTTTGCAGAACAATAGGTGAAGGACCTGTCAATCAAAGGAGAAGAATAAGTAATGACCTGTCATTCAAAGGAGAACAATAGATTTGCCCCTGAGTACATACCTGCCGCTGATGTAGCCAACCCACACTAGCAAAATGCACCAAACTGAACTTTGTCCCCCTACTACAGACTGACTCATTAAACAAGCATTAGGTGACCAGGGAAGTCAGTATCTTAAAGAAAACCTCACTGTCTCTGCTTGCAGATGAAATTGCATGTTTGTTTTCATGTTAGGAAATTCTCGTTTCACTAGGTAATCATGACTCTTTAAAAGTTAAAGTCACTGGACTGACAAAAAAATAAAATGAAAACCACACCTTCTGATATATCATCGTATATAAGAAAGTTCCATGTGTTAACAATTTGACAAAATGTTCTGCTCCTTGTGTGTTATCATTTGCCAAAATCCTCAGTGAAAATGCCTATTATTTATAGTCTGACGTACTGCTCACCCTGGAAAGGTGTCATCATGATACGTTTGTTGACTGGAAGGCATTGGCTCGTTATTTTCGATGTCCAGTCTTCTCTCACTATGTAATAGCTTCAGCAGCTGTGTAATGTCGGGATCTTCTGGTTGTTTTTATTTGGTAATGTTACTTGCAATATTATGCAAGACAGCCATACTCACTATAATTGCCATTTTTTGTGGATTACACCTCATTCTCATGGATAAAATGGGGAATGTCATCTTCCATAAACCATATTGTCTCTCCACAGTGTTACCTGTTGCAAGATGAGACCTTTAGTACCTGCTTCAGTTCGTGGATATGAAAGTGGCATCAATAGGCATGGTCTCCATGTATAACCACTATCTCATAGTAGTGATATATTGGTATTCCCCCACTTTCAAATTTGGCTGTGTAAACACAGTCACGAAATACTGTACTCTCATGCACAGAACCAGGCCACCGAGCCACGATGTCCCATATTAATAAATTGTAGTCACTGATGATGTGGCAGTTAAATGAAAAATAAGATATTCTATTGCGGAAAAGCTCCACATCATATCTCCCAGGAGACTGATTCATTATATCAGTACAATCCACTATACCTATGACTCCAAGAAATCCAACCAGTATGCTAAAACTATCCACCACAGAATCTAATTTAGCATGAGATGTAAACTTTATGTATTGAGGAGACATTGCTGCAATGATTGCTGATACTTCACTAATAATTCTGTGACATGTTGTACTATTACATTAGCACTGTAACCAATTACTACATTAAATGCACCAGTTGTGTATTCCCTTAAAAATTTGTTCATGGGAGGGACAATGTTATTTCAGTAAGTGGGAAATTCTAGCCTATCACAGATACGGCTTGGTACACAATCACACTGTTTGTTTTGAAACACGAAATCTATCCTCAAATTTCCTGTCTCTGTAGTCTTCAAAAGGATTTGCCCTTTCCACAAGTACACCAGTTGGCGTCGTTTTACGTATATAACAATTCTTCATCCTCTATGCCATCCAAAACATCAAAACATGCTATCTTGTTACGTGATTATTTTAACCATGATTAAATCAAGATAATGGACCCTGACCCCAGTTAACTTTAACTGTGATTAACTCCCTTGGTTAAATTTAATTGAGGTTGGTGAAGTTGAATTTTGCATTGATCAGGTTTAAGTACGAACTTGACCACAGTTAAGTTTTAATCGACGTTGGTGCAGTCGGCCATTAGTGTGTGTGTGTGTCTGTGTGTGTGGCGTAACGTACATTATTGATTTGAGATGCAAAAACTTGCTGAGCCATTGAATCATAGAACTTAATGACTGATGATTGGGATTACCAACGCAGTAGTTAACGGAAGTTGAAGTTGTCATTATGCACAGAAAGATCGTACAGTTTGACTATTGCTAAATGGATTGTGTCTAAACTGGTACTGACAATCCTTTGACATTACAGTTATTGCCAACTTGTGAGTGAAACTGTTCTTACATTTAACTGAATCCAAGAGCCAAGGCACTATTGAAATGTGTATTCTATTTATGTTCTAAATGGACACCCGAGTGTTCGAAGCCATAACTGTCATGGGGAACATAATAACAATTACGGATCAGGTGCAAGAACGGTTTTATTGTCTGTGGGTTCGTGATCATTATAGTCGTATGCAAATGTGATGAACAGTTGTACCACAGTTGAAATTATCTTGAACAGAATATAAAGTACTGAAATGGGAACTAAGTGCGTATAATCAGTAATAAACCTGTACATCCTGAACCTGTGTTTTCTCACCAACAATTACGTCTGTTCAGACAGTGGCCCGTTAAACGCCACTGCACATGACTTTGCAGCATAACCGAGAAGTGACTTTACCGGCATACTTTGCCATGGAACTACAACCAACGGAGTTGCTGTAATAATTTCGTTTGCAACATCACATGCCACCACGATCAGCTCAACATGCCGCCAAACCTCTCCAATAATGAACAGGAAATTGCATTGCCATGCACTCTTCACTTAATAAAATTCAGCAGTTCAGATTCTAAATCGTTTGTTTCCTTATAAAACTGTTTCCTATCATTTACTTTTGCTATGTGAATAAATTAGCTGGAACTGAACTATTAATTTTCAATGTAGCTTTGTTAACCCCCATTAGTTATAAGCATTTTGCTTTCACTTAAATAATCTCTTTTTTTTAAATTAAGCTGCTGCAATTGCATATTTTTTCTGTGGTTTTTGAGGACACAGATCCAAATGAGTGTGCAGTGTTAATTTCAAAGTGAGCTGGTACACTAAAATGTCTGATATGTTCAGGTGCGTAAATCATGGCATCTGCCATTAGTTTCTGGTTTCTGACCAATAGAATTAAAGCTGCTTCTTTGCACATGCTGGTTGCCGATGCACTGTGCTGACAGAATCGAAGTGCGCCCACCCTATAATCTTTCTGAAACAATTTTACGGAAACAATTTAGTCAAAATATTTGATTTTCTTAGCGTTGTACGTCAGCTTCGTAGAGAATTGCACGTAATCCCGCTAATTTGCTGAGAATCGAATCTGGGCCCCTTCACAACACACTCCGCCGCGCTGACCACGCAGCTATCGAGGTAAACGAAAGTTGGTATCATAAGAACGATATATTAAAGCAAAAAACACCTCCAGCATGTTTCCGTTCAAGATATCAAAATAATATCTCAAATTTCAGAAGCTCAATAAATCTTTGCATATTGTCAGACTTGTCTTCGCAAGTTTCTTTATAAATTTGACTGTTTCAGAACTTTTTCGTATATGATACAAACGTCGCGATTGTGGCTCTAGTTTTCGTAGATCCCAACTTCCTACATCCTACTGTGTAACTTCTGACTATAGAATGTGCTGCATATGTATTTAATCTCACTTTATGCTTTTACAATGTAAAATGGCTATGTTAATAGCAAATGATTTAATTTTACCAGTGTACTTTCAGTGCTGCACAACAATATGTTATCCACATTGCCTTCGCCTAAAATAATTACAAGCGATGTTCGGTACCATTTTACCAAAATGGAAAATGCCGCTACTTTCAGCAGTTAATTGTCATGACTTCTGGCCCTATATCAAACATGAAGAGATATCCAAAATCGAAGGATACTATAGTACCTCTAGCACAATGTGGGTCAGGAAGCCGATCAAGATCGCCATCAATCCATGCAGAAATCCAGGAAATCATTTCTCGTGAACTGTCCTCACCGACGTCTGCTTCGACCTCGAATGAAGGTATCCTCCCAAAAAAGCAAATTGAGTCTCATGCACTAGCCAGCCCATCATTGTCGTAAGGTTCTGGACCAAGTCCTTATTTATCTCTTTACCCTCAACTGATTTTCATTTACAACAACCAATAAGTATTTTTTTTTAATATTATAAAGCTGTTCACATTAAGTAAAGGTATGCCATTAAATGTACAGCTTTTAAAAATGATTCGCACTATAAATTAAAAATTTTTCGGCCACCAAAAAGGTAAACTGCCGTATGTCTGATGCATGGACGAGTGTAAGTAGCATTAGTTTGAGAAGAGTGAACTAAAGTCATACCTTTTAGAGTTCTCACAATTCAAAGGCAGATGGGTTGCGGAAAACATCTCAAAATGGGTCTGTTATTCCAAATACAATATCAATGTTACAATCACTTCCACAATAAAAGACAATGCGTCAAATACGTAATTAACTGCTGTGCCTTTAAAAGTTCCACATATCACATACTTTGCACATTATTAAACTCCACTGCACAACACGCAATTCAGAAGTCCACACAGAAAACCATTGATGTGTTCAAATGAGTTATTGTGTTTCTTAAGAAGAAACCCTTTGCTTTAAACAAACTTGCTGAAATGCAATAAAATTAAAAAAAGACCAACCGAAATTGAAACAAGATGTCCCAACTAGATGGAACTACTTCCGAAATGTTGAAATGATTTGCTTTAAATAATGGTCTCATAATTACTTACCTCGCTATTTTAACTGGACAATCGATCTCCTTGAACTTAAAAGATACAGACTGGGATATAATGCAACAGGCTTTACAGAGTTTGAATGTTTTTGATGAGGTAACCGAAGAGGTGCCCTCACAGAAAACAGTCTTAGTCCCAATAATGAAAATCTTAACAAGATTAATAAAATGGCGACCAAAACCTTTTAAAGACTAAAATAAAGAATAACCTCAAGAAAAAAGTCACAGGTTGATAATTTGCTTGAAGAGTTACCAGAGTGGTTTGGTGTTATCTCCAGAAATGAAAGGATCAGTCAGGCAACATTAATGAAGTCCCAATTCAAAATCAAGGTTTTTCAGATGACAAAACATTTCAGGACATCTGCATGAAGGCTGTTGTATAAATGAAAGCGTTGGTAACTAAACAAGAAAAAACAGAGCTTGTGTCTCAACCAGTTGCCACCTTTACACATGAGACTTCTTCAGTCTGGTAGGAGTTCAGTGAAACTATTGATCAGCTTCTAGCAAGTCACAACCCAACAAATGCAGCAATTATCGAATTGGCCAAATATTTAGTGGAGAGATATTAGCCTACAAACAGCCATCTCATAAACAAAAAATTTGCTGTGACCAGCGCTGTATCAACTGGTTCTAAAGGTATTATGTATTGCAGCAGTGTCAGTGGCCTATTTTCAAAAGCAGGGCAAATGCGCACTGAGTAGAGAAAGACACTCACATCAACTAAAATTTGTCAAATTTTATTCATAAATGACAATATTTATTAACTTTTCTTTTATGGGATCATGTATGGTAATATGGGCCGTAAATTATGACTGCACGTACACTTCAATTACAGTTCTTATAATTCTTATATTGTATTTTCTTTCAATAAAAATATCAAAATATAACAATAGAGTGGCATGGAGAGCTGCATCAAACCAGTCTCAGGACTGAAGACCACAACAACAACAACAACAATCAGTCTTCATTAATTAATTTACACTTGATAAAAAGTGTTTAGGATTTTGTTGTAATATTTATAATTTTTGCAGTAGACGATATTTAAAACATTTGGATCTGAAAGATTAGATTAGATTAGATTAATACTAGTTCCATAGATCATGAATACGATATTTCGTAATGATGTGGAACGAGTCAAATTTTCCAATACATGACATAATTAAGTTAATTTAACAACATGCTTAAGTTAATATAACAACTTTTTTATTTTTTGTATTTTATTTTTTATTTTATTTTTTTAAAATTTCTTTGTTTTTTTGTTTTTTTCTTTATTTATATCTAAAAATTCCTCTATGGAGTAGAAGGAGTTGTCATTCAGAAATTCTTTTAATTTCTTCTTAAATACTTGTTGGTTATCTGTCAGACTTTTGATACTATATGGTAAGTGACCCAAGACTTTAGTGGCAGTATAATTCACCCCTTTCTGTGCCAAAGTTAGATTTAATCTTGAATAGTGAAGATCATCCTTTCTCCTAGTATAGTAGTTATGCATACTGCTATTACTTTTGAACTGGGTTTGGTTGTTAATAACAAATTTCATAAGAGAGTATATATACTGAGAAGCTACTGTGAATATCCCTAGATCCTTAAATAAATGTCTGCAGGGTGATCTTGGGTGGACTCCAGCTATTATTCTGATTACACGCTTTTGTGCAATAAATACTTTACCCCTCAGTGATGAATTACCCCAAAATATGATGCCATATGAAAGGAATATGTGAAAATAGGCTTAGTAAGCTAATTTACTAAGATGTTTATTACCAAATTTGCAATGACCCTTATTGCATAACGTTTCAGCAGATCACCAATGTGTTTCTTCCAATTTAATCGCTCATCAATGGACACACCTAAAAATTTGGAATATTCTACCTTAGCTATATGCTTCTGATTAAGGTCTATATTTATTAATGGTATCATACCATTCACTGTATGGAACTGTAAGTACTGCGTCTTATCAAAATTCAGTGAGAGTCCATTTACAAGGAACCACTTAGTAATTTTCTGAAAGACAGTATTGACAATTTTATCAGTTAATTCTTGTTTGTCAGGTGTGATTAATATACTTGTATCATCAGCAAAGAGAACTAACTTTGCCTCTTCATGAGTATAGAATGGCAAGTCATTAATATATATTAAGAACAACAAAGGACCCAAGACTGACCCTTGTGGAACCCCATTCTTGATAGTTCCCCTGTTTGAGGAATGTGCTGATCTTTGCATATTATGAGAACTAGTTATTTCAACTTTCTGCACTCTTCCAGTTAGGTACGAATTAAACCATTTGTGCACTGTCCCACTCATGCCACAATACTTGAGCTTGTCTAGCAGAATTTCATGATTTACACAATCAAAAGCCTTTGAGAGGTCACAAAAAATCCCAATGGGTGGTGTTCAGTTATTCAGATCATTCAAAATTTGATTGGTGAAAGCATATATGGCATTTTCTGTTGAAAAACCTTTCTGGAAACCAAACTGACATTTTGTTGGTACTTCATTTTTACAGATATGTGAAGCTACTCTTGAATACATTACTTTCTCAAAAATTTTGGATAAAGCTGTTAGAAGGGAGATTGGATGGTAATTGTTGACATCAGGTCCATCCCCCTTTTTATGCAAAGGTATAACAATAGCATATTTCAGTCTATCAGGGAAAATGCCCTGTTCCAGAGAGCTATTACACAGGTGGCTGAGAATCTTACTTATCTGTTGAGAACAAGCTTTTAGTATTTTGCTGGAAATGCCATCAATTCCATGTGAGTTTTTGCTTTTAAGCAAGTTTATTATTTTCCTAATTTCAGAGGGAGAAGTGGGTGAGATTTCAATTGTATCAAATTGCGTAGGTATGGCCTCTTCCATTAACAGCCTAGCATCTTCTAATGAACACCTGGATCCTACTATATCCACAACATTTAGAAAATGATTATTAAAAATATTTTCAACTTCTGACATTTTGTTCGTAAAGTTTTCATTCAATTTGATGGTAATACTGTCTTCCTGTGCTCTTGGTTGACCTGTTTCTCTTTTAATAATATTCCAAATTGTTTTAATTTTATTATCAGAGTTGCTGATTTCAGACATGATACACATACTTCTGGATTTTTTAATAACTTTTCTTAATATAACACAGTAGTTTTTATAATGTTTGGTAGTTTCTGGGTCACTACTCTTTCTTGCTGTCAGATACATTTCCCTTTTCCGGTTACAAGATATTTTTATACCCTTAGTAAGCCATGGTTTGTTACAAGGTTTCTTATGAGTATATTTAACTATTTTCTTGGGGAAGCAGTTTTCAAATGCATTTCCAAAAATGTCATGAAATAAATTATATTTTAAATTGCCATCAGTTTCACGGTACACCTCAGCCCAGTCTAACTGCTGTAGGCTTTCCCTGAAATTTGCAATTGTTAAATCGTTGACTGAACGTACTACTTTGGAGGACTGTTGAGTATTGCTGAATGGAGCTATGTCATATATTGTAACTAGCTGTGCACCATGATCAGAAAGACCATTCTCAACAGGCTGAGCATTTATCTGGTTAAACTTATCTTGGTCTATAAAGAAGTTATCTATCAGTGAGCTGCTATCCTTTACCACCCGAGTAGGAAAATCAATAACAGGTGTCAAATTGAAAGAACCGAGTAATACTTCAAGGTCTTTTTCCTATTACCCTCTTTCAGAGAATCTACATTGAAGTCCCCACAAATAATAATTTGCTTGCCCCTGTCTGACAGATAGCACAACAAGGAGTCCAAATTTTTCAGAAATAGATGAAAATTTCCTGATGGGGACCTATATATAGTTACAATTATAAATGTGCCTTTATTTAATTTAAGCTCACAGCCACATGCTTCTATATGTTTCTCTACACAAAACTTTTTTGTTTCTATACTTTTTGCACAATGATAACTTTTGACATATATGGCAACTCCTCCTTTCTCCATATTTTCTCTCATTACATGTGCAGAGAGCTTATATCCACTTACATTTACCTTATCCATATCAGTAACAATGTGATGCTCAGACAGGCATAGTATATCTATTTCATCCTCAGCTTCTAAATCTTCTAAACAAACCAGAAGCACATCTATTTTATTCTTTAAACTCCCAATATTTTGATGAAATATACTTATGTTATTTGTAACCACACTTTTATGAGAACCTTTCCTTATTCTAACATTTGCAGTACTCTCCTGTCTGAGTTTCTCATTGTGCTTAGGCCTAGTTCCTATACCAGTGGCCACATGGTGTTCAGAGAGGCAGATTATGTCAACTGGGTTGGGTGACTTTAATTCATCAATGCAAATACCTAGGACTGAGATAGAACTTGGTGGAGATAAAATTTCTGGTGATTGGTGAAAATTTATAATTGACAGCTGTGATTGGTGATCCAATGTGCTAGAATTGTGCTGTTTAATTTCTTTCCTAAACTGAAGATTTGTTTCAATCCTGACCTCTCGTAGAACTTGACATCTTTCTGTCTTACCTATCCTAAAAAAGGTGCTGCTCCAACACCTGAAAATTAATAGGGACATAACAACATTATTGTTCTTCTTTATATGTTCTTACAAAATAGGACTAAATCAGATAAAAACACAGGTTTTTCTGAGTGAGTCGTCGTCGTCGGCTGATACTCGTATCCGAGTTTTCATTTCTCTCCTGAGATTTCCTTTGTCACGGTTCAGGTGTGGAAGTGTCGTTGATGGCTTAGCAATCCAATCCTAGCGTGGAACAGGCGGCCACAGACATTACAGCTGATGGAAGGTGGATCCTTATAACGTTTGAGAGGGGCACCTCGTGGCCTTTTACCTGTGCTCACTTCGCTGTACAGCATTTGGCGTGGAAGTCTGTCATTTTTCATCCGCTGGACATGTCCGACCCATCTGAGTTGATGCCCAATGATAAGAGCTTTCATGCTATGCATTTTTGCTTTCTCTAGAACAGCCGTGTTGGATATGAAGTCATCCCATTTCAGGTTCATGATATATCTTAGCTTCTGTTGGTTGAAGCGTTCTAGTTTCTTCAGATCGCAGCGATATAACGTCCAGGTTTCGCAACCATATAGCAGGGTGGAAATGGCTACAGCTTTGTACACCATCAGTTTGGTGTATAGTGTTAGGTCTTTATTCAGGAAGACACGCTTTGTAAGACGACCAAATGCTACATGTGCAGCACGTAATCTATTCTCCACATCTTTTCCAGATGAGCAGTTGGATGACAGTATGCTTCCCAGGTAGAGGAAATGGTCCACTTGTTCCAAGAGTGTATCATAGATGGATATGCTGAAGTCAGGAACGGAGGAGCCAGGAGTTGGCTGCGCCATCACCTTTGTCTTTGGAATATTGATGGAGAGACCAAATCGTTCGTACGCCCTGCTGAAGGAGTGAGTAGTGAGTCATGAAAAAGAACTATTTAATTCCAGTGAGTGACCAGTTCTGATCCAATCTCTGAAAAGAACAGTTTTGCCCATCTCTAGTTCAGTGTACTATAAAGCCAAAGACATCCCAAATATTAAAAAATATATGTAACACATTTCACTGTCCTCTCACCCACCTGCCCTCCCCCCAACACAATTCAGGTGCCTCCATCTCATTTATTTTAGCTCCTCAGAGTCATGTTGAAGTGTAGACTTGAAGGGAAGTGGACAATGACACACATGAAGGAGTTTGACATCATTTTATGTACTAATATTTTACGCCTGTTAATCAGAAAACAACTTGAAGTAATTAAAACAAGGCGGCTGAATTTTTACTTTAATTACAGTGTGTATGTGTGTGTGTGTGTGTGTGTGTGTGTGTGTGTGTGTGTGTGTGTGTGTGTGTGTGTATGTGTGTCTGTGTGTGTGTGTGTGTGTGTGTATCCATTATTATGGTTCACATTCAGTATGGTGATTTCTTATTCACATGCAAAGAATATACAACCAAAGTGTGAAGAGGACAGTGTTGTGATAAAAATAAATAATAGAAGTGTTTTGTGGCAGACTTATGCAGAAAATACTGAAATTTCATTCACAACAGCATGTCATATTTTCCAGGTTTGATAACCTTCACAGCTCTGCATTTCACATGGGTATAAGCATATATTTAACTTCCTGTTTTCACGAACATTTTGATTTTGAAAAAAACACGAAACTGTTTCTTCATGTTATATAGTACCATATGGGAAGTATCTTACAGTTTAAATCAAATAAACTTCCAAGTGGGTGTGCTGTCAGAAATGTATAAAAATTATGAAAGTCCATCTTCTACCAGAGATTTACCACTGTCAAAAGCAAAGGTCATTTTTGATGTTGTGGGTTTCTTGCCTTTTTAATATGTACGAATACCACATATTATCAAAGACTTTGCTCAACAATCTTATACATTTTGCACACATAATAAAGGATTTAAAACATTTATTGAAAATACAGTATGATACTGGTATGTCAAAGTATTCATACAATATCAGCTTTTTCTCATTTGAAGCAATTCTCTTTGTACCTGTAGCAACTACAGTAATTCTTCATTGGTGTTATGAATAAACAAATGGTGTAAACGCAAAAATATATCACAACTACAAATAAACAGCGTCTTCCCAAGACCACATGGCACTTGCAGTTTAATACTATGTAAAATTCCATACCAGCAAGACATTGTACAGACAAATTATGCCATATATCATCAGAACAAGTACATTGTAAAAACCTGTGAACAATACAATCATGTCACAGTACTTGATGTAAGCAGATTCCTAAGAATACTAGATTTCACATGGCAAGGATAGCATTTAAACAAAATAGGTGTGCAATAGCAACCAAAAGCAGACCATAGTCATGGGAAACAACATAGCAGTAACCATCCTGCCAGAAGAAGAAAAGTCTTCTATAGAATCAAAAAATCAGGAAAATGGAAAAACAGGACCATCACATTCCAACAATGAGATTGACCACACTGAAACAAGAAAAATAGAAGCAGATGCAGCATTGACAGCAGTATTGGAACAAGCAACATCATAATCATCCCAGTCAACAGCAGAAGCACAACCAGCATTGCAACAGCAGCAGAGCCACAGTCACCAGTGCCAGCAGCATCCCCAGAATCATTATCATCAGAAACACAGGCAACAAGAAAAGAATCAACACCAATAACAGAAAATGCAACATCAACACTGGCAGAAGTAATAGGAGCCACTCATCCCCTTACAAGACAAGAACTTCACCACCATGCCATCTGAAGGAGCAGTCAACATTGGAAAACCCACCAAATGGTCGTACACTGAGGAAGAGGAAAGAAGCAGTTCCATCACATCTCAATGATTTTTTGCTGAAGGGATACAAGAAAATCACAGTAATGTAAGTAAAAATGTAATGTTCTTACATATTAATGTGCAGTCTCTTAAGAACAAACTGAATGAACTTCAGTATTGGCTGGAAAACTTAAACTGCTTTGTGATTTCAATAAATGAACACTAGCTTAGCAGTGAGGAACTAAAATTAAGTGTACCATTTGGATATTAACTGGCAACCAGCTACTGTAGAACAGGCATGGAACATATGTTAAAAATAGTGTGAACCTAATCTATGCAGTTATAGATGTAAGTGGACTGTGCATAAAAGGAAAATTTGAAGCTGCAGCCATAATGTTGCCAAACCAGGATATTATAATAGCTTCAGTAGGCATACCTCCTCCCAAAACACAATGAAGACCTGTTTGTGGAGCGTCTGGAGAAACTGATACTCTTGCTACTCAAATACAAAAATTTGGTGATACCAATATAGACATTATGTATAAGAATAGGAAGATTGGTCACTTGCTAAATACGTTGAGATCCCTTAACTTCAGTTACATAAATGACAAACCCACAAGACAGGAAGCATGTCTAGATAATCTATATAACATAATTTGTAATTTTCATCTAAATAAAACAGAATTCAACACAATTGAGCTAGGCATTTCAGATCATGAGGGACTATGGCTCAGACAAACTCCTAACAGTAAAGCCACTGAAACTTCCACAGCCTGTAGAAAAATATAAGACCAAATAACGAAGCAAAGCTTAAAAAGATGATAAGTAAATTGCATTTAATAACATGGCATAAAATAATAACCACTGCAGGTGCAAATGAATCTACTAACAAATTTCTAGAATTTTTAAATTAAAATCTTGAAGCATATTGTCCTAAATGCTGCAAGAGTATCAAAGCAAAATCGTTACACCAAATCACAAAATCTAAAAAGCTGGTACACCTCACATCTAAGTAGAATAAGAATCATAATGCTACTCTTTAATTATAGGGCCAAACACAATAATGCTGACAAGGAAATGCATATGAAAGAGAAAAAGATTTACAGCTCTGAAATTACGGAAGCTAAGTGCAAATAAAATGATACGTATATACTGAACTCAGTGAATAAATGCAGAGCTGTATGGGAAATTATTAAAACAGAAACTAACTGTTATGATAAAGAGTACCAGACACCAATTCCACATGATATTCGAAATGTACTTTTTATCAGTCCTCAATCAGATAACAGCATAATGGAGAATGTGAGTAAGGCAGAGGCACTGCTGCCAGAAATGACAGTAAGCAGACAGACAGCTTCCACTGGACTTGTGTAACTGAGAAGATGGTCAATGAATCAACAGCTAAGCTCAGTAACTCTAGAGCAGAGGATTACCATGGTGTCTCAAATTATGTTATTAAATATGTAAGAAATCAAATTGTATAGCCACTGACTAAAACAATCAAAAAAATTTTAAATGAAGGTATTAATCCAGAATGTTTACAAATATCTGTAGTGAAACCAGTACATAAGAAAGGGGACTAGGCATCACCAAATAACTGTTGACCAATATCACTTATAGCCATAATATCAAAAATAAAAGAATACTGCATGCATTAACAGATGAGTCAATATTTTGAACATAATGATATACTCATTTCCTCACAGTATGGTTTGAGATCCAGCCTTTCTACAGTCAAAGCAGTTAAGAGTATGGTAGCAAAAGTATACAATTTTTTTGAAAATGAATATATTATCTGTGCGACACTGTTGGACTTCATGAAAGCTTTTGATATGGTCTCCCACAATATTCTCATACAGAAACTCTACCACTACGGAGTGAGAGAGAATGCTCTATGCTTAATGCAGTCATACTTGGACAACAGAAAGCAGTTAGTTAAGGTAAATAATCAAATGTCAGAATGTCTCCCAGTTGTAAAGAGTGTACTTCAAGGATGTGTACTGCAGAAGAATGATAGTAAAACTGAAAGCTATTGTATTCGGTCTGAATGCTTGGATTAGATTAGATTAGTTTTTCGTTCCATAGTTCCGTGCTGAGGAGATCCTTGTGGATGTGGAACATGAAATTTTTTTAACCTGAAATAACAATACTAATAGTCTGAAGATATACTATACATCATTAGTTTCTATTAAAAAATTCGTCAATGGAGTAGAAGGAGTTGGCCACTAGTAAGTCTTTCAGGCTCTTTTTAAACTGATCTTTATTTGTAACTAAATTTTTTATGTTTGCTGCCAAATTAATGAAGATGGGTGTTCCTGAGTAGTGGACCCCTTTTGAACTAAAGTAAATGCTTTTAAGTCCTTGTGCAGATCATTATTGTTCCTGGTATTGTATGTATGAACTACGCTGTTTGTTGAAAAAAGAGATATATTATTTAGGACAAATTTCATTAAGGAGTAAATATACTGAGATGCAGTACCTAGCATATCCAGTTCTTTGAAGAGGTTTCTACAGGACGTCCATGAATTTACTCCACAAATAATACGTATTACACGCTCTTGGATTCTGAAAACTTTTGTTTGACTTGAAGAGTTACCCCAAATTATTATACCATATGACATTATGGAATGAAAGTAGGCAAAGTATGCAAGCTTTTTAATTTTTATGTCGCCTATGTTTGCTAACACTCGAATTGCAAATATAGATTTGTTAAGGCATTTCTGCAGTTCTGTGGTGTGCTCCTCCCAACTGAATTTATTATCAAGTTGTAATCCCAGGAATTTAAGACTGTCAATCTCTTCTATCTGCTCTTCTTCATACTTTATGCGTATGCTGGGTGGAAACCTCTTACAGGTGTGGCGTAGAGCGCCATAAAAATCGATATTTGTTCTGTGCGTAAGTGTGCTATCTTCGAGGAGAGGGCTTTGGGAGAGCATGTTGGACGCTAACGGCAGTTAGTAGTGATGGGCTAAACTGCGATTTTCCGATATCAGTGATTTCTGTGAATGCTACTTTTCAGTATCTGTTATTCTTAACTGTGATTTGTCGCAGTTAAGAGTCGCAGTTAAGGAACCTAAGTCGCGTATCCCTCCGCCACTGCTATTTCTGCTACTTCCGCGATTTCTGCGACTTCTGCTACTTCTGCGATTTCTGCTACTTCTGCGATTTCTGTGACTTCTGCTACTTCTGCGATTTCTGTGACTTCTGCGATTTCTGCGACGTACGACCGTATGAAAAAGTTACATCTGTCCACACAGAAAATTGCATCTCAACAAACCTGTCATTGGTAAGTATGTTTTACGTTTATTCTTCCGTTGGCTTTAATTTTGTATTAAAGAAACAACTATGAAAATATTAATAGTGTAATTAATATGTAAGTAGCCGCACAGTACCGTAATAGTTCGTGTTTAGAAAATGAATTCTAACATATTGTTATGTTCATAGGTACCTGAACTACATTTCGGTCACTCAGTAAAGAGATAATTCAAAATATCATTGTCAACAGATCTGAAGAAATTGCCACTGCGTCTTTAGACCGTTTTCGTCAGACGAGAGGTTAGTTTCGAAGCGTTTTGATGGACTTAATTACTTCAGTGAGATCATTCTTGCGAATGTGATATAGCAAATATTAGCAAATGTGATATAGCAAATATTAGCAATCTACTCTGTCAATTATATTGCCAGTAATTAGTGACAGCAAAAATTGTTTAACAATTCTTGTGTTTTTGCAGACGCAGTTCTGACTGATTACTGGTTGCTGTACATATCTATCCACATCAAGGCTGTTGAGAGAGACTCGTGAAGATTCAAGACAGCTCTTAGAGGATTTGCAGTTTAAAAGTGAAATAATTATGAAACAAGTGTGTGACTGATTAAAGTGTTTTATTGAAGTTGTTGTGCGATTTTAAAGGAATAATAAATGTTAAATACATTGAGTGAATAATAAAAATCTCATTTTCCACATGTTAAGCCGTCCTATACCCGTAATTTTCCGCCACTTATTTATTGGTAAACACTTGTTGGATACCGACGTGCCGCCCCCCCCCCCCCCCCTTTCTCCACAATCTTGGTGTGACACTGACCTGTAACATATCCCGAAGTCTACAATATGCATTTTGAGGCTGTTGATATGAAAGTGGGAAGTACAGATCTCCCAGTTAAATCAGGAATAGCTTAAGTGCATTACTTGAAAGTGACACAGGAAAAGCTTACTTATGTAGGTGGTAGTAGTGTCGGCAAAAAGTTCTTGTGTGTGAAGTTGCCATGTAGAACACCAGGTGTAAAACTTTTCTCCCGAGTCTTGAACTGTGTCGGAACAAAAGTGAGGCATTCATATGACTGTTTTCATTTCTCTACACTTATACAGATGTCTGAGTTCTGCTGTGTTAACATTGCAAAGTCCTGTAGGCATGTGGAGTATTAACCAAAACTGTCATATTGGAAGCAGAATCAAACACATTTGTTACGTTACTTGATATTTTCAGGAGAAAAAGGCAATGTTGCTTCTTATTAATATAATACATTCAGAGTCACAGCAGTATTTGACCAACCATAACTGATGCTGAATGTGCATGTCGTCATATAATATGAAGGGCTTATTTCAATAGTGGTACAAGTCCATTACCTACACTTTTCTGTCTATAATGCTTCTGAAATTAGTGATCCAAACAAACATAAATAAAGGTTCATCTCTAGCAAGAAGCCATATGCTTGAATATTTCTGGTATCTCCACTGCAGATTTTTCAGCGCTCATTTAACTTTACGACTCTATATCTCAAAATTAACAAACATGGACTTGTACCACTATTGAAATAAGCCCTTCATATGCACACACAGCACATCGATCTCGTGAGGCACAAGGCTCTCATAACGAAGTACGTGCGTCGGTCAACAGATGACACTAGGAAAAGTATGTTAACTGCGCTTTTTAGTTGCTACTTGCGACTCTTAGTTGCGATTTGTCTCAGAAATCGCAGTTTGACTCGGTAGTGAATAGCGTAGTATGAACTTTGCTCAACAGATGGCAGTGCTAACTGCGCTTTTTAGTTGCTACTTGCGACTCTTAGTTGCGACTTGTCACGGAAATCGCAGTTAGACTCCATAGCGTACCGCAGAGATGGGCGTAGTACGAACTTTGACCCACAGATGGCACTGTTAACCGCGCTTTCTAGTTGCTACTTGCGACTCTTAGTTGCGACTTGTCACGGAAATCGCAGTTAGACTCCATAGCGTACCGCAGAGATGGACGTAGTACGAACTTTGGCCAACAGATGCCACTGTTAACCGCGCTTTTTAGTTGCTACTTGCGACTCTTAGTTGCGACTTGTCACGGAAATCGCAGTTAGACTCCATAGCGTACCGCAGAGATGGACGTAGTACGAACTTCGACCAACAGATGCCACTGTTAACCGCGCTTTTTAGTTGCTACTTGCGACTCTTAGTTGCGACTTGTCACTGAAATCGCAGAAAGCAGTGCTAAATTCGACCAATAGATGGCTCACGTCTTTGAATGTGAAATACTACTTGCGACTGCTGACTGTGACTGAAATCGCAGTTAGATTCTGTAAAGTTGCTACTGTGATATCTGTGACTTCTCAGTCACTGTGATTTCTAACAGATACGCGATTTCCTGCCCACCACTAGCAGTTAGCCTCCGGACTTGTATCTGTGTAGACGCTAAGTGTGAATAAATCTGTATATGAGAGAATTCTAGTTGTTTACCTACAACTATACCATATTCCCTCGCTGGCGACCCCGTTTTTGTGTAATACGCGTCCGAGTTACCACCTGAAGGTTATTTACGTGCCTACCGCGTCGGGTTTCTAAGCGATCGCGAGGGCCTTTGTTCAGCTCCAGACAATGGCCTTTCAGCATTCACCGCCGCCCGGATTCCAGCAACATCTCTCCAGCACTCCTGCCGTCGTAGTGGACAAGCCGCAAGAATCTTCGGAATCCTTTAGCCAGAACATGCAGTGGAATTCATCGAGTGCCGCCAGTTTCCTCCAACCGCCAACGGTCGTGGACTCTGACTTTGTTAGCCTGGACCTTCCCACGTATTCTCCACAGAGTGTTGGTCGGAACATTTCTACTCCTGTGTCGAACACACAATTCAATACAGTCCGTGGTTCGAGCGAGTTTTTGCTACTTCGGAAAATCCAGTAGTAAATTCAAACTCGAATCAGTTCCCGCCACGTGTGTATCCTTCCGCGCCGGCTAGTCAACAGGTGTTCGATGCTCGCCAAACAGCAAATATCACACCGAGTGTGCATCCTAGTGGACGTGTATGGGATCCTTGTGTTGCTTCTAATCAGGTCAACAATTCTGTGCTGGATAGTAATTACTCCGACATCTACAACCAGCCGCACCACTCACGGTCGAGTGAATACTGTGTGCATAACGGACATTCACCGGCGTACTTAAGCACTTGTGGCTTCTCTCCGAGCTACCACGTCAATGAGAATGCACATTTTGACTACGATTACGATCCTCACACCGTTCGAGCGTCCGTCGCTTCTCAGCCGCCCCCCCCCCCCCCCCGGCGTCAAGTGAATTTCGCGATTCCCGCATTACGAGACGCCAATAATCCGGACTCGCAATCTTCTGCATGCTCTACTTCCGTCCGAAGTAATAGGCGCACCTCCGCAGTGACTGCAGTGCCGAATCTTCCAAAATTACCAGACTTCAAACCCGCTCACCCAGAGTTCTGGTTTAACCTGGTTGAGCAAACATTCAATGTCTGCGCTTTGGACGACGACGCACGCTTCGCCTGCCTCATGATCCATCTTCACGACCGCGTCGATTTAATTTATGATCTGGTCAAAGCATCCCCCCTAGCAGGGAAGTATGCTGTGGCGAAACAAACGATACTGGAGCGCGTCTCTAAAACCAGGAGAGAAAATGTGTGACAGCTCATCTACGAAGAGCGTCTCGGCGACAGGCCTCCGTCCCAGCTGTGGCGGTGCATCTGTCTTCTCGTCGATGAGCAAGTTATGCCTGATGACACGCTCGCAGAAATCTGGACTGAAAAGCTGCCTTTGCCTGTCCAGACTGCAATCTCTGCGTTTGAAGATAGGCCAGTAAATGAACGTTTACGCGCCGCCGACAGAGCATACTCCGCCAGGCAACGTGAGCTCCGTGCACTGCATGCTGGACGTGACCGCACTAAGACGCTTTCTGACGCCACGCCCTTGTCCGGTGCTGCTGATAACAAGTTTTTTAAACTAGCCGCCCTGCCTGCACCTTCAACTCCTTGCAACGACAGTGCATCGGCCTCTGTGGAAGACTCTGGGGCACATACTCCGTCACCTAGCAACTACCCACAAGGGCACAGGCCCGCCCAACCTTACTGTTTCTTCCACGCGAGATTCGGGGAGCAAGCTCGCAAATGCCAGTCACCGTGTTCTTACCCAAACACCAACCGCATGTAGGCTACGGTGCCACCTCCTGCGATGTAAACAATGGGCACCATCCCACGTTGCACTCCATTTCGGACAATAACAGTAAGTGTGGTCGAGTCTATGTTCGCGATTTACGATCAGGTGTATGTTTTCTGGTAGACACTGGCGCAGACGTCTCTTTGCTGCCGGTTCGCCTAGCAACCAATAAAGTGCAACCACACAAAACAGTACTTCGTGCAGTGAACTTATCTACCCTACAGTGTTTGGGTTCCACTTTGTATACAGTGAAACTTTCGCCCGAGTGCTAGCTGGAGTGGACGTTTCTAGTGTCACCAATTGAAGAACCTATTCTCAGAATTTATTTCCTCAAGCACTATCAGTTGTCACTAGATTTTGTGCAAAATTCTGTGTTTTACCCCCCCCCCCTTAACAAACATATTCCTTTCGCTTTGCCGAGTGACAGTTCGGCTAACACCAAACATGTGTGCTGTGCTAAGAAGTGTGTAAACTTATTCTTGGAGCTGCAATCTTGGACAAACAAGTGGCTAGTGGACTGCGCCAAGTCTTCTAAGTTGCGGATGGAACGTGCTCATGCTCCTTGCGTTCCGAATCGAAAATTAACTTGCCAAGCTTGTGGCAATGAACTACGGCCATCTGCTGTCCGGCCACGCCCACTCGTGCCTACAGCGCTCGTAGCGGCACGGCCCGCTACCAAGAACCAGTGTACCAACCTCGCCCATGTTAACACGTGTGCGGCCTTTACGCAGCCTACGAGCGGGTGGCACACCTGTACTTCCGTGCCCTCAGCGCCACAGCTTGGCCCATCCACCACTGCCCGCTCCGCTTCACGGACATCTGACTATCGTGCCGCGCCACGTATTGCACTACACTAACGGCACAGCTCATCCGTTACGTCTAACCGATGGGCCGCCCATATCGCAACGTCCACGCCGCCTCAAGCCAGAATTTATGAAAATTGCAAAAGAACAATTGGACGATCTGTTACAAAAGCGAATAATTGAACCTTCTTCCGGTTGCTGGGCTAGTCCTATCCTGTTTGACCAAAAGAAAGACGGTACTTGGCGTATGGTCGGAGACTATAGGCATTTAAATGCCTGCACCATCATTGATAAATATCCGGTCCCACACATCGCAGACTTCAATCATGCGCTTGCAGATGCAAAGTACTTCTCTGTTTTGGACTGTAAGCATGCATTTCATCAGATTCCTATGGCTCCGGAGGACATTGAAAAGACTGCCATAACCACTCCCTTCGGGCTATTCCAATACAAATTTATGCCGTTGGGTTGAAAAATGCACCCCAAACGTGGCAGCGTTTCATCAATCAAACTTTATCCCATCTAGACTTTTGTTTCGTATATATGGACGACATATTGGTTTTTGCTTCTACTTTAGAACAGAGTGAGGAGCGTGTTCAAGTCGTGACAGATATTTTAGCAGCCACTGGTATTGAACTGAACAATAAAAAGACTCAATTGCACCAGTCATCCGTCACTTTCCTAAGTTATGTTGTGTCATCGGACGGTCTGACACCACCACAGGGCAAGATCAAGCCTGTTCTCGAGATGCTACGCCCTCAGACCTACAGGGAATTACGCAGGTTCATCGGACTAGTTAATTATTACCGGAAACATTTGCAGCTGCTTCTGCGGTGCAGGCTCCTCTCACAGATGCTCTCGCTGGCCCACAAACTTCTGGCACCCGCCAGGTACCATGGACACCAGACATGGACAAGGCATTTAATGAACTCAAACAGCTGTTGGCCTCTGCTGTCACTATTGCTCACCCACGGGTGGACGCCACAACGTTTATCACTACTGACGCTAGTGACAATGCTATCGGCGTAGTACTGAGTCAGACATACAACGATGTTACGACCCCCCCCCCCCCCCGCAGTTTTTCTCAAAAAAGCTAAACAACATGCAGAAGAAATACTCAGCATTCGACAGAGAACTACTTGCAGTTTATGAGGCCATAAGACACTTCAGAACTGATGTTGAGGGACGAGATTTCTATGTGCTCACTGATCACAAGCCGTTGGTTCCTGCCATAAAAAATCCTGCGGCTGCTCCGCCCCCACGACGCTTTCGTCACATCAATTACATCTTGCAATTTACAAATGACATTCGCTACATCCGAGGAGCGGACAATGTGGTCGCTGATTTTCTCTCGCGTGTTGGTGCTGTCACAACCTTAATTGACTTAACGGACCTACCTCGGTTGCAATCGGCAGACCCCAATACCATGCAGTTAATTTCAGACCACAGCTCCTCTCTCCAACCGGTACGCTCTACTTTCCCTGGCATATCTGACTTAGTGTGGTGTGATGAATCGACTGGTACGTTGCGGCCATTCATTCCTAAGCCCCTTCAACGCCAGGTCTTTGACAAACTACACACATTAGCACACCCCGGTGTCAAAGCCTCCACCCGTCTGGTAGCTGAACGGTTTGTCTGGAGAAACACGCGCCGTGACTGTCAGTCTTGGGAAAGGGCATGCATGGTGTGTCAACAGAACAAAGTTTCCAGGCACACTTCTCCACCCCTTGGCTGTTTTGCCCAACCCCCAGGCCGGTTTCAACATGTTCATGTCGACCTCGTAGGCCCTTTGCCCCCCTCTGAGGGTTTCCGTTACTTGTTTACAGCTATTGACAGGATGACTCTGTGGGCTGAGGCTGTGTCTATTCCGAACATTACCTCTGAGACAGTAAGTCGAGCATTCTTAGATTCGTGGATCTCTAGATTTGGCTCACCTGTTTACCTCACCACTGACCAGGGGCGACAATTCGAGTCTTCAGTTTTCTCTGACTTATGTAAAATGTGTGGTATTGTCAAAATTCATACTTCTGCATACCAGCCCCAAAGCAATGGGCTTGTCGAGCGATGGCATCGCACCGTGATGTCTGCCCTGCGTTGCCATGACTCACTATGGACAGAGGCACTGCCCTTCGTGCTTCTTGGCCTTCGTGCGACTTTCAAGGAAGACCTCAAGGGGTCCGTAGCCGAGTTTGTATATGGCCAACCTCTGGTTTTGCCTGGAGAATTAGTCACTCTGACCCCACTTCCACGGCCCTCTGAACTCCCTTCACTTCTCGAGCAGGTGCGCTTGCACTGCAGCAAAATTCAGCCGCCACCTCCGGCTGCTCATACACCTCCGCGCGTGTACGTACCGCACATGCTAGACTCTTCTGAGTACGTGTTTCTCAGAGACGACTCAGTCAAAGATCCACTTCAGTCGCCCTACACAGGTCCTTACAAGGTCGTCAAACGCTCTGAGAATAACATGGATCTCCTCATAAAAGACTCTGTAACCACGGTCTCACTCAACCGAGTGAAACCAGCTTTCATTGAGCCTCAGGTGAACCTCCCTGAGTCTGCCCCTATTTCTCCCACTCCTGCTTCGAGCGGCCATCCATCTTCCCACACCATGCATTTGGGTATTGATTTTCCACAGTGTGTTTCTCTGCCGAGCACTGCTCCTTCTCCGTGTTCATCTAATTCGAGTGGCCAATCTTTTCGGGGCTTCACTCCTCACAGCCCTCGCAGTCGAACTGCCAACCACTCGGATTCTACCATTGTGTTACCATCTTCGTGTGACAGCTATTTGTCACGCCGTTCAACCCACGCTGGCTCCTCGTTGCCTTCGGTCACGCTCCCTCGTCTGTCAGCTGATCGCCCAAGGTTGTCTCCTGCACAGTCTAGTGGACCTGCCACCCCCCTCGTAGCAGATGCTTCCCCCTGCCATGGCTTTCCCACACCTCCCTGCCTCCCTACCATTGCTCGTACAGATGCCATCCAAGAATTCACAACACATGTGCACCCTGATGACATACATAAATTATCTGTTGTCGTAGATGGCGATACAGTGTGTGTGGCCCTCGTGTGTGACAATATTGAGGGAGGAAGTGCAGAATCTCGTGTGGTGCGCCGCTTTAAATTGAGCAGAAGTGCTGCGTGTGGCAATTTGCGTGCCTTTCTTAGGCCTTCTGGCAAGGCGATTCTCCGCCTGCCGGCTGACGAAGTGCTACACCTTCACTCCAGGACGGGACATCGTCTTCAGCCGCCGGCATCGCTTGCTGACTTCACCGTCGACGTACCAGGCTTCACCCCCCGGTCTCCTACCAGTCGACCGCTTCCGCCTGACGCAGAAGAACTGTGCGTTACCTTCCTAACTTCTCACCCCCCCCCCCCCAAATTCACAGGGACGTACTCCATACCGCGCGGGGGGGGGGGGGGGGCTATGTGGCGTAGAGCGCCATAAAAATCGATATTTGTTCTGTGCGTAAGTGTGCTATCTTCGAGGAGAGGGCTTTGGGAGAGCATGTTGGACGCTAACGGCAGTTAGCCACCGGACTTGTATCTGTGTAGACGCTAAGTGTGAATAAATCTGTATATGAGAGAATTCTAGTTGTTTACCTACAACTATACCATATTCCCTCACAGGTACTGAATTGCATATACTGAGTCTTTTCGAAGTTTAATGTCAGTGAGTTGGCTTTAAACTATTTAGTAATATCTATGAAAATATCAATTGCAGATCTTTCTAGAACTACACTCAACATACGATTTATTGCAATACTTGTGTCATCTGCAAACAAAACAAACTCTGCTTCTGGCAGTGTAACTGATGAGAGATCATTAATGTACACAATAAAAAGAAATGTCTCTAAGATGGATCCTTGTGGGACACCTCATGTAATTTCTTCCCAATTCTGATGATGACTGATGATTTAATTCACAAGTCCCTTGCACTGACATCCTTTGTTTCCTGTTAGCGACGTATGACTTGAACCATTTTGCAGCATTGCCAGTGACACCATAAAATTCTAATTTATTTAAAAGGATGTTGTGGTTCACACAATCAAATGCCTTTGACAAATCACAGAAAATACCTGCTGCTTGTAATTTGTTATTAAATGAATTAAGTACATTTTCACTGTAGGTGTAAATAGCCTTCTCGATATCAGAACCCTTCAGAAATCCAAACTGTGTTCTTGATAATATGTTATTTATGGTCAGATGGTTGAGAAGCTGCCTGTACATTACTTTTTCTAAACTTTTTGAGAATGCTGGCAAAAGTGAAATAGGTCTGTAGTTTGATGGTATCTCTTTATCCCCTTTCTTGAATAGAGGCTTAACATCTGCATATTTTAGCCAGTCAGGAAATGTCCCAGTTATAATTGACTGGTTACACAAGAAACTTAGAATTGTACTAAATTCACAAGAACATACCTTAATTAACTTTGTTGATATTTCATTGTAACCACTAGAATGCTTTGTTTTTAAAGATTTTATTATGGGAGTTATTTCTTTTGGTGAAGTGAGAGACATATTCATGTACCTGAAGCTATTTGTAAAGGCTAGTTTCAGATATTCAAGGGCATTATTTATTGATCCTGACAATCCTATTCTATCAGTAACGGATATAAAGTATTTGTTAAATAGATTTGCCACACTATGCCCATCGGTTACTAATGTGTCATCTACCCTTAATGCTATTTGCTCCTGTTCCTTCTCCCAGTCATGATAACAAAACAGTTAAATTATTAGGATCTCATATAGATTGAAAGCATAGCTGGGATAACTACATGGGGAAGATATGTGGCAAATTTGCATGTGCCATATATCTGCTGTACAAGTTGAGGAGAACAGTTCATGACCATAACATAAGAAGTGGATATACAATTAATATGCCATATGCTAGGCTTGCAATGACACATAACAGCTCGAAAAATCTTGGTCCAATCTACTTCAACAAATTGCCTGAAAATGCCTACACAGTGCCAGTAAATAAATTTAGAACTAATCTTTCAAGGTGGGTGAAAAGTAAAGTAATTTACTCTGCTCAAGAGTTCCTTGAGTATGTGACAAGTGACTCACTTTCTTTATCAGAATGAAATATAAATTAACTGCAAACCATACATATGCCACACTGTGCAACTGTTTTATTACTCTTTCATGCACTTATTGTTAATTATCTCTTTGATTACTTATTTGTCATTCACTGAACTATGGAGTTCATTTATCTTGTAAGTGATCTGTCAGGAAACGTTTTGTTGTTATTGATATTTGCACATATATGTATTGTATCCAGCTTCGATTATTATATTGTAGTTAATAACATTTATCATGCCAAAGCTAATATTATTATTATTGTTGTTATTATTATTGTGTTAACACTGATAACACCAATTGCATGTAAATATGATCATAAGTGGAATAAAACAGTTGTATTTGCATTTGTAATATTGACAACATGTCAGAACGCAATGCTCACTACACAGAGAGTTCTATTCTATGTCTCTATATTTTCATGTCTACGATTTACTATCAGTTACTCACATCACAGTTAATATTACAGATGCAGATCAAATAAACAACAGAAATGAAAATTTTTCCATATTCAAGTAATAATACGAAAACATGTTTATCCACTAAAGAAAAAGAAATAAATTGCAGTTACATATCAACATTATTACCAAACACAGCTATGCTACAACATCAAAGATATGAATAATTAGTCCATCATAGCAAAACAAAAAGAATAAAAGAGAGAAAAAATTACCTATCATTAAGGGCTTTATCTTCACATGTGCCCCCCTCTCTATCAGGAGATATTCCTAGGAACGTATCAGGATAAAATGTTCTTGACATTTGCAAAATATTAACTATTTTAGAATTTACCAGAGTTTGTTTAACTATTAAACTTAAAAGTCAAAATTACTTTAACCCTTTTGACATACAATGTTAAATAAATAAAAAATTAGTGGGTGATGTTCATAGCAATAATGAAGAGATTACCCAACAAATTTTGGCATTAAGTAAACAAATCATTCAAATAACTGATTACGTTCTACAGTACGAAATTTGCAGTAAACAATGTGTGATTTTTGTTTCAAAATTTACAATTACGCATTAGTTAAGACTAACTTCGTAGTTCTTTTCCTATCAGTTGTCACTTTTATTATTCACGTTCCAGTGTCACTATAATTCCTCCATTTTTTTACATTTCATTATTTCCATTTACATTTCTTTAGTTCCATACCCTTCCATACTTTGTACACTTTTCACATTTCAATATTTCCACTTATTCACACTTTTTTAGTTCCATACTCTTTCATACTTCTAGTCAGAACAGTATGCTAAATATTCCCTTTCTTAAACAGATTCCATCTTTCCATTGCTGTTGGATATATCATTCTCATTTTATTTTGTTTCTTTTGACAATTACTTGTTGGTGACTCAAAACAACTTCAGTCTGAACACCTAAAGCTATCAGTTAATTGTCCCATCATATTACCACATACCTCACATCATATGTCCATCTGCTCTTGTGTTACAAAATCAAAATTTAAATCCATTGTGCTACAGCATCTAACCAACTCTCCTCCTCATACCTAATATACATAATTAATTCCTTCCTATTTTTCTCGGTTTGTGGAGTTACCCCAAAATATGATACCATATGACATAATGGAGTGAAAATGTGCAAAATTTGCAATGCTCTTCCTAGGATTCTGTTGCAGCCTACAGGTAATCGACGTACACTGTTATTTTAGAACTTAACTGGGGTCCTAAAACTTGGTCTAGTACTCATAAGGACACTGACACACTACTATTCTATCTAAATGGAAGCACTGTATATTGGCAACACTTTCTGTTCACAACAAAGGCAGTATACTTCCTATACTCCTCTGTAAGTGGTTCTAGTGGATGTCAAACCAAGACTGGTCATACAATTCAACTTGTAGTATTTTTGCAATATCCCATCCATACTCACTATCATACCCAATATCCTAACGTTTATGATAACACTACCATCCTTTTCACATACGAAAGTCAGTGAACTATTGCATTCTCTCTTATTCCTCTCTATTACACCACACTCCAGCATCCCCTCAATTTCTTTGTACACTGCTTCTCTCAGGGCAAACAGTATAGAAAAAGGTTTCTTGCAAAAGGTTCACACCTAATTTACGCTCAGATTTCTCAACATTACCTGGTTTATCAGGAAATACCTCTCTATACATCCATAAAACTTCTCTCAACTCCTCTTTCTGTTGCTCATTCAATCCTTCCACTTTATCCAGTTGGTTCTTCAATTCATCCATTATTCCTCACTCATTTCTACTACCACCACAGTCCAAGTTCTAAATCTCCAACATCAATTTCTACTGCAATGACTTTTATTTTCAGTTGTCCCACTAAATTGCCAATACCCACTATCACCCTATCGAAACTTACTTCCACTTCTGTCCTTTCACTACCAGAACTAATAAAACTGTCTCCAAAGGTAATCTCTGTTCTGCATTCCATTAACTGATTCACCCCAAAAATAATATCCACACTCAGACCAGGTAAAACCAAAAACTGTGGGCAAGACTTGGGCCCCCAAGTTCAGATTACAAATTAATTTGATGTTTAACAGCATTACTTAATTTACTCATGCACCCACTATTTTCAGTCCCAATATTGGCATGTCCATTACTTTGTATCATCCTTTATATGGTTATAAAATTCTTTAGCAACTGCACTAATTTCACTACCAGTGTCCAAAAGTGAATTTTCTTCTCTAGCATAGGTTCTTATTCTTACAAAGGGTTTTCCCACTTTAATATCATCAACCTCCTCCTCCACATGAATAAATCTCTCTCTGTGTTGCCATGTTCTCAATTCCTACAACATAACTTCGAACGTGTTTCTTCTCCTGGCCCTTTTCTATTTGTGTATAAAATTCTTTCCTCCTCCTTACAAGTTACCATCCCCTTATCTTTGCCAATGATGAAAACATTAACCTCCTCCTCCACATTTGCATCTGTAACACTGGTCATAGGATTTTTTTGTTGTCTACCTTCTGACAGTGTCAGAAATTTTCTCTTCTCCTTTCTTACTACTTTCCTGCAGGCCTCCATGTAAGAGAAATGTACTTCCTTGTGTCCTTTCTTCTTCTTCTTCTTCTTCTTCTTCTTCTCCTTCTTCTTCTTCATTACAACTACTTTCACCAACAGGGAAAGCCCTACTATCAACACTTTCAATTTATATCACTGTATCTTCCTTTCTCTCATTTCACTACACCTCTCCATATTCTTTAACTCCATTGTACATTTGTGAAAACATTTATATACATGATCTCACTGACTCTATATGACTTCTACAATTAATGCCAGGCACTATCTCTTCAATCACCAAATTCTGACTTACACATCTGGTATCATCATGACATGTATTACTGATACTTTATATTACTAAACTTATTGCCTCACATCAGAACTTTTAACACTGGTAGTCCCAAACCCCAGCATGGGCCCTCACTATCGTGGTGTACTGTTCCCATCTGAAATTCTCCTCTTCTGTCATGACCTCTACTGTTATCCCTAGAACTCATTTGACCTCTTCCTCCTCTGCCTCTCACATTTACTTGCTTCACTCTGCTAGTCTGCTCATGATTCTCTTGGTACCACTCAGAGTCTGTGTCTTCATGAACTGAACGGTTTGTTGGCCATCTATCTACGTCCCTCACTCTGTTTAGAAAGTCTTTAATGTTGTTATTACTACACCCTATCAATGTGCAGCTTTTGCCAGGAGGTAATGTCCTCATTAGTATCTCTGTAGTATCCCTATCACTCCAACTACTATCCAAATGTTTCCTTTTATTGACCTATCTCTCACAGTTTTCTCACATAGTCTCCCTGTTTCTCGTATTGTACCACAGTGATTTCTTCAAAGCTTCTATAACACCAATTTGTTTCTCTTTGGACTAGTACTCTCCCAGAAAAGCGACACAAATCCTCAAAAGTTTCATATTTGGCAGGCACATCTGCTCCCCAAATTGAACTTTCTCCTTCTATGCAAGGACTGGCCCTCCTTAGCATATCTTTCTCTATGTACTCTATAGTAAACTGACTTCTCAGACTGTTTATAAAAGACACAGGATGTACTTTGCCTTTAGGCCCAAACACTACATTATTAATTCTACTACCACTCCAAAATGTACTACCAAAGCTGAAGCTGCACCACTTTCTCTTGTATTGTTCCCTCCAAACTCTCTAACCGATTCTGAATCACAGAAATGGTCCTTTTAACTTCCTCCACTCCCACCTTAGTCTTTTGGCTATGTTCCTATAACAAATTGATCGTATTATTCTTTGACTTTGTCCTTTCTTTGTTCACACTTTTAAGCTTAGACTTCAATACTTTTATCGAGGCTTTCTAGCTTTTCCTTTATGGCGCTCTCAAATTTCTTTTGTTTTTCATTTAATTCAAATTTCACTTCCTTAAATGTCTCTCTAACATCCTCTTTGAAGTAACCAAATTTTTATTTACCTTCAGCTTGGACTCAGACATCGTCTTTTCTAATCCATCTTCCAACTTGCATTTAAATTCCTTCAAGCTTTGTTTGAAATTTTGATCTAGCTCCTGTTTTGACTCATCTGTCTTTGTGCTACCAGCTTGTATCTGTCCCCTCAGTTCTTTCTTCACATCTTTCTGCCCTTCTTCCAATTTTCTGCCCTTCTTTCATTTTCGCTAACAGCAGTTCCAAACACACCTTCTACTCTTCCCATCTCATCTACTTGCCTTTTTACCCTGACTCCTATTTAACAAGTAATCCTTTTTGTACATTTTCCATAGCAGGTCCTGTATATTTATCTACCACTTGTTCATTTCCCCATATCTGGAAACTAAATACCCTTTCATCCACTTCAATCGCCATTTTATATACTCAGTGAATACAATACAAACAAGACAAGTCACCTCCTACCAAATTTCAAACTTCGATCCTTAGATTAACAGATTTGTCAGGACAGTGTTGAGTAACAATGTCCTGTCACTAAATGCTCAACACATGTGGAGAAAACGGTTCTCAGGGGTGCTTTCCTCTAATTATAGATCGTTTATTTATACGAAATTTTAATAGAAATAACCTAACTGAATTCATGTCTCCTTATTCCCACCACAAGGACTGGTTTTACTTCCAGTTGTATGGTTTATTTATTTGTTATTGCTCTTGTGAATCATGCAATATGTACAGTGAAGCACATCATGGCATAGAAGAAGTCAATTTGAAAATTATGTTAAGATGGTGTATGATAAGAGATAAAGGTAGTGGTACATAACTCACATAGCAGAATACATATAGGATATATAGACAAAGCATAAAAAAGGTGGTGTGTGATGAGAGATGATAGCAGTGGTACACACTAGACATAGCAGAATACATATAAGAGATACAGACAGAATGTGAATAACATACAATAATTAAATTATCTTACTAAGTAAAAATACCTACAAGTGAATAAACAGCCTACTACAACCAATTAAAAATTTTTGGTACATACTTCACACAGTGGAATACATATATGAGATACAGACAGACTATAAATAACATACAATAATTCAATTATCTTAGTAAGTAGAAATATCTACACATGAATAAACAGATTATTACAAGTAATTAAAATTTTGTTTCCAGAAATTCGTGTGTGGAATAGAAACAGTGATTTAGTAGTAATTCCTTTAATTTAATTCTCATTATTTTTGTGTTATTGCTTGTTTTTATGTCTGTTGGGACGTGGTTGTATATTTTAACACCATGTCATATAATTTTGTTTTGTGAGCTATAATTTGTAATTGGGTTTGTTTCTGGTGTCGTGTGTGGCAGTCTGCATTTCTGTGGAGTGGTTCTAAGTGCTGTACTGTAAAACAAGCTAGTTACATTATATAGAGCCATGGCAGTGACAGAATTTTTAACTGTTGAAACAGTGGTTTACAGCGTTCAGTTATTTTTTTACATTTCATTATTCTTACCACCTGTTTTTGTAACTTGAAAGTCATGAGAGAATCAGAGCTATTTCCCTAGGCTATAGCTCAAGACAGACTCAGACTGGGTATGGTACACCATCTTCAAGGTATCTACACTGGCAGTGTCTTTTAATGATCTTAATAGATAAGAGTTTTTATTAACCTTTGGAGACAGTGTCTCAAAACGTGGTTTCCAGTTTAGAGTGTTACTGATGGTAAGTCCAAGACATTTGGTGTTGTGCCTGTTTGTAATGTCAGCTTTGTCAATAACTACAACTGCATTGAAGAAGGTAAGATTTTGTCTAGTGTGGAAGTTCATACTTATGGTATTTTGAGTATTTATGAGTTGTCTATTTGCTTCAAACCAAGATTGTTACTGGCAAGTAGTTTCATTGACTGCATCTTGCAATGTATCATCTCTACTGGTTATAAGGATATTTGCGTCCATCAGCATATAGACCGGAGCTGCCATTTGGCATTTGATATGTGTTCTGGGAGATCATTTATGAACAATATGAAAAAAACAGAGCCAAGAACAGATCCCTGAGGGACGCTATTTGTTTTATGTAGTCTATCTGACCTGCAGTGCCTGGATAGCTTTGATTTTCTTATTTTTACATACTTCTTTCTTTCACTAAGGTAGCTACAGAACCAATTGTGGGCTACACCTCTAATTACATACGTCTGGAGTTTCATCAGAAGCAGCTTGTAGTCGACCATGTATAATGGTTGAGGAGAACGTGATTCAACCAGCCGCTAAGTTAATTGAATCACCCACAGTGCTGTTACTACTCCTGTAAACACTACGGGATTCGACTGTAAATCTGTTCACTTATTCTTGTAACTATCAACAACCCACTTATTACTTGTGAAAGTGTGGTAACATGACAAGTATGACGTAAACATATCCTGCAAAGTTTGATAGCTGTCACATTCAATTCACCGTCGCCACGAAGGTGAACAAGTAATAGTGAACAAGCAGCTTTAATTTTATTGATCGGTGCCTAGAAATCAACGGCGGACGCCGCGATTTACACACCTGAACATTTCAGACATTAAAGTGTGGCAACTCACTTTGAAATGAACACCACACACGCATTTCTAACACGTCACCGCAAAAAAACTCACAAGAAACACACAACTGCAGCAGCATTAATTTAAAACAGATGTTTGAAGTTAAATAAAGATACTTAATAACTAATGGGGTTTCAACAAAGCTACATCACATCCAGCTGTTTTATTGACGTAGCAAAAGCTACAGAAAATAAAAGAAAGAAAATAGTTTTGTAACGAAGCAGACTATTTACAATCTACGCTGCTGTAGTCTATTATGTCTTTAGCTGAGGAGCGCGCACAGCAATGTGGACTATCTGTTCATTGTTGCAGAGGCGTGGGAGCATATTGAGTTGACGGTGGCAACTTGTGACATTGCAGACGAAATTATTACTGCTACTCCGTTCGTCCTAGTTCCATGGAGAAGTATGCTGGTGAGGTCTCTTCTTGTTTATGCTGCAAAGCCATATGCAGCGGCGTTTAACAGGCCACTGTCTGAGTCGACGTAATAGTTCGTAATAAAACACAGATTTAACATGTGCATGTTTATTACTCATTATGCACGCGTAGTTCCCGTTTCAGTTCTTTATACACTGTTCGTGATAATTTACGATCGGTATATAACCGTTCATCATGTTTGCTTGCATATGACCACCGTGGTTGCGAACTCACAGTAGTTGTAATTATGTTCATGACTGTTATGGCTTCAGACACATGACTGTTCATTAAGAAGACAAATGTAATACACAGTTTTATGGAGCCTTGTGTCTCGGTTCGGTTAAATGCAAGGACAGTTTCACTCACAATGTGGCTATAACTATGATGCCAAAGGGTTGTCAGTACCAGTTAAGACACAGTCCATTTAGTAATACTCAAATCGTACAATCTTTCTGTTCATAATGTTTATTTCAACTTTCATTATGTATTGCAACGATAATACCAGTCCTCAGTCGTTAAGTTCCCGATCCTCTGCCTCGGCAAGTTTTCCCGTCTCGAAGCAGCAACATATGTCTGCCCACAGATTTACTGAAAATAAAGTGTATAGTAGCGTGTCCCTTCTTTTTTTACCTTCGTGACGCTACCTCTCGCGATAAAATATCTCAGACACACAGGTTATGAATGCAGACAAAAGTGAGCTCACTGGTGTGCAACAGCAGAATCACTTACCAACCTTCCGGAAAAAGGAAATGGACCTCCAACTAACAGTATATATTTTTTCAGTTGATTTATTAGATTCATGTGTGAAGTACATCAGTTAACCATAATAAATATGTCAGGTTATTAAATACATATGTCAGGTTATCGAAAGCCTTACAAACAAGGTTTACCTTACCAATATGTAACCCTCATTAGTAAAGTAACATATAAGAGAAATTATACTGTCTGAGCATTCAGTTTAGCGTGTTATACTTAGTGATAAACTTTATTGTAGGTGAATGAAACGAAGACTGCAGCTTCTGCGTTGCCTACAGTGAAATGGAAGAAGATGGTGACAAGGTAAGACTAGCTCTCAGCTTAAGCTTGTCAGAGGCTGCTGAGAGAGAGGAAGCAAATCAATGAAGAGCGCAAAAGCTTGGGTTGCGGAGCTGGAGGAAATGACATCTGAACAGTACATACATGCAAAGATGCCAATCAACTATATTTTGTTAGAAGACCAACTTGGCGATTTGCGTAGCAACTGTGTTGAAATACACCAACCTCTCACAGCCACAGTATTGGTACTGATTTCTCCTTCGGCACTTACTAAGCTTACAGTAGCATCGAGTCCACAGGAAACAGCAACGATATATGCAGCAGATGCAGCGTAACATTTCTCTCAATTTACACAGTTCATCGTGTTATTTTCGTTGAAATACCATTACGTGATTTCTAATACTTCATTGGAACCTGCACCTGTTTCCCTGGAAATTTTTATCCTTTCTAATTATTTCCGCAATTCTGGCTTTAAAGAATTAAATTTCTTTACGATATCTTCCTCTGTGGCGGTGTGATACCATTTGCTGTATTCGTTAGTCAAATATCTAGTACTCATTTGTTATGTTTTTGGAACAATGTGGAGTCTGTGTACCCTTTTTCTTTAGTACTCATAAAAATTGCAAACTCTATATATATTATTGCATGACACATTTCCATAACTCTGACTACAGTTTTGAGATGAAACCACAGTTTTGAATTTTAGATCTTCGAATGCATTGCCAAGAGTAATGCATCACAGCATAATAGAGAAGTGCTGACTTGGTGGAATTGCATTTCTCATTGCAGTGTGTTTTGCTTTTTGATAAAGAGGCCAATCATTTACAGTAGTGCATCAAATGTTGGGCCATCAACATGTAAAAAATTATGATAATCTTCTTTCTCAATCAGTCTCCATTCCCTCAACAAGTTTTTGTGAGTGAATGTTCATACCAATTTTCCATCCATCTGCTTACCTTTCTCTAGTTGCAACACAATAAAGCAATTATCACTGCTGCTGCATCTTTCTTGTCCATGATTTCGAATACTTCATGCCTCAAAAATATTGTACAATAATATTGTGTAATATTGTTGAGCAGTCTGTGGAGAGCTCCAGTAATATTGCACAATATTATTGGCCATCTAGGGTCCGCTTAGCACCAGACGAAGAAACATGGGTTGAAACACCTCAAGGATTTGAACAGTATGCAATATTTTCTCACTGCATTAGAGCTCTCGGTGATAAATATGTCTTAATACGAAATCCAGAACATTCAAATACTTATACTCCACTTATAAATATTTTTTCACTAGTGCTGTTGGCGCTATGTGACTATCATTTATTTCTGAGAACACTTGTGCTTACTGAAAAGACAGTAACTGGGAATTTTCAGAGATTCCATTCTCTGAAAAATCTTAAGATATATCTAAACAAAGACCTTTAACAGAAAACCGCGACAAGGCACTTTCTCAAGTGATGATAGGTAATGTAGCATTTCGGCTCATGGAAAATTTAATGAGATCCTGTGGAGAAAAGAAGCTGACTTACAGAAAAAAGATATTTAACTATCGGCTATCTTTAGGACATAGGTATGTTGAGTGTGCATCTGGTATAGCATGCAATAACTACATCACGCATCTACATCTATACTGTGCAAACCATATAAGTGAATTAAGAGGGTATTCCCCATTGTACTGATCGTTGGGTTTCTTCTCATTCGATTCACATATGGGGAAGAGGATGAATGTTTGTTGGAATGCCTGTATGGATGCTGAAATTATTCTAATCTTGTTCTGACGATTCCAATGCGAACGATCTGTAGGGGGCTGTAGTAGATTCCTAAAATGACTTGTTGACGTTATAGTCATACGATACTATATTTTTTCGTTTAGTAAATTGCACCATTATATGTTTCTGAACATTTAAATCCGGCTGCCAATCTTTGCTCCAGTTTGAAATCTTACCACAATCCAACTAAAGATTTATGCTCTTCTTTCAGACAGTACTTCACTATAGATAATTGCATCATCTGTAAAATGCCTTAGGATACTACTAATATTATTCTCAAGGTCTTTGGTATACAATACAAACAGCAAGGGTCCCAACACACTTCCCTCGTGCGCACCTGAAGTTACTTCTACATCTGAGAGGGTCTCTCCATCCAAGATAGCATGCTGCATCCTCCCTACCGAAAAGTCCTCAGTCCAGTCACAAATTTCACTTGATACTCCATATGATTGTACTTTTGACAATAAGCTTAGGTGTAGTACTAAGCCAAATGTTTTTCGGAAATCAATAAGTACTGCATCCACATGACTGCCTTGATCTGAAGCTTTCAGTACGTCATGTGGGAAAAGTGCGAGTTGCGTTTCACACGATCGATGTTTTCGGAATCCATGCTGGTTGGCATTGAGGTCATTCTGTTCGATATACCTCATTATGTTTGAGCTCAGGATGTGTTCTAAGATTCTACAATGAATCGATGTTAAGGATACTGGATGATAGTTTTGTGGATCACTTCTATTACCCTCCTTGCAGACAGTTGTTATCAGTGCTTTCTTTCAACAGCTGCGCATTTTTTTCGCTCGAGAGATCTGCAATAGATTGTAGTTAGAAGATGGGCTAATTTAGCCGCAAATTCAGTATAGAATCTGATAGGGATCCGCTTGTTCCTGTGCCCTGTTCAATTTTAACAATTTCGACTGTTTTTCAATACCACTGACATTATTACTTATTTCAGTCACCTTTTCAGTCGTACAAGGACTAAATTGGGGCAATTCTCCTGTGTTTTCCTTCTAAAAGGAACATTTGCTACCTCATTCACTAGGGACTGGACACTAACTTTAGTGCCAATAACAGTCTTTACATGTGATTTGAATTTCCTTAGGTTTTGTGAAATATAATTTGACAGAATTCTGCTGCTCAGGAGATGTCAGTGTGAATTCTGCCGAACGCACTGTAAAATCCATTATGGTACTTCACAATTACGTTGGAATGAGATATGGATTTAAACACAAAGACATAGTAGAAAGCAATCTGACAGGTATAAACGCTACCCGCGTTGGACAACCTGAAAACGATGGATACTTTTCAGTACATACATTGGAACAGGCTTCATCCATTACACATAATTATGGACATACATAGTTACCAATATAGTTAATTACAAGCATGCATAATTACAGTCTTTTAGTAATGTATTCTTAATTTTAACATACCATTTTCTGTCAACAGTTATACAACTTTTTAAATAATTTCCAAGACTTGGGCCACAATGAATGTTAAAGATTTTAAGAGAGATGACTATAAAGGATTGAACTATATTCGTATTTTTTACTGTGTTGATTAGTGGTTAGCAAATTACTATAAGTTTTCATTTTTGATTAAATCTTGGTGCATATCCTTGTGTAAGGCGGCTTTCTAGCGTAATATTCCCGCCGTCAGACCACCGCACCACGCCACTAAGGTTAAATCTCGTGTGGTACACAACATATAGTTTCCATCAGTGCATTCAAGTTTGCAAAATGATCTTGTGCAGTAGCTTTTGGGTAAGCAGAGTTTCTAGTAATCGGTAACTGTAGATACATCCACTTCATCGGAGAACTTTATTTCTGTTTAGGAGTCTACCGTCTCAGGACATAGTGAAAAATCAGCAGAGCAGCTTTTTTAGTGTTTCTGTATTGTCCTCGGTGTATTTATCGTGCATTCCGAACTCAGTGACGCCATTTGAGATCTAGTATGTATTTGTACACGATATTGTATGACTAGCGTCTGTGCTTGTGAGCAGACGCAAGGAGAATTGGCTGCTGTCCGGAAACATCTGGAAGCACTGTTGGCTACCGTTGACATGCTTCTGGCTAACGCTCAAAGTTGCGGCGACACTGGGACGCTAGGAGCGAGACCTACAACATCTTTGGTGCCCTTGGAATCCCCTGTTGACCAGAGTATCGCTGCATCTTTTCATACGCAACATCTGGCAGGTCTGTCCTCACACGAGAGTGTGTAGCAGACAGCAGTGGATTCGCAAATCAATGGGTAGAAGGTGGAGGAGGGGGCAGATCGCGCGCCTGGCTCCCTAAACCTTAGCAACAGGTACGAGTTGCTGCCCAGTGCTCATGATGACTCTGAGCGAACATAGGATGCCTCTGCTGTTGGGCCAGCAGCCGGCATTCCTGCTCAATCCATAAAAGTGCAGAGGGTGGGTATGTTTGTCGTTGCGAGCTCCAGTGTTAGACGGGTGATGGAGCTCCTCAGGGAAAAGCAGATAAGGCGGGAAATAATGCCATTGCGCACTCGTTATGTTTGCCTGGGGGTCTCGTCCGTGATGTGGAAGAGGTCCTGCCAGTGGCTATCAAGAGTGCAACTGGCTGCGTGTAGTGGCACTTGGTGGCAAGAATGTCGCCTGCCGCTTGGGTTCTGAGGGAAGCCTCAGCTCCTTTCGGCGGATGGCTGATTTGCACGTGGTGAGCAGGATAAGTTGTCTATTTGTAACGTCGTACCCAGGGATGATTACGGTTAGCCGGCCGACGTGGCCGAGCGGTTCTAGCCGCTTCAGTCTCGAACCGCGAGATCGCTACGGTCGCAGGTTCGAATCCTGCCTCGGGCATGGATGTTGTGTGATGTCCTTAGGTTAGTTAGGTTTAAGTATTTCTAAGTTCTAGGGGACTGATGACCTCAGATGTTAAGTCCCATAGTGCTCAGAGCCATTTGAACCATTTTTTTGATTACGGTGCTCTGGTTTGAAGCAGAGTGGAAGGTCTAAACCACAGGCTCAGACGACTCTGCGACGGTATTGGATGCAAATTTCTCTATCTCAGCTATCGTGTACAGACTTTTTGGGTTTCCCCTAGAAGGGCATGCGTGCACCATTCACAAGAGGTCGCTACAGCGGCAGCAGAGTGGGTGTGGCCTGCACATAAAGCGATTTTAGGTTAGAGAAACCTTTCCTTGGGATCAAAGACGATTTGCCTGATAAATTTGCCACAAAGTCCTCAGAGAACGTTCGTCGTCGCAGATCAGGGAGAGAAATTTAGTAAACTGCAGGAGCCTCCAAGGAAAGGTCCCCAAGTTAGTATCGCTTACTGAAGTTTATAATACACAGATGGTATTAGCAACAGAAAGTTGATTGAAACCAGACTTTAATGACAACGAAATCCTAAGGATTATCGAAAGGATAGGTTAGTCGCTAATGCAGACAGCACGTTTATTGCAGTAAGGAGTTCGGTAAAATCTAGCAAGATTATCACGAATTCCTATTGTCAATTAATCTGGGTGAAGTTAAGTACCAAAGATCGATCAAAAATGCTAATCGAATGCTTTTTTAGACCGCCTGGGTCAGGAACCCTAGTGCTAGAGCGCTTCAGACAGAATAATACTCCTAATCATGCTGCTGAAATAGTGGGTGACTTCAGCTTGCCAGTTATGGATTGAGAGTGTAATGCTGTGAAAACTGGTTCCAGAGGCAGGGATTCGTGAGACATCGTTCTGGATAGCTTTCCGAAAATTTCTTTGAGCAAATAGTTAGAGAACCAACTCGTGACGGTAACAAACAGACCAGAACTTATCGAATCAGGTAACGTAGAAGAAAGCATCAGCAATCGTAGGGCTGTGATAGCATCCATGACAACGGGTCTGACAAAAAATGTAAAAAAGGCAGGAAGATGAAACTTCCTGGCAGATTAAAACTGTGTGCCCGACCGAGACTCGAACTCGGGACCTTTGCCTTTCGCGGGCACGTGCTCTACCAACTGAGCTACCGAAGCACGACTCACGACCGGTACTCACAGCTTTACTTCTGCCAGTACCTCGTCTCCTACCTTCCAAACTTTACAGAAGCTCTCCTGCGAACCTTGCAGAACTAGCACTCCTGAAAGAAAGGATATTGCGGAGACATGGCTTAGCCACAGCACTTGCCCGCGAAAGGCAAAGGTCCCGAGTTCGAGTCTCGGTCGGGCACACAGTTTTAATCTGCCAGGAAGTTTCATATCAGCGCACACTCCGCTGCAGAGTGAAAATCTCATTCTGGAAACATCCCCCAGGCTGTGGCTAAGCCATGTCTCCGCAATATCCTTTCTTTCAGGAGTGCTAGTTCTGCAAGGTTCGCAGGAGAGCTTCTGTAAAGTTTGGAAGGTAGGAGACGAGGTACTGGCAGAAGTAAAGCTGTGAGTACCGATCGTGAGTCGTGCTTCGGTAGCTCAGTTGGTAGAGCACTTGCCCGCAAAAGGCAAAGGTCCCGAGTTCGAGTCTCGGTCGGGCACACAATTTTAATCTGCCAGGAAGTTTCATATCAGCGCACACTCCGCTGCAGAGTGAAAATCTCATTCAGGTAGGAAGATGTTTTTGCTTAGCAAGAGTGACAGGGCACAAATTTCAGAATATCTGAGCAGCCAGCTTCTAATATTCGATGATAAGGACGAAGAAGTAGAAAACGAATGGAAAAATTTCAGAGGAATCGTGCAATATGCCCTGGACAAGTATGTGCTGAGTAAGGTCTTAAGAAATGGGAAAGACCCATCACGTTTAATAGCTGTGTTAGAAAACTGCCAAGTAAACAAAGAGAACTTCATCTCAGATTCAAGAGAAGTAAAAACCTAGCAGACAAACAAAGCTGAACGAAGAGAAAATGCGCGTAAGGAGAGCAATGAGAGAAGCGTTCTATCACTTTAAGAGTAAAACTTTGTCAAACGATCTGAGTAAAATCCCTAAGGGGTTTTGGTCGCATGTAAAATCAGTAAGTGGGTCAAAATCGTCTATTCATTCACTCAGTGGCTGTACTGGCACCGAAACGGAAGATACCAGAGAGAAGGCCGAAATACTGAATTCGATCTCACGAAATTGTTTCACTGCGCGAGACTGTAACACGATCCCAGCTTTCAACCATCGTACGGACGTCAAAATGGCAGATATTGACATAACCGATCGCAGAACAGAAAAACAACTATAATCGCTTAATAGTGGAGAGGCGTCATGACCAGATGAGATACTTGAAAGATCCTACAAAGATTATGCAATTTGCTTCCGTTCTAGCAGTAATTTATCGTGGATCGCTTGAGCAACGAAGGGTAACTGGCGACTGTAAGAATGTAGAGGTCTTTAAAAAGGGCCGTAGGATATACGCACACAATTATAGACTTATATCGTTGACGTCAATGTGTTGCAGAATTATGGTATGTGAAGCATAAGAATTATGACGTTCTTGGCGAAGGAAAATCTCCTCTATAAAAATCAACGTAGATTCCGCATGCAGAGATCCTGAGAAATTCAGCTCGCTCTGTTCCTCCATGAGATCCACAGCACCGTAGACAATGGCACTCAGGTTGAAGCCGTGTTCCTTAACTTCAGGAAGGCATTTGACCCCATCTTGCACTGCTGTTTAGTGAAAAAAATACTCTCTTGCAGACGTAACTCCCTTGCAAACATAGCTCAAAACGTCGCTCTTAACAGAGCAAAATCAACAGATGTAAAGGTAATTCACGGAGGACTCCAACGAAGAATGATAGGACCGTTACTATCTACAATACATGTAAATGATTTAGTAGAAAGCGTCGTACGCTCTCTAGGGTTGTTTGTGATGATGCGGTTATCTACAAAAAAGTCGCAACACCAGACAATAGTAACGATTTGCAGAATGATCTCAAGAGAATTGGTGAATGGTGCTGGTTCTGGCACTTGACCCCAGATGTACAGTGTGTTAACTGTAAGATGGCAGAGTTGTGAGGGGAGTGCGGGGAGAGGAGGAAGCAAGCATTGGCTGACGATGGGAGGGGAGCCGTTCGGGGGGGGGGGGGGGGGAGGAGGGGGGGGACAAGGCACGCCTACCAGTTGCAGTGCTGGCACTACAAATTGCGCGTCATGCTTACATGAAAGCAGACGAAAGGTTTGGAAGTAAAACTCGCTTTAAATGTTGTTCGTAAACGAAACTGAAATAATCGTGTGCATTAAAATCTATATATATATATAAATGAATGTATGTATGTTTGTCTACTATGCACTCACAAACCATTCATCCGATTGCAATGAATATTTGGTGAGTTGTTCTCCGTACGCCCAAGAAGGTTCCTAGCCGAAAAAAAAGAAATAAGACACATTCTTGAGGAGATATGACGTCGTAAACAATGAGATGCCACCGCGGGAAAATACCCAGATTTATGCATCCACTATTTGAGAATGAGAGCACTTAGCGACTAGCAACAAACGTTACATACAATTTCAAACCTTTAAGAAAATTTTTCTCGCTGACACCCCCCACAAAATAATGAAAGGAAAAAAGGTTATCGCTTACTACATTTTCTCAGTACATACAGTAAATCTGCCGCAGTAGGCATGACGTTTTAATGTATTATTTCGTTGCTATTAACTCTAATCGCAACATATTTCGCATACAGTATCCACATATATCAGTAAATGCGCCGGCAAGTTTATGTCTCTTTACGACATATAATTCAGGAGATATGACGTGGTAAACATCGAGATGCGTGAAAAGTGCCGCGCAGCATTCAATCACACGCATTATAATTTTGCGAGCATCGCTACGTAATATTGGTTTCCTTCTAACCGTAGGCCTACCGGTATGGGTTGTTGGCGACTCTCGAGATGGACCAGCAACTGCCTCTTCACTCATTTTGATAATGTTTAGCACAATTGCACAATAAAAACACGCAGAACAGTACAGCGCAAAACAATAACGAAGCAGACGACAATGGCTACCTTGTACAACACAGTCAGCTACGTAATGTTGGCAGCAGTCGAAACAGCGTGCCTACCGAAGCCTTCCGACGTTTACCGACTTCTACCGATTCAGGACTAGGGAGAGGTCTGCCATCTAAAAGTTTCCACACTGTAAATAAATGTAACATTGCGCATACATAGGACAAGAAATCCACTAGTGTATAGCTGCGCTACTGATCACAAACCGCTAGAAACAGCATCTCCGTAAAATATCTAAGAGTAACTATACAGAGCAACCATAACTCCAATGACCGCATAAAACAAACTGTGAGAAAAGCAAATGTCAGACTCAGATTCGTAGCAAGAATCTTAAGGAAAAGTAATTCGTCCACGAAGTAAGTGGCTTATAAGGCACTCTTTCGACTTATTCTTGAGTATTATTCATCTATCTGGGATTCCTACGAGACAGGATTGATAGAAGAGAGAGAGAAGATCCAACAAAGAGTGGGATCGTTTAGTCGGCACGAGCGCTTTACGGAGACGCTCAGCGAACTCCATTGGCAGGCGTTGTTCATCATACAGAGATTTATTATTGAAATTTCGAGAGCGCACTTTCCGGGAATGTCGGACAACATATTACTGCCCCCCCCCCCCCCAACATACGTCACGCGCAATGACCATGAGGATAACATTCGAAAAATTAGAGCCAATATAGAGGCTTCTGCATCTACATCTACGTCATTACTCTGCTATTCACAGTAAAGTGCCCGGCAGAGTTTTCAATTAACCACCTTCATGCTGTCTCTCTACCGTTCCACTCTCGAACGGCACGCGGGAAAAACGAGCACTTAAATTTTTCCGTGCGAGCCCTGATTTCTCCTATTTTATCGTAATGATCATTTCTCCCTATGTAGGTGGGTGCCAACAGAATGTTTTCGCAATCGGAGGAGAAAACTGGTGATTGAAATTTCATGAGAAGACCCCTTCGCTACGAAAAACGGTTTGGTTTTATTGCCTCTCCAATTCACGTATCATTTCTGTGACAGTATATCCCCTATTTCGCGATAATACAAAACGAGCTACCCTTCTTTGTACTTTTTCGATGTCATCCGTCAGTCCCACCTGATGCGAATCCCACACTGCACAGCAGTAGTCCAGAATAGGGCGGACAAACGTAGTGTATGCAGTCTCTTTGGTAGACCTATTATACCTTCTAAGTGTTTTGCCAATGAATCGCAGTCTTTGGTTTGCTCTACCCACAACATTATCTATGCGATTATTGTAATTGTAATCCCTGAGTATTTAGTTGAATTTACAGCCCTCAGATTTGTATGCCTTATAGCGTAATTGAAATTTAGCTGATTTCTTTTAGTACTCATGCGGATAACTTCGCACTTTTCTTTATTCAGGGTCAGTTGACACTTTTCGCACCATACAGATATCTTATCTAAATCATTTTGCAAGTTGTTTTGATCATCTGATGAATTTACAAGACAGTAAATGACAGCATCATCTGCAAACAATCTAAGACGGCTACTCTGATTGTCTCCTATGTCGTTAATATAGATCAGGAACAATAGAGGGCCTATAACACTTCCTTGGGGGACGCCGGACATTACTTCTGTTTCACTCGATGACTTTCCGTCTATTACTACAAACTGTGAACTTTCTGACAGGAAATCACGAATCCAGTCGCACAATTGAGGCGATACTAGGTAGGCACGCAGTTTGATTAGAAGACACTTGTGAGGAATGGTGTCGAAAGCCTGCTGGAAATCTAAAAATATGGAATCAATTTGACATCCCCTGTCGATAGCACTTATTACTTCATGAGTATAAAGAGCTAGTTGTGTTTCAGAAGAACGATATTTTCTGAATCCGTGCTGACTATGTGTCACTAAATCGTTTTCTTCGAGATACTTCATAATGTTCGAATACAGTGTATGTTCTAAAACCCCACTGCAAACCGATGTTAGTGATACAGGCCTGTATTTCAGCGGATTTCGCCTACTTCCCTTTTTGGGTATTGGTGTGATATTGGTGTGACTTGAGCAATTTTCCAGTCTTTAGGTACGTATCTTTCTGTGAGCGAGTGGTTGTATATAATTGCTAAATGTGGAGCTATTTTATCAGCATACTCTGAAAGGAACCTGACTGGTATACAATCTGGACCGGAGGCCTTGCCTTTATTAAGTGATTTAAGCTGCTTTCTTGATTGGAATTCAGGAACTTACCGACAAGCATTCTTCCCACGCGTTATTCGTGATTGGAACGGGCTGGTGGGCTCAGTGGTACAAAAAGTACCATTAGGTGGCTTGCGGGGTGTGATGTAGCTGTAGATGTAGATTACTCTGGGTGAGTGGGCTGATTTTACCAGTTTTTGTCCTATAATTTTGACTCTGGTTTTGGGCTGATGAATTTATCCTCTTACACCGAGCGAGGTGGCGCAGCGGTTAGCACACTGGACTCGCATTCGGGAGGACGGCGGTTCAATCCCGCTTCCAGCTATCCAGATTTAGGTTTTCCGTGATTACCCTAAATCGCTTCAGACAAATGTCGGAATGGTTCCTTTGACAGTGCACGGCCGACTTCATTCACCATCCTTACCTAATCCGATGAGACCGATGACCACGCTGTTTGGTCTCTTACCCCAAATCACTCCCCCAATCCTCTTACGTTAAATTCTTTCAGGTTAATGTATAATGGTGTGACATACATATGTGAGTGTTATCGATTGCATCAGATGTTTTAACAGTGGTTTGTTTAGTCTGCTCTACATATTTCACGTATTACTTTCTGTATTTTCAATCGTTCTGTAATATAGCGAGGAGAGTTCCCCACACCAGCTGCTCTTAAGAAATTTGAACTAAACAGTCCAAACTATGTCGGTCTTAGACATTCAGAAATAATTACTTCTCTCACTTTTGACATTAGGTGTGTTGTTCCTGTCATTCTTTTGGAAATATGAAGCAAGCGTGACTGACGCGTTCTCCCTAGTTCAACTTGGAATCAGTAGGAAATCGTAAAAGTTAAACTGGCTTTTCTCTGTGTTATTAGATAGTCCTAATATAAGACGATGGATCTTATCTTTACACACAAGTTCGCTGTTGAAGAACTATTTCACTGCAGCATCTAATGATAGCAGTTACATCTGTTTTAATACTAATGTATATAATACTAATACTGGCGATACGTACTAAATTTTTCATAATGTGTGATGGGTGCAAGAAATTTTTCATACTGTCCGTATGTTTCCACCAGTGGAAGCCATGACACTCAAATATAGCATGTATTTAATAGTGGCTGCTCGTGAGTACATATTTTGGGTGTTCACAAATTTTTAGATACAGATAAATTGGAGAGTGTGACATTAATAGCATATGTTGTGTAACAGTTATGCTTATCAACAAGTTTATACGACTGCAGTCACTGCCAATTATAATAGCAACACTAATAATAATAAGATGCATAAATTAGCTGACAAAAGAAAGATCTACTTTTGTGGAATATTGTTGTTTTGTATTTAATTAAGCACAGTTTAGGACAATAACGAAATAATGTGTAAGCTTTCACAACATGCCGTTGGCAAAGTGGGAGTTTTCGTGCTTTTCCATTTTTTGGTCAAATGTACAAGATCCCAAACACATGTATTAGTTCACGAATTTACTTTTGGACTGAAAATCAGATGATCTTACGCTGCACCCACACAGCAACTTATGCTAATTGAACACATCCTTGTAAGATGTTCGAATATAGTCACACTTGTTCGATTTCGTCACTGTCTTAATCAAAGGATTTGTTCTCAGAGGCCCTAGTTTCTTTGTGGCTAAGTTTTCCTGGTAATTTGCTTTTCTGTTCCCAGAATGAGATTTTCACTCTCCAACTGCATGTGCGCTGATAAGAAACTTCCTGGCAGATTAAAGCTGTGTGCCGGACCGAGACTCGAACTAGGGACCTTTGCCTTTCACAGGCAAGTGCTCTACTGATTGAGCTACCCAAGCACGACTCACGACTGGTCCTCACAGTTTTACTTTTCTGTTAGCATTTAAAATAGGCCCAACATAGCTCCGCTTGACTAAACTCAAGTAGTAATGTCTGCTAATATGGTCATCTGACTAAAATACAAATGAGGCGCTGAGATCCATAAGGGCCTAAAGCACACCGTCGTCTATCGCACATTTGAGTGAATATCTGAGAAACAAGTGATACAGCTTTTCGTGAATTTTCATACACACAATGTGGGCCTACAACACAGATAAACATGCTCACTGTAAGATCAGCAGATTTGCAGATCGAGATCTCACAATTTACAGTCATATGCTTTAGGCCCTTATTATTCTCAGCACCTCAAATGGACTACTGTTCATTGAGAAACCCCCAAATAAATTTACTATCAGTACAATTTCAACATATACTGACGTCCAATCTAATGTTACTACAGTATGTACTGAGTAAATTAGCATATCTGAGGAGTGTGCTATTATCTAAACAGGCTTTATGCCAAGCAAATGGGGGTGAAAGTCTGCTGCTGTATGCTACCACCTGGTGGCAGTGACATAATCTTCTAGTTGAGTTGTAAGGGCTGTGCATACCATGAGCCGTGTACATTATTTGTCAAATCCATACATATTTTACCCGTAAGGCAATGACGCCACACGAACAGCGCATGCTCAGAAACCCGTTAAAACGCGCACAACTGAAGATGTGCCTACGACCCTGATGCCAAGCTTAATCGAGTCGAGAGGAATGTGGTAGGTTTATGTGCTGTATCTTTCAGATTGTAGCGTCTATGTTACGTTAACAGCAGTCAAAGAAAAATTATTAATAAATCCGCAAGGTGTCGAAAGTTAGGGTGTTCACGTGCTCTTGCACTCTTACACTGGAGCCGCCACTGGTAATTAAAGACAAAATGTCGATTTCCTAAATATAGTTTTTGTTAATTAGTTTAACACACTCAATAACTGTTTTGTCGAAAACGTAATAGGTTGTCGAGTTCGTAGTTTTAATGTTCAATTCATAAAAAAATGTACAAGCATCTGGGTTGAGTGGCCTCACGCATTGTTAGTGCCATATGCAAAAAAGCGCTAACAAAAGTTGGATCTGAAGCAGTAGTCAGAAGGCGGAGAGTCCCATGTGGTAGGTGCACATGTGAGAACGTAAATCCATTCTCATACAGAAAAATTAAGATGGCTTGTTTAAATGAGAGTGGCATCAAGTTTGAAGATAATACACACATAAAAAAAGTTTGGCATCACCTCGGTGCCGAGAGTTCCAGAACCCATACAGAAAATTGGAATAGAGATCAACATTAGCATCATTTCCGCCCATTTTATTGCTCATGAAATCCACACGTTACATGTTGTAGCACTATACAATGAGACCTTCAGAAGGTGGTGGTCCAGATTGCTGTACACACTGGTACCTCTATCACAGTAGCACGTCCTCTTGCATTGATGGATGCCTGTAGTCGTCGTGGCATGACCACCAGGGGAGTACGTCGACCCCACATAATGCCACCCCAAAACAGCAGGGAACCTCCACTTTGCTGCACTCGCTGGACAGTGTGTCTAAGGTGTTCAGCCTGATGGGGTTGCCTCCAAACACGTATCCAACGATTGTCTGGTTGAAGGCATATGCGACACTCAGCAGTGAAGAAAACGTGATGTCAGTCCTGAGAGGTCCATTCGGCATGTTGTTGGGCCCATCTGTACCGCGCTGTATAGTATCGTGGTTGCAAAGATGGACTTCGCCATGGACGTCGGAAGCGAAGTTGTGCATTGTGCAACATATTGCACACAGTTTGAGTCGTAACACGACGTACTGTGGCTGCACGAAAAGCATCATTCAACATGGTGGCGTTGCTGTAGTATTCCTCCGAGCCACAATCCATAGGTGGCGGTCATGCACTGCAGTAGTAGCCCATGGGCGGCCTGAGCGAGGCATGTCATCGACAGTTCCTGTGCCTCTGTGTCTCTTCATGTCAGAACAACATCGCTTTGGTTCACTCTGAGACGCCTGGATACTTCCCTTGTTGAGAGCGCTTCCTGCCACAAAGTAACAATGCAGATGCGATCGAACCGCGATATTGACAGTCTAGGCATGGTTGAACTACAGAAAAGATGAGCCATGTACCTTGTTCCTGGTGGAATGACTGGAACTGATCGGCTGTTGGACCCCTTCCATCTAATAGGCTCTGCTAATGCATGGTTGTTTACATCTTTGGCTGGGTTTAGTGACATCTCTGAACAGTCAAAGGGGCTGTGTCTGTTCTACGGTATCCACAGTCAACGTCTATCTTCAGGAGGTCTGGCAATCAGGCTGATGCAAAATTTTTTTTGATGTGTGTAGTTTTAGATGATAGGATATGTCATATCTGGAACACAAACTTTTGGAGTGCAAGAATTTCCGACCGAAATGATGGCAACATGGCATATGCTAAACAGGGCATGATAACGTAGAAATGCACAAAAGCATACATGTAAGAACGACTACCAGTTTGGAGACATGACGACATCATCCAGTCGCCATTCCACCTCAGCTACAGTGTCTCGACTTGTAATGACAAAAGACAAGGCAGAAAACTTTTGTTACACAACTTTCAGATTTTTTCAGAAAACCACTTGCCAGTAATTGCAATTTCTGATCAATTTAGTAGTAATGTAGAACAAATTATTGGATTTCTTGTAAAGTTGTTTTACCTCAAAAATAATTCTTCTTTCCTAAAGCAAATTCAGTTTAAATATCAATACTACTATCAAGTGTATTTCTAGCACCGTATAAAGACAAAAACATGTCGTCTTATACTTTCTTACATTACAATGTTACATGCGCTTTCAGAGCAGGACTATTAGTGGAAAAATAGTATGGTCACCCTTTTATAGGTCAATTGTTTAAACTTATCTTTTGTTGAGTTGCAAAATATGGTAAAGATATTGCAAAGAATAAATTAAATTTAAAATCAATTCACTGCATTTTTGGTCAAAAAAGTGTCCATACTAAGAGTATTAAAATTTCAGTTCACATTTGCATGTTGTATCTCAGTTCACAGAGAAACAAAACTTCATTCATGCGTGTAACTTGTCAGTCAAAATACAAGTCAGTAAAGTCATCTAAAGCTTTCTAAAAGGAATTAAAATTTCAAATGTCAATGCGTTCACATTTCTTTCAGAAATGTGGAACAAAATTTGTTCCTTCAGTATTGATGACTGATCTTTGTAGAATTAGTCAATCATTCATGTAGGATACCTCACACTAAGCGATCCATGCTCTCGTCGGATATTGCTGAGGTTGTCTGCCTTTAAGACCACTGACTGCTGGAGTCCATTAATGCACAGCAAAGTGTGTAAGGTAGGAAGTGCGACTGTGTACAGATAGTACAGCACTGTTCTACCTAGCATTAATCCCCCAATCAACGCTGTGTTACGATAACAGAGTTAGATTAGCCATCTATTTTCTGCATTATCCAAATAAAATGTTTTGTCTAGGAACACTTCAAAAAGTGCTCAATTTATTATTCAGTAACTGTGTTACTGCTGGCAGAGAAATACATTGTAGGGTGCACAGAACAGTGCTGCCGACCTGCGTTTTTGTGAACGACTGCTGTGTGACCGACCACGTCAGAAAAAAATCGAGGAAAGCGCTGGTGTATAGGTAGTCTGTAGCTGCCGATTCCAAAAGGTTAATACATTAAAATTACGATTATTCATTAAATTACGTCGATGCTAATTGTAAATGAAGCTCATTGACGGGGTTAGGAGTATAGAGAGCCAGTTGTACGTGACATTACAGCGATTGAAATTAAATAATCTATTGTAGACGAAGTGACGTCATAGAAACAACATGCAAGCAACGCCATTTGGGTTCGTCGCTCAGGGTATAACTCTTGACACTCCAGTTTTAATTATATTAAAAATTAACATCTTTTTAGCCTTGCAACATACCTTGAAGGGTGATAATTATTGTTGTATTATCTGCACAACAAATCACAGAGTGAGGAAACGATGTGGCAAATCGTTGGTTGCAGTTATGAAAAAAATGGGCCAACGACTAATCCCTATGGTAACCTTGCATCAATTATTTTCAGTTGAGAAAGTCTTTTTTTCACGGAGACATATCGTTTTCTATTAGTTAAGTATGAATCAATTACTTTTATTGATGTATGATGTACTCTATCAAATTCAAGCTTCTCACTCAATATTTCATAAGGAATACTATCAAAGGATTTACTTTGGTCACTTAATATGTATGAGATCTCATTCTAAAGCTGTGATTATTTGCCTTGCAAAGTCAATAACTGTTGAAGTGGTACTTTCCCCCATCTGTTCCCAAACTTATTCTTTGAAAGGAGGCAATTATATTCAATATAATCAACTAGTAGATTGTGTAAAAGAATTTCAAATGTTTTGGAAACTGTTGGACCTATTGAGACTGGTTGATAGTGTTGGGGAGATTTTTTTAAAATTGGTACAACTTAGAAGTTTTTAGTGATTTTGAGAAATTAAAAACTGTGTAAATTCGTTAAAAACGAGTGCTTAAGTTTGACAGATCAAATGAATAGTTTTTTGATAATGTAGTTATATAGCCAGTGACTATGTATAGTATAAGAGTTGGAGAATTTTTTACCTCTTTTATGACATATGGATGTGCTAATTTCCACTTAAAAGACCATTTCACTAACAGCTACTTACCAAGTAGTTCATTGGGACAACTGCCAGTCAACTCATATCTGTTTCCAATTTCTTTTTTTGGAGACATATTGAAATCTTTCAATTGGTCCGGTTCAGTGGCGCTTCTTATATGTGGGTAGCAGAGTAGTCTAGCAGCAAACAAATTTACAAACCCATCCCTCTGGCCTCTCACTCAAGTCATTATATCTTCTTCATAGGGAGAATTATTGGTGCAACTTAACTGCTGCAGAGTGTAATGTGTAATAATTTGTTGTTAGAAAAACATCAATCTACAAGACTAACATTAAACATGTCACTGAACTAGTTAAAAATAAAATTTTCTAATCAGCATCCTTTGTGAATAGCACTTTCATTCATACAGAATAAATATAGTGCCTTAGAGTATTAAAGAAACTTGAAACTTCATTATCAGTATTTGCCATTTCTACACCTAAGTCACGACAGATATTGGTATTTCCTATTTCCTTTAATACTTTTTTCACTATAAGTTCAAATTTTTGAAGAATATTTCTACAGCTAAATTTGGTGACTTATAAAGATATAAAACTGTCATATCCTGGCCTCTCACTTTTATGGAGCTGAACACAATCTAATTGGGAAAAAAATCAGCTTATATCAACTTTTGTGAATTTCAGACCACGTTCAACAAAAATTCCAACACTACCATTTTCTCCTATTTTCTATACATTAGACTAGAACAACATAGCAATGAGGAACAAAAATTAAAATAGAAATAGACTAATAAGATTTACAGTAAAATAACAATTTTCCATTAAACAGATGACAAGATGAAGTTCTACTGATATAATGACTTAGTGGATTCACCACTAATCCTGCTATAAAGCATATAGTTTCAAAATAATGTTTAAACTATTTTTCATAACATATGACCATGATTAAATGCTTAGTGTAAGCATATTACGATTATTATTTTTATTTTTTATTTGTTCTTCAATGACTTGTATAAAACACCATAGACTACATGCTAATAACCTAGATGTAAAATTTGTATGAATTGCATTGTCATGTTCCCTAAAAATGTTTATTGATAATTCAGTTAAATGTACAATTACCAGAATTGACATTAATGACATTATTTTTGAAAATAATGCATATTTACAGGAAAAAGAACACAATTCTGTAACCACAAATTTTCTTCTCATTTGATAAATTACAAAGCTTTACCACACAGAGGAGAACATGCTAGGCAAAAAACATACCTTTTAAAAAGTTCCCAATAAGGATGCTTCTTACTGCTGCTTGCTAAGACACCAAATGACAAAAAATTTCGATTTCCTCAAGGAGGCCCATAAATCTGTCCATCTCACCTCCATATAGCAACCTCGAGAAGGTCAAACGTGGAACTCTGTTTCTGCCTTCTGTTAAGTGGGTAGTGAACTTAGATTTTTCAGCTATATCTGTCCTCTCTAAGAACTTGAAGAGGAATTTGAAGGGAAAGAAATTAGCTGAAGGTAAGTGCATTAGAGGACATCATCAGCTTACAAGTGAAGAAATAGAGAGGTTGCAGTATTATTATGGACAAGCCATAAGACAAAATAAAAATGATCTTGAGAGAATGAAAAAGACAGTGTGGGCTACATTGAAAGGGTACAGTACCGCCTGACATTGAAAACAGGTACAACATTCTTCGTTATTCTTGTCAGAACAACATATTTTTTGTAATAATAACTCAATTTCACTTAATACACCAAAGCCGGATACCAGTGTAGGAAAGAAGGGCAATTTATTTAATTGATCACATGTGCACTCCCACAAAATAAATCCCTACATCCAATTTGGTGAGTTCTGTGAAATGAATGAATGTATGGTCGTCTGCTAACCACAGATAGTGAATGTGAATATATCATCATCTTTGAGACGGTCCTTTGGTCACCTTTGGTGGAAACAAAGAGATTAAATATACCGGAGCTTTGAGCACCTGAAATGTGGCTGACCAATACGGTAGGAAGGTGCTCCCCCACTTCGGCAGAGGTGTGACATGACCTGAAGAACGGCCATGTTTTCAGCACTCTGGCGCTGGATCTTGTGTTGGTAAAATCTGTCTTAGGTGTGCTCCGTAAAGACAAAAGAGTGGTGAGAATGGTATGCATGTGGAATACTTAAGAGTAGTTTGGAATAATAATTTCTCTATTTCAGGAACTTTTGTGGGGAGAATTAAATGTCAGGCAGATAATATTAAGGGGATCGTAGTAATCTTCAGAAGTGACCAACGGTCACAATGATACCACGTGTAGCAATCGGTTGAAATACTTCTGTGTGCATAAGTTAAGCTGAATTACTGGCGTATATACTATAAGTTGGAAATATTTAAGAAATGGAGTGTGCAGGACTTGAAATTAGAGACGAGTACTTCCACGTGGTGATTACTGTGTGAGTCTCAATCTGTGTATGAGACAAAGGATAAGTAGAAGTACTCGTCCATGGTATCAGTTGAGGACTCGCATGTCTGATGAATATGTTCTTAATATTACTTTGCATGTTATGTTTCTGTGTGACGCTTAATTCAAACTATAATACTCTGAGAGTGAAGCAAGGTGAGTCAGCCATCTATCCAGCAACGCCACTTGGCTTGCATTGCACAGGAAGACGTGCATATATCCTCCAGAGTTCATAGTAGGAAAGAAAAGTTACGAAGTGAGACAGTGTCGTGTGAAACTGGGATGAATGCTAATTGAAGTGGGAAAGCTGAAAGTGATGTAATTATAACATTGAGACTATTCCTTGTGTCGTATTGCATGTTCCCAGTGTGGTGTATTTCATGTAATTTAAGTATGTGTGGTTTGCATGGGAGAGTAGCAAGATAGGTTCAGAGGCAGTGGGTTATGCATGTTCCTTTTTGTACCGCTCGGTCTGGAGTAAATTTTCGTGATGATGGGTGTGAGAGTCGAAGTGTGAGCTATAGCAAAAGATCCACCATCCTATCCAGAAAGTGCACTGTAGTATTAGATAATTACGAGACCATAAGATAGACAATCACCAATGTAAAGCCATGCCCACTGGGCGGAGTTTCTCATGTGCAATTGTTGTAGAAAATGTAATGGTGCGTTTAGGTTATAGAATTTATCGGAATAAAAAAGATAGTGAAAAGAAAAAGATTGGTGGCCTTTTCCTTTGAATACTATGTTGTCATGATATCCAGAATTTATAATGTGTGTGCCATTCATATTCAGTGCGATGGCCACGTGTTGATCAAAGTCGTTGGGTAAGAAAGAAAATGTGGTATTGTCAACGTGTAGTGAACAGTCAGGGTTGTGTAAATTACTAATAGTCATAAGTGCATTATCCTTTTCCGTTGCCTAATATTCAAACAGGAGAATAATTTGTAACTTAATTGTGAGTACTAGAGCTCATGTTGCTCGATAAATAAGAATGAATCCACTCGCTTGGCTGACCACTCATCTTGCAGGCCTGACTGCTTGATGCCACAGTATGAGCAAGGCATGTGGGTGCCTCTCAACATTATTTAATAAATCCTCCACAACCAATGTCATGCACTTTGCCCACTTGGCAGTGATTCATGGTGTGGCTACCAGAGGACTGTTATTCAAGGTGAGACCTACAAACACCAACATCCTTTGCCATTTGCTGTAATGGAGTTATAAAACCTATATATGGGGATCTTAGAGACTCAAGATTATCAGAGAAAAGTTTACATGTTAGGACTCAAAACCCAAATGAAAGTTTCAGCAATTGTGTATGGAAACAGATACCAAAAACTGTTCTAGTTGGACTAAATGCTTTGAAAATAAGTGTGCTAGATGCTGTTCTATGTTTCAATGATGGTGCAATGCAGGAAGAACAACAAAGGAAACAACATAAATATGTATTTGGAGTGCATTAGTGCCATGGACGTTTAATAGAAAAAGAAAGTTTTAACTTTAACTTTTATTTCCCAAAAGTTAAATTATTTAATGTTCTGGTACACTTCGGCTGAAAACTATTGAAGGTAGAGTGCTGAAATTTTCTGTGCTGTCTTAAAACATGCTTAACTAAAAAGTAGTACTCTTGTGACATAACTTTGAAAATGAAATTCTTTTTTGAAGAAAAAAACCTAAATTCATTTCGAAAATTTTTGATAATCATACTTTATTGTTTTGTACCACAACTTATGATAGCACCATCTTTTCAGTAGTCTGTTTTAAAGATAATAGTGTACAGAACTTAAAAAACAAGCCCCCTTCTTTGTTTGTATTTTGAATAATGTGTAACTATGATGTACATATATAATTAGCGTGATTTATTAAAGTTGCAACAAGAAAATACAATTTAAAAAAGTGTGAGAGTAAAGCTGCGGTTCATACATAAAAATTCTTCCAAAAGATGGTAAGCATTATATGGGCTTACAAATCTTATTCTTTGAGTAACACTGTTAAGAAAACTGACAATTTTTTCAAGGTTTCTCCTGGTGTTCACAGATCACTCCCCTTAAAATCGTTTCTTGGTAATGTATTGGCAGGATCCCTGTAGATACTGTAAGTTCAATACAAAATTTGCCTTTTCATACTATTTATGAAAATAATAAAAAATATATTGAAGATTATTTTGTTTTATTTGCAGTGTACATAAAGTAAAAACGGAGAATGAAAAAAGTTTCCGCATTGGGCCTAGACACCTCGACCATCGTATTATCGTTCTGTGCTCTTTCTGGTGTGCCATTCGTAACTTGGAAAATATCTACTGTAATTTTCTCATGCCTTCTCCAACGCACACCAAAATGCTATTTTTGTGATGTCTTAACCATCCCCTTGTAAGCCATTATATTGGTCCCACCCTACCTTGTCATCTGTTTATTATAAAACTGTTATTTTACTATAATTGTCATCTACTTTTAGTTTAATACAAAATTTGTTTTAACTACTAGTCTTAGATATCATTGGTGTAGTGGGCACTGTTTATCCTCTGTTAAGTATGCTGTAGGTTTTTGTGTAGGTCTGTAAACATCAGTCTCAATTTGAAGTTGTAAATGGAAAGGCTGTGTAATAACATGTGTAATTACAAGCCTGTACGGTTCACTTTGTACAGTATGATACTTACTATGGAGTCTCCTGTTCTATATAACTGCCATATAGATCTCGTTTTGTGCCATTCAGTATCTGATTCCTTTGTATTTTCGTACATTTTCTAGCACTGATGGTAGCTATACTGTAGCTGAAATATGGATCTGCAATAAAGTGCAGACTCAGTCTTGACTGATTGCTGAATTCCTTTCTGCTTGTATTAACCCACAGTAGCTGTGCACATTGGTTCCGAAGGGATCCCACCTGATGAACACATACGGATGTCCCTTTGTTTACTATTTTGTCTTTGTTTAGTGCTGTGCTTTTGGCTTGATGCTTTACCTTCTCCAATATGTATTTAATTCAGGTGTAATGGAGTGGACTGTATTTGTAGCTGTTTGGCTGTTCCTCTTTCTTTATAGTTTTCCAGGACGTCGAATATATTTGTCACTGACGCTGCATAATCCACATTATTTGTAGTGTTCTAGTGTTAACGAGAAACGCGTCTTTGTTTATCAGAATCATGCATTGCACACTTAATTGATAGATTCCAGTGAAGTGATGTATTTTTAGCTTAATTTGAATCCTTTTGTTATGAACCTAGGACATCACTTAAATTCAGCACCTAATTTTTCAGGTAAATGTATTCATTTATTAACATTCTGATCATCATTTTTCTGTTGCCTTTCTTTACGAGTTTTTGCCTATGTGAATATCACAATTTGTACATATTTTCTGTTTATATTCACCATTCACACAACTATAATGATGTGACACTTTGCTTTTAGACAGACAGTTCCCTTCCTTGTATGTTACCCACATAAAAGGTTTTCTCCTAAAGTGTGTTAGTAACCATGATGTGACGTGATTACTGCACACTCAGACTCATTTATGCGTTTTTCTTCGTTCGTTGTACTTATTTCGGTCACTATTGGTATTATAAAACATAAAATGCACAGATTTCCATCGTGAATGTTTAATTTTTAGCAACTTAGATATTTTCCCTTTACAGTATTTGCTAAATTTACATAGCTCTGGTACTCAGATGTATTCTCAGGTCCGTCTTCTGAATGTGAATGATAAATACAACTTCATATTACACTGTATAATGATGGACATCTAGATATCAAGTATATCAGCTCCAAGGAAAACATGACAGATATCTTCACTAAAGGAATTATGACTGTGCAGTTCAGTTGACCAAGTATCAAGAAGGATATAATGAAATTGGGAGATACATGAGGCTTCAATATTTGTGCTCATAATAAAGTGCTAAAAACGAGTCAATTTTTACATCTCTGAGTGGAGTTATTAAATTGAAGGGGATTGTTCAAGTATGAAATACTTGTGTCATGACTAATTTTCACTTTGCTTTGATGCATGTGTTTTTTCTCTGCCTTTGGTTGTTGTTGTGTATCCTGTCTGCTACGATGGCTGTATTGTAACCATAATTCCTAATAAATTGTTATTACTTATCTAACTGGGGCTTTTCGATCTTTAAATGGGAAATATTCACGGGAATTTGTATTTAAAACAACGAATAAAAATCATATCAAATAAAATAAAACTGTTTATAATTGTGCCACATGTTGCAAGAAAAATTTCCAGCTCTTTTATATACTTTGATTCTGATGAGTAGTCAGAGTTATGTCTACAGGCTATTTCCTTTTATTGTTTCTGAAAATGACCAACAATTGATGGAAATGGATAGAAAGCTATGAAAATTTGACATAATTATTTCAGCCAGACTAATACTACAAAAATAGGCATTATACAATGGTCTGTGCATACATCAATGGATCACTCTGGGAAATTCAGAACTCCACACATCTTGTGTTGGAGAAATTTATGATGGGTAAGTGGTGAAAGATATGTTGATGGAAGTGAAACTGGGCCAAACAATATTATAAACAGATTGATAATGAAAAAAAACTATTTTATACTTCCAAAAACCTTTAATTAATTTGAGTTAAGGAGCCAAATGATTCATGTGTTGATGCATGTAATAAAAGTTTATCATTTGATTAAATGAATAGGTGATGGTTTCTGAAACAGAAGAGCTTAATGTGATTTTTATGTCAATTAATAATTGTGATGAAATTGGGAAACTACAGAAAGGACAAAACAATACTATGAAAGAAAAATACCTAATTGTTTATTTGGAAAAAGGTCTTGGACGGATACATTTCAGTAAATAGCAAAGTCTGGTGTACTTCTTTGTTGGAATTGTGTGACAATGTATTTAGTGAGCACAATGCATCAGGTGAAATAAAATGGACCTCTCTGGTGCTGTTGTATGCTCTGAGTTTTATGTGTCTAATGTAATGTTCCTTGATTGTTGTGAGCGACGTATTTTACCTGGAAGTGCTAAAATAGTTGCTGGCACTAAACGTCTTTTACTCACTATTACTTATTCAACTGTGTCGACTCTAGTAGGTTGTGGGCACAGTGATGCATTTGGAATATGCATATCCATAATATAGTAGTGAGAAAGTATGAAAAACTTCCAAGTATTGCACTTGTGTGAAGTACGAGTTATCCTTACAAGATGAATGCATCTCTTTTGTATTATTCTTTGGTATTATTCCTTATGTTAAGAAGGATCAAAGTTACCGTTAAAATGAGTGTGGCACAAATTCTACAGATTGAAAGACTTACGGTTCACGAAAACCATGGAATGTGTAAATTTGAAATAGAAGCATATTTATGTTTGGACGACCTATGGGATGTGTTTTATGGGACAATGAAATCCACTGATCAGAATTATTCAAGTAAAGCTAAGCAAGTAAAATCAAAGTTAATATTACTGGTTGACTTAGTGAATTATGTTCACACTGAAAAAGCTGCAACAGCGAAAGAAGGCTGGGACGAATTACGAACTGCATTTGAGGATGGAGGTCTTATAAGAAAAGTAAGATTATTACATGAGTTAATTACCACTCAGCTGGACAAATGCAAGAGTGTAGACAATTTGTCGACAAAATAATAGCCACGTTGAACCGACTGACAAACATTGGGTTTGAAATTGATGACAAATGGATAGGGACACTACAGTTGGCAGGACTGCCCAAAAGGTAAGCGCATATGATTATGGGGCTGGAAAGCTCAGGCGACAGTGTAAAATGAAAATCGTACAGGATGTAAAGAGTACTTCAAGCCGACATATATTGGAGAAAGGAACTGCATCTGCTCTTTATTCAAAAAGCAAAAGGAAGAAATCAGTGAGGTGGTATAGATGTCAGAAGAAGGGGCATATTTGCATCTCAGTGTAGAGAAAAAGTAAACCCAAGGTCAGACATGCAGCAAAAGAGGTATGTTGCTAATAGCCCAGAGAGAGGGACCAATATAAGACTCATATGGGAATATGTACTGTTGATGGCAGCAACCTCCAATGTCATTTGGCTGGGAAACTAGACCTACATGCAAGTGTAAATGACAAACTCAATATGGTTACAGCATATGATGTTCATTATGTAAAAAATGTTATGACTAACCTACTGTCTGTATGGGAAATTGTCAAAAAGGGAAATACAGTCACTTTTGACATGCATGGAGCAAAGGTAATCAACGAAAATGGTGAAGTTATAACTACAGCAAGTAACGAATGGGGTATTTTTAAGTTCGATACCACTGACAATAAACATAGACATGTTAGTTATTCAATATACTCAGAGGAATGTTTTTATGGCACTGCAGACTTGGACACCTAAATAGAAAGAGTATGTCTTTAATAAGGGATGTGGTAAAGGGAATACAGAATTATAGTGTACCCAAGGACCTTTGTGAGATATGCGTAAAATGAAAACAATTGAGGCTACCTTTTAAGACTAGTAAAAGTAAATATGCAGAGGTCTTACAGTTAATCCATACAGATGTATGTGGCTCAATGTAGTGCGAATCCATAGGTATGAGTGTTATTTTCTTACTTTTATTGATGATTATACATGATATACTCATGTTTATTTTCTTAGTTCCAAAGACCAAGTGAGTGACACTTTTGAGGGATATCGTAATATGGTCGAAAGGTGACCAGGAAAGAACATCAGGATCATCAGGTCTGATAACAGGAGAGAATATATTAAGACACTTCTGACGAAAGTGGGAATCAGGCATCAAACTACCATAACGTACAGCCCATCTCAAAGGGGTTGCTGAAAGGGCTAATAGAACCATTGTCAAAAAGGTAAGGAGCATGATAACTGATGCCGGATTGTCAAAAGATTTTTGGGCAGAGGCGGTATCAACAGCCTTATATTTGAACAATAGATCACCTACAAAAGCATTAAGGAATAGAAGCCCCTATGCATAATGCCCCCCATGAACCATGGACCTTGCCGTTGGTGGGGAGGCTTGCGTGCCTCAGCGATACAGATGGCCGTACCGTAGGTGCAACCACAACGGAGGGGTATCTGTTGAGAGGCCAGACAAACATGTGGTTCCTGAAGAGGGGCAGCAGCCTTTTCAGTAGTTGCAGGGGCAACAGTCTGGATGATTGACTGATCTGGCCTTGTAACATTAACCAAAACGGCCTTGCTGTGCTGGTACTGCGAACGGCTGAAAGCAAGGGGAAACTACAGCTGTAATTTTTCCCGAGGACATGCAGCTTTACTGTATGATTAAATGATGATGGAGTCCTCTTGGGTAAAATATTCCGGAGGTAAAATAGTCCCCCATTCGGATCTCCGGGCGGGGACTACTCAAGAGGACGTCATTATCAAGAGAAAGAAAACGGGCGTTCTATGGATTGGAGCGTGGAATGTCAGATCCCTTAATCGGGCAGGTAGGTTAGAAAATTTAAAAAGGGAAATGGATAGGTTAAAGTTAGATATAGTGGGAATTAGTGAAGTTCGGTGGCAGGAGGAACAAGACTTTTGGTCAGGTGATTACAGGGTTATAAATACAAAATCAAATAGGGGTAATGCAGGAGTAGGTTTAATAATGAATAAAAAAATAGGAGTGCGGGTTAGCTACTACAAACAGCATAGTGAACGCATTATTGTGGCCAAGATAGACACAAAGCCCATGCCTACTACAGTAGTACAAGTTTATATGCCAACTAGCTCTGCAGATGATGAAGAAATTGATGAAATGTATGACGAGATAAAAGAAATTATTCAGGTAGTGAAGGGAGACGAAAATTTAATAGTCATGGGTGACTGGAATTCGTCAGTAGGAAAAGGGAGAGAAGGATACGTAGTAGGTGAATATGGATTGGGGGGAAGAAATGAAAGAGGAAGCCGCCTTGTAGAATTTTGCACAGAGCATAACTTAATCATAGCTAACACTTGGTTCAAGAATCATAAAAGAAAGTTGTATACCTGGAAGAATCCTGGAGATAGTAAAAGGTATCAGATAGATTATATAATGGTAAGACAGAGATTTAGGAACCAGGTTTTAAACTGTAAGACATTTCCAGGGGCAGATGTGGATTCCGACCACAATATATTGGTTATGAACTGCAGATTGAAACTGAAGAAACTGCAAAAAGGTGGGAATTTAAGGAGATGGGACCTGGATAAACTGAAAGAACCAGAGGTTGTAGAGAGTTTCAGGGAGAGCATAAGGGAGCAATTGACAGGAATGGGGGAAAGAAACACAGTAGAAGAAGAATGGGTAGGTCTGTGGGATGAAGTAGTGAAGGCAGCAGAGGATCAAGTAGGTAAAAAGACGAGGGCTAATAGAAATCCTTGGGTAACAGAAGAAATATTGAATTTAATTGATGAAAGGACAAAATATAAAAATGCAGTAAATGAAGCAGGCAAAAAGGAATACAAACGTCTCAAAAATGAGATCGACAGGAAGTGCAAAATGGCTAAGCAGGGATGGCTAGAGGACAAATGTAAGGATGTAGAGGCTTGTCTCACTAGAGGTAAGATAGATACTGCCTACAGGAAAATTAAAGAGACCTTTGGAGAGAAGAGAACCACTTGTATGAATATCAAGAGCTCAGATGGCGACCCAGTTCTAAGCAAAGAAGGGAAGGCAGAAAGGTGGAAGGAGTATATAGAGGGTTTATACAAGGGCGATGTACTTGAGGACAATATTATGGAAATGGAAGAGGATATAGATGAAGATGAAATGGGAGATAAGATACTGCGTGAAGAGTTTGACAGAGCACTGAAAGACCTAAGTCGAAACAAGGCCCCAGGAGTAGACAACATTCCATTAGAACTACTGATGGCCTTGGGAGAGCCAGTCATGACAAAACTCTACCATCTGGTGAGCAAGATGTATGAGACAGGCGAAATACCCACAGACTTCAAGAAGAATATAATAATTCCAATCCCAAAGAAAGCAGGTGTTGACAGATGTGAAAATTACCGAACTATCAGTTTAATAAGTCACAGCTGCAAAATACTAACGCGAATTCTTTACAGACGAATGGAAAAACTAGTAGAAGCGGACCTCGGGGAAGATCAGTTTGGATTCCGTAGAAATGTTGGAACACGTGAGGCAATACTAACCTTACGACTTATCTTAGAAGAAAGATTAAGAAAAGGCAAACCTACGTTTCTAGCATTTGTAGACTTAGAGAAAGCTTTTGACAACGTTAACTGGAATACTCTCTTTCAAATTCTGAAGGTGGCAGGGGTAAAATACAGGGAGCGAAAGGCTATTTACAATTTGTACAGAAACCAGATGGCAGTTATAAGAGTCGAGGGGCATGAAAGGGAAGCAGTGGTTGGGAAAGGAGTGAGACAGGGTTGTAGCCTCTCCCCGATGTTATTCAATCTGTATATTGAGTAAGCAGTAAAGGAAACAAATGAAAAATTCGGAGTAGGTATTAAAATTCATGGAGAAGAAGTAAAAACTTTGAGGTTTGCCGATGACATTGTAATTCTGTCAGAGACAGCAAAGGACTTGGAAGAGCAGTTGAACGGAATGGACAGTGTCTTGAAAGGAGGATATAAGATGAACATCAACAAAAGCAAAATGAGGATAATGGAATGTAGTCAAATTAAATCGGGTGATGCTGAGGGGATTAGATTAGGTAGTGAGACACTTAAAGTAGTAAAGGAGTTTTGCTATTTAGGGAGTACAATAACGGATGATGGTCGATGTAGAGAGGATATAAAATGTAGACTGGCAATGGCAAGGAAATCGTTTCTGAAGAAGAGAAATTTGCTAACATCGAGTATAGATTTAATTGTCAGGAAGTCGTTTCTGAAAGTATTTGTATGGAGTGTAGCCATGTATGGAAGTGAAACATGGACGATAACCAGTTTGGACAAGAAGAGAATAGAAGCTTTCGAAATGTGGTGCTACAGAAGAATGCTGAACATAAGGTGGGTGGATCACGTAACTAATGAGGAGGTATTGAATAGGATTGGGGAGAAGAGAAGTTTGTGACACAACTTGACTAGAAGAAGGGATCGGTTGGTAGGACATGTTTTGAGGCATCAAGGGATCACAAATTTAGCATTGGAGGGCAGCGTGGAGGGTAAAAATCGTAGAGGGAGACCAAGAGATCAATACACTAAGCAGATTCAGAAGGATGTAGGTTGCAGTAGGTACTGGGAGATGAAGAAGCTTGCACAGGATAGAGTAGCATGGAGAGCTGCATCAAACCAGTCTCAGGACTGAAGTCCACAAAAACAACAACATGCATAATGGGCAGGAAGGAAACCTGACCTAACAATATGAGGATTTGAGTGTGATGTAATGGCGCACACTCCAAAATGGCTGAGAGGAAAATGGGATCCAAAAGGTAAAAAGTATATTTTTGCAGGCTATTGTGAGAATTCAAAGGGCTATTGGACCCACTGAATAAAAGCATAATTACAAGCAGAGATGTAGTATTCTTTGAAAACAGAAAGAATTCTCAAGAGGCCAAGACTACTAAGTTAACTGCACCTCATTCCGTGAGTGAAACGTTATGTGAAGAAAGAGAAAGTGAAGAACAGGAAAGGGACAGTCAAAGGCAAATGGAAACTATTTATGATGACAATGAGTTTGAGGATGGACAAAATGAAGAGAACAATGTAAGGCATTCTTCTCGCGTACCAAAACCGAAAGAATATCCAGATTTTGAGATGTATGCAGCACAGGCTTCAATGATGAGGCAGCAATAGCAGAAGAAGCAATGATCAGCCCGAACTCTCAAACAGGGAAAGAAGCGATGGAGAGGGAATTGGAATCTTTAGCTCAGAACGAAACCGTTGAATGGGTAAATACGCCAGCAGATAAGAAACCATTACAGGCAAGATGGGTGTTTGCTCTGAAGACCCCAAAAAATCGTCACCAAGGTCTAAAGCACGACGTGTATAAGAGATCATTCTCAAAAACAAAGCGCAGATTACAAAGCAACTCTTTCACCTGTAGACAAGTGTGCCTCACTGAGATATCTTTTAGCCTTAGCAGCAAAACGAAATTTAACAGTTCATCATATGGATGTAAAAACAGCATATTTAAATGGGAAATTGGAGGGGGAGATATGTGTCATTCCACCAAGAGAAGTCATGAAAACTTAATCGGAAAGGGAAAAGATTTGGCGTTTGTGAAGAAGTATTTATGGACTTAGAGCGGATATTGCTGGAATCAAGGTCTACATAAAACTCTAATAAGTATGAATATGAAGCAATCTAAGGCAGACCCCAGTATATACTATAAATGGGGAAGAGAAGGGATAATAATAATGGCAATATGGGTGGGCGACTTCTTTATCCTGATAGAAAACGAAAGCCAAATGAGAATTTTTAAGAAACAGCTGCAAACCAAGTTTAAGGTGCATGATTTGGGAGAAGTTAAATGTTATTTAGGTATGCAGATCACTCAGGATGAAGAGAGACAAGAATTGAGGATAAATCAGTCATCATAAAATGAAAAAATCTCAAAGAAATTTGGCATCAGTGACTGTAAACCCATGACAACTCCAATGGAAGTAGGAGTAAACGTAAATATAAATGAGACAGATGTGTAATGTGATAAGAATGTTTCATATTTAGAAGCAGTAGTGAGTCTGTTATATTTGTCTCAAACATCACGTCCTGACATTGCTTTTGCCACCAACGTAGTGAGCAGATATTCCAGAGACCCAAACGAAAAGCACTGGAAAGCTTTGAAAAGGATATTCCGATATCTAAAAGGAACTTCAAACCACGAATTAAGATACCATAGGGAAGATAATGAAAAACTAGAAGACTGCAACGATGCGGACTGGGGGAGTGAATTGGGAGATCAGCACTCCACTATCCACTACCGGCTGCTGCTTTAAATTAATGGGGGGCCTCATTTCACAGTCTTGTCAAAAGCAAAAAACTGTTCCAATGAGAACTGTAGAGGCCTAGTATATGGCGCTATCTTAAACCACACAGGAAGCATTGTCGTTAAGAACATTAATACGTGAAATAGAACCCAATTTAATTGTGGAACCTATAACGATCTTCTTTGAGAATAAAGAAACCATTAGCCTAGCTAAAATGATGTCATAGTGCTAGGACGAAAGGCACCATTTTATTAGGACCACAAAGAGCAACAGAATAACACCATGGACTACCTGCACACAGAAGACATGTTGGCTGACCTTCTGACAAAACCCTTGGACAAAGATAAGTTTGAAAATATTGTGGGGCTATTTGGTTTATCTGGCGAAGGTAAACCACAAAATATACATTCGAAGGGAGATGCTGGAATTCTGTGAACAATATATTTCGTGTGAGACGGGACCAAAGTGCATCACGTGAAATATAATAGACCTCTCTGTTGCTAGTGTACACTATGAGTTCTGTGTGCATAACTTGATGTTCCTTGGTTGTTGCGTTCAATGTATTTAACCTTGAAGTGCAAATATAGTTACTTGCACTAAATGTCCTTTGCTCACTATTACTTATTCAATGTGTCGACTCTAACAGCCTTGTTAATCTGTGGAATTTGAATGTCTCTGTGTTCATGAGTAGGTCATGTCATACACTGACATGTTGAAGTAGATCACAAACTTTGTTTACATGCCATGTCAGTTTATCTTACTGCTTTTTATTATGACAGAACGAAAACCTGGTGCCGGCGGAAAATTTTGTTAATGTGATGATTTCTGCAGTTTCATAGAATGAAAGAGATTTTCTGACTCCTATTATGTCACATAACTTCCTGTTGCACATTACTTTCTTGTTAAATTTTATGTGCTTGCTCAAAGAAAAGCCAATTCACTCTAGCTGTTGATGGAATCTCAGGTGAGTAATCAAATCATGGGGCATCACACTAGACAAAAAGTCATCTCAATGTCACTTTGCTTAGCCTTCTACCGAACACTGACAGGGATATTATGAGACGCAATGTGAGGTATAAAAAGTTGGAATATGGTAGCAAAATTAAGGAACTAAGGACGTTAAAGCTTATAATGCAAGCAAACTTCATAACAGGTGTTACTGATAATGTTAGTATGATAAACTGCTGCAAAGTGACACACCAGGAAAAATGTCTCACAAACATTTCAAAACTTCGACCTTTATTTTCTAACAAAAATATATACACACAAATACATCAAATAATACCTATAAGGTAATACCAGCAGTTACGGCCTGTTTATGTTATTCACTGAATTTTTTTCTGAGTACCAAATACCATCGAAACTACTTTACCTTTCTCCTTCAATAGAGCTGACTTTTTCCTGTCTTCATAAACATGGCTTTTCTACAGTTTACACTTACGTGCTTCGAAAAGGGTTTGGACCACTTCTTGATGGTTCCACTCCTTAATAGCGCTTGGGAAAAATAATAACCTAAATCTTTCCATGTGACTTCTTATTTCATAACGATGGACCATTCTCCTTATTTAGTTGGGAGCCAATAAAATATTTTAGTAGTTGGAGAAGAAAACATGTGATTGAAATTTCCTGAAAAGATGGCTCTGCAATGAAAAATTCCATTGACAGCTAGTGTGAACTGGCCTTTCTCTGAGCAAGCACACAAAATTTAACAAGAAAGTAGTATACAAAAGGAAGTTTTGTGATATAATAAGAGTCAGAAAATCTTTTTGATTCCATGACACTGCAGAACTCATCACATTTCACAAAATTTTCTGATGGCACTAGGCTTCCATTCTGTCATTATAAAAAGAAGTAAAATAAACTGACGTGGCATGTCGAACAAAGTTTGTGATATACGCAACATGTCAGTGTATGACATGACTTACTCATGAGCACAGAGACATTCACATTCCACACATTATCAAGACATACATCAGAATTTGCTACTTACTGAAAGATATCTGTCCAAGACCTTTTCTTAAATAAACGATTAGGAATTTTTCTTTCATAGTATTGTTTTGTCCTTCCTATGCTCTTTCCAATTTCATCACAATTATTAATTGACGTAAAAATCACATTAAGCTCTTCTGTTTCAGAAACCATCACCTATTCATTTAATCAAATGATACGACTTTTACTACATGTATCAACACATGAATCATTCAGCACCGCAATTGAAACCAATTAAAGTTTTTTGGCAGTACAAAACAGTTTTTTCATTTTCAATCTGCTTATAACATGTTTTGGCCCAGATTTACTTCCATCAACATATCTTTCACCAGTTATTCATCACAGACTTCTCCAACACAAGATGTGTGGAGTTCTGAACTTCACAGAGTGATCCAGTGAAATATGCACATACTGTTGTACAATGCCTATTTTTGTAGTATTAGTCTGGCTGAAATAATTATGTCAAATTTTCATAGCTTTCTATCCATTTCCATCAAATGTTGGTCATTTTCAGAAACAATAAAAGTAAATAGCCTGTAGACTTAACACTGACTCCTTATCAGAATCAAAATACGTAAAAGAGCTGGAAAATTTACTTACAACATGTGGCACAATTATTAACAGTTTCATTTGACTTGATATGATTTTATTTGTTGTTTTAAATAGAAATTTCTGTGAATATTTCCTAGTTAAGGACTGAAAAAGGCACAGTTAGACAAGTAATAACAATTTATTAGGAATTATGGTTACAACACAACCGTCATAGTGGACAAGATACACAACAACAACCAAAGGCAGAGGAAAAACACATGTATCAAAGCAAAGTGAAAATTACTCATTACATAATAATTCTGTATTTCATACTTCAGCCCTCCCCCTCAGTTTAATAACTCCTCTCAAAGATGTAAAAAATGACACGTTTTTAGCACTTGATTATGAGCACAAGTATTAAAGCCTCAAGTATCTCCTAACTTCATTATACTCATCTTGAGTCATGGCCAACTGAACTGCACACCCTTAATTCCTTTAGTGAAGATATCTGTCATCTGTTCCTTGGAGCTGATATACGGAATATCTAGATGTCCATTCAAATTCAGAGGAGACTGCAGGTATCCGCAGTTCATCAGTCATTCTAATGAGGCCCCATGAAGTCAGTTAGAAAGCAAGCCTTGATTTAGCATTTCATTGATCAGTAGTATGGGACACCCTTCTAAGCGTTTGACATTCAAAGCTTACAAGTTGCAACTTATGCAGTCGCTCACTGGAGATTACAAAAATCTTTACACTGTCCTCAACATAGACATATTGGGATTTCTGGAAAGTTATGATTGTAGGGTCAGGGTAGTCTGCAGTGATGAGAAAACCTCCCATATCAGTGGCAAAGTTAACAGGAATAATCCTTGAATCTCAGATTCACAACTCACTATATGAATCAATAAGCTTATCAGAGATTCTTCAGAGTTGTACTTCTTCACTGTCATTTGCAGAATAACGCTTTGTGGACCATTTTTATTCAAAGAAATAACAGTAACAGTGAAGTGTCACATTCAAGGGTGAACACTTTGTGCTATAAGTGTATCTCTTATTGGACCACGTGAATACAGAGCAGCTATAATTCAATTATGTTTTAGGGCTTCTTGTTACTAACAATTCCGCTTGCTGGTTATCATGGGATAATTAAGCATATTTCTTTCTTTGCCTTTGATGTATGTTAAACAGGTTAAGGGAGATGATACACTTGTGTAGCTCTCTTTTGTTATTAAAACTTCGTAATGATTATTCATGGTGTTCTACTATCTACTTTCTTAGTCCTGATCTACGAAATATTTAAGAAGTTTCGTGGAGAGATTTAAAGCCTACCATTTTCTTTGAAGGAAAAGTTTCATAGTGTGTCATGCATTAGTATCCCATCTTGTGTTAGCTAGCTTGCACAGCCCTTAATAAATCCTTCATTTAGCTGCATTAGAACCTACACTTCTGATAGGTGTCCTTTTCAGAGAATAAGTTCATTTGAGTTAGAAATCAGATTTACTAGGATTTTGTTACTCTAATCTAAGTTGGGCAAACAGAGTATACTACAACATGCATTCCGTATGTTTAACATATCGGTACACTGTAACAGGACACTCTTATCTTGCCACAATTCAGGTGTGATTTATACTATAACATAAAGAGGATTCCCAAAATTTCGTTTTCCAATAGTATAGGACTTCAGTCCACTTCCATGATGAAGTAGGGGGTACCTAAATGAATATCTTGCACAGTGTTGAATAGCTCATAATGGTCCTGATGATGAAATATTCTTGAGATGACCCCCAAAATCACCAGACATGATACCCTGTGACTTCTTTTTAGGTTTTTGTCAAAGACCGTATCTATTTTCCATCTTTGCCTTGAGATCCTACATAGCTGCTAGAGTGGATCACAGAAGACTTTGCTGCTGTTACAGGAGACATGTTGATTCAACTATGAGAGGAAATTGACTATTGAACAGACGTCTGCCATGTCAGGAAGAGAGCATATATTGAATATTTGTAAACTAAGTAAAAAGCTTTGATAAATGACTTTACTTTTGGTATATAAGGGATTCTAATATCACATCAGGGGTCCCAAAATATTTTTTGGAAAGGATATAATCTTTTTTTGGACAACCTGCATGTTCCAAAAGCAGACTGCAAATTGATGTCAGCGATATGGATCTATAATTCAGCAAGTACATCTGTTCCTTTCTTGTGTATTTGTGTGACGTGTACACCTTTCTAGTGTTTAGGCATGTGTCTTTGGTCGAGTGAGCAGTTGTATACGATCGCTGAAAATCGAATTATTTCATCAACAGACTCTTAAAAAAACTAATTGGTATAGAGTGCAGACTGGAAGACTTGCCTTTTCTGAATGACATAAGCTCTTTCGCTAAACTGAGGGTATCTACTTCTAAATTACTCAAATTGATTCGAATCCTGGAATATTTACTGCATCTCCTATGGTGGAGGAATTTCGGAAAACAGTATTTAGTAACTCCACTTTTGTCGCACTATCGTCGCAAACGTTAACATTGCTATCATGCAGTCAAGTTGTTGATTGTGGTCTGCGACCTGTACACTTTACTTGTATACGGAATCTCTTTGGATTTTCTACAGATTTCGAGACGGATTTTCTATCTCGCACTGAAGTTTGTGCTAAAATTCGCGCCTTTGTAAAACATCCCCAGTTTTGCGGATTTTTCATTCTTTCTAATCTGGCATGCTTCTTTGTTGTTTCTGTCACACTATCCTAACTTGCTTTGTGCACCATGGCGGATCTATGGTGTCTCTTAATAATTTACTTGGTCTGAAACTCTCCATTGTCATCAATAGTATGTCTCTGAATTTCATCCACATCTGATCCACGCCTACATGCAATTTAGAGTTAATATAGGTTACTGAATGAAAATTACTTCCTAAGTTTATATTCTTATATATAAACATGTAGGTTGTTTCTATACCCATATATTCTAAAACTTACATCTTTTTTTTTTTTTTACTTTCAGACATGTAGCCTGTTTTGCGGAAGGGTATTCAATGTAAAAATATATAAGTCGTCATGGAACAACTTTATTGTCACTAAAACAAAGCAAAATAATAAAATATAATCGAAGAAATCGCGAACGCGCAAAGTAAGCTACTAGTAGTACGAGGGTGTGAAGCGAAATTAGGTTAACTCCCGATGTTTGCAGTCGACGACAATGGCCCTACAAACAACTTCCCGAGCAACCTACACTTTGTCGTCGTCCCCCCCCCCCCCCCCTCACTCCTCACGACCACTATCGTTCTGTTGACGGCCTGTTTGAATGCCGCTATTTGAAATGTATTACTGTTTTGAAGTTTCGCTCTGTTGTCTGTTCCGTTCCGTCAAGTGTGAAACGATGTTAAAATACTACGTTCATATGACGCTGTATTCACTGTCGCTTGTACTGAGATTTTCTTATTAAGGTGTGAATAAAAATAAGTTATATTTTTGTTATAAAGCAAATATATCTGTTTTCGAAACATTTTACTGACTGGACGTCGATCAGAAAAAAATGTAATACTGTATCACTGATGTATGTTGTGTGGTAATCTTTGATGTGCCGCCAGCAGTTCGAATGTTTGAATTGAGTTTGTTTTGGCATTCGCTGTTGTTTTACCGAAAGAATAGTGTTTTGAGTGGGTTTTGCCGTGCGAGTGAGGTTGACAGCCTAGATTTGTCTGTTGTGTTTTGCGTCCTGCCATGGATACGCCAATACAAACGCGTGGTAGGAACCGTCTGATCCCACCTACACCGCAAATGAGGAAAATTGGTTTTGGAACAGGTAAGGCTCGTGTTGCTAGATTTCGTGTTCTTGTTTTCGAACAGTTATATGTTGTGTGAAGCCTCAAAGTTGTACAGTAAGTAGTTTATTGCTAATGTGGCATTTGAATTATTGAATGTAATTTTATTCTCTGCTTGTCAGTAAAACGCCCGGCGGATGAGTGTATTTTTGAATTTCTACTCTTTCATTATGTTAATAAAAGCTGTATTCGTGGCCTTGTGTAACATGTAAACCGTTTTTACCCTCCAAATTTTTGTCATGAGAGAGAAAAATATAAAATACGTTTCACGTCGTTTTTAGGTGTGTCTGTGTATAGTATGCAGAGGTCGCCGTGCAATGGGAACGAGAGATCCCCTTGGGCAGTGAAGAAACTGCTGAGGAGCAGCATGGACAGGAGTTACGAAAAACGTTTGGACATTGAAGCAGACCTGTTAAAGAAATTACAGCACCCGAATATAGTAGAATTCCGTGCTTTTGAGCTGAATTCGAACGGCAGCAAATGCCTAGCAATGGAGAAATGTGAAATTTCATTGGGAGATTTCTTAGAACGGTGTGAAGCTCCTTTGCCACATTTTATTATTAAAAAAGTTGGTCTTGATATAGCAAATGCATTGCATTACTTGCATTCGGAGTGCATGATCTTACATGGAGACATCAAGTCATACAACATACTTATCAAAGGTAATATGTGTTCATTGTCTGTGATTTACTCTTTTGTGTGTAACACACAAATGTAAACAGTGTAGTTGTGTGCGTTCATTATCTGTGATTAATCCCTTTGTGTGTAACTCAGAAATCTAAATAGTGTCATTGTGGGTGTTCACAGGTAATTTTGAAGTTGCAAAATTATGTGACTTTGGGGTGGCACAACGTCTTGATGAGAATGGAATAAACCCTGAAGACAATTACATTGGCACACTTCTGTGGTCAGCTCCAGAGGTACTGCCAATGGGTTCTGGCCCAACGACCAGTAAGGCTGACATATTTTCATTTGGTCTTGTTCTTTATGAGATGATGACACTTCATCCGCCCCACATGGATGCAGAATCATCATCATCATCTGAGAAAGAATCAGATGGCTGTGGGTCATCAGGGAGTTCTTTAGATGACAGCACTGATGAAAAACTAGGTAGCTATTGAACAAATCACTCCAACGCTTTGGATGTCATTAATATAGACCTAATTACAAAATAAGTATTGCTACTCTTCTTCTGCACTTTAGGCATTAGACCCCTGCCTGTTACAGTGCCCATCTCTTCCTTGGCTTTCCTAGACTTGTTCAGCCCTCTGGTTTATTATTTTAGACTTGTAAGGTAAGCTTTCACTCTTCTTTCTGTCGTTCACTTCATTTTCTTCTCTCATCTCCTGTATTGTGATAGTACTGGATAGGTATTAGAGAGATCGCAGACTATGCAAAATGTATTGCTGTGGCTCATATAAAATGAGAATAATCTTTTCCCCCTCCTCCTCCAGGAACAAGACCTGATTTGCCTTGCTTAAGCCAAGAATATGAGCCTATCATCCATTTATTCAACTGGTGTACAGAACACGATTTAAATCTTAGACCCACGGCAGGTGAAGTAATAGTGTATCTGGAGAAATGTAAGTATATTTATTAAAAATTAGTAATAAGTGCTGATATACAAAGTCAAAATGAATGTGTATTTGTTGCAGGTTGAGGAAGCAGTCTTCAAAGTCAATTCAATGAGAGGAATTATCTTTGAATTCTTTGGCAACGTGCTGTTGTTTGGACAACTTGCTGTGAACTTGTTTGTTTACAGTAAAATATATATACATATTTTAAATGTTGATTCATTATTACACTCTGAATGAAATTTTTATTTGCATAATGCAAAGAAAATTTTTTGTATCTTATAATGCCAAATCATTGTAGCCCTACTGCCTGGAAGCTTTTTCAGTGAGGTGTGCAAATGAACTAGCCAGTCACCTAGCTAAATGTCTTGTTGCACGTAGGAAACCCCCCTCCTCTCCTTCCCCATCTATTTCTCAGTATGGCAGTATCAAACATTAGGCTCAGGTTGTTACCATGACCAGATTTGATACTTGAACATTTGTTGGCTTCACCAAGTCACAACCATGTTGTCACCTTCGGATCTAACCTAGCCCTCTGGTTGTGCTGCAAATCAGTCTGTCACCACAACTAAGATTCTGGATTTGGGGGGGAGGTGGGTTTCTGGTGCATAACTTTAGCCTAATTTTTGACACTGGTCAAATTACAAAATGCTTGCTGGTATTGATTCATACAGGGAGTGGTGAATTTAAAAACATTTCAAACTCATTGTTGAGCTTCCAGAGTTGAAAGGAAACTGAACTTAGAGAACTCACTATGATGAGAGTGGTTTAACTGTCATAGTGTCAGCCATTGAAATGGCCGGACCACACAAAAATCCACACATTCAAGGCACGCATACAAGAGTTAAATCATTAAACTTATATTACGCATTGAGTGTTTTGTCACAAAACAGTGCCATAGCTCCATTACAAAATAGGTTTACACGTATATCTCAGTAATGAATGAAATTGTGGATTCGTGTTGGTCTTCATTTCATGTGATGACCAGTGTCAAACTACCATATTGGTTTGTTACTGGTTACAAAGATGTTAAAGCGGAATTTTATATTTCCATTTGATAGTGGTGAAAAGTTAGCCTAGTGTGATTTTGTTTACACACACTTATATAAACACAGAGTCAAAAGACAGAATAAACATCACCAGTAGAATGAGGGTTGTACTGCTCATGGTTAGAGGCAGGCAAGCAGTGCAACACATGTTGGTGAACAAGGTCAAGCAAAACAAGGAAGACTGTCAAACATTTGTCATTATGTATATGAAGATAGTGAAGAAGGCGATCTTGCATCTCTCGAAGAATGAAATCCAGACCATTAGCTGCTTACAGGTGTTGATAAATATCAATGGGGACAGTTGAAGATATGTGCCTCGGTTGAGACTCGTACCCGGGATCTCCTGCTTACATGGCAGACACTATTTCAACATTTATCGATACGAAAAGTTCTAGAAGTTATATTGTTAAACGAAATTGCCACATGAAATTTAATTTCAGAATATTGTTTATAACAAGGAAAAAATCTTATGTTCTAGCATTGAAATTGGGTAATATGTGAGCAGCAATATTTCTTTATGCAACTCAATCTGCACATTCCAGTTGCAAATCTGCAAACCCTTGCATTTCTCTCTTGTTCGTGTGCAAAGGGGGGGGGGGGTGTTTCTAAAGTGGGCACCACATATTTTGTGTACTTTGTGATTTGTACAATACTTATTCCTCAATGATTTGCGGTAAAATATGACAGAAGACATTGGTGAACAAAAGCAGGGAAGGTAAGTAAACTTTTTGACAATTTCATTGTAAAAATCTGATATTACCTGTAATGCACAGGTTGCAGGGCTCACACATTTCAAGAGATCTGAAATGTAAACATGTAAAAATTTAGATTATTAAGTTTCATTTATTAATGAAAATAATCAATCTTTGAAAACATATACTGTAATTGGATGGATAAAAAAATCTACTATCCAAGCAACACCAGGAGAATACAGACATAAAGATACTGAAATTTGCAAGCTTTTTGGAGTCAGTGGCTCCTCCTCCTGGTAGAAGTGTTGAAGGGGAAGGAAGAGGGGTGAAAGAAAATGATCGGTGAGGTTTAAAAAAGGGGGAGAATTTGTAAAAGTCAACCAGAACTGCGGGTCAGGGGAGACTTACCAGATTGGACGAGAAGGTAAGCCTGATTGTTGGGGACTGCACCGGATGACATTTGAAAACCTGTGCCTTAAAGAAGGTGGAAGACTGGGTAATACTCAAGACAGTTTACTGCCAAAACATCATTCAAGTCTATAAGATCGGAAAGCTAAGTGCATGGTATATGGTAGAGTTGGGGGGGGGGGGGGGGGGGTTGAATAAACAGGTGAGATAATAAAACCTGTAGAAAACTAAACAGGGGTTAAAAAAGGAATTGTTTCTGTGAATAAATGCTGGGACTGAAGAAATTAATGTAAATTAAGGCCAGGTGGGTGGTGAGAATGAAGGATATGGAATGCCAGTCCCCACCCGGAGACTGAGCGAGGTGGTGCAGTGGCTAGCACACTGGACTCACACTCAGGAGGGTGACGGTCCTACTAACCCTTGTCTGGCCATCCTGATATCTGTGATTCAGCTCAATCACTTAAGACAAATGTCAGAATGGTTGGGACCGATGACTTAGTAGTTTGGTCCCCCCCCCCCCCCCCCCTCCTCTTTAAACCAACCAATCAGAATGCTTCCTTCAAAAGGACATTGCCAATTTCTTTCGCCAGACTTCCTAATTCAGGCTTGTGCTCTGTCTCTAATGACCTTGTTGTCGATAGACATTAAACACTAAAAAATAATCTCCCCCCACCCGGAGAGTTCTGAGAAACATGTTTGCGGAAAGAACCCAGATGGCACATGTAAAAAAAGGCGCTGAGGTCACAACTGTCATGTAGAGCATGCTCTACAACAATGTACTGTGTGTTGCTAGTATACAACCTCTGCCTGTGCCCATTCATCCTAACTGATAACTTAGTGGTAGTCATACCAATGTAAAAGGCCGAACAGTGTTCACATAGCAGCTGGTACATGACATGCATCATTTGATGGCTCTCCCATTGATAGCATATGTTTTGCCTGTGTAAGTGATATTGGCCGGGGGGGGGGGGGGTGTCGGAGGTGTTGGAGCCATAGGATACAGAACTGATTGTAGAAGCAGCATAGAATCTGACAAGGAGATTTGGAGGACAACAAATAGATATTCTAGGTGTGTGGGCAAAATGTCGAACAGAATGGATGATTTTAGGAGGCAAGAGCAGCATTGTTGAAGTATCAGATTAATACATTCAAGACCTGGATAATAATAAGTGACAAAGGGTGTACTCTTAACTTGTTTTTTGGGGTATCATCAATACCATAATTGGACTGATAGGAAATATGCTTTTGAACTAGGTTAAAGAAGGCTGAGGTGTGAATGATGGTGTATTTCTGTAAAGAGACTGCATCTGAACGAATAAGTTTGCCTTGAATGCCACTGTTTGACGTCAGGAATGAATGTGTGTCATCACTTTTTCAAAGTTTACTAAAAAAAAAAAAAAAAAGTTGAATTTCCGTATGATACCTCCCCAAAACTACAATATTTTGATTTTCTGATGATTTGTTAAAACACTACAGACATCTCTAAATGAGAGTAATTGTGAAAGTGTCATAACAAAAGGAAAAATTGAAAACTTGAGGTAAAGAAGCCAAAAGTGAGAGAGATCTGAATTTATTTTCAGTAAATACTTTGTGACCAATACTATGAGACATTATTAATGCACACACACTTAAATTTTTTGCGAATTTCAAAATTATGTTTTGAAAACATCAGTAATCAGGGAAATGATAAAATGGAAGGACTGCTAATTGTCAGCTATCACATTAATGCCTGAAACTCTTAGACTGTCAAAATATTTGTACATAAAGATTAAAGAATCTGAAATTTTTTGGTTTTTTAGAAATAATTTTATTCAAAACCCACATTCTAATATCTCTAAAAATTTCATGGTACGTTAGGTGGCCATTGTACTTAGGGAATGTACAACCAGAGTTGGCAATACTTGTCTGTACATAACATGAGACATTTTTTAGGTAGACCTAGCTCTACTCTGAAGCTCAAAAAATCATGGATACTTAAATATTTAAACCGATCGCTGATTTTAAGTAAAAGTCGTGCAAAACTGGCACTTCTGAATCAAAATAATTGCTTTACAACATTACAAGTGAGTGGGAAAACAATTCATACTTTTGTTTGAAACATTTTATAACAAAAATGGAATATTTATACCGATTTTTCTTTCTATGTTATTATTCACAAATTATTATGGTCTTCTGTCATGATTTTACTTCTTCATGACTTTCCATGAATTAAAATGGCCTACAATGTAACAATCAACACTGCACTGTTGAAAAGAGTTCCATTCCCCCCCCCCCACCCCTTCATATGTTTCTCATTGAACTCCTACAGCTGAGCTGAATTTGCACATGAACAAGGATGATCCAACGAGCAGTACTTGGGAAATGGGAACTGCACACTGAACTTTTGATGACGGCCATTTGAAAGCATTAGCAGGACCATGAGGTGTCATAAAGGAGGCGATTATATATTGCGGCTCATGAGAGACACTTATTATCTGTCCAACCTGGCACTGATTGTCATACACACAAAAAAATGAAGTGGTTCACTACAAAGTCATCTAATGTATACTGTGATCTCTGCATGTAACACAGAGTAACAGGCTGCAGCCTTCCCAGCAAAGAGCGCTCTCTCTCTCTCTCTCTCTCTCTCTCTCTCTCTCTCTCTGTGTGTGTGTGTGTGTGTGTGTGTGTGTGTGTGTGTGTGTGGGGGGGGGGGGGGTCCCTCTTAATATACTAATATACTTTCATTTGGGATTAAATTTTTAAAATGAGCTGCTGCACTATCAGTCACATACACATGTTTAGGAAATACGTTTGCTATCAAATGTACAGTTCGGCGTTAGAAGTCATTTAACATCTGAAAATGCTATATTGTCTTTTCTCTGTGAGGTACTGGTTGGGCTAAACAAAAGGTTTCGAACACTTGGCATATTTTTTGCTTTAACTAAGGCATTTGATTGTGTTGATCGCAAAATATTGCTCCAGAAGTTGGACCATTACGGAATACAGGGAGTAGCTTGCAATTGGTTCACCTCTTACTTTAGCAACAGGCAGCAAAAGGTCATTATTCACAATGTTGATAACGGCTGTGACGTGGGGTCTGAGTGGGGTACTGTCAAGTGGGGGGAGGGGGGGGGGGGTGCCGCCCCAGGGATCAGTGTTGGGCCACTCCTGTTCCTTATTTATATAAATGATATGCCCTCTACTATTACAGGTAAATCTAAAATATTTCTGTTTGCTGATGACAGTAGCTTGGTAGTAAAGGATGTTGTGTGCAACATTGGCTCGGTTTCAAATAGTGCAGTACATGACCTAAGTTCATGGCTTGTAGAAAATAAACTAACCCTAAATCACAGTAAGACTCAGTTTTTACAGTTTCTAACACACAATTCAACAAAACCTGACATTTTAATTTCACAGAACGGGCATATGATTAGTGAAACTGAACAGTTCAAATTTCTAGGTGTTCAGATAGATAGTAAGCTGTCGCGGAAAGCTCACGTTCCGGATCTTGTTCAAAGACTTAATACTACCATTTTTACTATTCGAATGATATCAGGAGTGAGTGATCATTTGACACGAAAATTAGTCTACTTTGCTTATTTTCATTCGCTTATGTTGTATGGTATTATATTTTGGGGTAACTCTTCCTATTCTAAAAGGATGTTTTTGGCTCAGAAACGGGCGGTTCGGGCAGTAAGTGGTGTAAGTTCACGAACCTCTTGTCGACCCCTGTTCATGAGTCTGAGTATTTTGACATTGGTCTCTCAATAGACATATTCATTGCTGTCAGTTCTTGTTAACAATATTAGCTTATTCCCAAGAATAAGCATCTTTCACTCGGTTAATACTTGGCAGAGATCAAACCTGCATTTGGATTGGACTTGCTTAACTCTTCTGCAAAATGTGTACAGTATACTGCTGCATCCATTTTCAATAAGCTACCACTCGAATTCAAAAATCTTAGCAGTAATCCACGCACTTTCAAATCGAAATGGAAGAGTTTCCTCATGGGGTTAGTCCTTCCATTCTGTCGAGGAGTTCCTTGAAAAATTAAGCTGATTGTTATTGTATTATTGATTGTAAGTAAACTTATGGACTGATTTTTTTCAGGTTCATAAACATTTGTTTTTATCTGTTATTTTTATGTTGTAATTTCATGTACTGACACGTTATATGACCTTGAATATTTGCTCATCAATTTGGCCCTACGGAACTTGACGTGTAAATAAATAAATAAACATGGCCTCTAGATGCTATGTCATCAATTATCATGCTGACAGTGTAGCATGTCTGTGCACTGGCATGAATGAGATCATCACTGACATTAGCAAAACAGTGTGGTGTTTGAAGGAAGTGAGCAACACATGTGAATATTGATATCTGTGATATGTGCCAGTGGTAACTTTGAATTTCATTCTGTAAAGCAACAGGCCAGTTCTTAGCAAAATCAAAATGAAGAATAATGTGTCAGTATTTTGGTATGTGGCTGACTTGACTTCTGCTATGGCCTGCCTCTGAATCCTCCGGATATGATGGTGATGTATTCCTTTCATGACCCAATGTGTAACCTCTGTAACAAACTTCTCTGGCTCTACTGTCTTCTTCTGCAACTCTCCTCCCTCCCACAATGCATAGGTTACCTCAGTATCCTAAAGGTGTAATACTTCAACAGCCATCACTTTGGCATTAGGACACATTGCAGACTCCTGCAGCCAACACGTATTTTGCGGCTCTTGACGTATATGCAGAAGCATCTAGTCCACCTCTGTGCATTTCTTTCCGGTGACAATGGTCATGGCGAAACAAACAAGTTTCAAATTAGTACAGGATATACATCTGCACACTTCCTTCACTGGCTGGCATGTTACTCACTTTGGTCATAAGAAGTAGAATTTTGTGAGACCAATTTTTAAATTCAGGTTCTCCTTTTTCCATTACAAGATATGTTTGTTTTATTGATCTTGTAATATATCTTTTTACCTTTTGACCTTTTTCACTAACAGAGGTAACAGCCTAGTTAGGACTTTGCCTGCTGTAATCTCTGTCATCACTTAGGTAATATTCCAGAGCAACAGTAAGTGTGCCATCATGCAACAGATGCCCACAGTAAGAATCTGGGATTGCTCAAATACTGTGCTCATTCTATATTTTATGAGCTTTTTAAATCAAAGAATGTGAGCAAGTGAGTATGTATTTCTGTATCTGCTGCTTGGAGTATGTACCTGGTATCAGTAACTGTAACTTGTCAGTGTAGGTGACTGCTGAGATAGCAGTATTTAGAGTTTGAAACCACACATCACATTTTGTGCACAGATTACTATCTTCGGCTTCTGCACCAAGTGCATCTACCTTATGCAATTCACAAAGTTTTGAAGATGTTGCTTGTGTAAAACTTGTTTCAATTTCTTTCACTTTTCTTTTTACATATTTTCTTCTTATGCTTCTTACTTTCCTGGACATTTAAGGGAGGGATATAGTAGGGGCAACAATAGAAATGCTAACTTTCAACACAACTTCACACCCAGGAATTTAACATCTGCACTGTCTTCTTCAGTTTCACATTCGGGTGGTTATAGTTCAGGTGGGTTGTCACTAAATTTCTTCTTGTAGTGAGTGTAGCAGCAATTCCTGCACAACAGGTGTGATGCTAATACCATTACTTGAGGACCAAGATATTTGTGCAATACCTCGGACAGATTTTCAACAACTGTGAAGTGTTGTTCACTTTTCTTAAACACCACCTTCTTGTATCTTTTTTGGTAGTCCACACATCTCATTCTTTCGCTACTGTATTTTCTCACTGATATTGTCTAACAAAAAGTTCATACCAAACACAAAACTATGCAGAATGGTTTATGTGCAAGTTCTCACTCATTTGTGATAAACATAGTGTGTGCAGGGAAACAGTGTTGCCAACATGCATATTTTAACTAGAAATTCAGAGAAGCAAAATATGCAAGTTGCCAACATGCATATTTTAACTAGAAATTCAGTGATGCGAAACATGCACAACGTTGAAAAATTTTCAACATTTGACATAGAAAAATATTGCTCTCTGTCTTTGCACTGACTTCCAACATATTAATCAAACAATATTTTGTGTAGTTCTAAAAAGTTTTTGGATGGGGGTTTTTGAAAAAATAATCATAAAAATGCATTTTTTTAAACGTTTTAGTGATTAATATTTACATAATACAGATAGCTAGAGCACAGAAGATACTGTTTATAATTACTTCAGTAATATCTCATAATGACAGAAAAGACAGCGTTCTGTGAGTATGCAAATTAGAAAAATAATTAAGTGGAAAAAATAACTTAAATTTCGTATTTTCATCTTAAATTTGTAAGTTAAAGGAAGCCCATAAGTGTGTGGGTGTCAACCAAATTTCAACGCACTAAGATGGAGCATTAATGCAAAACATCTGCCAGGTCATTAGTACTTTTGGTTTATTAGTTAGAATTTTTTTGTTCTCTTTTGCTTTAAGAGCTATTTACGAAACATACATTTTTGAAAGGACTGTACCATTTACAAAAATTAATATAAAACAAAAATACTTCATTTCTTAGCACTTATGAAACAGAGGTCTACTATATACACTCCTGGAAATGGAAAAAAGAACACATTGACACCGGTGTGTCAGACCCACCATACTTGCTCCGGACACTGCGAGAGGGCTGTACAAGCAATGATCACACGCACGGCACAGCGGACACACCAGGAACCGCGGTGTTGGCCGTCGAATGGCGCCAGCTGCGCAGCATTTGTGCACCGCCGCCGTCAGTGTCAGCCAGTTTGCCGTGGCATACGGAGCTCCATCGCAGTCTTTAACACTGGTAGCATGCCGCGACAGCGTGGACGTGAACCGTATGTGCAGTTGACGGACTTTGAGCGAGGGTGTATAGTGGGCATGCGGGAGGCCGGGTGGACGTACCGCCGAATTGCTCAACATGTGGGGCGTGAGGTCTCCACAGTACATCGATGTTGTCGCCAGTGGTCGGCGGAAGGTGCACGTGCCCGTCGACCTGGGACCGGACCGCAGCGACGCACGGATGCACGCCAAGACCGTAGGATCCTACGCAGTGCCGTAGGGGACCGCACCGCCACTTCCCAGCAAATTAGGGACACTGTTGCTCCTGGGGTATCGGCGAGGACCATTCGCAACCGTCTCCATGAAGCTGGGCTACGGTCCCGCACACCGTTAGGCCGTCTTCCGCTCACGCCCCAACATCGTGCAGCCCGCCTCCAGTGGTGTCGCGACAGGCGTGAATGGAGGGACGAATGGAGACGTGTCGTCTTCAGCGATGAGAGTCGCTTCTGCCTTGGTGCCAATGATGGTCGTATGCATGTTTGGAGCCGTGCAGGTGAGCGCCACAATCAGGACTGCATACGACCGAGGCACACAGGGCCAACACCCGGCATCATGGTGTGGGGAGCGATCTCCTACACTGGCCGTACACCACTGGTGATCGTCGAGGGGTCACTGAATAGTGCACGGTACATCCAAACCGTCATCGAACCCATCGTTCTACCATTCCTAGACCGGCAAGGGAACTTGCTGTTCCAACAGGACAATGCACGTCCGCATGTATCCCGTGCCACCCAACGTGCTCTAGAAGGTGTAAGTCAACTACCCTGGCCAGCAAGATCTCCGGATCTGTACCCCATTGAGCATGTTTGGGACTGGATGAAGTGTCGTCTCACGCGGTCTGCATGTCCAGCACGAACGCTGGTCCAACTGAGGCGCCAGGTGGAAATGGCATGGCAAGCCGTTCCACAGGACTACATCCAGCATCTCTACGATCGTCTCCATGGGAGAATAGCAGCCTGCATTGCTGCGAAAGGTGGATATACAATGTACTAGTGCCGACATTGTGCATGCTCTGTTGCCTGTGTCTATGTGCCTGTGGTTCTGTCAGTGTGATCATGTGATGTATCTGACCCCAGGAATGTGTCAATAAAGTTTCCCCTTCCTGGGACAATGAATTCACGGTGTTCTTATTTCAGTTTCCAGGAGTGTATTTTTTCCAGAATAATTCATGACCATGAGTTGACATGACCTGTATGATTTGAGATAAAATCACCCATTATTATTTGTTAGTAGGTTTAATGTGAACAGAAGCATGTAGCTGACCCTCTGTGAGTATGAGGTCAACATCAAGGAAAGTGGCATGGGATTCTAAATGTATTTAGCTATTCCAAGAATTCTAACAGGTCAGTCTCACCACGAGTCTATATTGCAAAGATGTTATCAATGTATGTAAATCAAATCGGCAGTAGAGGGCCTATGGATCCGAGGAAAGCTCCAGCTAAGCAACCTGTGAAAAGGTTGACATAGGAGGGCGCCATCCTCATTCCTATAGCAATGCCACTGATCTGTTTGTGACCCTGCCCCTCAAAGGTAAAGCAGTGGTTAGTAAGTATAAAGCTGATTAAGATAAGCAGGAAGGAGGTCATAGGTATGGATTCAGTGAGCGCTGATCGAGGAAATGTTCAGCGGCAGACAGACCATGTATATAAGGGATGTTGTTGTGTGTGGGAGGTTGTTGATAGACTGGGACAGGCACAGATTGCAGACGCTCTTGCTAGGAAAAGTTCCGATGCAGCTGATGTCATTAGTTGCTTCCCTTCCCTGTTTTTCCATTCTCTCCCCTTCAATTTACGTAAGATCTGGGTAATGGTTGGTGTCTTTGTGCTGTATGCTGCAAGGGTAGATCAACGTAGGCAGATATACGTTCCATGGGTACTTTGAAGCTAGCAACTATGGGACAGCCAGGATGTTTGGGTTCATGGACCTTAGGTAAGGATGGGGTAAGAAGTTCTGTGTATTGAGGTGTTAATCCTTGTGTAACTGACCTAAAGTCTCTCCTTAAAACCTCTAGCCACTCACAGCGACCACATAAATCTATAGAACATTGGTTTCAATTAGTGTACTGCTTTGCCATGTAATTCTCATGGGAAAAATAACAGAACACATGTAAGTGTTAAGTAATGCTCCTAAATTATCCCTTTTATTTGAATCTTCTAGAATACTCAAAGTCACATTAGTGTGTGGAGACTATTGTCTTGCTTTCTTTTGTGTGCTGGCCTTTTTGCAAGAATAGATCTATATAAGCTGTAACACTTGTAAGTACTTTTCTGGGAGTAGAAACTACTGGTACCAAATGATTTGAGGTCGATTTTACTTTCTGATACACAACTCCTCCTGTCTCCATATTTTCCCTACAGAAATGGACTGCTAATGTTTAGTCCTCTATGTTTTAACATCTCTGCATGAGCCATGGAACTTGTTGAGGTGGTGTGGCTTGCATTCCTGAATGACACAGATAGCAATGCTGAAAGTGCGACCTAAAATATTCTGGAGGCAAAAAGGGAACTGGATAGATTGAAGTTATAATGGGAATCTGTAAAGTGTGTTGGGAGGAAGAACAGAACTCTGGTCAGATAAATGCAGGATTGTAAATATAAAACCAAAGTGGTAATGCAGAGTAGGTCTAATAATGAATAAGAAAATAGGAATGCACGTAAGCTACTAAGAATGACATAGTGAACACATTATCGTAACCAAGGCAGACACAAAACCAACACTCACCACAATCGTACAAGTTTATATGCCAAATAGCTTAGTATATTATTCAGATAATTAAGGGAGACAAAAGATTTAATAGTAAGAAAAGGAAGAGAAGTGAAAATAATAGAACATGGACTGGAGGGAAAGGAATGAAAGAAGTTACCTGGTAAAATGTTGCACAGAGCATAATTTAATCACTGCTAATACTTGGTTTAAAAATCAAGAAAGTAAGTTTCATAGACGGAGATTTCGAAGTCAGATTTTAATACATTGCCTGCTGCACATGTGGTGATGGATGTCTCATGGTAATGATGTCAGTTTTGATGTTCTGCTGTGGTAAACAATGATGCACTGAATCTGGGAAAGAATGAAATAGAACACAAGTGGATAACTTTGAAAGACATACTGGTGAAGGCAGCAGAGGATCAATAGCCAAAAAGAGCCAAGTAACAAGCCTTCAGTGATGCATAAGGTAATGGACCTAAATGACAAAAGGAGACAATACAGTTTCTTGAAAAATGAGATTAAATAGGAAGTGAAAAATAGCAAAGTGGGAGTGGTTAGATGAGAAATGCAAGGCTGTAGAAGCATGTATAACTAGAAGAGAGAGAGATGCTGCCTGCAGGAAAATGAAAGAAATCTTTGGAAAAAAGAGCAGCAGGTGCATAATTATTAAGAGCTCAGATGGCAAACCAGTACTAAGCAAAGAAGGGAAAGGTGGAAGGAATATATTGAAGGACTATGTAGGGGTAAGACAATAGTATAGAAGAGAATAGAAATAGACAAAGATGACTTGGGAGGTATGATACTGCGAGAATAATTTGACAGAACAGTGAACGACCAAAGTTGAAACAAGGCTCCTGCAATAGAAGACATTCTCTCAGAATTATTCACATCCTTAGGAGAGTCAGCCATGGCAAAATTATTCCACCTGGTTTGTAAAATATTCAGTAGAAGAGATGTATTTAACAGTAATGAAGATGAAGTAGTGCTCATAACTCTCGAGGTACGCATTTTAGAGCCTTGTCTACTAGATATTTTTGCTTTGAATGATCATTTCTGTCATATCCTTGAATATTGACCATTCTTCCAGCTTCAAGAATGTAACGAGCACATGAAGGCAGGTGCCGACAGGTACGAATATTGGCAAACCATCAGTTTAATAAGTCACAGTTGCAAAAAATTGACATGAATTATTTTCTGAGGAATACAAATCAGGTGGAAGCTGACCTCAGAGAACTATCAGTTTGAGTTCCGCAGAAATGTACACCCTAGGCAATACTGACCCTAGAAGATTGACTGGAGAAGGGAAACCTACATTTACATGCTGCCTGACCAGGAAAGTGAAGCACCGAGAAGAGATCGTCGGAGTCAATGTAACTTCATACATGTAAGCACAATTGATGGGCATGTAATTTATTAGGGTTGCAATTCACTGTGACAGAGAGACAGGCCATCAGAGTACACTAGTGGTGTTACCTGGTGTGGTAATATATATAAGGAGTGTAAACAGCTTCATGTTGGTGATGACTAGGAAGGACATGGAGAGGCCATGTGCTCATGTGAGACAGCATTATCAGCACCTGACCAAGTTTGAAAGGAGCCTCATTGCAGGTTCCCATTTGGCTAGCTGGTTGGATCATGCAGCATCCAGTTCTGTGGGGCATTCGGATATGGTAGTAGCCTGATGAAGGACAGCATGAGATCATGAGGGCAGACATACTTGTCAAGGTTCTGGTTGACCATGTTTGACCTCTACAAGAAAGAATTGCCATATTGTGCATGAAGCTCTTCATAACCCCTTCACATCTGCACCTGCCATCTGAGGCCAAGTACTGGACTCTGCAACATCCTGTGTCATCCCACACCAGTGGTCAGAGACTAACAGTAGCCAGAGTGGGGAATTGCTGTCCCATATGTAGGCTACCACTAACTAGGTGCCTGGGAAGCATGGACTGTTGAATGGCATTTCATTTTGTACAGTGAGAAATCACAATTCTGCATTACCCCAGGTGACTGTCAATGAATAGGGTGGAAATCTGGGAAGAGATTCCATTCTTCTAATGTTTTGGAGAGGCACAGCAGTGTTACTCTTGATGTCATGGTTTGGGAAGTCCTCAGGTACCACTTCAGGTCATGACTGGCAGTGATTGAAAGAACTCTGACTACACAGCAGTACATCGTGGACATCCTGCACCCTCATCTGTTTCATCTCATGTGACAGTATTGTAGTACCATTTTTGACAGGTCAGTGCTCATCCACATATGGTATGTTTATCTATGAACTGATTGCATGATGTTGACTGCACCTGTGTTAGCAAGATCCCTATGTCTGTCCCTGATGACCCATGTGTGGAACTAGTTTGGATGTCAACTCCGTCCCAGTATCCTGGGTATCAACGACCAGTTAAGACAGTTGTTGGCTAGCTTGATTCGGGAAAGCATAAATCTGCTTTGACATCTCTCACAACTGAATCAGTGCCTGCATCATACTGATAAGTGGTCTCATACTGCCTCTCAATCCACAAAGTTTCATTTTGTTTCCTCCTACTATTCAGGTTTTGACAGTGCTGACTGAGATATATTCATTCAAACTCTGAAGGCAGGAGGGATGAAACACAGGGAGTGAAAGACTGTGTGCTACTTTTACAGAAACCAAATGGCAATTATATGAACTGAAGGATGTGAAAGGGAAGCAGTGGTTGAGAAGAGAGAGCGACAGTGCTGTAGCCTATTTCTGATGTTATTCAATGTGTACATTGAGCAAGCAGGAAAAGAAACCAAGAACAAATTTGGAGAAGAAATTACAGCCCAGGGAGAAAAAATATAACTGGGAAGTTCGCCAGTGACACTGTAATTCTTTAGGTTGCAATATCAACAATATAAGGAAAAATGTGGACTGCTACTCATCATAAAGATGACCCATTGAATTACAGACATGCTCATTGAAAAGGTCTTTACACATTTAGCTTTTGACCAAAGCCTTCTTCAGAAAAGGAGAAACATATACACACACAGCTTGGACCGGAATGCAACTGTTACACTGAACGGAAGCTGCAGTCTGGAAGAGAAGGCATAGCAGGATACAGGGAATGAGGAAGAGCACTGTCTGGCAGAATGTGCAGGGACTAGGATGTGACATGACAAGATCCAACAGGTTCAGCATCAGGAGGCTGAGAGGTGGAGCGGGGGGGGGGGGGGGGGGGGGTGTAAGTGGAAAAGGAGAGTAGCGAGGAGGAGGGAAGACAGACGGTGTGATGGCAGAGGGCAACGTGGCGTGATAGTTCGGGGGGGGGGGGGGGGGTGTATTGTTGGTCGGAGAATGTGTGGGCAGTAGGTTGAGGGAGCAGAGATTGTGTTGTAATGGTAGCTCCCATCTCTGCAATTCTGGAAAGCTGGTGGACAACGGGAAGATCCAGGTGGCCCAGGTTGTCAAGCAGCCATTGAAGTTATGAATGTAATGTTCAGTAGCATGTTGTGCCACAGGGTGGTCTACCTTGTATTTGCTCACAGTTTTGCTGATGCTGTTCATTCCGGTGGACAGCTGGTTGGTAGTAATACCAATATAAAAAGCTGTGCAATGATTGCAGCAGAGCTGGTATATGACACGGCTGCTTTTGCAGATGGCCCTGCCTCTGATGGAGTAGGATAAGCCTGTGACACGACTGGAATAGGAATTGCTGGATGGGTGGATTGGGCAAGTCTTGCACCTGGGTCTTCCACAGGAATGTGATACCTGTAGCAAGGGGTTGGTATTGGGAGGGCACAGGGGTGGACTAGGATGCGGTGGAGATTGGGTGGGCGACAGAAAAGCCTGTCCAAAAGGATGACCTGGGTCTTCTACAGGAATATGATACCTGTAGGAAGGGGTTGGTATTGGGAGTGGCACAGGGATGGACCAGGATGCTATGAAGATTGGGTGGGCTACAGAAAAGCCTGTCCAAAAGGATGAGCGACCACTGCCAAACTGTGAGCAATAACAAAATAGACCACCCTGCGACACAACATGCTACTGAACATTACATTCTTAACTTCAGCAGCTGCTTGACAACCTGGGCCATCTGGATTTTCCCCGTCCCTGTTCATCTCCGTTTCCCCCTCCCTGTCCCATGGCCTCATGACGCAGCAACTGTTGGCAGTCTAGCGCTCGCATATTCTGCGAGACAGCACCCTTTTTCTTGTGCTATCCATACCCTACCATCCCTTCCCTACCCCCTCCAGGTTGCTTCTTCCGTTCTATGTGAAAATTGCATTCCCATCTGAGCTGTCAGAGATGGCTATTATGTGAGCATGAGGCATGTCGACAGACAGAACAAAGGACTTGAAAGAACAATTGAATGGAAAATACAGCGTCTTGAAAAGAGATTATAAGACGAACATAAAGTAAAACAAGGGTAATAAAATGTGGTCAAATTGAACCAGCTTATGCTGATAGAACTAGATTAGAAAATGACATTAAAAGCAGTAGAACAGTTTTGTTATTTGAGCAGAAAAATAACACAGTTGCCAAAGTTAAGATGATATAAAATGGAGACTGGGTACAGCACAAAAAATATTTTTGAAAAAGCAGAATCTGTTAACCTCTACAGCTACATGGATACTCTGCAAATGACATTTAAGTGCCTGGCAGAGGATTCATTAAATATGAATGGTAGGAGGTCTTTTCTGAAAGTCTGGAGTGCAGCCTTGTACAGAAGTCAAACCTGGATAAGAACCAGTTCAGACAAGAAGAGTATAGCGGCTTATGAAATGTGGTGCTGCAGAAGAATGCTGAAGATTAGATTGGTGGATAGAGTAATTAGTGAGGTTCTGAAATGAACTGGGGAAAAAAATTATGTCACAACTCAACTAAAAAAAGGATCACTTGATAGGACACTCCTGAAGCATGCAGGACTCAGTCAGTTTGGTAATTGAGGCAAGTGTGGGACCTAAAACCAGTAGAGGGAGACTAAGGGATGAATACAGTATGCCCATTCAAATGGATGTGAGTACCTGCCAGGGTAGTCGAGAGCACTAAAGCACTGCTTCCTGGACTCGGGTAGGTGTGCCGGTCCCAGATCAAATCCGCCCAGCGGACGAATGACGATGGCTGGATGTGGTTTTTAGGCAGTTTTCCACATCCCGCTAGGTGAATACTGGGCTGGTCCCCACGTTCTGCCTCAGTTAAATGACTCACAGACATTTGAAACACATTCACACTATTCTATGGCTTATACTAGATGCAGACAGTTGGGGTACACTGATTCCATTCCATGGGGTATGGGGTGGTGACAGGAAGCGCATCCAGCCACCCCTTGCAATTAACATGCCACGTCTGTTTAACCTTAACAGCAGACCCCCCAGTCGGGATTAATACTTTGAAAGAGAGAGATTCAAATGGATGTGAGTAGCATAAGACATTTGGAGATGAAGAGGCAGTTTAAGGATACGTAGTGTGGGGAGCTGCATCGAACCAGTGTTTGGACTGAAGTTAATAACAACTGTTTAACATTGCTATGCTACAGAACAGTCTCCTGTCACAACCTACATTCTATGGCATCAAACACCACATCATTATTATGTTAAGAGACAAAGCTATCATCAGGTATTGGTAGGTTCAGTTGACCCCTTTCATATATTTTCAGCAGAAAAACATATCAAAGGTTCTCTTCTCTACTTGCAGTAACCGATTCTAAAGTTGTTCATTTGGCAACTTGCTGTAAATGTTGAGAAATGCAAAATTGTGCACTTCACAAAATGAAGAAACATAGCATCTATGATAACAATATCAACAAGTAACAATTGGAATCTGTCACTTTATACAATTGTGTGAATTTTCATTGAAAATTAAACTCTGTGTAAAGGAGTGAACTTTAAAGACAAGCAATTTATACAATGTTTTCGACAGCAATATGAGTCTTTCAACGAAGTGGATGGTGAAGTGTGGTGACATTAACATACATGTGCAACAAAGTAATTTCTGAGTATGTATCTCACAATGCCTGATACATTTATAAGTGAACTATAGTCGTTCAATGGATGCTGTTGGCCAGGGTTCTCTCCACTGAAAATGTGAGTGTGATGGGTAATAATGACGCCCGGCCCATAAGAATGGAGATCTTCTGCCACAGTGTCGGATTCTGAACATCTACCACACACACTACACCCAGAATGAAGACAAACACCACAGCAATTCTTTTAATATGTAATACTCAGGTGAAAGTGTGACATTCAACGTGAAATTAACGCTAAGAAATGAGTGCACGCATGTACGATGGTAGCAACTAGCATGTTGACTGCTAGCAATTCGTGCTTAGCCGCCAAACATACTAGCGTACAGGCGCAAAACCTGGCAACGAGGCTGAAGCAAACTGAACGTTATTGTCAGCACGCTAAATTCAAATATTTAGTTGACTATCAAATTATGTATATAATCTTTTAATTTCTTGTAGAACCCGAACATACATAGGATAAGCTGACATAGCCATTCCATTGAATAAAGGAGAAGCTGACAAATAAATGGGATCGACCTCTATCAGCAAATGTAAATATAAGTTATGTACATGCATAAACACTGTATGTCTCCATACCATGTCAACGTACAGTGTGGCAGCAATTTTGTAGGTACATGGTGAAAGACCCCTCCTCCCCAATGTGGTAAAGTTAAAATTTATTAAAAAATTAAACAGCAATAACGATAGAATCAAAGACCAATTGTAAGTGCCGGCAAAGGCATTAGCTATGAATGGCAGTAAAGCGTACAGAAATGACCATAAAACATCATTCACTGTTTTTATACATGATTTTGTTTCACTATCTCATATGTAGAAGTTATTAAAGTGAAACAGAACCAAGTTAAGAAGAATTCCTTCATATTTTATATCATCGTGAGAGGCACTGTAGTTCCTTGGAGTCGGCTACCTGCATCTACAATTCAAATTGAGGAAAAGAAGTCCATGGTCATATTTTCATAAAATTAACAGAAGGAGAAGCTTTCAGAAGACAACAAATGGACACTAAAAGAAACGACGCAAGGTAAAGTGAATGAAAAATGGCACAGTTTTGTACACCAGAACATTTCGTAATAATACACTGTACTAATATTTGCCTTTCATTGCAAGTGAAAGAACAATTACCAAGCAATTCCTTTACTTTTTTCCTTTTAATTATATTGTTTTATTAATAAAATACAGAAGACACCAACATGTTGTGCTCGCTATGTGTGAATATCAGCACATGATGTGCACTATTTGATAACGAGAGTTTAAGCCATTCTTTGAATGTTGACTAGCCCTCTGTTTTGGATGACAATAGTGAGGAGGTCAGAAGCCTCATTATTTGTTGAAAGCATCAATCTAGCTGCCACTGCCCCCCCCCCCCCCCCTCCCCAATTTTTGTGTGTCAGAGTACAGGCATTTTCTAACGTTATAATCCCAATAACCTGAGAACTTCAGATGTATTCTTTCGTTTCTATTATTTTTTATGACACAATCACATGAGCATTTCACAATGCCATAATCATTTTCTACCAACCACTGGTCATCTTCAAACTGTCAATAGGCAGAGGAAATAATCATTTTAGAACCTTTAAAATTTGCTAGTAAAAATCTACAAAATGATAAAGAAGAATAAAAAATTGCTAAAGGCGTATGCTGCAAGTGGATTCTATTGTGTTTACAATAACACTGAAAGCAGCAGTAGGTAGAGGTCAGTGTCTTGAAGGGGGGGGGGGGTGAAATCCCCTCTTTGTCTTTTCATACATATCTATATTTGTAAAAGAATATCTGCTTTGGAATATTTGTAGTTACAGTCATTAGTGTGTGATGTGATTTTTAAACACAAATTAAATTCCAGCATTTGTAACAAGGGACAGGAGGGTTGGGGAAGGGGGAGGAGGGAAGTGTTTCATATGTACATGATGACATGGCTAGAGTAATACATTGACTCCCTCACACATACTGATGGATGTTTCACTGCCAGGGCACAGTTTCAGGTGTGAGACTGCGCTGTAGACTGGTGGAAAGGAAATTATTGCATAAGAATAGTAAATTACTTTGGATATCTTTTGTTACTGTATGCTGATATTTATTATGGTTGTATATATGTATTTACTATACTTTTAGCTTTTATAATTTTGATCACACTCATTGTAGTTGAGAGACTGAATGATGGAGAAGCACATGAAAGAGGCTGAGAATGTTGCTGGGCTTTCAGACAAATGAACTGGTACAGAATAAACATAAACTCATGTGGCTACATTTTACTGGCACTGCAGCTCAGCTGGCGTGATGGGATGCATTGAATGGAGCAGGCAAGAAGATAAAATGTTGGATAGAAGGGTGGCTAGTGTTTGAAACAGAGAAGCAGAAAGCACACAGGATAGGAATGTAGTTCACATTGCAAGAGGTAGGGAGAATTGCAGGTGGTGCACAGTGATGTGACCGAATGGACTGTGAGAGGGAGACAGAACAGGGAGGCTACATAGAGGAGATTGCAAATGTAGATTGAGTGGAGGTGTGAGGATAGAGATGTAGGTGGGACAGGTGCCAGGGGAGCTCAATGCCAGGAGGATTGTGGGATCGAAGACTGTGGTATGAGGGTAGTTCCCACCTTTGTAGTTACCGATCGCGCATTTTTACTTGGCTCCTCCTTGATTGGTGGAAGTCAGCAGACTTCATGCTGCTCCAGAATGTTAACAATTGATGCCAACACTAGCTACCTATTAGTATTGTGCATGATAATAATGAGCTGTTGTGAATAAAGTGTTGATCAGTGTGCGATCTTGTTCATAGTGATTGTTAATATTATTCACAAAAATGAGCAAAGAGCCTGTACCTGGTCCTTGTAGTAACTCACCATCAACTTTCATGTCACTTTTATGACACATTAACCTGTTAAATGTTCATTCCTTTTGTAAGCTGTAAGCTGACTGCTCTGGGAGGAGGAGGTGGGATTTGTCTCAGCAGTCAGTGTGCTACGAGCCAAACACAAACTTCCGCTCCCAGAGTCTTCTACTCAGGAGCTAAGTAAAAGTGTGCAAGATCTAAGAGAACCCTATGGACTTTGTCTTTTGGCTACTTTTGAATACGTTTTTATGCCCAAATGCCACGTCAGTAATTCATTGATCAGTATGTCTCGAAAATTTAAAAACTCTGTTGGCTGTGCCTGATGCATGTGAAAGTTATTGCTTCTTTGGAACGGGCATTTCTCCCTCATCATCACTGCTATTTCTGTCCTTAGACATATTGATTAAATTTTGAAACAATGTTGTCATTTGTGTGTTGTCTGACAACCAGCATTTTGTCTTCAACCTCTCGAAGCTCTTCAAATATAGGCTGACATGCTTGTTTCATGTTAGCCAGACTTGGCTCATTCCTTATTGCAGGGCCCAACTTTAGCACCATTCTTCAGTCAGTGGAAATCTCAGTAGTGTGCACAAAACTGAAATCCAGCTTTCTTGATAGTAATACCACTTGCTGCAAACAGCTCTCCCAGCAAATGTCATGCCAAAGAGTGTGTGTACAATGGAATCAGTGGCCTTGTACTGGCCAGCTGTACTGTTGCCCTTGATGTTCACTTTGATGTGCCTTGGAGCCACTTTTCCTGCTAGACATTTTTTTGTTAAAACAATGTTACCTCACCAGATTAAAGAGAAATGTATGTGACTTCAGAAAGTGCAAATTTCAATTAATGAAACAATTGCTTTTAACAAAAAGTGTCTATCAGAAAAAAGGAGACATCAATAACAATAGTAGAGCTGCACATATAAAAGGATATAAATAATGCAAAATTTGTGCAAGGAATTATGCTGCCGTCTGATGATGGACTCGGGTCAGAAACTAGTTATAGCAAAATATTCATCAAAAAGTGTGGCTGGTAGAAGCTTTCTTTTTCCCAGTGATATTTATGAACACAGGGGCAGTCTTCGCAAACCATTGTGGATAAAATGTCCCATTTTTGTTAGTACCATAAAATATAATCAAATAAATAATAATCATGAAACATTTTAGGTAAAAAATAGAAAGAAAACGGAATTTGTCAAGAGATGTTTTCCTGTGACATTATTTTCATAGTACACAGACAGCAGTTGAAATCATAATCTTGCTAAACCCATCAATTGAAAGTGTTTCAGCAAAAGACATATTGCTACATCATCACAAATTATCAGTGATAGTTTTTCCTAAATAAACTATAAAGTGTCACTGAATATTATTAGAGATGTGAATCATGCCAGAAAGTAGGGAGTCTTCATTTTGGATATTTACTTGGACATTGTAGGGTTTGTTCACATTATATGCTGTAGTCTGAGAGAGCAGGTAACTTCCGTGTCAGAGACAGGTTGTATAAGGTGGCAGTTTAGGTAACGTCCGTGTCAAAAACAGGTGGTATAAGGCGGCAGTCCACTGTTAGGCTGCTATACGTCATCTCATCATAAATTAAATTTGCGTGAAAAAGAGTATTGCAAACTTATCTTTAAATGTCGAGGCCTTTTTGATCTCTTGCTAAGTCATTTTGTCCCTTCCAGTTATGTTTGTGGAGACCAGACCATTGAGGCACTCCTTACTTTATCTTACCTCAGTTATACTTTTACCCTCTATGTGTGAAGTTTTAATTCACAAAGCACTGGAAAAACAAACTACTCTTGTCTGCACTATAAATATTGTGTGGATTACACCCTTTTTCTTTGTTTAGGCAAAGGTTACACAATTTCTGTAAATTATGGCCATTGGTTTCCACACGTCACCCATCAAGCTCAGATCAGGTCATTTTGGTGGCCAGAGCACCAATGTGAGTTTATTATCATGCTCATCAAACCAATGTGAGTTTACTATCATGCTCATCAAACCACTATGGCATGACTCTGGCATTGTGAAATCGACAGTTACTTCGCTGGAAGATGCCACCATTTTCAGGGGAGACATCAAATAAGAAGGGATGCAGTCAGTCCATAATAATGTTTATGCAGTTCACAGATGCCATGATGCCTTCAGTCACTACCACAGGTCCCAGAAAGAGCAAATGAATGTATTCCATAGCATAATACTGTACCTAGTGTCCTGCATCAGTGGTGTGGTGCACATTTTGAGCACCTCTTTGTCGGGATGGTGGCATATCCAGACACAGTCATCAACTTGCTGTAACAAGAGATGTGATTCATCTGACCAGGTGACATGTTTCCATTAATCCGAGGTCTGATCTCAATGAGATTGTGCCCACAGCAATCATAATTGATTATGCTGAGTCAACATGGGTCATCTGGTGCAGAGCTCGATGTTCAACACTGTGCACTGAAGGGTGTGCTCCAAAACACTTGTGCCTGCATGAGCATTGTACTTTGTCGTCGTATGTACCACAGATCAGTGCTGAAGTAGAAGTGTAGGATACTGTCTGACGGTCCACCTGCTTTTATTTCTTCGTTTGTTGATTTGTGTCTTTGGTGTCAACATATTGCATTGCTACACTGGCTGAAAAATGGGTTGTGGCTTCCGACACACACTACTGTAAATCATGTAGCTGACAGGTGCACAGTTGTGTTTCATGGTACTTTAATTTCCACTTTGCACAACCCCCAATATTACACAGTTATATCGCCAGTGCGTTATTCTTTAACCTTCAATAAGCCTCATTAATAGTTAGCAGGTGAAACTCCACATACTGCTACAATAGTTTACTGCTGAACATCTAAGAGCAGTAAAACCTAACCATAAAGTTCACAGTTCCTGAAGAATAATCAGGTGTGTATGGAGCAGACACTGTCACTGTTTTTACACACAGCCTAATTTTTAACACTTATTTCACAGTTAATTTGAAGCATTGTTGTTGTTCTAACCATCATAGATTACTTGTCTCAAACGCGACCGTGGATGGCCTGTCTTGTGACAAAAAATCGGGTGCTTATATATCCTCACAGTAATAAGTGCTGAAACTACACATTGTTCGAAGTTTAATTTACAGAAATTACAATTAAAACTTAACTCATTAAATTAACTGACTACATCGAAAAATTTGTTCCTTTTATCACTTTCTTCTGCTTCAAGAGTTCAGCAGAATTATTTGTTTAAATCATGAAATTAACTAATATAAGTACACAAACAATACTTTGGACAAAACTGTTAATCACTTTGGAATTAATTTAGAGTTGGTTTTGCTAACATGTTTCCGACTAGAGCCAAATAGATACTTAAAGATTGCTGGCATTTCGTCTTCCAAATCTGTACAATTATTACAAAATTTATATTTGTTTATATGTCAACAATAGAATTTAAGTTGCGAAACAATTACTGATTTCGCCCTATAATAAAAGATACTAACTGGGAATAGTCAAAATAAATTAGAAAATCAATTACATACATAAAACTAAGCCCAAAATTAGATCTGGTGTTATATTCTCTAAAACTGAGGGCCAACCTTTCTCTTTTATGAAAATGCAGATTATATTCATGTATGCTAATAGTGAAGTAACAAAATGAATTTAAGGATGCAGAAGGCAAAACAAGAGGGGAACTAAAATTATCCCAGCTTGCTTTGTCACAGCTGTGACCTATCCATGGTATCGCTGTCCTTCAACCACTTTCCAGAAATGCTCATGGAAGCAATATTCAAACAGCCAACCAGCTTTGCTTTTTCCAAGATGCCCGTTCATGATGCTTATCCATAATCTGTCCTTTGACAGAGTCACTTATGTCAGTGGATTTCCCTATTTGCAGCCCATTCCATTACTAGAATAATACCTCACTTAGCACTATTATCCAACTACCACTGTCTGGTTTCATGCTTCCAGTTCTGTGTTTGTTCCACATGGTACTTCTCAATATTATGACACTCAATGGCTCAGTAATATTTCCTTGTCACAAATGTGAAGGGTGAGCTGATGCAAGACAACTTAGAATCCTGCATTGCAATGTTTTGCCTTCAAATGTGATCAAAATTTTATTCTATCACTAAACAAAAGAATTTTAATTTTTTGATTCAGCATCCTGAAATTACAACCCAGCATCCTCAGCCTATGTCTGCATCTACATCTACATCTGCAGTCTGCAAACCACCCTGGGCTGAGATGCATAGCAGAGGGTATGTCCCTTTGTACTAATTATTAGGGTTTCTTCCTGTTCCATTCATGTATGGGGCATGGGAAGAACAATTGTTTGAATGCCTTTGTGCATGCAATTATTATCCCGATCCTGCCTTCACAATCCCTATGTGAGTGATACATAGGGGGTTGTAGTGTATTATTAATCATTTAAAGCTGGTTCTTGAAACTTCATTCTTAGATTTTCTTGGAATTGTTTATGTCTATCTTAAAGAGTCTTCCAGTTCAGTTCCTTCAGTATCTCTGTGACAGTCTCCAATGGCTTAAACAAACCTGTGACCATTCGTGCTACCCTTCTCTGCATACATTCAATATGTACTATCTGGTACAGGTCCCACACACTTGAGCAATATTCTAGAACTGGTCACACAATGTTTTGTAAGGAATATCCTCTGTAGACTGATTGCACCTGCCCAGTATTCTACCAATAAACTGAAGCCTGCCAACTGCTTTATCCACAACTGTGCCTGTGTTATCATTCCATTTCATATTCCTACAAAGTGTTACACCTAGGTATTTGTTTGAGTTGGCTGAGTCCAACAGTGACTCACTGATATTATACTCATAGGATACTATGTTTTTCTTCATTTTGTGAAATACACAATTTTACATTTCCGAAAATTTAAAGCAAGTTGCAAATCTTTGCACAACTTTGAAATATTGTTGAGATCAGAGTGAATATTTGTGAAGCTCCTTTCAGACAGTACTTCATTATAGATAAGTACATCATCTGTAAAAAGCCTGATTTTACTAGTATTAATATTGTCTGCAAGGTCATTAATATACAACTGAACAGCAAGGGTTCCAACACACTTCCCTGGGGCACACCCGAAGCTATGTCTACATTTGATGCAGGCTCTCTGTCCAAGATAACATGCTACATCCTCACTACCAATAATTCCTCAGTCCAGTCACAAATTTCACTTGATACCCCATATGATCGTACTTTTGACAATAAGTGTAGGTGTGGTATTGAGTCAAATGCTTTTTGGAAATCAAGAAATACTGCGTCTACCTAACTGCCTTGATCTGAAGCTTTCAGTATACCTTGTGAGAAAAGTATGAGTCAGGTTTCACAAGATCAATGTTTTCAGAATCCATAATAGTTGGCACTGAGCAAGTCATTCTGTTCAAGATAGCTCATTATACTTGAGCTCAGAATTTGGTCTAAGATTCTACAACAAATCATTGTCAAGGATATTGGTCAGTAGTTTTGCAGTTCATTTCTACTAGCCTTCTTGTAGACAGGTGTGACCTGTGCTTTTTTCCAAGAACTGGGCATGATTTTTTGTTCCAAGGATCTGTGATAGATTTAAGTTAGAAGAGGAGCTAACTCAGTTGCAAATTCAGTATTGAATCTGATAGACATTCCATCGGGCCCTGGAGCTCTGTTCAATTTTAACAATTTAAGCTGTTACTCAACACCATTGACACTGATACTTATTTAATTAATCTCTTCAGTGGTACGAGTATTGAATTGGGGCAATTTTCCTTGCTTTCCCTTTGTAAAGGAACATTTGAAAACAGAGTTAAGCATTTCAGCTTCTGCTTTGTTACCCTCAATTTCAGCTCCTGTCTCTGCTAGGGACTAGACACCAACTTTGGTGCCACTAAAGCTTGTATATACGACCAGAATTTCTTTGAGTTTTGTGAAATATCACCTGACAGTATTCTGCTATGGCAGTCATTAAAGGCATCATCCATTGCTCTCATGACAGTCAAACACATGTCATTCAGCATCCCTCTATCTACAGCCACACACTTTGTTTTACACCTATAATGCATCTGTTTCTTTAGAAGTTTATTTACAGTGACTGTATACCATGGAGGTTCCCTCCCATTATGTACTGTTCTACTGGTCATGCATCTGTCATGTGCATGGTCAACTATTCTTTTAAACTTGAGCCATGGTTCTTTTACATTCTCCTTCCCTGTGCTGAAAGTTTCAAGCTGCTGTTTGAGATAAGACACTAGTGAATTTTTTAATCTCATTTACTGAATATATATATCTTTCTGCTTGTTTAATTGTCCTTTGTACTTTGGTAATCATTGTTGGCACAACCACATCATGGTTACTGACCAGTTTTGATGTGGACATCCTCAAAGAGATCAGGTCTGTCTGTTGCCATTAGACCCAATATATTTCCATCATGAATGGGATTCCTAACTATCTGTGCTAAGTAATCTCCAGAGAAGGCACGCCCTGTCACGCCCACCACTAACAAAACTATAATTTTCCTTATTAATTGCTGGATGATTGAAGTCTCCACTGATGATCACAGTATGACCGGGGAACTTAAGCACAAGTGAACTGAGGTTTTCTCTAAAGTTTTTGGTTTACATCAGGAGATGAGGCTGGTGGGCTGTAGAAGGATCCAGTTATCTAGTCAAAACAATTTCACTTGCAGCTTCAGCTTCTACCTTGGTGGGTTTGAGTTTCTTGTCTACTGTGACGAATATGTCACCTCCATTTCCCATTTGCCTATCCTTTCAGTCAGTAACATTTGTCAATTAATTTATCTTGGTTTTGTGGAGCACTGATTCCACAAGAACATTATTTACCACTTATCAAAATGTGCAGTGCAGTGCACTTTCATTCATCATTTTCCATAGGTCCCACCAAGCAATGCACAAGTCAAGCCAGCTGAATGTAACCCAATAAATTAAAAGGAAGATGTACTAAAAAAACCTGAAACTATATTGCTTCTTTTTGCCTCCCATGAACCATGGACCTTTCCATTGGTGGGGAGGCTTGCTTACCTAAGCTATACAGATAGGTGTTCCGTAGGTGCAACAACAATGGAGGGGTATCTGTTGAGAGGCCAGACAAATGTGTGGTTCCTGAAGAGGGGCAATTGCCCTTACAGTAGTTGCAGGGGCAACAGTCTGGATGATTGGCTGATCTGGCCTTATAACATTAATCAAAAGGGCCTTGCTGTGCTGGTACTGTGAACGGTTGAAAGCAAGGGGAAACTACAGCCCTGATTTTCCCAAGGGTACACAGCTTTATTGTACAGTTACATGATGCTGGCATCCTCTTGGGTAAAATATACCAGAGGTAAAATAGTCCCCCATTTGGATCTCTGGGCGGGGACTACTCAGGAGGATGTTGTTATCAGCACAAAGAAAACTGGCGTTCTTCGGATTGGAGTGTGGAAAGTCAGATCCCTTAATTGGACAGGTAGGTTAGAAAATATAAACTGGGAAATGGATGGGTTAAAGCTAGATATAGTGGGAATAAGTGAACTTTGATGGCAGGAGGAACAAGACGTCTGCTCAGGTGAATACTGGGTTATAGATACAAAATCAAGTAGGGGTAGTACAGGAGTACGTTTAATGTTGTTGTTGTCTTCAGTCCTGAGACTGGTTTGATGCAGCTCTCCATGCTACTCTATCCTGTGCAAGCTTCTTCATCTCCCAGTAACTACTGCAACCTACATCTTTCTGAATCTGCTTAGTGTATTCATCTCTTGGTCTCCCTCTACGATATTTACCCTCCACATTGCCCTCCAATACTAAATTGGTGATCCCTTGATGCCTCAGAACATGTCCTACCAGCCGATCCCTTCTTCTTGCCAAGTTGTGCCACAAACTCCTCTTCTTCCCAGTTCTGTTCAATACCTCCTCATTAGTTATGTGATCTACCCATCTAATCTTAAGCATTCTTCTGTAGCACCACATTTTGAAAGCTACTATTCTCTTCTTGTCCAAACTATTTATCGTCCATGTTTCACTTCCATACATGGCTACACTCCATGCTAATACTTTCAGAAATGACTTACTGACACTTAAATCTATACTCGATGTTAACAAATTTCTCTTCTTCAGAAACGCTTTCCTTGCCATTGACAGTCTACATTTTATATCCTCTCTACCCCGACCATCATCAGTTACTTTGCTCCCCAAATAGCAAAACTCCTTTACTACTCTAAAGTGTCTCATTTCCTAATCTAATTCCCTCAGCATCACCCGATTTAATTTGACTACATTCCATTATTCTGGTTTTGCTTTTGTTGATGTTAATCTTATATCCTCCTTTCAAGACACTGTCCATTCCGTTCAACTGCTCTTCCAAGTCCTTTGCTGTCTCCGACATAATAACAATGTCCTCGGTTAACCTCAGAGTTTTTATTTCTTCTCCATGGATTTTAATACCTACTCCAAATTTTCGTTTGCTTCCTTTACTGCTTGCTCAATATACAGATTGAATAACATCTGGGAGACGCTACAACCCTGTCTCACTCCCTTCCCAACCACTGTTTCCCTTTCATGCCCCTAGACTCTTATAACTGTCATCTGGTTTCTGTACAAATTGTAAATAGCCTTTTGCTCCCTGTATTTTACCCCTGCCACCTTCAGAATTTGAAAGACAGTATTCCAGTCAACATTGTCGAAATCTTTCTCTAAGTCTACAAATGCTAGGTTTGCCTTTCCTTAATCTATCTTCTAAGATAAGTCATAGGGTGAGTATTGCCTCACGTGTTCCAATATTACTGCGGAATCCAAACTGATCTTCCCCGAGGTCGGCTTCTACCAGTTTTTCCATTCGTCTGTGAAGAATTTGCATTATTATTTTGCAGCCATGACTTATTGAACCGATAGTAATTTTCACATCTGTCAACACCTGCTTTTATGGGATTGGAATTAATATATTCTTCTTGAAGTCTGAGGGTCTTGCTCACCAGATGGTAGAGTTTTGTCAGGTCTGGCTCTCCCAAGGCTGTCAGTAGTCCCAATGGAATGTTGTCTACTCCCAGGGCCTTGTTTTGACTTAAGTCTTTCAGTGCTCTGTCAAACTCTTCACGCAGTATAGTATCTCCCATTTCATCTTCATCTACATCCTCTTCCATTTCCATAATATTGTCCTCAAGTACATCACCCTTGTATAGACCCTCTATATACTCCTTCCACCTTTCTGCTTTCCCTTCTTTGCTTAGAACTGGGTTTCCATCTGAGCTCTATATTCATGCAAGTGGTTCTCTTTTCTCCAAAGGTCTCTCTATTATTCCTGCAAGCCGTATCCATCTTACCCCTGGTGAGATAAGCCTCTACATTCTTACATTTGTCCTCTAGCCACCACTGCTTAGCTATTTTGCACATCCTGTTGATCTCATTCTTGAGACATCTGTATTCCTTTTTGCATGATTCATTTACTGCATTTTTATATTTTCTCCTTTCATCAATTAAATTCAATATTTCTTCTGTTACCCAAGGATTTCTACTAGCCCTCGTCCTTTTACCTACTTGATCCTCTGCTGCCTTCACTATTTCATTCCTCAAAGCTACGCATTCTTTTTCTACTGTGTTTCTTTCCCCCATTCCTGTCAATTGTTCCCTTATGTTCTCCCTGAAACTCTGTACAACCTCCGGTTTAGTCAGTCTATCCAGGTCCCATCTCCTTAAATTCCTATCTTTTTGCAGTTTCTTCAGTTTTAATCTACAGTTCATAACCAATAGAGTGTGGTCATAGTCCACATCTGCCCCTGGAAATGTCTTACAATTTAAAACCTGTTTCCTAAACCTCTGTCTTACAGTTATATAATCTATCTGAAACCTTCCAGTATCTCCATGCTTCTTCCAAGTATACAATCTTCTTTCATGATTCTTTTATCTCTAGCAGTGCGAGTAAGCTACTATGAACAGCATAGTGAACGCATTATTGTGGCAAAGATAGATGTGAAGCCCACACCTACCACAGTAGTACAAGGTTATGTGCCAACTAGCTCTGCAGATGATGAAGAGGTTGATGAAATGTATGATGAAATGAAAGAAATTATTCAGATAGTGAAAGGAGAAAAAAATTTAATAGTCATGGGTGACTGGAATTCGATAGTAGGAAAAGGTAGAGAAGGAAATGTAGTAGGTGACTATGAACTGGGGGTAAGGAATGAAAGAGGAAGCCACCTGATAAAATTTTGCACAGAGCATAACTTAATCATAGCTAACACTTGGTTTAAGAATCATGAAAGAAGGTTTTATATGTGGAAAAGGTCTGAAGACATTGGAAGGTTTCAGATAGATTACATAATGGTAAGGACCAGGTTTTAAATTGTGAGACAATTCCAGGGGCAGATGTGGACTCTGACCACAATCTATTTAATCTGTAGATTAAAACTGAATAAGTTGCAAAAAGGTGAGAATTTAAGGAGATGAAACCTGGATAAACTGAAAGAACCAGAGGTTGCAGAGAGTTTAAGAGAGAGCATTAGGGCACGATTGACAAGAATGGGGAAAATAAATACAGTAGAAGAAGAATGGGTAGCTTTGAGAGATGAAATAGTGAAGGCAGCAGAGGATCAAGTAGGTAAAAAAATGAGGGCTAATAGAAATCCTTGGGTAACAGAAGAGATATTGAATTTAATTGGTGAAAGGAGAAAATATAAAAATGCAGTAAATGAAGCAGGCAAAAAGGAATACCAACGTCTCAAAAATGAGATCGACAGTAAGTGCAAAATGGCTAAGCAGGGGTGATACCTAAGTCAAAACCAGGCCCCTGGACAACATTCCATTAGAACTACTGATAGCAGTGGGACAGCAAGCCCTGACAAAACTGTACCCCGTGGTGAGCAAGATGTATGAGACAGGCGAAATACCCACAGACTCCAAATAGAATATAATAATTCCAATCCCAAGGAAAGCAGACTATCACTTTAATAAGTCACAGCTGCAAAATACTGACACTAATTCTTTACAGACGGATGGAAAAACTGGCAGAAGCTGACCTTGGGGAAGATCAGTTTGGATTCCATAGAAATGTTGGAACACTTGAGACAATACTGGGTACTCAATATTTTTGTTTTTCTTATTTAATAAGGTTCCACATTGCCTTTGCTGTGTTCTTAGTCTATTTTATTTTTTTGTGCGTAGTATGCAAGTTTTGTGGGTTTAATAATAGGCAAGAAGACTCTAAAATGCTAGTAGTAATAGCATTTCAACTTTTGACTTTTCTTGTGTTCTGAATTAGGTAGAGCACTCTCTTCTTGACATAAGATACTTTAACCCCAGGAACTATCCATCCCTGGTTTCTGCTTTTGGTTAATTTTATTCCCTTTTTAGCATTCTTACTATAATTTTTCTCTAAACGATATGGCTGAGTCATTGTTTGTGAGATTGTGATACAATACCTTCCTTCTATGATCTGTACTTACTGTTCAGCATATTTTATTATTAACATGTGGCCATCACAGACAGAGATATCAGTACCACTTTTACATCTATATCATCAGAGTTATTTGGATAAAATAAACTGTTGGTGTTAGTTGCTCTATGTCCTTTAATCCTCTTAAGGATTTTCACTGTGGCAAATAATTCAAAGCTACTTGTCAAAAACTATAAGTAATTTTTAATTTATTTGCTTGAAGTGTGTAGTTACATGAATAGCAATTGGTAGTACAATGCAACAGTATACATCTAAATTTACTTTATAATAGGAACTTAAGAATGTTGTCCAAATTATTTGGCATAATAATACTTTAGGTTTTAGTTTCTACAGTAGGCTGTAGAAGCACTGCTCAATGAGCCACGTTTCCCCCCCCCCCCCCCTTCCCCCCCTCAGTCTTCTGTTTATCATACGGTAATTTTGTACTTATTTAGTATTGTGTTCATGAATTTGTGCATTACAAAATAGATATTTCTTATCTTCAACAGTTAATACTATTGTTTCAAACATATACATAGAATAGATACAATTTTAAAATCTATAAAAAAATCCCTTACATGATGTTCTAGAATCTTTTTTGCCTAATATTCTCAAGGCTCTTTTCTGGAGTTTAAATACTCGGTCTACATTTGTTTTGGAAGCCCCGTCCCACAATGAAAGACTATATGCTAGAAAGGAATGTATTAAACCGAAATACATCATCCTCATTGTTTGGGTATTGACGTATGGAGCTATTCTTCTTAAAACATGTAGACTAGATGATAGTCTTACACATACATTGTCAATTTATTGTGTCCATAGTAGTTTGCTATCTATGCATATACCTAGGAATTTACACTCACCACGGATTTTCCCCAAAATATTACTACCTTGAGAATCAATACAAGTCTGCAAATCACCAACATTGAAGGGGATATATATATATATATATATATATATATATATAAAAATCCCCTTCAATGTTGGTGATTTGCAGACTTGTATTGATTCTCAAGGTAGTAATATTTTGGGGAAAATCCGTGGTGAGTGTGTGTATATATATATATATATATATATATATATATATATATATATATATATATATATATATATATATATATACTGAAATGTCATCTGCATACATTTTAATGAAGGTATCATTTTTTACTATCTTTGGAAAGTCATTAATGTAACATATAAAAAGAAAGGGACCAATTATTGATCCCTGAGGCACACCAGATTTAATATTCCTGACCCTTGATATATCACTTTTTAATGTTTCTCCATTGTTGTGTGAGATTGAGGTACACTGTCTTCTGGTTTGTTTTTTTTAATATGATGTGATGAGATGCAATAGTTTTCCACGTACACCATCTCTGGCCAGATTTGACAGAAGTACCTTAGGATCAACCCTATCAAAAGCCTTTGATAAGTCTAGGAAAAATCCAGCTACTTGCATGGCTTCATCAATTTTGTCAAGAGCTTTCAGTATAAATTGAAGTGTTGAAGTCATGGTGCTACAACCACTTCTGAAACCATACTGAAAATCTCCCAGGATGTTGTGCTTATTATAATGCTCTACCATATATTTCAGAATTATTTTTTCAATTAATTTGCTAAAAATGGAAGTTAAAGCGAGTGGTCTGTAATTTTTTACTAGTTGTTTATCACATTTTTTGTAGAGAGGTTTAACAATGGCTAATTTTAGTCTGTCAGGGAACACTCCTTTTAAGACACTATTTATTAGATACACCAAAGGATATGCTAGATTATTTTCGCACTGTTTAAGTGGACATGGAGAAATTTCATCCCAGCAGATTCATCGTTTTTACATTTTCTGATGAGCTGCAAAATATCCTTGATTTCAAGTTCATGGAGTTGATTAGTTTCAGAATGGTTCTCAGCAAGACTCCCAATTGGTACTTTATCTGTGGTACAAAAGTCAGATTCTATGATATCTATGAAATAGTCATTAAAAACGTTACTGATCTGCTGAGGATTGGTGACATCAATATTGTTATTAGATATTTGTATGTTGATGTTACACTTTAGTTTTGTTTTATTGTCTCTTATTTCATTTAATATTGACCAGCTGGTCTTGGAGATACAATCTGTGTTTTGCATGTTCGAGTTAATCTTTTCAGCCTTCAGTCTTTTGACTTGCTTACAAAACTGGTACTTACATTGTTTGTATTTATCCCTGTGCTCATATTTGTATCATATGCATTTCTTCCATTTTTTCTTTCAGTTCTTTGGTAGAATTATCAAATTCCATGGGTCTTGACTGTCTTGCCTTATTCTTATTAATATTTATCTTTCTGATGAGAATAGTATTATTTAGATGAAAAGATAATGTATCTAGGAAGGCATCCCATTTATTATTCACTCCTTCAGCTTGCAATACTAGATGCTAAGATTCATCCTTGATCTGCCAGAAAGTCAACTTTAAAGAACTCACACATAATGATTCTTCAGTTAATTCTGAATAATTTTATTAAGCCTTTATCTAGCTGCAGAATTTAAGATATTTTCCTCCAGGTAGCCTGTAAACCATTTGTATAACAGGCTTGTGTGTTTCCTAATCCAGTATTGTGGCAAAGCATTGAGAGATCTGTTTGATGCAATATTCGTTAACTTGAATAGCCCAGGACTTTCTAATTTTTGCAAACATAAGCACATGTCATTTTCTTTTACTGAATCTATAGTAGAATGTTATTAGATACTGTACATCGAGATGTGGGTTTGGTTTAAATGACTTCCATGTGGCGTTCTGATAAGCCTGCGTAGCAGCAAGAGCAAAGGTAAGGGCTTTTTACTCTAATCGAGATGCTTGCCATAACCAGCCATCACTACATTTCACAACCTTGCCTGTCTCAGTGCACCAGCACAACTGTTTGATCAATGGTATTACCATAACCTGGAGCACTTCAGCAGCGTTGCAGCACATAGTGTACACAGCACCTGGGGCATCTGCTCAATGAGGGTGCCTGGCTTATGCAAATACTGGCTAAGTAGTTCCACTGGGGCACTGAACTGGTGACCACTGTACAGCAGGCAGCTGCTGCAAGGCCATCATTACTCACCAACCATATACTGGAATAGCTGTCTCTGTTTTTGGCAGGGTGGCCTGCCTGGGGTTCTGGCCATAGTGCTGATGGGCTGAAGGTCAAAGTGCGGTCCTTCTAGCTGCCTATCCACTGGGTGTCTGATGTCAACTGTCACCAGTCAGCCAGACATCAAGGCATGGCTAGGCAGGCCCACATCCTGCCTTGCTTGCTGAACATTTTGTGGGCCTCTGTTGCAGCCACACCACTGTCCTGGATTGCCCACAGTGCAAAGGTGCCACCCTACCGGGCCGGACTGGGCATAGCGTCTTTACAACTAAGCATTTGGGACTGAGAACTGTGGGAACAACAATAATAGAAGTCTGGGCTCAACCCTCCCCCCCCCCTTCCCCCCCACCCCACCCCCTCCCCTCCCCCCTCCCCACCCCCCTGATGTAAGCATGAGTCTAATGTAATAAACTATGGGCAAAGAAATAAAGGATTCAGTTGCCCTTTAGCTGTCCATTAATTATGCTGCCCACCTATCTCCAATCTCCTCCAAGAACCACAGAACCTCTGTGCACAATACATCTGCTGACACCTGACTGCCCTTGTATTTTCCAGTGCGTACTTGAGAAATTCATCTCTTTTATTGATTAGGCTTTTAATTTTTTGGTGGAAAATACTAAATGAGTTTTATTATCTGTAGCATTGTTCAAACTGCAGTATTTTCTTTCATTAGAAGCTGTTTCAATTGTAACTAGTGCTTTTTTTAGACTGGATGGGTTAGATAAGTAAGCTGTTCCCAGAAACATTCCAATCCATCAGTTGCACCCATGTGTGAACAATCCGGTCTCCAAAAGTCTGCATTTACATGTTCCACAGAACATCTGATCCAGTGTTTATACTGTTCAAAGAGGGATGTGATATTCATATTAATGCAATGAGCATTTTCACGAATATGGCCATCCTAAGCTGTATAGATGAGGATACATTCCAAACTATTGCCTACGCCAACTGTTATTATATTATCTTATTTGCCAAGCTGTTTCACCTGAGAGCCCATATCATAGCTGAAATCACTGTCTTGTACTTGCCATAAAAATAATAATGATTTGGTAATAATGTCGCAGAGTATGTTCAAATAATCAAACACTGCTACTGATACACTTCTGATTTTGAATCAATTGTAACAAACATGTATTTGTAAACATCTGAAGTTCTGAACCAAATGGGTGTGCAGGTACAATAAACAATTTTCTGTATTTCCTGGATGTCTGTTACTTATAGAAGTTGAATCTCAGAGATCTCATTTGTAGGTTTCAGGTGGTGAAAATTCAGAGCCTGGCTATAAGAATTACATACAGAATTCTCTTACTTATTCAGGTCCAATTGTAGCAACCATGTTGTTCTAGTGGTCTTCAGTCCAAAGACTGGTTTGGTGCAGCTCTCCATGCTACTCTATCCTGTGCAAGCTTCTTCATCTCTGAGTAACTACTGCAACCCAAATCCTTCTCAATCTGCTTAGTGTATTCATCTCTTGGTCTCCCTCTACAATTTTTACCCTCCACGCTGCCCTCCAATACTAAATTGGTGATTCCTTGATGCCTCAGAACATGTCCTACCAACTGATCCCTTCTTCGAGTCAAATTGTGCCACAAAATCTCTCTTCTCCCCCATTCTATTCAGTACCATCTCATTACTTACGTGATCTACCCATCAGATCTTCAGCATTCTTCTGTAGCACCACATTTCAAAAGCTTCTATGCTCTTCTTGTTTAAACTATTTATCATTGATGTTTCACTTCCATACATGGCTACACTCCATACAAATACTTTCAGAAATGACTTCCACACTCTGATACGTAGAATGCCAGTTTTTTTTTCTCCTGATAGTGATGTCCTCCAGAGTAGTCCCCACCCGGAAATCCAAATGGGAGACTATTTTACCTCCGGAATATTTTACCCAAGAGGACGCCATTATCATTTAACCATACAGTAAAATTTCTCTAATTCACATCAGTGCAATGGTGCCCATACCGAGTGCCCCTAGGTATGGGCACCCTTGCATTGATGTGAATTAGAGAAAAAGGGGGAGCTGTGGCCCACTCCCTAGCTCTCAGGGAAAAGGAAAATTATTGTGCAGTCATGTGTTTTTATTTCAAGAAAATGACTGAAAAGTTGGTACTATACAGGTATTTAGCAGGTTTAGAATTAGACCTTTTTAATGGCTACTTGCAAGTTACCATCTGTCTTCCAAAATATTAAAAACACACTATGCCCCAGACAATGTTGTGATCTGCATACTGAAAAGTCAGCAGGTGATTCTCCACCCTACCCACCACACTACATCACAAGAAGGAACTACAGGGTGTTTCAGAAAGTTGCTAGGGGCACTTTTCTCCGCAAAGTGTGATAACAATGTAACAGTACATGGGATGCACATACAAATTACTAATAACGCTAATGTGAGAAACTCATATGGATAGAATCCACGTAAATCTCTGCACACTATTCTACACTGGTACAAGAGAAATTGATGCTTAGTCATCCTGCAGGACAGTTATAGCATTTTTCCGAAGAAAAAGGCAACTTCCCTTGCCTGAAACGCTACTTGATTTTCAGATTTCAGACAGGCTATACCTCCTCAGCCTTTCCTGTCCATTTCTCTTATAGGGAGTATCATGACAAATACAGGGATTAGTGACCACAAGGCAGTTGCTGGTAGGCTGAATACCTACAACCATGTTGTTGTTGTTGTGGTCTTCAGTCCTGAGACTGGTTTGATGCGGCTCTCCATGCTACTCTATCCTGTGCAAGCTTCATCATCTCCCAGTACCTACTGCAACCTACATCCTTCTGAATCGGCTTGGTGTATTCATCTCTTGGTCTCCCTCTACGATTTTTACCCTCAATGCTGCCCTCCAATACTAAATTGGTGATCCCTTGACGCCTCAGAACGTATCCTACCAACCGATCCCTTCTTCTAGTCAAGTTGTGCCACAAACTTCTCTTCTCCCCAATCCTATTCAACACCTCCTCATTAGTTATGTGATCTACCCATCTAATCTTTAGCATTCTTCTGTAGCACCACATTTCGAAAGCTACTATTCTCTTCTTGTCCAAACTATTTATCGCCCATGTTTCACTTCCATACATGGCTACACTCCATACAAATACTTTCAGAAACGACTTACTGACACTTAAATCTATACTCGATGTTAACAAATTTCTCTTCTTTAGAAACGCTTTCCTTGCCATTGCTAGTCTACATTTTATATCTTCTCTACTTCGACCATCATCAGTTATTTTGCTCCCCAAATAGCAAAACTCCTTTACTACTTTAAGTGTCTCATTTCCTAATCTAATTCCCTCAGCATCACCCGACTTAATTCGACTACATTCCATTATCTTCATTTTGCTTTTGTTGATGTTCATCTTATTTCCTCCTTTCAAGACACTATCCATTCCGTTCAACTGCTCTTCTAAGTCCTTTGCTGTCTCTGGGAGAATTACAATGTCATCGGCAAACCTCAAAATTTTTATTTCTTCTCCATGGATTTTAATACCTACTCCAAATTTTTCTTTTGTTTCCTTCACTGCTTGCTCAATATACAGATTGAATAACATCAGGGAGAGGCTACAACCCTGTCTCACTCCCTTCCCAACCCCCTTTCATGCCCCTCGACTCTTATAACTGCCATTTGGTTTCTATACAAATTGTAAATAGCCTTTCACTCCCTATATTTTACCCCTGCCAGCTTCAGAATTTGAAAGAGAGTATTCCAGTCAACATTGTCAAAAGCTTTCTCTAAGTCTACAAATGCTAGAAACGTAGGTTTGCCTTTCCTCAATCTAGCTTCTAAGATAAGTCGTAGGATCAGTATTGCCTCACGTGTTCCAATATTTCTACGGAACCCGAACTGATCTTCCCCAAGGTTGGCTTCTACTGGTTTTTCCATTCGTCTGTAAAGAATTTGCAGCCGTGACTTATTAAACTGATAGTATAGTAATTTTCACATCTGTCAACATCTGCTTTCTTTGGGATTGGAATTATTATATTCTTTTTGAAGTCTGAGGGTATTTCGCCTGTCTCATACATCTTGCTCACCAGATGGTAGAGTTTTGTCATGACTGGCTCTCCCAAGGCCGTCAGTAGTTCTAATGGAATGTTGTCTACTCCCGGGGCCTTGTTTCGACTCAGGTCTTTCAGTGCTCTGTCAAACTCTTCACGCAGTATCATATCTCCCATTTCATCTTCATCTACATCCTCTTCCATTTCCATAATATTGCCCCCAAGTACATCGCCCTTGTATAGACCCTCTATATACTCCTTCCATCTTTCTGCTTTCCCTTCTTTGCTTGGAACTGGGTTTCCATCTGAAAGCTGCATGCCCTCAGGAAAATTTACGGCTGTAGTTTCCCCTTAACCATAAAAAAGTATATATATTTGAAATAAGCTGATAAAAATGCCCTTAATGCCTTTTTAAGAGGCGGTCTTCACTTCTTCCAATATGAGCATGTAAGCCTAGAAAAATGTGGAATGATTGCAAAGAGATATAATTGATGGCAATTGAGAGATATATACCACATAAATTAATAGGTGATGGTACTCATCCCCCATGATACACAAAATGGATATGATTGCTGTTGCAGAAGCAATGAAAAAAGCATGTCAAATTTAAAAGAACGCAAAATCCCCAAGATTGGCAAAGTTTTGCAGAAGTCCGAAATATAGCGTGTACTTCAATGCATGATGCTTTTAATAACTTCCACAATGAAACTCTGTCTCCTAATCTGGCAGAAAACCCAAAGACATTCTGGTCATACATAAAGCACACCAGTGGCAAGACACAGTCAATACCTTCACTGCATGATAACAATGGTGAAGTCACTGATTACAGTACCACTAAAGCAGAGTTATTAAATACGGTTTTCAAAACTCCTTCACCAAACACAACAAAGTAAATATTCCTGAATTCCAATCAAGAATAACTGCCAAGATGAGAAACATAGAAGTAGATATCCTCGGTGTAGCAAAACAGCTTCAATCACTTAATAAAGGCAAGGCCTCCGGTCCAGATTGTATACCAGTCAGGTTCTTTTCAGAGTATGCTGTTACAATAGCTCTATATGTAGCAATTATATACAACTGCTCGCTCACAGAAAGATCCATATCTAAAGACTGGAAAATTGCTCAAGTCACACCAATACTCAAAAAGGGAAGTAGTAGTAATATGCTAAATTACAGGTCCATATGACTAACATCAATTTGCAGTAGGTTTTTGGATATCATTCTTGTGAAACACAACTAACTCTTTATACTCATGAAGTAATGAGTGCTATTGACATGGGATGTCATATTGATTCCATATTTTTAGGTTTACAGACGGCTTTCGACATTGTTCCTCCCAAGCGTCTTCTAACCAAACTGCATGCCTATGGAATATCGCCTCAGTTGTGCGACTGGATTCATGATTTCCCATCAGAAAGGTCACAGTTGTGCAGCATGGCGTCCGGTACAGTTGTTTATAGTGAGAAAGTGAACAAAAGTTATAGTTGTGTGGTGAAAAACGGAACATACATAAATTATAACAGTGAAATAGTGAAGCTAAATGAACGTGTATCAAGCCTGCAATTAATTGTAGATGTACTAAGGCGGGACATTGCGCATTTAGAAAATGAAAATGCCGAACTGAAAAAGGCGCGTAATATCCCGATCGCCAAAGCAAGTAAAACACGGAACTGGGAGCACAGGACTAGCATGATCACGGAAGAAAGAAGCGAAAAGGTGATAAATACAACGAATGGAACGAACCGCGGCAATAAAAGCAGTTTCAGTGTCCTACCTACAATAAACGAGTGCTCTGAAGTGGATATAGGCCTAAAGGCAGAAACAACAAGGCAACATATGTTTACTAGGCCAAAAAGGGTTGGTCGTGTGAAACTCAGTGACTGTGGAATTACTGTGGTAACAAAAAACCGTTTCCATGCACTAGATTCAGATATAAATGTGGAATCCACGGAAAACTGTGACGACAACAACACGCCAAATCTATATAGTGACAAGCACATGAGCAGAAACTTCCGCAATAAACGTGAAGACAAACTCAAAGTGAAAATATTCTGTGATAGCCATGGACGTGAGATCGCAAAAATACTACGTTACAGTCATTGTATACAAGCAACTAGTATTGTCAAACCAGGTGCACCCATCCAAGAACTCGTTAGAAACATAGAAACTGAAAATGATCGTCATATTGTCGTCATAGCAGGAGCCAATAATGTATATAAAAACGACCTCCACAGTGCAACACGAAACCTTAAAGCAATACTAAACTCAACAGGAGAGAAATCAGTTTTTGTAGTCGGAATTCCACATAGGCATGACCTTTCGGAATGGTCATGTGTGAACGTGGAAATCATAAAAGCAAACAGGCAATACTCAAAAGATTTGCAGGGCCTACCAAAATGCATATTTTATAAGTATGGACTCCTTGCAAAGAGACTGTTACACGAGACATGACATGCACCTTAATAACAGAGGCAAGAAGATTCTGTGCCAAAACATCAGCATGATACAGAAAGCATCTGACAACCAAGAAGTAATTGCTGCTCTTCCAGTTCCTTGCTTGACGCAAGCAGAGCCTGAAGAAATGGTTACTTCTATTGCAGCAGTAGAAGTAGAGGTGGAAGCAGCAATTGTACCTAAACACATAACAAATGCTGCAGCAGCAATACCTACCACACTTCATCAACAGGATTCAACAGCAGCAGAAGATGAAGCAACATCCAAATCTCCTCTGTCACCAGTTGCCACAACAATGCCTACAGCAGCAGCAGTACCTATCACACTTCACCAGCAAGATTCAACAGCAGCAGAAGAAGAAGCAACCACCTTATCTCCTCAGTCGCCAGATGCCACAACAGTGCCTCCAGACACCATAACAGCAGTTACATCAATTCATCTAGTAGCAGCTTCATCTACAATATCATCACAAGGAGGGAAGAGTAGGTATACAACAGTGGATGTGCTACCCCTCCAAGTGAACAATTTTTTAGTAAAAGGCAACAAGAGGCAGAAATCCAAAAGATAAGCCCTGAAAAACGTTTGAAAACCAATCACCATAGTGTTCAGTGTGTTAGCAATAAGAGCATGGATCTTAAAATATGTTACCTTAACGTTCAAGGACTGAAAGATAAAGAACTTATCATAAATGAGTTTGGACTTGATAACCGGTTTGATATTTTTTGTCTGAGTGAACACTGGGCTAATGAGAATGAACTTGCAGTTGCCAAATTTGACAATTTTAGTATAGTAAATAGCTACTGTAGGAAAAAGCACATTAGAGGTGGTGTGGCAATTTATTCCAACCAGTCACTCAATTGTACAATAACCAAACTAGACCTAAATTCCTTGTTTGATGAACAGCACTTTGAAGTTACGGGTATAATCATTAATAGTCATAAGCTAATAGTAGTATCCATGTACAGATCACCAAAGGGAAGCATTAACATATTTTTAGAAAAAATGGACATGCTATTGAGTGAATTAAGTAATATTAAATGGCTACATTATGATATTGCAATAGGAGGTGATTTGAATGCTGATTTTGATGTTACTAAATGTAAGGGTAGTGTTGCAGATCTGGAAAACTTGCTAAGACAATACAATTTACATCATGTTAATAACAGGCCCACAAGAAACAAAGCATGTTTAGATAACATCTTTGTAAACTTCAAGACCACTGAAAACACATGCGAAGTTGTAGTGTTCCCATTCTCTGACCATGACTCCGTATCTCTAAATTATGCAAGTAAAATTCCCCTCAATAGGAGCAATGCAAACAGACCTGTCCCAACAGTTGTGATTACCAGACCGATAACTGAGGATAAAATTAAAACATTTCGTAATTCCCTTGCTGACAGAGACTGGTTTGGCCATTGTAGTGTCGATGGACATTACACATCAAGTAATGATCTGCCAGCCAAAATAATATTTGATAGATTTTTTAATGCATTCTTGACCCTATTTAACCGTAGTATTCCCATAAAGAAAATCAAAATAATGGACAGCAGCCACAAATCCAGATCTCAAAACAGACAAAATATATGGTACACTAAACAGCTGACAGACCTAAAGAAACAAGTTTTGTTACTGTACAACATATACAATAGTATGAAGTCTGACTGTGCCAAATCAGCCTATGTGGAATGCAGGAATGAATACAAAAAAGCCATCCTGCAAGCCAAAAAAACCTACAATGCCAACAGCATACATAATTCCACCAATAAATGCAAAACTGCTTGGAAAGTAATTAACAGTGCTGCCAGAGATACTAAAAAAGACAAAATTAATATCCCACCACAAAAACTCAATGAGTTTTTTATTAATTCAGTGAGAGAAATAGGAGACACAATTATCAAACCAGACATTAGTCCATCAGAGTTACTCTCCCAAAATTGGGGTGGACAGTCACTAAATACAAGCATGGTAACCTTCTCCGAAGTATCGCCTAGATATGTACAAGGGGTCATAAAACAACTGAAATCATCTGATAGCTTAGATATATATGGCATATCATCCAACCTGCTAAAAAAAGTGTGTGACTGCATTCTCTACCCCTTAACCAATTGCATAAACAAGTGCTTACTTGAGGGATATTTTCCTGATGAGTTAAAACTGTCTAGGATTGTCCCAGTATACAAAAAGGGAGATAAAGACTCTCCATCTAGCTACAGGCCTATTTCAATAGTACCCACATTCTCCAAGGTAATAGAATGCATCATGTACCAACAATTATCTCACTTTGAGAATCTAGGAATAATTAATGCTACACAATACGGGTTTAGGAAGAATCTGTCGACCATTGATGCAATCAACACGGTAGTCAGTTACATCCTCAAAGTTTTTGAGAACAAAGGCTTTGCTCAGGTCTCATTCTGTGACCTAAGCAAGGCCTTCGACTGTGTTGAGCACATGCCACTACTAGAGAAACTAGAATTCTACGGCATCAAAGAAAACAGTCTCAGACTATTAAAAGCTTATCTCAACAACCGTAAACAGGTAGTTTGTGTTGGTAAGGAAATGTCAAACATAGAAAATGTTAAAGTAGGTGTGCCTCAGGGATCTGTGCTGGGGCCCTTCCTGTTTCTGATAATGATCAATGACCTCCCCTCGTTTATTAGATCCACCACTGTATTGTATGCAGATGATACGACTTTTCTCCATAGCAGTAACAGTCTTAATGATCTTAAAACCTGTGCTGAAAATACACTCACTCATGCAGCATATTGGTTCAGAGCAAATAGTTTCCTGCTAAATGAAAATAAAACTCAGCAGATAATCTTCACTCTAAGAGACAAGCCACTATCTGATGACCCTAGTTCTGTTAAATTCTTGGGAGTTTATTTAGACGAAAAGTTATCCTGGGGCCAACATGTAAACTATATTAGTAGTAAACTATCTAGAGTAATTTATTTATTAAGACAACTCAGAAATTGTGTACCTGAAACATACATCAGATCATCTTATTTTGCATTTTTCCAGAGTATAATATCCTATGGCATTATCTTGTGGGGTAACTGTAGTCATATACATGACATCCTATTATTGCAGAAGAAAGCCATTAGGATAATTACAAATTCTTCACATAAGGCTCACTGCAAACCCTTATTTACTAAACAAAAAATTATGACTGTAATAAACCTCTATATATACAATGTCTTAATCTTTACGAAGAAGAACCTACAAGATGTGAAACGTAGAGAAAATGTACATTGTTACAACACAAGAAGCATCAAACACATATACACGCCTTACCACAGACTATCAAAATCAATAAATAGCTATGAAGTCACAGGGCACAAGCTATTTAATAAGCTGCCACATGCCATACAGGATCTTCCTGAACATACATTCAAAGAAAGACTGCATGAATGGTTTATTGCCCACCCGTTCTATGATATCAATGAATTCTTCAACTGTAAAATGCAGTAATCCAACAGATGACCCACTGTACATTTATTGTAATATAAGCTAAAATATTTCAGTAGTCAATACCTTATCACACTGTATTATAAATTGTAGCTTCATTTGACGTTGTCAATTGCTGTAATGGCCTAAAGACAATAAAATCTTTATTATTATTATTATTATTATTATTATTAGTAATAGATGGAAAGTCTTCGAGTAAAACAGAAGTAATGTCTGGCATTCCCCAAGATAGTGTTGTAGGTCCTCTATTGTTCCTGATCTACATTAATGACACAGGAGACAATAAGAGTAGTTGCCTTAGATTGTTTGCAGATGATGCTGTCATTTACCATCTTGTAAAGTCATCAGATGACCAAAACAAATTGCAAAATGATTTAGATATCTGTATCGTGCAAAAAGTGGTAATTGACCCTGAATAAAGAAAAGTGTAAAGTTATCCACATGACTACTAAAAGAAACCCACTAAATCTTCCCCCTCTCCCCCCAATGCAGTTTTAGCATCGATAACCTAAGGGAGAAGGATGCAGTGAACTGATAGACTTCTCTTCAGGTAAATGCTTTCGAAATATCACTAGTGAAAACATTGTAATTGATTTAGTAAGAACAAAGGTAGAGCATAGTAAGTACTCCCAAGGTTTAAAGGTAAAGTTACTGCCAAGGGTTAAAGGTAAAGTTTCTTAGGACAAAGACAACATACACCTTCACACAGTAGTCCAGTTGAGAATATTTAAAATCAAGTCAAAGAAAACATTATGGAGTCCACCACCACTGATTCAATGCAACAGGCAGAATTAAAAGGATTACTGTTAAAGTATGTACATGTATCCGAGAACAAACCTGGTATTATTAACAAATACCAATATCAATGGAACCATGAAATATAATGTCAGAATATATACTCCATCCCAAGGACCAAGACAGTGGCAGTCACTAATGGAATAAGGCAATTGCTCGAGTGAATAACAACAGAGCCCTCAGTATCACTATATTGCATCCCTCTACTAGCTGTGGCAAGCTCAGTGGAAATGTTCACCTAGTTTTAGATGCAAGAACCATCAACAAAATCATTATTTGTGTATGAACCGGACCTGAGAATTTAGATGAACAGTGGCATGTAAGCCTATCCTATGAATCCAGAAAACATACTGCTTTCACCTTTGGAGGAAGGAGTTATCCATTTTGTGCATTACCATTCAGATTAAACACTTGTCTGTTAATGTAGGAGCAACATGGCTGAGTACACATTTCCTATTACTGCCTTGGATACAGTCTTAGGGCCTGAATTATTAGCTAGTCACTTTATATGTTGTTGGTCTATTAATAGTCACTGCTACATGGGAAGAGTATGTAGATTTGTTGGAAAGAACTACACACAAATTTTTGGAAGCAGGAATTGCAGCAAATATACAGAAGCCAAAATTTGTAACAGAAAATTAAATTTCTAGACCACATAATTTCTTCCACAGGAATAACATCAAACCCAGACAAAATCAGTGCTATACAGAATTTTTGTTACACCAGAACTAAAAAACAGGTTAAGGTGTTTTTTGGGCTGTGCTTATTTTTCAGGAATGTACCCAATCAACTTTTGAATAGCACTGTCCTGTTTAACTTATTGAAGAAAAATGCTAATTCACCGAGCAAGCACACTTGAGAAAGGCCAACGATAGGAGATTACAGCAAATGCAAAGATATCAGGTAGGAGAAAGCATTCTTTCAAGAATTACCCTGAAATCCTCACTTCTTTGCAAAAGAAATTGTAAATGGCAGCTATGTACATAGGGCCTTATAAATTAGTATGAACAAAGTTACCACCTGTCCTATTATAAAACTAACAAAATTAAGGGATTATATGCTCACTGGGATCTTAAAAGATACCTACATGAATAACTAATGTTATTTATGTTATGTAAGATGATTATCAAATTGATTATAAAGTGTGATCTAATAACTGGTTTAACAAGTAATGTTACTAGAAACTTTTAGAACCAATGTAAGAAAAATTTCCAAAAGGACTGAAAGAGTACTATGAGATTAGTACTATTAGTAATTGGACATTCATTAGGAGGAGAAAATTTAGACTAGTGCTGTCTGGGTGAAGTTAGTTCTTACTTAATATATAGACAAACACACACACACACACACACACACACACACACACACACACAGTGTTCAGAAAATTCTAGGACTTGCACAGGAGATTGAGTACATAATACTTTGAATAGGAACCCATGTCCGGAAATGTACCGTTTTCATGCAACAGTCATTTGAAACCATATTTGTTAGGCAGGTACGCAACTGGGTAGTTATGGTGGATGGTGGTTATATCAGTTCTACTGATGTCATTTGACATCTATCCTACCTCTTTGACATGGTTCGAGGCTCCTTCACAACTGATGTCATTTGGCATCTATCCTACCTCTTCGACCTTGTTTGAGGCTCCTTCACTTGTCTGTTAGTGTAGGAGCAACATGACTGAGTACACATTTGCAGAATGCACTGACATTATCCTTCTGAGTGGTGAAGCCCATAGTAATGGAAGAGCTGCTTGTTGCATTTATCAAAATTATTCTCCACAATGACCAACTCCGCGGCATACCCTTTTCACCACAATTACACAATGGCTTCAAGGTAAGGTATCTTATCTGTCAGCAGGTGTGACTGTGGTGCTCCAAGGAGACACCACAAAACAAAATCTGAGGAGGCCATACTCCATCATGGTCAAGGGAACCTGTCAATGAATACATGAGCAATTTCTTGGGCTGTTAATGAGTGAAACTGTAAAACAAATAATGTACCGGGTCATGCCTAACCAGTTACTTGTAAATGTGGTCACATTACAAACATGTTTTCAAATGGTTGTAGTATTTTGATTTTTGTCTTATAAATAGACACTGTTAGCCTGGCCTGCACAAAATGTGGTTCTTTTACAATGCAGGATTTTGTAAAGCCAGGTGAGCGTCGTAAAAGAAAACTATTTTAATGCTTGTCAATTTACTTCTCTATGTGAATTATTCAATGGCCTAGAACTACTAGGAGCCATATGGAACTATGTCAATCGTGGGAAACAAAAATGCTTGGACACTTACTAGGTTTTATTCATAATAGCACCTCTCAAGAGGGAGTTTCCAGAAAGATTCATCCAGCTTCACAAGGCTGTTTCTTCTTCATGAACGAAAACAGAAGCTCGGAGTGAATTTTAACTTAGGCGTCAAAACTAAGTTTATCTTGGCACCAGTTCATGTAGCTGGTGGTAGGGGTCTCCCTGGTATAGCTAGCTCAATCGTTCATTACCCTATGTGCATTGAGACGAGATGATGGTAACACAGCAATGAAAGATGCTTTGTGTTCTCTGTTTCAAAAGGTGTGATGCAGTTTCAACTGCGCAGTGTGACTTTTTTTCCATAAGGGGTGTACAGGTCTCACATTGCACCACTGGCTTCCAAGGTTACCTTATATCACAATGTGTCTGAGCAGTGACAGTGAATCCAGTCACTTCAGACAGGCTTGCGAAAGTAAGGGGTGAGTTTGACTCTCGTCTGGATATTTACCATATGTCTGGCAGAGAACATATTGAACATTTGTGAAAGATAAATAAAAACTTTGGCCTAAATGTACCTGCAACAAGTACCCCAAAGTTCTGTGAGCGGGCATGTAAAGGACACAACTTTGTACTTTTGAGAGCAAAAAATTTTTAATGCTATGTGCAAGCTAAAATTTACTCCAAGCCTGCATCTTCATTCATGTAGTCTTATTAAACAGGATAATCTTTCTAAAAGATCCCTTCCATTTCAGTTATTAAAGCTGCTACAAGTCTATATATTTCAATAAATCTTTGTTGCAGGCCTATGGAATGATTAATGAAAGAACCTTCTTATAGCTTTAAATCATATCAGAAAGAGGCAGGTCTTTGGATACATGACTTTGTGGCTGCACAACAACACTAAAAGAGTACAGAGGGTACAACCAACAAAAAGAGCTATAGGAATACAAAAAGGGGGGGGGGGACTAAGGGGGGAATGAGGAGGGGAGAAAAAAAGAAGAGGAAGTTGATAGTGAAGAGGGAGAAAGGAATGGGGGGAGAAGCTAAAGGAGTTTAAATGGCAGAGAGGATAGGGTGAGGGAGAAGGTCTGTATGGGGCAGGGGGAAGGAAGAGTGTTGAGATAGAACAGTGCATGATCTGGACAGAGAAGAAGTGTTGTGGACAGAAAAGAGGCAGGAAAAGGCAAGGAGAGGCGGCCGGGGACAGCTTAGTGGAGGCTTAGGCCAGGGAGATTGCAAGAGTGGGGATTATGTTGAGAAACAATACCCATCTGTGTAGTTCAAAGAAACTTATGCTTGAAGGTAGTATCCAAATAACCTGCATAATGAAGCAGGTTTTGAAGTCATTTGTGTTGTGGTGTGCAGCTTGTTCAGCAACTTGATGGTCAAATTTGCAGTTTCCCACAGTTTTGCAGTGGCCATTCATACGAGTAGACAGTTGATTACTAGTCATGTCCACATAGAACGCTGTACAGTAACTGTAGCATAGCTGATATATAACGTGAACGAAGTAGGAAAAGCTAGATTGCTACTTACCATAAGGAATGTGTGTCAAGTTGCAGACAGGTGCAATTAAAAGAGACTTGCATTGTGCCTGTCTGCAACTGAATGTGTCTTTTTTTATGGCAAGCAGCAATCTATATGTTCCTACATTGTTGATACTGTTGAATGGAGTTTCCATTGTTTGATACATAACATGGATGCTTTCATAAATGGCTCTGCCTTTTATTAGGTAGGAAATACCTGTGACGA